>NC_132796.1:17630000-18255000 GCF_048418805.1 Vulpes vulpes | reverse complement strand
CCCACCTCTAACAGCTGCCAATCTGTTCTATCTATGAGGTTTCAAGGCAAGGGTTGTTGGGTTTTTGTTTTCGATTTCACCTAAGTGAGATCATACAGTATTTGTCTTTCTCACTTACTTCACTTAGCATAATGCCCTTAAGGTTCATCCATATTGTTGCAAATGGCAGGATTTCCTCATTTTTGTGGCTGATAATATTCCATTAGGTACATACACCACAAATTCTTCATTCATTCATCCATAGACATATAGGTTGTTTCCATCTCTTGGCTACAGTATATAATGCTGCTATGAACATGGGGCTGTAAATATGTTTTTGAGTGTTTTCATTTCCTTTGGATATATTCCCAGAAGTGGAATTGCTGGATCATATGGTAGTTCTGTTTTTTGAAGACCCTCCATACCATTTTCCATATCACTATAACGAATTTACATCCCCTACAGTGCACAAGGGCTCCCTTTTCTCCACATCCTCACTAGCATTTGTTACCTCTTTTTGATAATAGTCATTCCAACAGATAATGACCATATCTCATTGTGGTTTTGATTTGCATTTCCCTGATGACTAGTGATGTTGAGCATCTTTTCATGTACGCATTGGCCATTTGTATGGGTTTGGGAAAATATCTGTTCACATTGCTTGCCCATTTTAATTGCATTTTTTACTATTGAGTTGTCAGAGTTCTCTATATATTTTTGATATCAGATGATTTTCAAATATTTTTCCCATTCCACAGGTTTTCTTTTACACTTTGTTGATTGTTTCTTTTGTTGTGCAGAAACTTTTTAGTTTGATAGAGTCCTCCTGGTTTATTTTTTATTTTGTTGCTGTGCTTTAGGTGTCACATCTACAGAAACATTGCCAAGTCCCATGTCTTTGTTCCTATGTTTTCTTTTTGGACTTTCATGTTTTCAGGTCTTAGATTTAAGTTTTTAATCCATGTCAAGTTTATTTTTGTGAGTTGTGTAAGATAAGGATCTAGTTTCATTGTTATGTGAATATGTGAATATCCAACTTTCCCAGCCCCATTTATTGAAGAGACTATCTTTTCTTCATTTTGTATTCTTGACTCCTTTATCAAATATTACTTGACCAGTTATCCTTAGGTTTCTCAGGTCTTGATTCTCTTCCATTGATCTATGTGTCTGTTTTTATGCCGTTACCATACTGTTTTGATTACTTCAGATTTGTGATATAGTTTGAAATCAGGGAGCATGATGCCTCCACCTTTGTTGTTCTTTCTCAGGATTGCTTTGGCTTTCTGGAGTCTCTTGTGCTTCAATACAAATTTTAGGATTGTTCCATTTCTGTGAAAAGCACCATTGGAATTTTGATCAGGGTTGCATTGAATCTTTAGATTGCTTTGTTGTATGGACATTTCAACAGTATTAATTCTTTTAATCCATGATCATGGAATATATTTTCATTTATTTTTCTCTTCAGTTTCTTTCACCAATGTCTTATCATTTTCAGTATATAGGTCTTTCACCTCCTTGGCTAAGTTTATTCCTAGCTATTTTAGCCTTTTGGTGCAATTGTAAATGAGACTGTTAATTTCTCTTTCAGATTGTTTGTGGTGAGTGCATAGGAATGAACCTGATTTCTGGGGGTGCCTGGGTGGCTCAGTCGGTTCAGTGTCCAACTCTTGATTTCACCTAGGTTATGATCAGGATTGTGATCAGGGTTGTGAGTTTGAGCCCCACATCAGGCTCCATGCTGGGTATGGAGCCTGCTTAAGATTCTCTCTCCCTCTGCCCCTCCCCCCACTCATGTGTGTGCACGCTCTCTCTCTCTCTCTCTCTCTGGAAAAAAAATACAACTGATTTCTGTATATTGGTTTTGAATCTTGCAACTTTACTAAAATTGTTGATTAGTTACAAAAGTTTTTTATTTACTTTGGGATTTTCTATATATAAAATCACATCCATAAATAGCAGCAATTTTATTTCTTCCTTTCTGAATTGGATGCCTTTTATTTCTTTGTCCTGCCTAATTTCCCCAGCTAGGAATTCCAGTACTATACTGAATAGTAGTGAAAATGGGCATCTTTGTTTTGTTCTTGGTCTTAGAGGAAAAACTTTCAGTGTTTCTCCATTAAGTATGGTGTTAGCTATGGGTTTCTTGTATATGGCTTTTATTATGTTGAATTATGTACCCTCCTATACCCAATCTTCTCAAGGATATTTCATCACGAGAGGATCTTGTATTTTGTCAAATGCTTTTTTTATGTTCATTGAGATGATCATTTGATTTTTATCTATCATTTTATTGATGTGATATATTACATTTATTGATTTGCATTATGTTGAACTATCCTTGCATCCCAGGGATAAATCCCACTTGGTCATGGTGTATAATTCTTTTAAAGTGTTCTTGAATTTGGTTTGCTAATATTCTACTGAAGAGTTTTTCATCTATATTCATCAGGGATATTGGCCTACAGTTTTCTTATAATATTCTTCTCTGGCTTTGGTATCAAGATGATGTTGGGCTCAGAGAATGAGTTTGGAAGTGTTCCCTTCTCAATATTTTGGAAGAGTTTGAGGAGGTTTGGTGTTCATTCTTTAACTGTTTCGTAGACTCCACCAGTAAAAATTTAAATTATTTAATTTTATTTATTTATTTATTTATTTATTTAGTGCCTATTGTGAAATCTACACTATGTTGCATGTTTGAGGTCAGATGGATAAGATAGACATATTGTAAAACAATTTGACAACAAAAGAATTTTTTTGGAAACACAAGAGAAGGAAAGCTCAACGAAGAAATTTGTCAGTTAAGACAGATATCAGAGTACATTCTAATCTTACATGAGGCATTTGCTTTATCCTGATTTAGTTACCTATTCAAAGCTATTTTTTTAGTTCACCAGGTTATAAATTCAACTTTCTTGACATGATGGTTATTTGCAGATCCCATCTGAATAACTGATATTTTATATTTTAGGTCACAAAGATTAGTTTTGTTTTTATTTCTCTAATTAAAGCCAATTCTCTTATTAAAGAGAGACTTGTTTCCATTTTAATTTTTTTCCCAAAAGGAACATTTTGACATGCTCCTATTGTTGCTTTGAAACACCATCTTTTTTTAAAATTTGACTCTACGTTGTATCTGTAGGTATCAAACCACAGATAACTTCTGTGCTATTTGAAATATATGCATAAATTTTTTTCAACTGAAGAACCTTCTCTTTTATTTTATTATTTTTTTTTTAAATTTTATTTATTTATGATAGGCACACAGTGAGAGAGAGAGAGGCAGAGACACAGGCAGAGGGAGAAGCAGGCTCCATGCACTGGGAGCCCGACGTGGGATTCGATCCCGAGTCTCCAGGATCGCGCCCTGGGCCAAAGGCAGGCGCCAAACCGCTGCGCCACCCAGGGATCCCGAACCTTCTCTTTTAAAGCCCTGATTATTAAGGGCACAAACCCAATATTCTGAGTCATTTGGATAATGAATGCCAAGTAGAAAAAGTTATATCATTTTGACGTTAGTCTTTTTTTGACATTTACCTACAGCTTGGAATGGCAAAATCATTTTACCTCAGAATCTGAAAGATATTAATTATATTAGCAAATCTGGGAAGATGAACAGTCAGTTGTAATGATCAGGGTGATCTTTTTAGGTTTAATTACTTTAGTGGTTATTATTTCATCTCTCTCTCTCACCAGAACATACTTGTAATTTGTGCTTTAAAACTGTAACCTTTAATATTTTTTGAGGTGATCCAGGTCAAACCTTATTTTTTATGTCAGTGCCTTCCAGTCAAAGACTATTAAGACCATACCTATAGTTGAACAGAATTGGGCTTACTAGCTCACTTTAACAAGAAAGACAGTACATCATGAAGATGTGCTGATAGAAGATGAAAACCATGAGGCATCTCAGAAAACGGGGATCAAAAGGAACTTATAGGATATTGGCTTCTGTGTGGTAATTTTGGTGGAGGTTCAAGGAAACATGGTTTTCCTATGGATTGGTTTCCCTTAGAAGGCAAGAAAAATTCTGTCTATGATCTTACTTTTATCTACAAGGTCAACATAATAAAGGATCGATTTGAAGTTAATAGAAAACACTAGGCAATAAATACAATTTTATTTTATTGCTGAAACTTGTTACATGAAACTAAGAGCAAGGTCTTGGTGCATGTAGCAGGCATCTCACAGGGGAAACAAAGATTTAGGACCAGAGAGTATGAAACTTTGTCTTTCAGTCAGTGGTTGGAAGGACTTGGTATGGCCCCATCCAGTGCAATTGAAGTGATATCCTTTCTGGTGAATCTTGAAGTCTCTAGATATTTTCCAAATAGATGGCCAATGCAGTACAGCAGAAAGTCTTAGGATCATACTTATTACTATTAATTTCTCTGTTGATTATAGATCTTATGCTCAGAAGTACTACTGAATATAATTATTTTTATTTTCATGTTCCAGTGATACAGCATGACCACTGGGAGCCCCTTTTAATACTACCCTAGAACTTTTGAAAGCATCCTTGCTTTTATATAACAAAATAATCTAGACTCAACTTTATTTTTTCTAGTATTATTTTTAGTACAATATTTCTAGTATTATTATATACTTTTTCTAGCATATTACTGGATTTTCATTCATAAACTACTAGTAAATCTGACTGCTGCACATGCTGCTAAGTATATATATGAGTTGGAATGCCACCAAATTCCAGAAAGGGCAATTTGTAATCAGTGAGTTTATCATCAGTGTCGTCTTCATCTGATTGTGGCTTTCAATTACTCCAATCCTGCATTTTAATTATAAATACTGTCAATTTAGTTTCATTATTATTAATTTAGCTTGGGAATGGTTGTTTGTTCACCTTACAGTGAGAAGCAGTACATATTTGCATCAACATTTTTGATGTATAATTTTCCAATAACTAGGTAGTAAGATGTGTATTTAAGTTCCAATATGAATTACTCACTCCCTCATTTTTTGAGTAGCTGGATTCCTAAACTTCAAAAATATGTAGACACTCAAAAATAATTTTCAAAAGCTTAGGCATTTTTTGGAAAGTTAATAAGTGACTTATATGTTGTCAACAAGAGGTCTACTACAAATTGTTCATTTTGTTTCCCTACAATTCTTGGTGATCATGGAATTATTTTTCCTGTGGAAAATGAGAACAAATAATAAAGAAGGGCCATTGACAAAAGAGTTTAAAATTGCTCTGAAAGTCTTTTCTGAATTCAAAACTCATAACAGAAGTACCAAAGTATGTTGGGTGATTTTATTTTACAAAATATGCATAGCACTTCCCCTTCAGCAATCCTGATATTAGGCATATGTATTATAAAAACTTTCTCCCTCTATTGTTCTTTACCATCTCACCTTTCTTTGCTACCCACCCACCCTTGAGAATTACCACTGTTCTTGGTCTCTAGTCCCTAAACATTATAAATGGTTGTTCAGAATGGTAGTCAGTGGGAGCAGAAACCCATCAGTGTGGGATAACTTTACAAAGAAGAGAAAGCCCATTGGCCGTTTCTGCACCTTCAGGCCATAGACTATTTCAGAATCACACTTCTGTAGCCACACACCAACCTTATGACTATGAAGGTCTCTTTGGCTTTTCTGACTTATTACCCTGTAATATGAACTATTGGGTATAAAAACCAATCATAATGTCTCAGTGGTATATATACAATTAGAATCTGATTAACATTTAATCTACAATTCTGCTGACCCCAGCTAGGTTCACTCACAAATCACATGTGAGTTGTTTGGCAGGGCAGTTGCTGAACTCACCTGGGTACTCTCACGTGTCCGAAAGTCAACAGGTCAGCTGGATTTTGACTGATTAAGGATATAGTGTCTAGGGTAGTTCTACTTGACACCGTAGGTCTGTAAATTGGCTCCAAAGGTTTCTCATACACTTCTTTAGACTTTTGAACAAGCCAGGGCATAGCTTCTTTATGACAGCAGCAGAGGCACAAAAGGACCTTTAAGGCCTAGGATTGGAACTGGCACAGCATCACTTCCTCCTCATTGTATTGGCCAAAGCAAGTCATATCACTAAATCCAAAATCAAAGGGTGAAGAAATAATTCAACTCTTCAGGGGGAGGAGCTGCAAAGTCACATGTCAAAGGGCATGATTATAGGAAGCAGACAATGGAGAACCTGGTCAATTAAAGACATCTACCACATACTTCTTCCATCTGCAAAACACATGTAACACATAAAAAGGTTCCACAGTTATAATGGGGACCCCAGTTCAACAGCCAACAACTCAATCAGAAAGGAAGATTATTGAAGTGATTTGAAGCACAGTATTGGTTAGTAGCCAGACCAGGACTCGAATATCCAGTTTACCTCTTAGTAGTCAAATAACTTTGAGCAAGTCGATTTCTCTGAGGATTAGTCTTCCCAACTAAACAATGACAAGTAACACTTACCTCTAGGGTCATTTTAGGATTGAAAGACATAATGCTTATAAGTGATTTAGCACATCATACGTATCTGGTAAGAGTTCAAACTATCATATCTACTTTCTTTTTCTGTTCCCACTTTTACTCATCTTTGCCTCTTCTCTGGCCAAATCTGGTTATTGTAAGCCTCTTCCTGCTTTTCCATCATGATGAGATTCCCAGTAGTCAAGCCCCATAGATTCCCCCACAGTCTCCATGGGGCATAACCAGGGTAGGGACTTTCACAAAGTGCCTCACAGTGCTGGGGGTAAAGTTGGATATCACCCTTGGGCTCTCTTTTTCCTCTGGAGGAACCTGAGGCTCAGGGAAGACATCACTGCATGCTGCTACACTGGCCTGGGTTGGCAGACATGCAGTCAACATATAGCTGTTCATTTTACCCTTCTAATGCAGTCTGTTTTGGTCTTCGTGTTGCATGTGGGTGTTTTTAGCCTCACCTCCATATTCTAGGATTCTCTCAGTGATGTCTTGTCCAGGAAGATTTTCTCCTCCTCCTTGAGAAGGGAAGAAAAGTCAGGAATACCCTGTGTCGCCATATTGGTGATGTCACTGTCTAAAGTATTTTTCTTTAAAAAATACCTTCTAAAAGAGAAAAATAATTTCCTAGGCTTGGCCCCTGAGCCTCAACAATACCTCCAGAAGAAAACCAAATATAAAGCAGCCTTCTCAAAGCTACTGAAAAAAAAAGTCACTGACTCTGTAAGTTCAGCATAACTCACATTTTGCTGTGAAGAAAATATTGATTTTCTGTATTCCCAACCATGGCCTTGCATTTCTGGTAACCATGGCAACTGCCTAAGTTGTGAGGCCTTGGTAAAGCCAATGTGGCAGATTCATATTAAATTAGCTGGAGGAAATGACAAGGGGGATGTATGTAATCAGCATAGCTATTTATGTCCCTTGACCGTCTAGTATTTAATAATCTGAGGCTTTCTTTGACATATTCCTCTGCTCCAGAGGTTCTCAAATTTGGCTGCATATTAGAATCTCCTGAGGAACTTTTAAAAATGCCAGTGCCCAGGGCCAATCTACAGAGATACTGATTTAGTGTAGATGAAACCCAGGCATCAATATTTTTAAAAATCCCCCAGATGATTCTGATGGACAACTGGAGTTGAGAATCACTGCTCTGACCAAATCTATACTTCCTCATTTGTGATATTCTATAGACTGGCCACCCAAAGGTAGTTATTAACAATACCCTCAACTGGTTAATCAGTGCAACTGCCTCATATAATGTAAGACTGCTCAAAACAGATACCACAAAGAAAGTCAAAGGACACTGGGAAGAGTAGGAGTGGTAGAAAACATGTCAGAGTAAAGGTAGGTTGAATCAATGGCTTGGAAACACACCAGCAGAGGCAATGTGCTGTGCTGTTCTAGGAGAATTTTTTTAAGATTTTATTTATTCATGAGAGCACAGAGAGAGAGGCAGAAACATAAGCAGAGGGAGAAGGAGGCTCCCTGCAGGGAGTCTGATGCGGGACTGGATCCCAGGAACCCGGGACCATGACCTGAGCCAAAAGGCAGACACTCAACCACTAAACCACCCAGGTGCCTCCGTTCTAAGAGAATTATACGAGGACTCAGACCCTTAGCTCTCCCCTTAACACAAGCACAAATAACTACAAGAGCTTGCTCCAGTAATTGCTTTTCTCTGGACCTTTTTTTACCTCATCTACAAAATAAGAGGAGTTGTTTCATTGATTTCTAATTCTGTTTCTATTCTAAAATCATGTGATTTCTAAAATACAGAAAGATTAAAATGTGCTGTGCCAGGGCCCCTCCACTAAACAGTTAAATCATAACTTCCAGGAGTGTAATGTGGATGTCAGTATTTTTAAGTGCTCCCAGGTGATTCTTCTATTTGGCCAGGGTTGCTAACAGTTGGACTTGCAGAACCTGCTATGGTGTGATTCTATGTGGCATGGAAAGGAGGAGAGGCTAAAGTCTTTCAAGAAAAAAAAAATGGGGAAAAAAGGGATGAAAATCAGTAACATTTTTATAGGTTAATTAAAAACTCATACTATCTTTTCCCATTTCTGTTTTATTTTTTCCTTTTTACCATATTCTTAGATCATGGTTCAGCATCTGTTTTCCCTCTTCTCTCTTAAACCTGCCTTACTAAGACATTTCATTACCAATGAATATTTCATTTGAAGAATTCAGAAAGTGATCAAAAGTAGTATTACTTGGAAAATGGAACTTACAAGATCTACTGCTAAGAAGATGTCACTGAAACTGTAATGGAATATATTTTATTTTAATGTTTGCAGCTGTGAGGATGTGTGCTTTCAGTAAGTGTATATTAAAGGTAATTCACTGCAAATATGTCACATCTATAAAAAAGGAGAACACAGGAAAACAGACTAAATTTAGTCAGAAAGAAGCTAGAGGCATCTGTTTCATTATATAAGGTTGTTGAGAGCATGGTAGCTTAGCCCAACAAAAAACTGGGCAAATGGCCAGTATTGGGGCAAAAAAAGAAATTTTTCCAGATGCGGTACCTTTATTCCCAGCATTTTCCTAATGTCTTCTCTATTCTTGCCATTGTTTTAGAAGCAGTTGTAAGAATTTACTCCCAGAAACTGCACCTCCTGGAAGTCATACATAGAGCTCTGATGCTCCAAAACAGTAGCTACTAGCCACAGGTGCCTATATAAATTTAAATTGAACTACAGTTAGAAATTTAGTTCTTCTGTCATGCTAACTACATCTCAGAGGCTTGAGGACTACACATGGCTATTGGCATCATAGTGGATAGCAAAGAATATGTTCCCAGAAAGTTCTATGGGACAGGGCTTCACTAGAGTCGTAGCAATGCAAAGATGAAACATAGTTGTTAACCAGAGGTAATTCCACATTCTGTTGGAGCCCTGGAGAACAAAGATTCTCTGTGTCTCAGTTTTCTTCTTTAAATAAATGGATGTAAAAATAATGATCAACTCCAAAGGAAAGGTTAAAGGATTATGTTTAAGTGTCCTGAGGAGTATAATTCTAAATCAAAATCCCTGCACATGAAAGACAACTCTGTTCTCAGCTCTTAATCTGGCGGGGGGAACTAAGGTGTCACAAACCAAAGGAATACCCTTGTTTCCCAAAATACAGTCTACGTGCCACTTGTTCAGGACTGCCCCCTTCCTGATTGTTAAAAATAGAGATTTCTGGGCCTCACCACAGAGTTAATCAGACTACTTGGAGTGGAACTTATGACTGGGCCTTTTAATAATCCACTGATAACACATGCATCCTATTTGTTAAAACGCCTTTTGGGAAAAAAAATCACTTCTAACCCTGTTTAGCATCTCCCACTTTGTCTTGACATATTGATTTGACTGATAGAATATCCCGCTCCTTCAGTCATTTAGTGATTTTGCAGATCTGTCTGGGAAGTCAGCAGTCTCTCCACCAGTGAGATTACACCCTTGATCCTGCAGAGAGAGTTAAATTGCAGTGCATTCCACACTAGCTTTTGCTGTGACTGGGCAGTACCATCGAGTTTTAGTAATGTTATTTAGCATATCTCACATAAATTGCTCATTTGGGGCTACCCAAATGATTACCTAGGAAATATTTTGCACAGTTTCTGAAAGAAGCTGTTTCAATTGCAAACAGCAGGAAAACACAGCCATTAAAGGAGAAAGAATGCCTATGTTTTTACAACAAAATAATTAGAAGCCATTACTGGCGCTGTTCAGATTGCAGTGCCCCATCTATCTTACTTTCAATTAGAAACAGTGTGCCCAAATAGGAAAAGTCTGGCTGAACGTGAGTACATTTTGACTGTAGTGTTTTGATAAAGTGTGACCCCATTGATAACACACTCAGTGCAGTTTTAAGTACACCTCTTATTGGCTGGTCCTAGTTTTCATGATAAAGAGCTGGGTAGCAATTTGACAAATTTACATCCATTTATTCATCATGGTAATAGAATCTCAGAGATGGAATTTTTAGTGTAAGCCCCACTTCTACTCAGTGTCTGGATCTTTGCACAGCTTTCTCAGTGGGTGATTGCCCATCCTCTCCATTTGAACACTTTCAAAAATGAGATCATTATTTCTTCCAAAAAAAAAAAAAGCCATTCCCACTTTGGAACAGCCCTTATTTATATAAACTTCCTGTATCTTTTATCATTTGGTTCTAGTTCCACCCTCTTGAACCCCATGGAGTGAACCTAGTGCCTCTTTACATGACAATTTTTCCAAGAGTGAAGAATCACTTAGTGTTCCCCTGTCCTCTCCATTGTGTTCAGAAATAATTTCTTTTGGAGCACCTGGGTAGGTGCAGTCGGTTAAGTGTTGGACTCTTGGTTTGGGCTGAGGTTGTGATCTCATGAGTCAGGGGATCATGAAATCAAGCCCCATGTCGGCTTCCACACTCAGCGAGGAGTCTGCTTGGGGATTGTCTCTCTGTGCCCCTCGCCCCACTTGCGTGTACACTCTCTCTGTCTCTCAAATCTTCTTAAAAAATAATTATTTTCGGGACACCTGGGTGGCTCAGTGTTTGAGTGTCTGCCTTTGGCTCAGGTCGTGATTCTGGGGTGCTGGGATCGAGTCCCGCATCAGGCTCCCCACGGGGAGCCTGCTTCTCTCTCTGCCTATGTCTCTGCCTCTCTCTGTGTGTCTCTCATGAATAAATAAAATCTTTAAAAAATAAAAATAAAAAAGTAAAATAAAAAATAAAAAAATTACTTTCTCTTTGTGTATTCTGGCTTTCAGCTAATGGTAACAAAAAAGGAACAAATCATTTTATTTTTTTGAACAAATAATTTTAAATTTCTTTTACTTAGAAACACTTGCCCATATTCTACTTAATTTAGACCATTAAGGGTTAACAATTCCTAGTTGCTAGTTCAAAGAGACTTAACCTAACCTGCAACTAAGATTGTCTTGAGTAATGGAGAGCTTAAGAAAATATATCCCTTTCATCTAAACTTCAGTGGTCTATCAAATCTCTTTGGTAAATGCTCAAACTTTATTCATTAATTCAGCACATTTATTAAATGCCCAACTGCTGCATTTAAGGACACAATCATGAGCTAGAAGAATAAGAATAAGAAAGAATAAGAATAAGAATAAGGTCTAGAGAAACAAACCTTTAGATGTCTGTGTAATACAGATCTTAAGCATTGACCTTTCGGGAGTACTTATTTGAAAGTGGGGCCACAGGCAGTGGGTAGAAGGTCAAAACAGCAGAAAGGGCATAATCCAGGTGTCAGAGAGGCAAATTCTAATTATGTCAATCCAGCTCTGCCTTCTAAACATATCAAGTGGCCTTCAGCAAGTCACTTGACTTGGCTGCATCTTCTGTGTTCTGCCTACCTCATGAATTTACATACATTTCATTTTGGTTTCATCAGTTGAGATGATGCTTGTCAAATGACTTTGTATTAAAGAGAATGAAATACAATTTACTCGATAGAGACATAGTAATATTCTGTGCTCTATTACTTTACAGTTTACTAAGTAATTCTCAAACAGTATAATCCATAACTGTCCTTAAATATTTTCAAAGATTTGTGAACTCTTACCCCTTTTGTGAGGTGAGATGCTGTGACGAGGAGGGGATAGGCATCCAATTAGGAAATTATTACAATGAATTTTATCATTATCTTTTACTTAACAATTTCCAGGTTGTTTTGTTAATGTCTGAAGAATATTTGTGTGTGTGTGCTCAAAGTCAAGGTTGCTGTCTATTTTGTACGTGCTAAAGCTGGTTTGATAGATTATGATATCTCTTCTCATTTAACAGACATGATGGTTAAACTTTTGCCCACTTCCATGTTCTTTGCCAAATGGATCAAGTAACTGATTTTAGGGCTTGATCCCAGGAATCTTGTTTGCAATATGACTTTTTGCCTTTTACCATTTTAAAAGTAGCCACTGAAACATGAACATCAGAAGGAAAATAAAAAGACCTCTTGAGTTAGTAGCTTGATCCCTATCTGTGCCAGTTCCCTTTTTCCAGAAATATACTTTGTAATGTTTTGTTAGTTGAGTTTTAAGTGTCTCAAGAGGTGGTAGATCTGGCACTTCCTTGGCAGCATATTTCACAGTCTAATAATCTTAATAGCTTTAATACCCTGGAATGTGTTTAATCCCATCTTATTTGTTGGTATAGGTTAAATTTTTCCAAGGGCTTCTCATCACCCTAGCAAGAGGAATTTTTAGATGGTCTCATGACTTTTTAATTGTTTAAACTTTTACCTTTTATTTTCAGTGTTTAAAATAAAAAGTTCAGAATAAGCTTTTTATCATTTGTCTCACAGATGCTTGAAATGGTTATAACCAGGGTCACTTTCAGCAAGTTTTGCTCAACTTAATCCTACAGTTTTCTTCTTTTGTCCCTTCCCATCAACTTCAGTTAGGTCTCTGTATTCTTCTTTAAGTAGCAGTAATTGAAAGAGTACCTACAGTCTACTCCATATTTACTGTATACCAGAGTTTCTCAGCCTCAGCACCATTGATACTTGGGGTTAGGCAATTCTTTGTTGTGCACTGTAATGTGTTGATCAGCATCCTTGGCCTCCATCCACTAGATGCCAATAGCATCACTGAGTTATGACAACCAGAACTGTATCCAGACATTGTCAGATGTCCCCTGAGGAGCAAAATTGGCCCCAGCTGAGCACCACTGACTTACATGATCTCATTTAACCCTTACAAAATCCTTGTAAAACAAATGGTATTGTCTTAGTTTTAATAGCTGAAGAAAATGAGGCTAAATGAGGATAAATAATTTACCTAGAGTCACATAGCTAGCAAATGGAGAAGCCAAGATTTGAACCCTTCTTCTGACTTCAAACCTAATGGTTTTCCTACTATCAAGACAAACTTCAACAATAATGTATTGACCATGTTAGCTTTGCTTTAATATTTTCATCGAGTTGAGTGGCACTATCGAGTCTCTTCTTCACACTTGTTTTCTATTTTATCTGAATCTTTAAATCTCCTTCCTTAGGGGGAAACAACTCCCTCATCTTCTGAGTAAGGATTTTTTTTTTGTATTATTATTATTTAGTACTTTATCATGGTCTCCTTTGAAACTAGAATGGCTTACTTGATTTATCAAGATCTCATTGTGTTTCAGTCTTCTAAAAGATTTGGGATTTCTCTCTGCTTGCCTAATCCACAAATTTCATTAGCCATTCCTCTATTACATCAATAAAATATTTGACATTCTAGATGGCATACTCCATTGCATGCCTCTTCCCCAAATATCTTTCATTCTATTTGGATTTTTGCCAGTGTATAATGCACTGATTCTATCTGATTCATAGCATTCTGACTTTCCAGAAAGATAAGAGCAGGTGCTAAGGAAAAGTAGAGGAAAAGATAATGAACAGGTAAGCAGTGTGACAGTAGCAAGTAGCAGCTATAGAAAAACCCTGTAATCCTTCATCTTCTAGAGGCAATATGCTTTAGTAGATGCATCAAAACATCACAAAGTGCAATGTGAATTCAATCTTAGTCAATATAAATGAAGAATATGAAATACACAGTTTACACCTAGGCTTGAGATCCATGTTTGTGCTTACTAGCTGTAGTGAAGACCTGATAGATGCTAGGAATTCAGCAATGGTCAAATGCTTTCAAAAAAAAGGGGGGGAGGGGCAAAATTTGACCATTCTTTTATTTCTGGTTTCCCTTTTTTCATTGGTCTTTTAAAATCTAGCATTCTAGGCCACACGGAAAAAAACTAAGCAGACGAAAAAACAAGACTCACTCTCACATTTCCCTTTGGTGACTACAATCACTCTGTCTTGAGGTCAACGCTCCAGATGTAACAGAATGAAAGACGTGGACAATGTCAAGTAAGCGAAAGAACAGAACTACCAAATGCGGACCCTCAGGTACTGAGGGACATCTACTGAATAGGCTCAGGAATATAATGTTTTTCTTAAGGGTAACCAGGATAATATATTTCTAAGATGTTTGGCCAAACTGAGTATAAAATCTGTAACTAGAATATGGAGCAAAGCTTATTTAAATACTGGTGGTCTGAGTCTATGGCATAGGTTTCATCAACACTTTTCTCTGACCGGTTGCAACTCTTTAATAACTGGGTTAATGATCAGATATTTTGTAACTAACTTGTATGTTTATTGAATTTATTCTGTTTCCTTTATGTGGTTTGCATATGTAGGCACATTAATTTGAACAATTGAATGGTATGGACTAAAGGGCACATTTCCTCGTGCGTCCGACAGGACAAAATTTGAACAATGAGAGAGGTAGCTTGACTTTGCACCCTTAAATGTTTCCGTTCACAGTTTTACTCTGCTTGTCAACAGGGCATGTGCACTTAACAGACTAAGGAGAGTTGCGGGAAGAGCTCTGTAAACATAGCTTAATGATACATCAAAACTCAGTATTAAAAATGACATGACAGGGATGCCTGGGTGGCTCAGCGGCTGAGTGTCTGCCTTCAGCTGAGGGCGTGATCCCGGTCCAGGGATCTAGTCCCACATCGGGGTCTCCCTGCGAGGAGCCTGCTTCTCCCTCTCTCTGTGTCTCTCATGAATAAATAAGTAAATTTTTTTAAATAAATAAAAATGACATGACAAATGTGGTTGAAAAAGAAGTGATAATTCCCCAATACTTAAATACATATAAAATAATATATGTTACATATATACATATATATAATTTGGAAATGAATATACCAACATTGAGGTTTTAAACTCACATTTTCCATTTTCAACAGAGTATCCAGTGAACTAATCATGTTTCCAATAATAGATATCTAAAATAACTTCCCAGAAATCCCTGTGACTGGATCAAAATATCCCAAGTGAGATGAGATGCTTGCAAGTGAGTTCTTTTAAAATTCAGATCAGTTTAACAGTTATTATGAACATTTATGATATTGAGGCCTCAGAGATGTGGTCATTATGTGCGTTGTTTAGCTTTTGCCTAAACATTATGTCCCGTGGGAGCTCCTTTTTGGGTTATGATTAAGGAATGTAAGGACAGAAACAAAATTCTAGGTGACTTACTTGGATTCATACGAACTGGACTATCTATACATTTGTCTTAGCAGTAGCCCTTGTCTTAGGTTCTGTCCTCCCAAAAGCAAAACCTAAGATAAGGATTTAAGTGCAAATAGTTTATTTGGGAGGTGGTCCCAGCCATTACTGAGAAGAAAGTGAGGAAATAAGATAGACAAAGGAAGGAAGCCAGTACAGGCTGCAGCATGAACAGGCTCCCACTGAGGGTAGCTGGACATAATACCACGGAGAATTGGTGGGAGACAGTGAGAACACCTCATAGCTGTCAGACCCAAGAGCCAGGAAGGCTCATGGCACTCACCTATCAATTCTGTTACCATTTATAAATGGATGACTATTCCTAGAGACCAGAGTTTCCAGAGTGGGCCTGCCCTATGCACCACTTGAATGAGCTCCCGTGGCTAGAGACTGCCCTCTGGCAGAGACATAGGTACTTGCAGTAAGATGCCCTTGGTACATGAGGGGAATGCTGACAGCATCTGCGATGGCACTATTATTCCCCAAAGTAGTAGCATGAAGCTTGTAAATGAAAAATTCAAATGGTGGGTCAGAGTTTTAGATCATAAATTTGAAATCCAAGTTCCAGCAACTGCCTTTTTCAAAAGAAAAGAAACCATTATTTTCCCAATATTTCTCAAAACGGCTGTTGATACAAGAAAATCTATAGAACCCTTGTAAATAGATTTCCTCACCATTTTTTCCAGCTAAACTTGTTGTATGCTAGCTCAGATTAAACAGAAAGCGTCACTGGTTCTGACTTGCTTTTGTCAATTTGCTGATGGCCTGGGGTGCTTCATTTACACATGCACTTTATAACTGAAAGAGTGGTCCTTGGAGAAGAGTCTTGGCAATCATTTTAATTAACAGGAACTTGAAGACTTGTTTTTTCTTTCTTCACCCCCATAACCCTAATGAACCAGAGATAAGCTTATAAGGTTTTGCCCCAAAGGTTTCCCAGCTGGCAGCTGATCAAAACGAGAAGAGGTAATAATACTAGACAACTATTTCATACTCAGGCTGATTTTTAAACTGTTCATTGCAGTCGAGCTAAGAGGGGAAGGAAGGCCCATGGTTACTAGAATCACTCATAACTTGCTTACAATACTGTTTGATCTTACTCTGAAACCACAAAGATTTTAGGGAAAAATCATTCATGTGTGTCCAGGAAATAAACTTTTTTTAAAGAAGTTCTTTACTCTCCAATGCTTATCTCTTCAAAACTATTCTTAATAACTATCCTTTATCCTTTTTGTCTCACAGTTAGAGAAATACTTAAATATGCACCTTTTAAAAACTGAACAAGGGCAGCCCCGGTGGCTCAGCGGTTTAGCGCCACCTTCAGCCCAGGGCGTGATCCTGGAGACCTGGGATCGAGTCCCACGTCGGGCTCCCTGCATGGAGCCTGCTTCTCCCTCTGCCTGTGTCTCTGCCTCCCTCTCTCTATCTCTCATTAATAAATAAAATTTAAAAAAAAATAAAAAATAAAAACTGAACAAAAACAGAACCACCACTGAGGTCATAAAGCATAAGATAGTAAGATAAAACATTCACATCTGTATACTTTTTTGTGATCGTATTTTCATTCTAGACCAAGTGTTTTGCTTTCATTTTTGCATTTTGCATCATTTCATTTGATGTGACTATGATGATTTTGGTTGTTTTGTTTTGTTTTGTTTTGTTTTAGGGTGATAGGTTTCCTCTCTCGCTTTCTCTCACTTTCTTTTGGCCAGTCTTAGGCCAACTCTTGGAATGGATTCAGCAGTTCCAAGAAAACGAAGCATTGTATGTCAGTGTAGGTGAGTACATTCTCATTCTCTAAACTTGCCTAAACACCTGTACCCTGTGTGGGGCAGTACTGGGAGGAGATGGTAAGGGGTAAAAGACTGATATGAGACATAGAGCCCTACCTACTGAGCCCTTTCTTTCAGCACAAGGCTTTCACATGAGCCTTTTGTAATCATTCTTTTGTTTCCCAGAAGCAACTTGTCTACTGCTGTATATTCAGTAACTAGTATCATTTTAGAGATGCTCTTTTTACTTGCAAGTCAGATGGCACATTTAAAATCATCTCCTCTTGTAAAATGCCATGATAGAGAGCGTTATATAAATTCAAGGCATGTATAATACTATGCACAATTCTTATTGAATAAAAATAGATCTTAGCATTATAGTTAGTGTCTACACAATCCCATAACAATCCATGAAATATGAAACACTCAGGTGGTTAGAGAAGTTGTTTCAGCTCCATTAAACTAAGCATCCATTCTACAGATAAATCATTTAGGTGTTTGCACTATTTTTGCATTTGGTCTGGTGACTTAGCTTCATGGCAATAAAGCCCCGGAACCCCACTGAATCTCTCAGAACGTTGCATTTATATCTGAGGAACAACATGCTCTTCAAGTTACTTTTCCAAAATATCTATAATGGTTGGCTTAGACCTTGTCTATAATTACAGGTCCACATTAATTGATCACCGAAAAAATAATACCAGGCTTATTTAATGAGGAAATGTTTAAAACAGATCTTTGTGACTAATCTAAAATATTAAATAATGCAAAGTCATGCCAAACTTGAGTTTTCTGGAAATAAAAAGTCTGTTCTTCATGAAAATAATTTGAAAAAAATTTTTGGACCATCTAACAACATGCATTGCCAGACATTAAACTTTATCAACTTGACGAGGTTCAATGGTTATTCTTTTTTATTTTTTTTTTTTGTCTACTCTACTTCTCTTTAAGTGTTTCAAGCCTGCATGGATTTCCTTGGCATCTTGGCATGTGTCTTTTCCAGCATAGTCTGATGGTACTGCTGTGAAATGTGATTAGGGAATTTGAGAGTGAAGGAAGTTGGCTAAAGGTCATTACCAATTAGATGGAAACTCAAGGCTACTGAGCTACTCAAATAGAGTCATGAATAATTGTCCAAACTTTTCAAAAGATATTTAGAATGTAATTTCTTTGTGGATTTTCATTAAATTGAAAAATGGCAGAAGTATTAAGTCTGTCTGGACACTGAAATACACATACTTTCACAGCAAGGCAATTTCCTAAAATCAGGGAGGAGTTGGGGAATGGACTGATGTTGTAGCAGGGTTACAGTGGAGCCATCTCCTGAGACCAGGGCTTTCCTTAACCTAATGGTGGGGGAAGATTAGGTTCTTTGCTTGTTTTTCTAATGGGCTGATATAAAATACTAATTTGCCCCAATTTAAAATTATATTGCATATATTCCCTGTGAGCATATAAGTGTATAATAAGAATTTAATTGTTCTGAAAGGTAAAGTGCAGCATAAACAACTATCCACAAAATTGGATCTTTTTCTCATGTAATACTTTAATTACAGTCATTTTAACACTTTCACCAATCGCATCCTCTGTTTTTTTCAAAAGCAATATAATTATACATAAATAATTTAAGCAAAGATGTGACCATGTAGGTCTAGAAACATCTGACTGGTTTTAGTGAGCCCAGAATGAAAAATGCTTAGTATTTATTATTAAACACTATAAGCCAATCCCAAGAGAAGAAATTGCTTCACTTGGACTAGACACAGTGAGTGGGAAAATGAAAGAGTCAAAGAAGTACCATAAAATCCTCCATTAGAAATGAGACATCTCAGGGTACCTGGGTTGGCTCAGACAATTAAGCATCCTACTCTTGGTTTCAGCTCTGGTCATGATCTCAGGGTCATGGGATCAAGCCCTGCATCAGACTCCATGCTCAGTGGGTTGTCTGAGATTCTTTCCCTTTGCTTCTCCTCCCCTTCTCTCTTTGTCTCTCTTCTCTCTCAAATTCTCAAATAAATATTAAAAAAAAGAAAAGAAGAAATTGGAAATCTGAAGCTTATACAATGATCATGATTTGGCCCAAATCACAAACAATAAGAGTCTATGATGAGGATGAAAAATCGTAGATCAGTTTTTTCCCGTTTCTAAGTTATAGAATGCCTTGTAAAATTAGGCTGTGTTGTGCCTCAGAAATGCAATGAAGTGTCCAAACACATCTGAGCTGGAACTTCTAAAGAAGATAAAGCAGTCAAATGTATCCATAGAAAATAGAAAAAACTAAATTACATATCCATTTTGTGAAAGGAACTCTTCAGCAGCTATGAATCATAAGATGAAAATTAGTTCTATTTAACCGCAAGAAAACTAAATCCAAATGAAACTAATTTAGTGTTGTCATTTTTACAGATTAAACAAATATTAAAGAAACAATCAACAGAGTGAAAAGGCAGTCTATCAAATGGAAAAAGTAACTTGCAAACCAAATAGCCAAGAAGAGGTTAATATCTAAAAATTGAGAAGGCACTCCTATGACTCAGTAGCAAGATTAAAACAACTCAATTTAAAAATGGGTAAAAGAACTGAATTCACATTTCTCTAAAGAAGGCTTAACAAATGACCAGTAGGTATATGGAAAAGTGCTCAATATCACTAATTATTAGGGAAATGCAAAAAAAAAAAAAAAAAACCCAGTAAGATATTACCTTATATGAGTTAGGAGGGCCATTATAAAAAAATACGTGTTGGGGGATCCCTGGGTGGCTCAGCGGTTTAGCTCCTGCCTTCGGCCCAGGGCATGATCCTGGAGTCCCGGGATCGAGTCCCACATCAGGCTCCCTGCGTGAAGCCTGCTTCTCCCTCTGCCTGTGTCTCTGCCTCTCTCTCTGTGCCTCTCATGAATAAATAAATAAAATCTTTTTAAAAAATAAGTGTTGGAAAGATATGGAGAAATTGGAAAACTTGTGCGCTGTAGGCATGAATGTAAAATGGTATAGCCACTCTAGAAAAACCATACGGAGGTTCCTCAAAAAATTAAAAATAAAACTACCATATGATCTAGCAATCCCACTTCTGGTTATTTATCCAAAAGAACTGAAATCAAGATCTTGAAGAAATATTTGGACTTCCATACTTATTGCAGCATTAATCACAGTAGCCAAGATAGGAAAGCAACCTAAATGTCCATCAACAGATGAATGGATAAAGAAAATGTGGTATATACATACAATGGAATATTATTCAGCATTAAAAAAATCAATGAAATCCCAGAGTGCCTGGGTGGCTCAGTCTGTTGAGCATCTGACTTCGGCTCAGGTCATGATCTCAGGGTCCTGGGATCGAGCCCCGTGTCAGGATCAGCACTCAGTAGGGAATCTGCTGCTCTTTCTCCCTCTGCCCCTCCCTACCCCCGGTTGTGTTTTCACTCTCTCAAATAAATAAGATCTTTTCAAAGATGAATGGAATCCCATCATATACAATATCAATTAACCTTAAAGACATAAGCTAAGTGAAATGAAACAATAACAGAAGGATAAATACCATGTGATTCTATTTATATGAGGTATATACGCTAGTCAAACTTCTAGAAGCAGAACATAGAATGGCAGTTATCAGAAGCTAGGCAAAGGGGAAATGGGGAGTTCACCGGGTATACAGTTTCATTTATGCAAGCAAATAAATTCTACAGATGTGCTTTATAACATTGTTCCTGTATTTAATAGTACTTTGCTGTACACTTAAAAATTGAAGAGGGTAAATCTTACATGTTTTAGCCACAATAAAAAGAAAACATTTTTAAGTCCATTCATTTCATCCTGTTTTGAGATGTTGTGTCACTAGGACATACAAATTTCCTGGCACATAAATGTAGGAAGAAGATGAATATCACTGTGATTGGGGAAAAAAGCGTGATAGAATATACCTGATTATTTAGTTTGCCTTCTTCGTTTTATAAGAAACCAAGTTATTTTTAAACTTTTTATTAAAGTATGACATATATGCAAAATCAGAAATAAACAAGTGAACTGTTACAAAGTTAGCACACCCTCGTCACTACCACTCAGATCAAGAAAGCAAATTATCATGCCTCCTCTCAATCAGGACCCATTTATCCCCCAAATGGTAACTTTTTCTATAGCTGATGCACATTTGGTGATGGTTTTTTCCTTAAATCTTAGTCATTTCAAATAAAACTGCTATAAACTTCTGAACATTTCTGGTACAAATGTGTATACATGTCTATTGGTTATGTGCCTAAGAGAAGCATTTCTGGGTTGGGGGACATGCATGTATTCAACTTTGGTAAACAGTTTTCCAAAGTCATTGAACCAATTAAATCTCCTGCCAGTCATGTATGAATATTTTCCTTGCTCTATATTCTGGCCTACATTAGATATTTTCAGGGCTTTTGGATTTTTAGTTGTTCTGGTAGATCTTTAGATGTTTAGTTTGCCTTTTTCCAAGTTAGTTTACCATTTGGATATCATTTTATAAAGTGCTTATATGAGACTCCCGCCTGTTTTTCTGTTAGGTGGCATTCTTTTTTATTTAAACAATTCACTTTAACTAAAAAAAAATCACCAACAGTTCACTCCTTCCTCCCACATGTAAGAGATTTTAGAATCCACATGTAAGGAAGATTCATACAGTATTTGTCTTTCTCTTTCTGACTTCACTTAGCATAATGCCCTCAAGGTCCATCCATGTTGTTGTAAATAGAAGATTTTATTCTTTTTTATGGCTGAATAATACTGTGTATAGAGAGCACAATTTCTCTATCCATTCATCTATCAGTGAACTTAGGTGTTTCCATACCTTGTCTAGTGTAAATAATGCTGCAGTGAACATAGGGGTGCATATGTCTTTTTGAGGTACTGTCTTTTGTTTTCTTGGGATACACACCCAGAACTAGAATTGCTGGATCATATGGTACTTCTTCCAGTTTTATGGTTTCGTGTCTTACATTTAAGTCTTTAATCCATTCTTAATTACCTTCTGCATATGGCATAAGATAGTAGTCCAGTTTCATTCTTTTGCACATAGCTGTCCAGTTTTCCCAGCATCTGTGGAAGAGACTTTCCCCCCATTGAACATTCTTGGCTCCTTTGTCATAAACTGATGATTTATGCATCGATTTGTTTCTGGACTCTCTAATCCCTTCCATTAATCTATATTTCTATTTTATGACAATACACACTGTTTTGACTACTATAGCTTTGTGATATGGTTTGAAATCAAGGAGTGTGATGTCTCTGCCTTTGTTCTTCTTTCAAGATTTCTTTGGTTCTTTGAGGTTTTTTTGTGCTTCCATACAAATTTTAGAATTATTTGTTCTGTTTTGTTGAAAAATTTCATTGAAATTTTGATATAAAAAAAAGAAAAAAGAAATTTTGATATGGATTGCATTGAATCTGTAGATTGCTTTGGGTAATATGAACAATACTGATTCTTCTAATCTGCGAGCATGGAATATCTTCCATTTATTTGTGTCTTCTTCAGTTACTTTCATTAATGTCTTATGGGTTTCAATATACAGGTCTTTAACCACGTTGGTTAAATTTATTCCTAGGTATTTTATTCATTTGATGCCATTGTAAATGGGATTGTTTTTTTAATTTCTATGATACTTTGTTATTAGTGTATAGAAATGCAACTGATTTTTGCATATTGATTTTGTATCCTGCAACTTTACTGAATCCGTTTGTTATTTCTGACAGTTTCTTTAATGGAAGCATAATTAACATGCAGTATATTAGTTTCAGGTGTACAATATAATGATTCAACAATTCTGTGCATTACTGAGTGTTCATTATAAGTGTACTCTTAATTTTCTTTATCTCTTTCACTCATTCCCCCTAACCACCCCACCTCTGACAACTACCAGTTTGTTCTCTGTATTTAGAGTGTGGGGTTTTTTTTGGGGGGGTCTCTTTTTTCCCTTCATTGGCTCATTTCTTTCTTAAATTTCACATATGAGTGAAATTAGACGGTATTTATCTTTGTCTGACTTATTTCACTGAGCATTATACTGTCTAGGTCCATCCATGTTGTTGCAAATGGCAAGATCTCAACTTTTTTATGACTAATATTTCATTGTACACATGCATGTGTACACACACATACATCCCACATCTTCTTTTCCATTCATGTACCAATCAACTCTTGGGTTGCTTTTATATCTTGGCTATTATAAATAATGCTGCAGTAAACAAAGGGGTGCATATATCTTTTCGAGTTAGTGGGTTTTTTGTCGGGTTTTTTGGGTCGATACCCAGTAGTGGAATTACTGAATCCTATGGTAATTCTAGTATTTTTAACTTTTCGAGGAACCTCCATATTCTTTTCAACAGTAGCTGTTATCAGTTTGCATTCACACCAGAGGTATATGAGGGTCCCTTTATCTCGACATCCTTGACAACACTTGTTATTTCTCTCTTTTTGCAAAAGCTTTTTATTTTGGCATAGTCCCAATAGTTTAATTTTGTTTTTCTTTCCCTGGCCTGAGGAGACATCACTTCTAGTTTTTGGTCAAGTTTTTAGGGTTTTCTATATACAGTATCATGTCATCTGCAAATGGTGAAAGTTTTATTTCTTCCTTACTAATACGGATGCTTTTTTTTTTGTCTGACTTCTAGTACTATCTTAAAATGATAAGAGTGTACATCCTTGTTTTGTTCTTGATCTTAGAGAGAAAATTCTCAGTTTTCCACCATTGAGGATGATGTTAGCTGGGGCTTTTTCATATATGGCCTTTATTATGTTAAGGTATAATTCCTCTAAACAAACTTTAGAGTTTTTACGATGAATAGTTGTTGTACTTTGTCAAATGCCTTTTCTGCATCTTTTGTGATGATCATGTATATATGGTTTCTATCTTTTTCTTGTTAATATTATGTATCACGTGAATTTGTGAAATCTGAACTACGTTTGCATCCCAGGAATACATCCCAGTTGATTGTGGTAAATTATTTTCTTAATGTATTGTTGGATTTGATTTGCTAATATTTTGTTGAGGATTTTTGCATCTATGCTCATCAGAAATACTAGCCTGTATAGTTCTAACAGTTTTTTGGTGGAGGATTTAGGGTTTTTCACATATAACAAATAACATGTCATCTATAAATAGTGACAATTTTCTTTCTTTCTAATTTGGGTGTCTTTTATATTTTTTATTTTATTTTATTTTATTTTATTTTAATTTTATTGTCTATCTGATCTGGCTAGGACTTACTCTGCTGAATAAAAGTGACAAAAGTGAGCATTTTTATATTGTTACTGATCTTAGAGGAAGGGCTTTCAGCCTTTTGCCATTGAATATGATGTTAGCTGTGCAGTTGTCACATATGGCCTTTATTATGTTGAGGTATGTTCTCTTTATACCCACTTTGTTCAATTTTTATTATGAACAGATGTTGAATTTTGTAAATGCCTTTTGTGCATCTATTAAAATGACCGTATGATATTTATCCTTCGTTTTGTGGTGTAGCACATTGATTTGCTGATGTTGACCATTGTTGCATCCTTATCTTTCTTTTTATTGATCTGCAGATGTTA
This sequence comes from Vulpes vulpes, assembly GCF_048418805.1. Taxonomy (NCBI): domain Eukaryota; kingdom Metazoa; phylum Chordata; class Mammalia; order Carnivora; family Canidae; genus Vulpes; species Vulpes vulpes. Next base: position 18,230,202 of record NC_132796.1, on the reverse strand, counting down.
ATTTTGGATTCTGGATATAAGCCTTTTGTTGGAGATACATGTTGTAAATTTCTTCTCAGTGGCTAGCCTTTTTACTCTCTTACTATTTTCTTTTTATGAATAGAACCCTTTGCTTTTAATGTGGTTCAACTTATTATTTCCTTTATGGTAGTGATTTTTGCATCTTTTTAACAAAACGTTTGCCTACTCAAATGTCATGAAAATATTTTATATATTCTTCTAGAAAGTTTGTTTTACCTTTCAGATTTAGACCTACAGTGTACCTAGAATTGATTCTTTGTTTTGGTCTGAGGTAGGGGCAAAGTTTTTCTTGTGCATAGGGCTATTTAGATATATGAATATATAATTGTTACAGTACCATTTACTGAAATGACAATCTTTTCCCATTATTCTGGATGGCCAACTTTGTTTCATATCAATTATTCATGTATATGAATCAATTCTAAATTCTGTCTCCTGTTCAAGTTATCTATATTCTAGCACTAATAGCAAGCTTTATTAAGATAGCTTTAAAATAATGCTGGCAACAGCCATTGCAGTATACTGAGCTCCACGGAGACAGCGCCAGGGCAAGTGAGAGCCAGATGGGCACTGGGCAACTCTGAGCCTTGCTGGGGAAAATAATTAAACATGGGCAAAGGAGATCCTAAGAAGCTGAGAGGCAAAATGTCATCATATGCATTCTTTCTGCAAACTTGCCAAGAGGAGCACAAGAAGAAACACCCAGATGCTTCAGTCACCTTCTCTGAGTTTTCTAAGAAGTGCTCAGAGATGTGGAAGATCATGTCTGCTAAAGACAAAGGAACATTTGAAGACATGGCCAAGGTGGACAGGGCCCATTATGAAAGAGAAATGAAAATTTATATTCCCCCTAAAGGGGAAACAAAAGAAGAAATTCAAGGACCCCAATGTACACTTGGTGCTCACTTCAGTAGCACATATACCAATGCACCTAAGGGGCCTCCTTCGGCCTTTTTCTTGTTTTGTTCTGAGTATTACCCAAAAGTCAAAGGGGAACATCCCAGCCTATGCATTGGTGATGTTGCAAAGACACTGGTAGAGATGTGGAATAAAACTGCTGCAGATAACAAGCAGCCTCATGAAAAGAAGGCTGCTGAGCTGAAGGAAAAATATGAAAAGGATATTGCTGCATCCCGAACTAAAGGAAAACCTGATGTGGCAAAAAAAAAAAAAAAAAAAAAAAAAAAAAAAGAGTCATCAAGGCTGAAAAAAGCAAGCAAAAAAAGCAAGAGGAAGAAGACGAGGAAGATGACGAGGATGAGGAGAAAAAGGATGATGATGAATAAGTTGGTTCTAGAGCACTTTTTCTTGTCTATAAAGCATGTAACCCCCATTCTGCATGCAACTCACTCCTTTTAAAGAAAAAAAAAACAAAATGTAAGGCTGTGTAAGATTTGTTTTTAAACTGTACGGTGTCTTTTTTTTTTTTTGTACACTAACACACTGCCAAATGTGTCTTTACGTAGCCCTGTCCTGGTGGTATTTTTCAACAGCCACTAACCTTGCCTGGGACAGTGTAGGGCTTGTAACTTGGTGCAGAAATTTAAAGCAGGTTCTTGTTGGTGCCCAGCAGAAATTAGTTACATATGGGGATGGCAGTTTTTCCATCTTCAGTTGTCTCAGATGCAGCTTACATGAAATAATTAATGTTCTGTGAACTCAATACCACTCTGTAATTGAAAAAAATTAAAAAGTTGCAGCTGTTTTGTTGACATTCTGGACACTTCTAAGTAAACACAACTAAAAAAAAAATAGAGGTGCCTGGGTGGCTCAGTCAGGCCTCAGACTCTTGGTTTCCACTCAGGTCATGGTCTCAGGGTCCTGGGATGGAGGCCCATGTGGGGCTCTGCACTCAGGGCAGAGTCTGCTTGGGATCCTCTCTCTTTCCCCCCTTCCCTCATAAGTGTACACTCTTTCTCTCTCTCAAATAAATAAAATCTTGAAAGTAAATAAATGAAATAATGCTTGCTATTTTATAAAGCAAGTCCTCCTAATTTATTATTCTTTAAGAATATCTTGGCTATTTTTGGCTTTTGAATTTTAATGGGTCAGTTTTGATATAAAAGTATTCCAAGATGTCCACTGGGATTGAATTTAATTTTATGTCAGTTTTGAGGTGGTTGGCATCTTTGTGGTATTTTATTCCCATCTGTATAAATGGTATTATATCTTTAAGTTGTTTTTGTTACCTGAGGGAAATTTTCAATAGTACCTTCAAGTTTTCTGTGAAATGGTCTTGCATTTCATCAGCTTTATTCCTATGTATATAGTTCATCTGATTATACTGTAAATTCTATTATTCCCATTTTCATTTCCATTATCTCATTAAAATACAGTTGAGTTTTGTATGCTGACATGTGTTCAGAATCCCTGCTATATTTATCAGTTCTAATAATTTGTTCATTTAGCTTAATTTTCAAATTTATTAATATAAGCTCACTTAGGATGTTTGTAAGATTTTTAGTGATGACCTCTTTTTTTATCTCTACTGTTCAGGGATTTTTTTGGGGGTGGGGGGGTCTTCTGTTTTTCTTACTGGATCTTACAATGGAAAGTATCATTTTTATTGGTTTTTTGTTTCATAGAAATAACTTGGGTCTTGTTAATTCTCTACTACATTTTTCTAGTTTACTAATTTTTGTTATTTTCTTCTATTTCCTTTATGTTTAATTTTCTGATATTCTTCTGAGTGCTTGAAATAGATGTTAGATCATTGATTAAATTTTCCATTTACATATATGCCATTAAGGTTATACATTTCATTTTTAGTATTGTATTTTTAAGCCTGGATTTAGCTCCATCCCACAAATATTGATATGTGATATTATAATTCAGTTAAATTATTTCCTAATTTCCATCTTGAATTCTTCTTCAATCTCTAGGAGTACAATGCTGAATTTCTGAACATATCAGTATTGTCCAATAATGTTTTTTATTAACTTTTATCTCAATTTTTCATAATAAGATGACATGATTTGTACAGCTTCATTCCTTTAAAATTCAGTGAGAGTAGCTTAATGAACTTATTTTGGCCAGCATTGGCAAATATTCCATGAATATGTACCTAAAATTTTTATTTATGCTCTAGTTTGGGGGTACGATGTCCAGTATACAAAAATTAGGTCCAGTTTGTTAACCATGTTGTTTAAATACTCTGTGCTGCTTTTTTTTTAAACCATTTTGAGGTCTAATTGACATACAATAATTACACATATGTAAAATGTACAAATTGGTAAGTTTATACACACACACACACACACACACATATATATGAAAAAATATTACCACAACCTAACAATAAATACATCTATTTGTATTAGTTTGCTATGGCTGCCATAATAAATTACCATAAACTCAGTGGTTTAAAACAACACAAATTTATTCACTTATAGCTCTGGAAGCCTTAAATCCAAAATCAAGGAATAAGGAGTGCCATACTTCTTTCAAAGGCTCTTTGAGAGAATTCTTTCCCTCTTGCAGTTTGTGATGTTTCCTGGTATTCCTAGTCTTGTGGACCCTTAGCTCCAATTTATGCCTCTGTCTTCACATGGCTGCCTTCCCTGTCTGTATCCAGTCACCCTCTTCTTGCACTTTTAAGGGCACTAGTCTCAAGATTTAGAGCCCATCCTAAGCCCCAGGTTGACCTCATCTCAGATTCTTTTTTTTTTAAAGATTTTATTTATTTATTTATTTGAGATAGAGCACAAACAGGGAGCAGAGAGAAAGGGAGAAGCAGACCCCCCACTGGGCAGAGAGCCCTACATGGGGCTCAAGCCCAGGACTCCAGGACCATGACCAATGCTGAAGGTACGTGCTTCACCAACTGAGCCACCCAGGCACCCCTCATCTTAGATTCTTAATTGCATTTATAAAGAACTTACTTCCAAATAAGTTCACGTTCACAGGTACCAAGGGTTTGGACTTGGATATGTCTCTTGAAGGGACACAATTCAACATACTACAACATCACCTCCAAAAACTTCCCTATGCCTCTTTGGAATCCCTCTTTTCTATCCCTCCATGAACCCCCCCTCCTTTCCCTATCCCCATCAATCACTGATCTGCTTTTTGTCACTGTATAGTATATACAGAATTTTTCATGAATGGCTCATACAGTATGTACTTTGGCTTCTTTAGCTCAGTGTGATTATTTTGAGGTTCATTCACATTGTAAGATACATCAATAATACTTTTCATTGCTGAATATTCTATTGCATGGATATGCCACAGCTCACTCATTAACCTATTGATAGACATTTGGGTTCTTTCTATTTTGGGGAATTTCAAATAAAGCTGCTATAAACATTCATGCAAAAGTCTTTGGACATATGCCATCACTTCTCTTGGGTAAATACCTAGGAGTGGAATGAGTGGATCACATAGTTGATATTGTTTTTTTAAACTGCTTGTTTTCTGAAGTGAGAATGCCATTTTTCAATTCTGCCAGCAGTGTATGAGAGTCCAGTTTAATTGTATTCTTATCAACACTAGGGATGGGCAGTCTGTTGAATCTTAGCTATACTAATAGATATGTAATAGTATCTCATCATAGTTTTAATTAGCATTTACCCAGTGATAACATGAGCATATTCTCATATGCTGATTTGCCATTGGTATGCTTTCTTTAGTGAAATGTATATTTAGTGCTTGCTTCGGCAGCACATGCACTAAAAAAAAGTGAAATGTCTATTTAAATTTGCTTATTTTCGGGCAGCCCGGGTGGCTCAGCAGTTCAGCACTGCCTTCAGCCAGATGTGTGATCCTGGAGACCCGGGATCGAGTCCCATGTCAGGCTCCCTGCATGGAGCCTGCTTCTCCCTCTGCCTGTGTCTCTGCCTCTCTCTCTGTGTCTCTCATAAATAAATAAATAAAATCTTTTTAAAAATCACAAGGTTTTTAAAAATTTTGCTTATTTTCTAATTGGATATTTTTTCTTTTAAGTTTTGAGAGTTTTTTTTAAAATATTTAATTTATTTGAGAGGGAGAGTGGTGGGGGGAGCAACAGAGAGAGACAAGCAGACTACACTGAGTGTGGAGCCCAACATGGGGCTTGATCCCATGACCTTGAGATCATGATCTGACCCAAAATCAAGAGTCAGACACTTAACAGACTGAGCCACCCAGGCACGCTGAAAGTTTTTTAGATATTACATGTAAGTCCTCTCTTAGATATCTGCTATGTGAACATTTTGTGAATATTTTATCCCAATATAGTGCTTGTCTTTTCATTTTCTGTATACAGTGTCTCTCAAAATGCAGATGATAATATTTTTATAAAGTATTTTTATAAAGTCTATTTTATCAATTTGTAGTTTTATGGATCATGCCTTTGGTATTATATATAAGAAATCTCTGTCTAACCGAAGATCACAAAGTTCTTCTTCTAGGTGATTTTTTTTAAATAGGAATATTTTAACAGTTTTAGGTTCACAGCAAAATTGAGAAGATACATAAACTTCCCTCCTTAGGTAGTCTCTCCACCCCTTACCTATGGTTTCAGTTACCTATGGCTAACCATGGTTTGGAAGCAGGTGATTCTTCTGCTGAAGTGTGATGATAAGGTCAGTAGTAGCTTAACACTACATCACAATGCCTGTATCGTTCACCTTAATTCATCTTATCACATAGGCAGAAGAATAAAGTGAGTACAATACAGTAAGATATTGTGAGAGAAAAAGGCCATGTTCACATAACTTTTGTTACAGTACGGGCATAACTCAGAAATACTGCAGGTTAGGTTCCAGAACCACAGCAATAAAACAAGTATCACAATAAAGTGATACAAATGAATTTTTTGGTTTCCAAGTACATAGAAAATTATGTTTACACTACATTGTATTCTATTAAGTGTGCAATAGCGCTGTGTCTAAAACAACAATGCTCAAACCTTCACTTAAAAATACTTTATTCTTAAAAAATGCTAACAATCATCTGAGATTTCAGCAAGTTTCAAGCTTTTTGCTGGTGGAGGGTCTTGCCTTGATGTTGATGGCAGCTGATTAGGTTGCTGATTGCTAAAGGTTGGGGTGGCTGTGGCAGTTTCTTAAAATAACACAAGAGCGGAGTATGCTATATCAATCAGCTCTTCCTTTCGTGAATGATTTCTTTGCAGCATGTGATGCTCTTTGGATAACATTTAAATCACAGAAGAATTTCTTTTAAAATTGGAGTCTGTCCTCTCAAACCTGCCCCTGCTGTATCAACTAAGTTTATGTAATAGGCTAAATTCTTGGTTGTCATTTCAACTGTCTTGAAATGACATCTTTACCAGATTCCATCTCAAGAAACCACTTTCTTTGCTCATCCATAAGAAGCAAGTCCTCATCCATTCAAGTTTTATCATGAGATGACAGCAATTCAATCTTATCTTTAGGCTCCACTACTAATTCCAGTTCCCTTGCCCTTCCCGCCACATAGCTGCAGCTAGTTCCTGTACTCAAGTCTTCGACTGCTCAAAGTCATCCATGAGGGTTGGAATCAACTTCTTCCAAACTCCTTTGAATGTTGATATTTTCACCTCTTCTCATGAATCACCAATGTTCTTAAAAGCATCTATAATGGTGAACCTTTTCCAGGAGTTTTTCAATTGACTTTGCCCACATCCATCAGAGGAACCACTGTCCCTGGCAGCTGTAGACTTATGAAATATATTTCATAAATAACAAGACTTGAAAGTCAAAATAACTCCTTGATCCATGGGCTGCAGAATGGATGTTGTGTTAGCAGGCATGAAACATTAATCTTGTCGTACATCTTCATCAAAACTTTTGGGTGACCAGATGTATTGTTAATGAAGAGTCTTATTTTGAAAGGAATTTCTTCAGAACAATAGGTCTCAATAGTGGGCTTAAAATATTCAGTAAGCCATGTTGTAAACAGATGTGCTGTCATCCAGGCTTTGTTGCTCCATTTAGGGAACACAGAGTAGATTTAATACAATTCTTAAAGTACCCAGGAATTTGGAACAGTCAATGAACATTGGCTTCAATTTAGTCACCAGCTACATTAGCCCCTAAAAGGAGAGTCAGCCCATCCTAAGAAGCTTTAAAGCCAGACATTGATTTCTCCTAACTATCAAAGTCCTATATGGCATCTTCTTCCAATATAAGGCTTTTCATTTTTATTGAAAAATCTGTCATTTAGTGTAGCCACCTTCAATAACTGTTTTATTTTAGCTAGATCTTCTGGATAACTTCAAGCAGCTTCTACATCAGCACTTGCTGCTTCACCTTACACTTTTATATTTTGGAGACAACTTCTTTCCTTAAACCTAATGAATTAACCTCTGGAACCTTCAAACTTTTTTCCTGTAGCTTCCTCTCTCAGCTTCAGTAGAACTAAACAGAGTTAGGGCCTTGCTCTGGAGTAGGCTTTGGCTTGAAGGGAATTTTGTGGCTGGTTTGATCTTCTGTCCATCAATAACCATTAGTTTGTTCTCTGTAATTAAAGACTTTCTCTCTCTCTCTCTCTTTGTTCGTTTGTTTCTTGAATTCCACATATGAGTGAAATTATGTGATATTTGTCTTTGTCTGAATGACTTACTTCACTTAGCATTATATTCTCTAGCTCTATCCTTATTGCTGCAAATGGCAGGTTTCATTATTTTTATGGCTGAATAATATTCCAGTGTGTGTGTGTGTGTGTGTGTGTGTGTACACCACATCTTCTTTATTCATCTATCAATAAACACTTGGGCTGCTTCCGTAATTTGGCTATTGTAAATAATACTGCAATAAACATAGGGCTGCATATATTCCTTTGAAATAGTGCTTTGGTATTCTTTGTGTAAATACCCAGTAGTGTGATTCCTGGATCATAGGGTAGTTCTATTTTTAGCTGTTTAGCTGTTTAGCTGAACGTCCATAATGTTTTCCACAGTGGCTGCACCAACTTGCATTCCCTCCAAAAGTGCAAGAGGATTTTTTCTTCACGTCCCCACCAACACTTGTTTTCTTTGTTTTTGATTTTGGCCACTCTGACAGGTGTGAGGTGATCTCTCACTGTAGTTTTTATTTGCATTTCCCTAATGATGACTGATGCTGAGCATCTTTTCATGTGTCTGTTTGCCATCTGTATATTTTGTTTACAGAATGTCTGTTCATGTCCTCTGCCTATTTTTAATTAGATTATTTGGTTTTTAAGGGAGTTATGCAAATTCTTTATATATTTTGGATACTAACCCTTCATCAGATATGTTATTTGCAAATATCTCCTCCTGTTCAGTAGGTTGCCTTTTAGTTTTGTTGATTGTTTCCTTTGCTGTGCAGAAGCCTTTTCTTTTGGTGTAGTCTCAATAGCTTATTTTTGCTCTTATTTCCCTTGCCTCCAAGAGACATATCTAGAAAAATGTTATGACAGCTGACGTCAGGGATATTACTACTGCCTGTGTTCTCTTCTAGGATTTTTATGGTGTCAGGTATCACATTTAGGTCTCTCATCCATTTTGAGTTTATTTTTGTATATATGGTATAAGGAAGTGGTCCAAGTTTCATTCTTTTGCGGGTGGCTGTCCAGTTTTTTGAACAGCATTTGTTGAAGAGACTATCTTTTTCCTGTTGTATATTCATTCCTGATTTGTTGAAGATTAATTGATCATATAGTTAGTTGTGTGTGTATTTCTGGGTTTTAGGTTCCATTGACCTATGTCCATTTTTATGCCAGTACCATACTGTTTTAATTATGACTGCTTTATAATATAACTTGAAATCTAGATTGTGATACCTCCAATTTCATTTTTCTAGATTGCTGTAGCTATTCAAGGTTTTTTGTGGTTCCATACAAATTTTAGATTTGTTCTAATTCTGCGAGAAATGCTTTTGGTATTTTGATAGGTATTACATTAAACATATAGATTATTATATTTGATAGTATAGATATTTTAACAGTATTTGTTTTTCCAACCCATGAGCATAGAATGTCTTTCCATTTCTTCACATCGTGTTGAATTTCTTTCATCAGTGTTTTATGGTTTTTAGAATACAGGTCTTTCACCTCTTGGGTTAAGTTTATTCCTAGATATTTTGCTGTTTTTGGCGCAATAGTAAATGGGACTGTTTTCTTAATTTCACTTTCTGCTTCCTCAATATTAGTCTATAGAATTGCAACATATTTGTGTACATGGATTTTGTATCCTGTGATTCAGTTGAATTCCTTCATCAGTTCTAGTTTGTTTTTTTTTTTTTTTTTGGTGGAGTCTTCAGGATTTTCTATATAGTATAATGTCATCTGCATATAGTGAGAGTTTTACTTCTTCCTTACCAATTTGGATGCCTTTTATTTCTTCATGTAGTGTGATTGCTCTGGCTAGGACTTCCAGTAGTATGTTAAATAAAATCGGTGAGACTGGACGTCCTTGTCTTGTTCCTGACCTTGGGGGAAAGTCTCTGTTTTTCACCATTGAGTATGTTGGTCTTGTGTGGAAGAGCACTTTTAATTTCATTCAGGTTTTCCAATCACAACTTGGATGTGTGGCCTAGCAGCCCTAGATTTTGGCCTATCTTAGCTTTCAACTTGCTTTCCTCACTAAGCTTAATCATTTCTAGCTTTGGATTTTTTTTTTTTTTTTTTTTAGCTTTGGATTTAAAGTGAGAGACAAGCAACTTTTCCTTTTACTTGAACATTTAGAGGACATTGTAGGGCTATTAATTGGACTAATTTTAATATTGTTATGTCTCTGGGACTAGAAAGACCTGAAGAGAGGGGGAAAGATGGGGGAACAGCCCATTGGTGGAGCGGCCCAAAAACACACATTTATCAGTTAAGTTTGCCATCTTAAATGAGCACAATTTTTACCCCCTCCCCAAACTACAATGCTAATATCAAAGTTCACAGATCATAGATAACCATAATAAATATGGAATTTGAAATATTGTTATAATTACCAAAATGTGGCCCAAAGACAAAGTGAGCAAATACTGGTGGGGAAAAAAATGGCACTGATAGAATTGTTCAGTGCTGGGCTGCCACAAACCTTCAATTTGTAAAAAAGACAAAAACAAAAACAAAACAAACATTATCTCTGAAGTGCAATAAAGTAAAACACAGTAAAGCAAGGTAGGCTTGCACATTGCTTAACATTGCATTTTATTTTTAGTTGTTTTTGTTAGTCTCTTACTGTGCCTAATTTATAAATTAAACTTTATCACAGGTGTATATATAAGATAAAATATAATATATATAGGACTTGGCAATATCTATGGTTTCTGGCATCCACTGGTGGTTTGGATTGTACCCCCCATGGATAAGTGGAGGCTACCCTGACACATAACTTTTCCCATTATCAACATTCCCTACCAGAGTGGTACACTTTTACAATTGATGAACCTACATTGATAAATTATAATCACCCAAAGTCCATAGTTCACATTAGGGTTCACTTTTGGCACTATACATTCAGTGGGTGCAGACAAATGTATAATGACATGTATCTATCATTATGGTATCATATTGAGTATTTTCAGTTCCCTAAAAATCCTGTGATTCACTTATTCATCACCACCCCTGCCCAACTCCTGATAACCACTGATTTTTTTTTTTTTACTGTCTCCATAATTTTGCCTTTTCCAGAATATCATCTAGTTGGGATCATATATAGTCTTTTCAGATTAGCTTCTTTCACTTAGTAATATGCACTAAAGTTTCTTTTATGTCTTTTCATGGCTTGATAGTTCATTTTTTTAGTACCAAACAATATCCCATTGTCTGGATGTACCAAATATTAATATCCCATCATCTGGATGTAGCCATCGTCTGGTTAACGTGTCCATTCACCTACTGAAGTACACATTGGTTGCTCCCAAGATTTGACAATTACCAATAAAACTGCTATAACCATCTTTGTTTAGTTATTTTGGGGGGACCTAAGTTTTCAACTCCCTTGTGTAAATACCAAGGAACCCAAGTACTGGATCCAGTGGCAACAGTATGTTTACTTTTCTAAGAAACTGACAAACTGTCTTCCAAAGTGGCTATATATACTATTTTACATTCCCATCAACACTGAATCTGAGCTCCATATCCTCACCAGCACTTGAAGTTATTAGTGTTTTGGATTTTGCCATTCTCATAAGTGTGTAGTGGTATCTCATTTACAGAGGATGGAAAGCACCTTTTCTTAAGCTTATTTGCCACCTGTATATCTTATTTTATGAGGTGACTGTTACGGTCTTTATGTGTGCTATTAGACATTTTATAGTTTCAGGTATTACATTTAGGTCTGTGATTTACTTCAAGTTAATATTTATATATAGTATAAGTTATGAATGAAATTTATTTTTTGCTGACACTCTTTGTTGGAAAAAAAAAGAATACTTTCTGCACTTTGTCTTTGCACCTTTGTCAAAACATACTTGTTTATATATGTGCAGGTCTCTTCCTAGACTCTATTTTATTCCACTTATTTATTTTTCTGTCATCGCGCATATACTGCACTATCTGGCCAACTCTATCTTTTTAACGACTCTTGAAATGAGATAGTTTCAGCCCTTCAACTTTGTCCTTTCTGAAAATTGTTCTGGGCATCCCAGATATTTTGGGTTTCCATAGGAATTTTAGAATTGCCTGTAAGTTTGTACAAAAGAGCATATTGATATGTTGGTTGAGATTGTGTTAAAGATACAAGTAACTGAAGAGAATTGACTCCTAACTGTGTATGTCTCCATTTTTTTTTTTTTACGGCTTCTTTAATTTCTTTCAACAGCCTTTTGTAGTTTTCAATATACTAGTCTTTCACATGTTTTGTATTTCAAATTTTTGCTATTTCAACTGGTAGTAATTTTGTTACAATTTCTGATTTTTTATTATAGATACCTAGAGAAATCTTTGACTTGTTTGTCGATCTTGTATCCTGCAACTCTGCTAAACTCACTTTTAGTTCTGGGAGCCTTTTTATAAATCCCATCAGAATTTCTACATTAGTGGCCCTATCTTCTGTGAATAAAGACAATTTTTAAATTTCTTCCTTTATAGTCTAGAGGCCTTCCCTCTTTTTCTTGCCTAATGGCACTGGCTGTAATGTCCAGTACACTGTTGAATAGAAGTGGTAAGAACACACATCTTTCTTTTGTTCCTGATCTTAGAGTAATACATTCAGGCTTTTGCCATCAACTATGTTACTGTAGATTTCTATAGATGCCTTTTATGAAGTTGAGGAAGTTACCTTCTTATCTGTGTTTTGAGTGAGTTTTCTTTTTCTATCAGCAATACATGTTAGATTTATAAAATGCTTTTTCTCCACCTACTGAGATTTTTTAAGTTTTTTTTAGATTGTTTCATACAGAATAGTTTCCCTGCCTGAAAATTACCCTATGTTCCACCTATTTATTCATCATTCTGTCCCTCTAAAGTTGCAACCATTGATCTTTTAACTCTTTATTTGTGACTTTTCCAGATTATCACAGAGTTGGAATCAGACAATCTGTAGCCTCTACAGACTAATTTCTTTCACTTAAATCAGTATCAATTAAGGCTCCTTCGTGTGCTTTCATGGCTTGATGGATTATATCTTTTTAGTGTTGAATATTATTCCATTGTAGGAGTGTACTAGAGTTTGTTCATCCAGTTACCTATTGAAGGACATATTGATTTTTTCCAAGTTTTAACAATTATGATGTTTGTACAAGTTATCATGGGCATAAAATGTCAGCTAATTTGAGTAATTACCAAGGATCATGATTATTGGATCATATGCCAATACAACATTTAGCTGTGCAAAAACTACCAGACTATCTTCCAAAGTGGCTGTGCCATTTTGCTTTCCTAAATAATCAAGAGTCCTTTTTTTTTCCATATTCTCTCTGGTATTTGGTGTTGTCCATGTTTTGGGTTTTAGCCATTCTATTAAGTGTATAATGGTATTTTAATTTGTACTTTGCTTTGTTTTTTTTGTTTTTTTTTTTTTTTTACTTTGCTTTGTTAACTGATGTTTTACTGTAAAGTATTTAGATATGGTTTTCTTACTATGTATCCAGTTTGGCATAGGTAGTATTGCTTTTAGTCTGTGGCTTGATACTTTCACCACTTTTGAGAAATAATCAACCATTACCTCACTAATAATTTCTGCCCATTTTCACTCTCCTTTCTTTTTGAGGGTCTAATGACAGGAGTTTTTCATTACATCCCAAAAGTTTGTGTTTACACCTACTCTTTTGATTCTCTATAATTTAAGTCTGGATATTTTTATTTTGATTCATATTCCAGTTAGCTAATTCCATATACTTCTACATCCAATCTGCACTTAATCCACTGAGCTATCAATCTTAATTATTTCCAATTTTATAATTTCCTTTCGGTTGTTTTTTTAGTTTCCACTTCTCAACCAAAAATCTTTGTCTTTTCTTTCAATTCTTTTAACATATTAACTAGTGCTGTTTTGAAATTAGTTTTTGGTAAAAACCTAAGTGTATTACCTTGTACATACTAAGTACTCATTTATTGTTAAGTAGTATTATAACTTGCTTCTCCTATGAATGAAAGGCAGTTTTCTAGGTGCTACATCATGGTATCCATAGGAAATAGAGCAAATGAGAGGATCATTAGAAGTTGTCTGCCCACCTTATATAATATAAGAACAAAGCACTCATGAGGACTCGTAGAAAAAAAAGATCTTGTAATTAGACTCTCAGAAAGAAAGGAAAGTGAAAATGGGCATCATATTTCATTCATCTAGAGAGTTGTCTCTGTACATGTGTTTTTCTAAGTCTGGCCACTTCTCTGTGAGGCTATAGCTTGGGTCATTTGATTGCCAATTTAAATATTTACATATATGGGAACCTTGATACCGAATTAATTTAAAATTTCATGTTATAATTATTAAAACTTCACTGAATATTTTATTTCCAAATGAAAATTGAGGATTCTCTGTGCTTATTATGTCCCTGTGATTGTCTATATTCAGACTTCATGTTCTTTTAATTCTTTTATCTTTTATCAGATAATTATTTTATCTGAAAGTGATAAACTTTCAAAGACATGGAATATTTAAAGAAATATTTGAAGTTATCTTGGAGCCATTTTTAGATGTTAAAATGTTCTGATTGCTATTGTGATTGCTTGCTCTTTTTCAGCAACAGCTGTGTGCTAATATCCCATATTTTCCTTTTGTATTTTAGTGGTTTGAGATGCAGCCTAAGAAAATGGCAGTACTATTATTGCTGTGTGATGATACTGAAAGAAACAACTGTAACATGTGTGAAATTAATTTAATATCAAGTTAACCATAAATGAAATTCCTAAATGATATCTTCCTTATATGGACCTCCTGTGGGGTTTGTTTTTATTGTCCTCTTTTGCTCTTGTTTTTTTATTTTATTTTTTTTATTTTATTTTATTTTATTTATTTATTCATGAGAGAGAGAGAGAGAGAGAGAGAGAGAGAGAGGTAGAGACACAGGGAGAGGGAGAAGCAGGCTCCATGCAGGAAGCCCAATGTGGGACTCGATCCCAGGACTCCAGGATCATGCCCCGGGCCAAAGGCAGGCACCAAACTGCTGAGCCACCCAGGGATCCCTGCTCTTGGTTTTTAAGCAGATTGTTCTTTGTGCATAACTGCTTATTTTAAAATAACTATTGGACATTTTATATGAAAGAAAAGATAAGTTGAGGTTCTAGATGATGTGATCTTCCTGCAGAGAGTGTTTACTTTTGCCTTGCAGGTAGGTGGGTAGTTTAAGGGCACTAGAAATCCCAGAGCAACTTAATTCAATGATGGAATGATATTACCCAAAGCTTGGCTTCAGTATCTCTGAAAGCTGGAATGTGTCATTTAACACTTAATCTTGAAGTACAGTCCTTTAGAGTTCTTTTTAAATTTGAGGTATAATTGACATGTAACATCTTACTAGTTTCAGGTGTACAGCATAATGATTTGGTATACCTATATATCACTAAATGATCATCATGGTAAGTCCACTTAACATCCATCACCATAGTTACCAATTTTTTTTCTTATGATGAGTACTTTTAAGATTTGTAGTATGTTTTTATTAACTCTAGTCACTCTGCTGTACAGTATATTGCTGTGTTTTATTTTACATCTGGAATTTTGTACCTTTTGATCTCCTTCACCCATTTCACCCACCCCTACACCCTACTTCTGAACCACCAATCTGTTCTATCTATGAGCTTGGTTTTTATTTGTTATTAAGAATCCACATATAAGTGAGATCACACGGTATTTTTTTTTCCTCTGACTTATTTCACTTAGCATAATGCCTTCAAGCTTCATCTGTGTTGTTAGTGTTTTCATTTTCTTCAGATAAATACCCAGAACTGAAGTTGCTGGATGCTATGATAGTTCTGTTTTTCATTTTTTGAGCAACCTCCATACTTTTTTCCATAGTAGCTACACTAATTTACATTCCTACCAAGAGTACACAAGGGTTCCCTTTTCTTTGAATCTTCACATTTGTTATTTCTTATGTTTTTGAGACTAGCCATTCTAACAGGTAAGAGCTGATATCTTGTGGTTTTGATTTGCATTTCTCTAATGACTAGTGATGTTGAGGATCTTTTCACATACACACCTGTTGACCATCTGTATTTCTCCTTTGGCAAAATGTCTATTTAGATCCTCTACCCATTTTTTTAACTCCACTGCTTTTTTTTATAAATTTATTTTTTATTTGTGTTCAACTTGCCAACATATAGAATAACACCCACTGCTCATCCCGTCAAGTGCCCACCTCAGTGCCCGTCACCAAGTCATCCCCACCCCCCGCCCACCTCCCCTTCCACCACCCCCTAGTTCGTTTCCCAGAGTTAGGAGTCTTTCATGTTCTGTCTCCCTTTCTGATATTTCCCACTCATTTTTCTCCTTTCTCCTTTATTCCCTTTCACTATTTTTTATATTCCCCAAATGAATGAGACCATATGATGTTTGTCCTTCTCCGATTGACTTATTTCACTCAGCATAATACCCTCCAGTTCCATCCACGTCGAAGCCAATGGTGGGTATTCGTCGTTTCTAATGGCTGAGTAATATTCCATTGTATACATAGACCACAGCTTCCTTATCCATTCATCTTTCGATGGACACCGAGGCTCCTTCCACAGTTTGGCTATTGTGGACATTGTTGCTATAAACATCGGGGTGCAGGTGTCCTGGCGTTTCATTGCATCTGTATCTTTGGGGTAAATCCCCAGCAGTGCAATTGCTGGTCTACCCATTTTTTTAATTGGATTTTGTTTTTGCTTTTAAGTTGTATGAGTTCCTTATATATTTTGGCTAGTGATCCCTTATGAAATATATATGATTGGCAGACATTTTCTCCCATTCAGTGGGTTGCTTTTTAGCTGTGTAGATGATTTCCCCTTTTTTGAATTAGCAACAAAAGCAAAAATAATTACCAAGAGCAAGGTCAAGGACTTTACCACCTATTGTCTTCTAAAAGTTTTATGGTTTCATGTTTTACATTCAGGTCTTTAATTCATTTTGAGTTTATTTTTGTATGTCTTGTAAGATAGTGGTTGAGTTTCATTCTTTTGCATGTGGCTATCCAGTTTTCTTAGCACCATTTATCATAGTCTGTCCTTTGCCTATTGAGTCTTCTTAGCTCCTTTGTCATAAATTAATTGATCATATATGCATGGGTTTACTTCTAAGCTTCCTGTTCTGTTCCATTGATTTCTGCGTCTGGTTTTATGCCAATACCATACTGTCTTGATTACTGTAACTTTGTGATATAGATTGAAATCAGAGAGTGTGATCCATTCAGCTTTGTTCTCCTTGCTCAAGATTGCTTTGCCTATTTGGGGTCTATTGTAGTTCCATACAAACTTTAAGGTTGTTTGTTGTATTTCTTTGAAAAGTACCATTGGAATTTTGATCAGGATTGCATTGAATCTGTAAATTACTTTAGGTTGTATGTGCATTAAATAATATTAATTCTTCCAATCCATGAGCATGAAGTATCTTTCCATTTATTTGTTTCTTCTTCAGTTTCTTCCATCAGTGACTTAGAGTTTTCAGTGTACAGGTCTTTAAGTTCCTAGACTAAATTTTTTCCTGGGTATTGTATTCATTTATGCAATGATAAATGGAATTACTTTCTTAATTTCTTTTTGTTGTTAGTGTATACAAATAAAACACACTTTATTTATTGATTTTATGTCCTCCTGTACTGAATTTACTAGTTCTAACAGTCTTTTAGTGGAGTCTTTTGTGTCTTCTCACTATAATTGTATCATCTGCAAACAGTGACAATTTACCTCTTCCTTGCTAATTCGAATGCCTTTCCTTTCTTTTTCTTGGCTAATTACTCGGGCTAGGACTTCCAATACTATTCTCACTTTGTTCTTGGTCTCAAAGGAAAATCTTTCAGCTTTTCCCTGTTGCCTATGACCTTATCCATGAGCTTGTCATATATGGCATTTATTACAATTAAGGTACATTCTCTCTATATCTACTTTTTTGAGAGTTATTAAATCCATAAATGGATTTTGAATTTTACCAAATGTTTTTTCTACTAGATATCTAATGAGATGATCATATGATTTTTATCCTTCAGTCTGTTAATGTGGTATATCACATTTACTGATTTGTGGATGTTGAGCCGTCCTTGCATCCCTGGAATAAATCTCATATGATCATGGTGTATTAGTCTTTTAATGTATTGTTGAGTTCAGTCTTGCAGATATTTTGTTCAGGCTTTTCGTATCTATGTTCATCAAGGATATTGGCCTGCAGTTTTTTTTTTTTCTTGTGATGACTTTGATTTTGGTATGGGGTAATGCTGGCTTTGTAAAATGAGTTTCCTTCTCTTTTATTTTCCTTGAAGAGTTTTAGATGGATTGATATTAATTCTTCTTTGAATGTTTGGTAGAATTTACCTATGAAGCCATCTGGTCCTGAACTTTAGTTTGTTAGAAGGTTTTTGATTGCTAATTCAATTTCCTTATTATTAATTGGTTTGTTTAGATCTTTCATTCCTTCATGATTCAGTCTTGAAAGATTGTATATTTTTATGAATGTATATATTTCTTCTAGGCTGATAATTTATTGGTATATAATTGTTCATTGAAGTCTCCTGATCATTTGTATTTCTGTAATAACAGCTGCAATATCTCCTTTCATTTCTGATTTTAATTCTTTAACTCCTCTCTTTTTCCTGGTGGGTATAGCTAAAGGTTTGCCAATTTTGTTTTAATCACAGAACCAGCTCTTGGTTTCACTGATCTTTTCTATTTTCATATTTTATATATATATATATATATATATACATGTATATATATATATATATATATATATATATATATCTGATGTGTTATTTCCAGCACTTGGCTAACTACTGGGGCCCCACTAACTTGGGACTTCATATGTTCTTATTTTTCTAGTTCCTTGAGGTGTAAAGTTAGGTTGTTTGAGATTTTGTTTCTTGAGGTAGGCATTTAGTGCTATTAACTTCCCTCTTAGAAGTACTTTTGTTGCATCTCATTTTTTTTAATTTCTCTTTTGATTGCTTCATTTACCCATTTGTTCACTCTCCATATATTTGTGAATACCAGTTTTCCTCTTATAATTGATTCTAGTTCATACCATTGTGGTCAGAGAAGATGCTTGATACTATTTCAGTTCTCTTAAATTGATTAAGACTTGCTTTGTGGCCTAACATATTATCTGTCCTCAAGAATGCTCCCTGTGCACTTGAGAAGAATGTGTATTCTGGTGTTTCTGAAAGGAATGTTCTGTATAAATCTGTTAAGTCCATTTGGTCTAACGTGTCATTTAAGGCCAGTGTTTCCTTATTGATTTTCCGTCTGGATGATCTATCCATTGATGCAACTAGGGACTTAAAGTTTCCTACTATTAATATATTGCTGTCTATTTTTTTCTTTTGGTCTGTTAATGTTTACTTTCTAAATTTATATTTCTTTAGAATTCTAACAGAAATATCTAAGTGTATGTTAGGATTCCTCCCCCTTGGTGGTCTTGAACTTAAATTTTCATCCCAGGATGTCTCTGGGTCTATTGAAATCTCTGTCCTACGTATTAGCCTCTCAGCCACTGCTTTTGGAATTGTCAGACACCTTGAGATAAAAAGCAGTGCCAAATGCCAGGCTCACTTTTCTGGCTTTTCTTCTCTGTAGGATCTTAATGCCACTAATCTAATCTTTGTAGCTCCCCTATGCCTTCAAATAGAGGTTTTTAATATTTTGTTCAGATTTTCTAGTTGTTCTCATTGAGAAACTTGTTGCATTGACAGAAGTTGAAATTCTTCCCACTCTGTGCATGATAAACATAGGCTTAAATGACATTGAGTGTTTCCTATATGCTGGGTGCTAAACAAAAGGATCATACAGTTGTCTTATAACCCTCATAGTCACTCTGGATTCAAGATATTCCAGCTTACAAAGAAAGGTAAAGACATTGCCTACGAATATATACTTAGCAGTTTTGAGATGTGAACTGTATACCTTTTGTTCTACCTTTGTCCCCAGTTTTTATGCTAGGTATCTGCAATTATTCACAATAAATAAGAGGAATTTGTTTCTTTCTCTTCACATACTAGTAAATGCAACTGTAATCATAGCTAAAAGGTATTTATGAAAATATCAACATTTATATTTCATATAATATTCACATGTCATGAAATATTCTTGCATGGCTCAGCGGTTGAGCCTCTACCTTTGGTTCAGGGCGTGATTCAGCGATCCAGGTCAAGTTCCACATCGGGTTCCCTGCAGGGAGCCTACTTCTCCCTCTGCCTATGTCTTTGCCTTTCTCTCTCTCTCTCTCTCTCTCTCTCTCTGTGTGTGTGTGTGTGTATGTGTCTCATGAATAAATAAATTGTTTTAAAAATGTAAAAACCAATCTTAGCTCATGAGACATTAAAAGAAAAAAACAGACAACAGACATTTGGGCATTTTGGACTAATTCGGGCCACAGGCTGTTATTTGCCAACTCCTACTCTAGATGTGTATCGTATGAACATATCCGGAATATAGAGATGAATATGAGAACTTGAGCAGTTCTAGAAAAGCTAGAGGCTAAACAGACCTGACATTCATGTGTGGCAGATTTATTTTAGGCGTTCTACAATTGTTGGAAGAATGGAAAGAGCCAGTGTTCCATAGTGATTGGTGACAGTGGTCAGGAACAGGAATGTATACAGTTACTTTCACACTATGATTTACCGTGAAAGTAAATAATGCTCTGGGATTGTTATCATTAGACCACTGTATAAGCATTTAACGTTTTCTTCCTGCTGTGCTCTTTATTTACCTGAAAGTTTTCTGCACACAGTGGTGACAGTAGTAATTTGGGATTTCAGAGAGATGACACTAAATGCAGGCAGCTTGTGAACAGAATATTTCAAATGAACTTTCCTCACTAGCCCGTCTCCAAAACAGACTTCTTTTATGAACATGTTTTTCCGTGGCTTGGAGGTATTCATGGCAATGATGATGATAATAAGACTTGGCACTTATATGGTGTTTTCTCCTTTCAAAGTGCTTTTCTCTAAAAAGAATCTAAAGGTTACATTTTAAGTCCATCTTCTTTTCCCAGTAGTAGAAGCCACATTTTTTTTTTTTTTTTACCAACCAGAGAATCACTGTAGCCTTTTTGAAAGCATGCGGTTAATTTGCTACAAGAAAACCTTGTGACCAGCATTTTTAACTACTTTTCACCTTTTTAAGTCCGTCTTTTCTGTTCCTCCATTACATAAATTATAACTCATTACATAAATGAAAGGCTAGAGCAGCCCTGGTGGCTCAGTGGTTTAGCACCGCCTTCAGCCTGCTTCTTCCTCTGCCTGTGTCTCTGCCTCTCTCTCTCTCTCTCTCTCTCTCTCTCTCTCTCTCTCTTTTTCTGTGTGTGTGTCTCTCATGAATAAATGAATAAAATATTTGAAAATAAAATAAAATAAATGAAAGGCTACTCACCTGAACTTTTGTCTCTTGGCATAACTTGACTTGAATAGTTACATTAACAAGAATATCATGTATCCACTTAATCTGGATTATTTTGCCATGCTGCCAGAATTTATATGGTTCACGTATGATAAGCACTAGAGGAATAAGAAGAAATTTTAGATAAGAGCTTTCGCAGGATGCTTAGTCTTATGGGAGAGACAAATTTGGAGGATTTCTGTCCTGTATAGCTGACTCCTTGTGCTAATACATACCCACAGGGTGCCAGTCCCTAACAATAGTGCTTATTCCAAGAACTACCTGGGATTATGCCCTACTTTCTTGAAGTGGATTTCTCTTCTTCCTGGTACCTAATGCCTGCCATGATGTGCTTCTTACCTTTTCACTCTAACCATCTGCTTTGATTCAACCTCTCTGGTGTACTAGACTCAACTTCCTATTTAACTCAGGTATGCTTCCTCCTTGGTTTCAGCCCTACTGAAGCTTCAGGGGAAAGACGTTCTCCCTTCGCCCTGTACCTAAAAGATCATGAGAGTGTGGCTGACCTTTGGCCTGAGGGAGATGTTTCTGGACATACAGCACAAATAGGAATAATGTAATTGAGTTGAGCAACTGCAACAAAAATACAGAGTAATGAGCCAGATTTCTCTGTGTGGATATTGGTAATTGTCCCAGTTTAACGGCTTCCTCAGTGAATAAATATCCTCATCTAGAAAAGAGAAACTTAAAGCAATAATTATACTTTTCGGCCTTTGTTGCCAGATCCAAACACATAGGAAGTAATTTTTCCTACAAGTAAAGTTCAAAATCTTGCATGCTGTAGTTTGTTGTTCCATTAATATTTTTAATCAGTTGCTATATATATATTAAATTTAATATATATTAAATTTTTGAAATTTGATTCCTTTAACCTTTGAGTAGAAGCCTATTCTCATGCATCAAGCTCAGGAAGTTTCCCACATCTGAAAAGTTGTATTTTCTTCCATAGACACAGCCTACTTTTGATTAAGCTGAGTAGAATGGCCAAGCCAGTGAATAGAGCATCCAAAAGGATAATAACAGTGAGGTGTTCTCTTTGTGGGACTACATCAATTCAAGCAGGAAAATCGATGCACCTGGGGGGAGAGTACAATACTATTCCAGCATCATTAATGCTCAGGAGGCAACAAAAATCACAGGGAGAAAAATTCACTCAACTTTGGCCATGCAGAGAAACAACAGGAGAGGTGGCTAAGCTTCCACTCCAGTCACTAAGAAGAGAATGTCCGTTCGAGAGGCATTGCCAGGTTTACTTTTAGTGACTCTAGAAACTAAAATAAAACCCATACATTTAAATTACTGTTGGCTTTTAAAAGTCTTTGTCAATTTTGTTTTTCATCACACTTACTTTAGAAGGAAGGCTAGCTAGTGGTATTTTCCTTGCTTTCCTGGTAACGAAGCTTGAAAGATGGTGAGTTTAGGAAGGACAAAGTTGCGTCATTGAAGCTAAAAATAGACCTTGTTAAAGTGAAGAGTTCCACTTAGCTGAGTTCTCACTGAGCTGTGCAATTTCAGTTACACAAATCTTTAGACTTTGAAGGTCTCCCTATTCTTAAAACTCCTAAAAGAAACTGCTTTGAAAGCAAATAATCCCTGTCTGGCCTCCCCCATATAAAATGTAAAATCCAAAGGGAGCTTGGAAGGCTTATGGAGAATTCAGCCTCCCTCAGTAATGTGTGAAGTCCTCCAAGTAAGGAGAAGTCCTTCTCGTATTTCCCCTTGTATCAGTCACCTGTGCGACAATAAGTAACAAATTGACACAAAATTGCATGTCTTAAAACAGACCTGTAGATTGGCTGTAGTTCAGGTAGGGCAAGATGGACTCCAGCCTCAAGGTGTACCTCTAGCTTGGATTCAGGCCTGTTCACACATGTCTACACATTCTCCTTGAACCAGTGGCTACACAAGATAAGCTGTTGTCATAGCAGTCACAGGAACACAAGAGGGTAAACCCAACCATGTGAGCATGTTTAAAGCCCATGCTTCTGCCATAGCTGTTAACATTTCATTGGCCAAAACAAATCACATGGCCAAGCTCAAAGTCAGTAACTAAGGAAATACACTCAGTTCATCATGAAGCCAGGGCAAGCATGTGTATATATATATAAGAAAGGAAATTAAGTATTATAAGCTGTGTCCTACTTTAGCCGCTAAATGGTAGGAAGTTTCTCCTGTTGGAATGGAATAGCAATATTGTTTTATTGATAAGGAATGTTTCTCTTTTGCTCATTCAGGAAAAAATACCTATCTGCTCACGTGAGTAGCCTTATTCCATATATTAAGGTCAGTGGGGATTGACTGCTTTCATGGATCTTTATACAATTCAGTTAAGGTAAAAAGAAGTAAACATGTTCTTCTGTGCCCCCTAAAAAGCCTAGAGCTGTGCTGTCCAATACGGTAGCCATTAGTCATTATGGCTACCTGAATTTGCAGTATTTAAAATGAAAGAAAATTTAAAATTAGCTCCTCACTCCCACTAGCCCCATTTTAAAAACTTAGTAGTCACCTGTGGCTTGTGGCTACCACACTGGGTGGTGCAACTCTGTTACCCCCGACCCCCTTACTGCCTTTATGGCACAAATCACACTTTATAATCATCTTCTAGATTTTCACACCTGTTTACTTTCCCTCTCTCTTTCTCCCTCTCTCCCCCTCCTTCCCTCCTCTCTGGTAGACTGAATAATGACCCCCTAGAGATATACTCAACATGAATCCCAGAACTTGTAAATGTTACTTGATGTGAAAAAAGGACAATTTGCAGATTTGATTCAGTTAAGGATCTTGGGGCGGGGACATTTTCCTGGATTGTCTCGGGCCTACTATAATCATAACAGTCCCTATAAGAGGGAGGCTGGAGGGTCAGTGTCAGACAGAAGATGAAGTGATGACTGTCTCTCTGCTTCCAAGAAATTTGAAGATGTTTATTTCTGGCTTTGAAGATGAAGAAAAAGGTATATAAGCCATAGCATAAATAGGCAACCTTTAATATATTGTTCCCTGGAGCCTCCTGTAAGAACATGGGCCAATGGACCCATTTTACACTCCTGACTTCTGACTTCTGACCTCCATAACTTAACAAGTTTGTGTTGCTTTAGGCTGCTAAGTGTGTGGTAACTTGTTACAGCAGCAATAGGAAATGAATTTCCTCCCCATTAGCATGTAAGACCTATGTAGAAGGGACCTTTTCTATCTCATTGACTACTATATCTACAGCACCAAGCATAGCATCTCTCAAGGACATGGTACTTCTAGTTATTTGAGAATTAATGATTCTACAGATAAAAGCCTGACATAAGATCCAAAAGGCCCTTCTCATACAAGAGAACTTCTATGATCATGGGCCACGTGTCCCCAATCTCCACCATTGGAGGCTATCGTGTTTTCCATCTTATTTCCAGAAAATCACTACTGGGAGACATTGGATCAGAAGAGAGAACATATTGAATGAGAAGCCATCAAAATCAATTTATCAGTTAAGTGAAGAGCAAAACACATCCATGCCGAACAAAGAGGAGTGAAGATTTTGAAACACAGAAGAGAAGGAGGAGGAGGAACCTAGAAAGATCTGGCCAGATGCTTTGTGATAGGCATATCAATACCAATTAGAAGGTGTCACGCAAGTTGGAGCTGCAGTTCACCTTCATATTGTTTTAGTTTATTGGAACTGCAACCACTCATATTAACGGAGGAGCCAGATACCAGTTTACAGAAACTGAAGCTCAGCACAGAATGGCTAATATCACAGTTCATATGATCCCGGTCTAGGGAATCAGATGGACTCACATTTCAGAATTTAGAAACAGCCCTCTACTGAAGAGCAGCCTTCCTATAGTGGGGTCTGGGGAAGCAAAGACACACACTGCTTTGAAGAAATATCAAGTGTAGTATATATGTGTAGCCATTAAAAATAAATGGTTATATTTTAAGTGGTTATATAAGTCACTACACCATAGCTTTGATTTTGCTGCTTTTCCTGAGAAGCCTAAAATATTTACTATCTTGCCCTTTAAGTAAAAGTCTGCCAATTCCTTTTCTAGATGAAAAGTGAGCCACGGGTACTTGCTCTTTTTCCCTCAGCCCTACCAGAGAAATGAAGAGTAAAGACCTCTATCAGGGCATCACTCTTTGATTTTCTATCTACTTCTCTAGGATCCAGCTCCTCTTTCTTTCCTTCACTCAAGAAAAGTTTTCATCTCTCTTTACAGAGAGACAGAAAGAAAAAGAAGTGTTTGGACTTTTTATGGCTATATAATGAATCACCACAAACTTAGTTTCAAAAACAACAATCATTTTATCACCATCCTCTCATAGTTATGGAGGTTGTTAGGCTAAGCTAGGTGGTTCTTACTAGGGGGTCTCTCAATCCAATGGTACCTGTGGCTAAATCCATATTAAAAGCATCCTCTGGGGAAAAAAGCATCCTCTGAGATGTCTAGCACCTAAACTGGAAGACTTAAACAGCTTAGGAATGGAAGGGCTGGGACATCTCTCTTCTCTGTGTGCTCTCTCCAGCATCGTGGTTTCAGGTTAGCCATGCTTCTTACACGGTTGCTCAGTGTTCCAAAGGTATGAATCCAGAGAGAGAGTAGGCCAATGGGAATTGCACTGCCTTTTTGCCCTTTATAACCTAGCCTTGGTAGTCATGCAATGTTTTCTTTTGCTGCCATATCAAATTACCACAGATTTTGTGGTTTAAAGATCACACATGTATTATTTTGCAGTATTGTAGGCCAGATGTCCAGGTATATATAAATTATATATTCTGGATCCTAGACCCATATCAGATCAATGATTTGCAAATATTTTCTCTTACTCTATGGGTTGTCTTTTCACTTTTTTTCCAGCTTTATGCAGATATATTTGATATACACATTGTGTAAGTGTAAGGTGTACAATCTGATAATTTGATAGATACATATATTTTGTGAAATGATTACCACAATAAGGTTAACACATCTATCACTACACATAGCTATCTTTATGGTATGTGTGATGAGAATATTTAAGATACAGTCTCTTAGCAGCTTTCAAGTGTACAATATAGTATTGTTAACCATTGTCATCACGATGTACATTATATCCCCAGAACTCATTCATCTTTTAACTGGACATTTGTACTCTTGAACCACCTCCATCCATTTATCTATTGGTAGACACTTAAGAGTATTTCTAGGTCTTGGCTGTCGTAAATGATACTGCAGTTACCATCAGAATGCAGGTATCTGTTTGACTTTGTAATTTTATTTCCTTTGGATATATACCCAGAAGTAGAATTGCTTGATAATATGTTAGTTGTTTTTAACCTCCATACTGTTTTCTTTTATTTTTAAAAGATTTTATTTATTTATTCATGAGAGACACAGAGAAAGAGAGAGAGGCAGAGACAGAGGCAGAGGGAGAAGCAGGCTCCATGCAGGGAGCCCGACGTGGGACTTGATCCCGGGTCTCCAGGATCAGACCCTGGGCCAAAGTCGGCCCTCCATACTGTTTTTATAGTGGCCTTATCAATTTGTAATTCTACCTGCTGTTCACAAGGGTTCCCTTTTCTCCGAATCCTCACCAGAATTTGCTACTACTGGTCTTTTTGATAATTTAGCCATTTTAACAGATGTAAAGTGATAGCTCATTGTGGTTTTCATTTACATTTCCCTGATGGTTAGCGATGTTGAGCATCTTTTCATGGATCTGTTGGCCCTCTCTATGTCCTCTTTGGGAAAATGTGTCTTCAGGTCTTCTGCCCATATTTAGTTAGATTATTTGTTTTTTGCTATAGAGTTATAGGAGTTCTTTATAGATTTTGGACATTAAGCCCTGACCAAATAGATGGTTTGCAAATTATTTTCTCCCATTTCATAGGCTTTTTAATTTTGTTGTGGGTTTTTCTGATGTACAAAAACCTTTTAGTTTGATATAGTACCGTGTTTATTTTTTGTGGGATTGTGTGCTTAGGTGTCCTATCCAAAAAAAAAATCATTGCCAAGATCCATGTTGAGGAGCTTTTTTCCTATATTTTCTTCCCAAGTTTCATGATTCAGTCCTTGCATTTAAGTCTCTAATCCATCTTGAGTTAATCTTTGTGCCTGGTTTACAATAGGGGTCCAGTTCCACTCTTGCATGTAGATATCCAGTTTTCCCAACAACATTTATTGAAGAGATCATCTTTTCCCCCTTGAGTATTTTTAGCTCCCTTGTCAAATATTAACCATACATGTGTGGGCTTATTTCTGGGCTCTCAATTTGTTTCATTGGTCTGTGTCTTTTATGCCAGTACCATACTATATTATTATTGGTTTGTAGTATAGTTGAAATCGGTTAGTGTGATGTCTATAGCTATTTTGTTCCTTCTCAGGATTGCTTTGGCCATTCAGGGTCTTTTCTGGTTCCATACAAATTTTAGGATTTTTTTTCTATTTCTGTAAAATATGCCATTGTAATTTTGATAGAGGTTGCATTGAACCTATTGGTGGCCTTGGGTAGTATTGACATTTTAACAATATTAAGTTTCTGGTGTGCCTGAGTGGCTCAGTCAGTTAAGCATCTGCCTTCGGGTCAGGTCATGATCCTGGGGTCCTGGGTTCCAGCCCTGCATGGGGCTCTCTACTCAGCGGGTAGCCTGCTTCTCTCTCTACCTCTGCCTCTCCCCCCTGCTCATGCTCGTTCTCTCTCTCGCTCTCTCTCTCTCAAATAAAAATAGTTTTTTTAAAAGATTTTATTTAAAGTTTCTGGTTCATGAACACAGAGTATCTTCCCATTTGTGTCTTCAGTTTCTTTTATCAGTGTCTTATGGTTTTCAGTGAACAGATTTTTCATCTCCTTGGTTCAGTTTATCCCTAAGTAATTTATTGTTTTTGATGTTATTGGTTTTTTTACTTTCTTGATGGTCTCCTTTGAAGCACAAAAGCTTTTAATTTTAATAAAGTCCAATTTGTCTGTTTTTCCTTTGGTTGCTTCGGTTTTTATGTCATACCTAAAAAAATTATTGTCTGATCCAAGATAATGAAGATTTATATTTTCTTTTAAGCTTTTTAAAGTTTTGCCTCTTACATTTAAGTCTTTGATCCATTTGAGTACATTTGTGTACATGGTGTGCATTAAGGATCAATTTTTTTTTTTGCCTGTGTATATTTAGTTATTCCACCACCATTTGTTGAAAAACCACTCTTCCCCCATTGAATGGTCTTGGTGCCCTTTCTCAAAAATCATTTGACCATAGATGTGTAGGTTTATTTCTGTGTTCAGTTGATCTATGTCTATCCTCATGCCAGATCTACTGTCTTTATTATAGGTTTGTAGGAAGACTGAAAATTGGGAATTTTGAGTCTTCCAACATTGTTCTTTTCTTTCACAATTGCTTTTTAGCTTATGTAGCTGTAAGGTTCCTTACATTTTCTTGTAAATTCCAAGATTAGGTTATTGATTCCTGAAAAAAATGGCAGTTGGGATTTTGATAGGTATTTAATCTGTAGGTCAGTATAGGGAGTATTGCCATTTGAACAATATAAAGTTTTTCATTTTGTGAAATTAATAAGCTATTTTAAGGCATCATTTTAAAGGGTGCTGCTGAACTGTATATTTGGGCCTTCAGAATATTGATTCTAATAATAAATTGAGGTCCCTTTTTTTTCTATCAGTAACTGCATATTCTGTCGCTATGAATGTAGAAAGATTTTATAGTCCAGTGGCTGCTTAATTGCTGGAGTAACATAAAATTTAAAACTCTGATGTCCTGGTGGTGGCAATGCAATGTAGAACAACTACTAGGGAGGGGGAAAATTACAAGTTATCATGGGATATTTTTCCCCCACTCAGGCCAGGACAGCAAACTTCTTTTCTCTCTCCCTCTTCTTACTCCTTTAACTGAGGAGGTAGTCCTTTGAGAGTCCTAACTTGATGTATGTGTGTGTATTTCATTTCCATCTGCCATACTATAAAAGCCTACAGCCTTGTCTGTTATCCCCAAGAAGGCACTAAAAACCAATCTGCTAGGTTAATAAGACTAGCATCCATCCCCTCTTTACCTAGGGCACCTTCAGCTTCATTTCAGGTACTTAGAGTCTTGTTTTCAATTTTCCTTTGGACTTCTTTTCCCCCTTGAGGATTTCCCCTATTTTGTTATAAATTCATTTACCCAATTAAAAGGATAGTGCCTCCCCCTTTCCAAACATTTTTAAGTGCTTCATGGCAGTATGATTTTTCTAGTTACCTAGTACAAAAAATCACCTAAAATATTCTTAAATATAAGCATATTTTAGATTGTAGACATAAGCAGAATAAACAAATCTGACAAAATCTGATTGACAGATTTTATTTCTCCTATGCTATTTTTACTTCCTGTTTTTTCCCCCACAGTTGTTTTAGAAAGCTATATACAGATCTTACTTTTGTCCACCACAATAAATTCTAATGGTGGCCTCTTGCCTACTGAGCAAGGAGTTCAGTAAATTGGCAAAATGTACTGTTATTCTCTGAAATTAACTCTTTTTGGCTACATGTGTATTAGGAGTTTTTAACCCAAAGCTCTGGTTATAGTAAAAAAAAAAAATTGGATTAAAAACATATTAAAGGTTTCAATTAAAAACTACATGGAAGTTCTTCTGCTTAAAGTTCCTTTCCCAGCTGGCTTTCAAATAGTAAAAGAGATAGGGACTAAGGGGAAAATGAAGGACACTCTCTAAAGAGCAGTCTTTAAGACAAACCTCATCCATTTTATGTAAAACTGGTCAATCAAAAAAGGTGAAATTGAGTTTAGCAGACTCACAAATACTTAAGAATTTGGCTTTAGCTCCTTATTGAGCACCTCAGCTTTTGATCATACTTATAAAAATTCATAACTATGTTTAGAAGAGGTAAAAAAAAGTTCAAGTAGAAAAAATATTTTTAAATTTTTAAATTTTCATTCCAGTTAACATACAGTGTTATATTAGTTTCAGGTGTACAATATAGTGATTCAGTAATTCTGTATATTACTCAGTGCTCATCATGATAGGTGTACTCTGAATCCCCTTCACCTATTTGACCCATTCCCCCATATACATCCCATCTGGTAACCACCCATTTCCATCAGTCAAATTGGGCAGGCAGTTTTTAAGATTTTTTTTCTTAAGGCCAGCTTAGAAAAATAAATATGTTAAATGAAATGAGAAAGCAGAGGATGTCAATCAAAAAGAGCCACGAATAAAGACATTGCTAGGCATTTGCCAGTGTTGGCGGTTTTTCACCTTTAAGCCAGTTACCAGCAAAGGTAGGAGACAAAGCTGTAAAGTTATGAAATTCAACAAGTCTTTGATCCAAGATTCATTTTATTCTAAATGACTGGTTGTAGCTTTATGTATTAGAGTCTCCTATACCAATTCAGTGAGTTAACATTATCAGTTGAATGAAGAAAGTGAGAGGGATAGCAGTATGATTTATTTTTTTTTTTAATTTTTTTAATACTTGCGTACCCCCACCTGTCATCTTACTGTCACTAGCAAGAAGAGTCGTCCAAAGACCTTTACACAGCTTTCAAAAAAAAAATTAAAAACACCACCATATATATTCAATAGTAATATATATCCAGTAGTTAAAGGGATACCTTAAATTGTGGTACACCTGTAAAAGAAAGATAATACAGCCATTAAAATTATGAACACGCAGAATGAGGAAATGTGCTTTTATAATTTTATGTATAAATGCAGAATAGTTACTCAATTTTCCTAGTTATCTTCCATGTATGCAGGAGGTATACATGTCAAGAAACTTTGATTTCTCTTGTTAATCTTTTTATTGCAGGGGAGTTTCAACAAAGAACATAGAAGGGTAGAGAGAAAATTGAGTCATGATACTTGATACTCACTCCAAAGCCTACAGATGGGATTCTGAAAAACTGGTGGAGGCTGGCAAAAGGTAAGATTTCTTACCATGGTCCAGTTTTCCCAGATATCTCTCTAGAGAGCCCAGTCAAGACAGGAAGGTAAACATTTCTCCTTGTCCCTTTATTTCAAAATTTAGATGAGCAAGAGAAAATATTAGCATGAACTAGTTCTTGGATATAACAATTCTAACAAAAGTTTGTTATCAGTACTCTTACTTTTTATTGACCCTCTTCCTCTCAGAGATGGTCATTGTTTTGTCTCTTTTGGATCGTTTGTCATAAGGAGAAAATCATAGGTTTGCTAAAGTTTTCCCTTTATCTTGTCCTCTGTTTTCAGAGCTTGACTTTATGGTCAGTCTGGTCTCTGCTAGCCGGAGGATGCATGTACCAGCGTGCAGATTGTGGATTTGGAATCCACATTGGAAGCTGCATTATCTTTTATCACACTGGTTCACAGGAGAGTTTGTCAAAAGAGGTCCCAGTCCATGAGGGGACTTTTGTCATTCTCAACCTTCATTGTCTCATTAGTGCTGGAAAAGTCACATTCCAGTAGCACCTGCCTTGTGTCAGAGATTAGCAGGTCTGTGACTGGAAGGCTTCTTCTCATATTCTTGGGAAGAACCAGAGATACCATTTGCACTACACCATTCACACTGCTTGGACAATGAATGTCTTTGTTTTTTTAGGCCAACTCTGGGAGTGAACTTTTTAGTTCTTTTAAGGGCTGCATGTTTTGCACTTTCTGGGGACTCCTCTAGCATCCATGACTAAACCATAAAAAGGCTCACTAGTTTGAGTTGCTTTTGAGATTAAAAAGATCCTACTCATCTGTGGCCACACAATGGATCCCTTGAATTAGCAAAGCTTCTACATTTGAAAACATTTTAGAGACCCATCATCCCAAACAATTGTCTTAATCTGTGATAGAAACACCAAATTGGAAAGATGCAAAGGACTATAACATCTTGCCTTAGGGACTTGCCTTAGGGACTCCTGTAACAAGATAAAGACTTTTTACCTCCTCCATTTTCAGAAGAGATGACCAAATTTAGAGAAGTTAGAAAGAACAGTGGTTATGTACAGCCTCACTCACAGGGCCCTGGATTGGCTACTGAGGGGTGTTCTTCTTGCCCATAATTAGAATGCAGTTAACAGGCCAGATGGCCCCTAGGGGGCCCCTAGGGGCCATCTGATCACCAAAATTTCTCCCAGAGCCTCCTACAAATGTTCAGGAATGGTTCAGATGGTGGCCACTGTTCAGAAGCTGATAAAATCAACAGTTGCTTTTCTCCATAAGGTGAGTTGATAGGACGTTGGATTATACACTCAGAAAAAAAAAAAGGAGAGCATTTGAAGGCCTCTCTTCAGAACTTTATACAGACTTTACAAAGGCATGATACATTAAACCCTGAACCTTCGCTTTAGAAGAAGGGAATATTTAGAGTTAAGTATTCTCAACTTCTGATAATAGGAGTTTGGGGGTATATTTACCTAGGAGACAACTTGGATATTTTTCCCCTTTTTGATGTAAATTTTCTACCCCATTTTTTCTAGGACCTAATGGCCATTTTTTTTTTTGAGATGCAAAGGAGGTATTTAAAAATTGGGCAAATTAAAAATCTTAAGTGTCTTCTCCACATATATCGGTAAAAAGCTTTAGCCTTCTGAGCAGGTAAACTTACGACAACTGCCAGAAACACAACTTACAGCCAACTGTTCTTTTATGAACAAGTCAGTTTTGTATCCAGATATCCCTACTTTCTGAAGTTTCCTGTTATGTCACTTCCCTTTTATGAAAGACCCACATTAGCACCTGTTTTTACTGACCATAAGAAATCCGAAGAGAATTTTCACTTTTACCAAAAGAAGGCAAAAAGCAAAGTAGCGTTCAGAATGTATTTTATAGCAAACTGTTATGACACCTCAAGCATCCAGAGCGGTTCCACCAAGCTCCTTACCGGGGGACTACGCTCACTCTCTTGCCATCACAGCTTTGAACGGTGTCTGGGCGCATCTGTGCTTTATCTCCATTTCTTTTGTGCATACATTCTCAGAAACGCCTGAGAGAGGTTACTTTGGGGGTCTGGAGATACTCAAAAATTTTTCCATATACATTAATGGTAATTGCTTCTTCACTTTACACCATTTTGACTTAGAAAAGTTTTCCTGGGAACATGATTTTCAAATAGCAGTGTGAACCTGTATTGTACCCAACTCCTGGCTAAAATTTTAGAACATTAGCTCTAAGGTTTGTGCTGGTATCTATCTGTAGGTTTACGTGTCTGTGTATGTTGTAGATGAGTGGTATTTTTCTACCTCCAGATGGAATTGCTTAAATTAATGTGTAAAAGAGCTTGATTTAATTGGCTTAAGGAAAAACAAGTGCTTATATGAACTGAGTATTTCTGAACTCTCTGAAATATGGTGACTAATCCAAATGTTTTTCAAGTTAACACGATCTGAGATAAATAAGATTTACCAAAAAGATTAAGCTTGTTGTTTTAATTAAAATAGGAATGTCTTCAGAGTTATCAACATTAAATAAAATGCAGACATGCAACTTTTTTGGGAGCTGAGTAGTCGTGAGTTGTGTTCTCTCTGTTGAAAAATTTATCAGCCAGCGAAAAATACCTTCAGATGACAGCTAGGTGTCTCATGTTTTGTCAAATTGTGTTGAGTGATCTAAACATAATTGTTGGGAGCAATTGATGTAGAGAGATGTAAATAAGATAAGAGGTTTTTGGGTGAGCTTCTCAGTAATAATTATGTTATGGTATGTCTAGTAAATCTTTTTGGTAACTTCCACCCTCACAGTTTTGTTGTGTTAAGTTAAATGATGGAAACTTATTCCTGAATATCTAAATCAGTTCCAAATACAACAGAATATTGAACATTAATTACTGAACCTAGTTTTACCTACTTGGGGCCACTTACTACAGAGGAATTAAAAATATTTGTTAGTAAATAGGTCTTGTGCCATATTGGAAAACTGTAGTATAAAAAAGGCATGTTTCTAGAAATTTATGAAATGTATTCATAAATTTGCCAATATATATAATGCTAGTGTAAAAGTTCACAGTTGCTTCTTAGTTTTCACTAGAAATATATGTAATTAAAACCAGAAATAGTAATAGAAGCAGCTGTGTATGCAAGGAAACTAGGATGTGGTTTTGGTAAGAAAAGGTATGAAGATGCATTTTTGTTAAGGAAAATGAAAGTAAAGCTGGTTATTTCAGAAAGGCAAAGAGAAGAATAAAGTATAAACTCAACGGATATAAAAAGTTGGAAAGAGAAAATTCTCTTATGAAGTCAAGATGACTAAAATTGAATTATAAAAATAAGCTTTAATATCAGTGTACTTACGTAAAACTAAAATTTAGCTTTCTTTCATCTGTTAAAGGCAAAAAGTTTTTTGGACTTTTGGATTACTTAAAAGGGAAAGAAAAGCATTTTACAATATACAGAGAAAGCAAAGATTTTCTCTTAATTAGGTCTTTGATTACTTCAGAGAAAGAACTTGTTCAGTATTAAAAGAGCTAAAGTTTTGAGACACCTGGGCAGCTCAGTGCTTCAGCGTCTGCCTTCGGCTCAGGGCATGATCACAGGGTGTCAGGATGGAGTCCCGCATCAGGCTCCCTGCATGGAGTCTGCTTCTCCCTCTCCCTATGTCTCTCCCTCTTTCTCTCTGTGTCTCTCATGAATAAATAAATAAAATCTTTAAAAAAAAAAGAACTAAAGTTTTGCTCTCAATTATATAACCTGTAAATCTTTTGTCAACAATTGTTTCATAATGATCTGTGATCCTATTTAGTCTAATGTCCAAAACTTTTGATACTTTTGACAAAATTCCCCAAATCAAGTACTAAATGAAGTCTTTTTGACCCAGAAGTAACTGCCAGAGGGCTGCTAGAACAGCTCTTACGAAAGAGAGATGCTAATAATTCTAGTTACCATCTTAAAATGTATGTCACAGAAATAACCAAGGCTTCTTTTCAATAATGATCTCTCATCAGATCTTTAACCATGGCCATTTTAAAGTCTTTTGTCATTTATAGAGCATTATTATTTTATTCTGACGCTTTTGCAAAAGTGCTTCGTTGTCAGAGAGATTAATGGAAAGGACTCTGACAAGTCAAGAATTAATTACATGGGACTGAATGAACCGATGACAATGATTATAAAATTTTTATGGGGTTTTGTTTAAAATATTAAAGAATCAACAAAGTTTTGTTTTTCCAAATTTAAGGACATCTTTTAAGCTATCTATGACTTAGAGCAGTTTAGTGAAGTACACCTTTCTGTGAACAACAATGATACAATTACTTTTTTCCCTACCTGACCCCTCCAGAATTCAGAAATTGTCAGTATTCTTATTTTTATGGCAAAATCATCACTTGTGTAAGTTCATAAGAATCTGCTTTCCTTATGACAGGACAAAAATGGAAATACTGGTTGCATTACCAAGGCTTTGACTGGAATGTCTTTTTTGAAAATGATGTGCATAGACTCAGATATGACCAGACAATTTTAAGGAACTAAATTTGACCTTATGGAGCCAATAAAGCCCCTTAGAAAAGCCACCTGGTGCTGTACTTAACAGGGTTCCCTGCAACCTAACCAAGTAAGCAAAGATGATTACTTCCTGGCAGGTTCAGAAAACTCAGGATATTTTGGGGACCTCAAGAAGAAAGGAGTCTGCCCAGATCTGTAGATACTGCAGGCAAAGTCTAATACTTGAGGCTTTTAAAAGTCCAATCTGAGATTCCCTATGAAAAGAGCCTAAAAGAGCCTAAATCACTATTCTTGATGCACTTATGTAAATAAGCAGACCAATTTATGGAAACCACATTTATTTTTCAAACAAATTAAATCTTGCTTTGATTATGTCTGATAGACTGTTTCAGTGGCAACTGTAATACACACTTGCATATCAAATTCTAGTTCTGTTCATTGCCTTTAAGATCTTCTTTACCTGTAAACTAGACTGGATCCTGAATTCTAGTTTCCTCCAATATCTGACTACAATTCTCCAATTTTTTCCCCATACTTTTGACTTGGAATCACTACTTTTCCAAGAAATCATCACAACAATTCATATTTAGGACATCTTTATGCCTGTTGCCATATGGACCACTTAGAAAGTTGAACTCAAAAAGTTTACCTGAACACTTGAGGACATCATCAGAGACATCAGAACTGCCAAGAGGCTTAGCCCCCAACATCTAGATATCTTTTTTCCTAACAGGCTACCTGCCATCAGGACTCAGACTGGGTTTATCATCTTGCTCTAGTCATTAAACTCTGTGTTTGGTCTCCAGAGAAATACCTTACATCTGATTGCTTATGCCATTATAGCCTAACTTTGGGAACCCACCTGTATCACTGCCTCCTGAAAAGAGACACTGTTTAAATGAACTGACCTATTTTCAAGATTAAGAGACTGGTCCAGTGAGATAGGTACCAGTCTGTCCATTTACCTTCTGGACTATGAAAGCACTCAGGGAAGTTTAAAGGGGAGCAGAATCTGTACCCCATAATGTGCTGTTTTAACATACAGATTATTTTAGGCTGATTATTTTTACGAAATAGCAGACAAGGGAGGCACCTGGGTGGCTCAGTCAGTTGAGTGTCTGACTCTTGGTTTCAGTTCAGGTCATGCTCACACAGTCCTGAGACCGAGCCCTGTGTCAGGGCTGTCTGTGTGCTCTGCAGGGAGTCTGCCTGGGATTCTCTCTTCCCCCTCCCCCTACCCCTGCTCACATTCTCTCTCTAAAATAAATAAATACATCTTTTTAAAAAGGAAAGAAATAGCAGGCAAGGGAAAAGCTTGGAAAACTAAATAGAACTTATCCTTTTGTAAAAGAAGAATGACTAAATCTCTAGAAGCTTATCAAAAGAGAAGGCATAGAGTTAAATTTTCATAACAACCCCAAAAATGCAGACAATGAAAGTATATTTCTGGAACAATTTGCATTAGTTAAAAATATGCTTAGAAAAAGTACAGAAGGAAATGTAACAAAATGTTATTAACATTTGCCTTTGGATGATAGGCTTATGGATACTTTTCTTTCTTGTACCCATTTTTTATAATTACTATATTGCCTTTAAATTTATGTAATCAGAAAATATGCAGTAAACTATTTTTTAAACCAAGGGCATCTGTACTATACACTTTAAGAATATAAAACATTTCCTTTTGATCTGACCCTTGGTTGTGACTCTTGACAAAAGACCAAGTTATAACATGAAGATAATTTGAAGAGTCTTCTGGTGTTTAGGCTGCCCAGCTGGGTGGCTGCTCTTCAACATTACTTCATTCTTCTGGTAAACATCACCCTCGGACAGCCCCATGGGATCTTGATCAACTATACTAATATTCGACAAAGCAGGAAAGACTATCCACTGGAAAAAGGACAGTCTCTTCAGTAATTGGTGCTGGGAAAATTGGACAGCCACATGCAGAAGAATGAAACTAGACCATTCTCTTACACCATACACAAAGATAAACTCAAAATGGATGAAAGAAAAAAAAAAGAAAAAAATGAATGAAAGATCTAAATGTGAGACAAGAATCCATCAAAATCCGAGAGGAGAACACAGGCAACACCCTTTTTGGACTTGGCCACAGCAACTTCTTGCAAGATACATCTATGAAGGCAAGGGAAACAAAAGCAAAAATGAATTATTGGGACTTCATCAAGATAAGAAGCTTTTGCACAGCAAAAGAAACAGTCCACAAAACTAAAAGACAACCTGCAGAATGGGAGAAGATATTTGCAAATGACCTATCAGATAAAGGGCTAGTTTCCAAGATCTATAAAGAACTTCTTAAACTCAACACCCAAGAAACAAACAATCCAATCATGAAATGGGCAAAATACATGAACAGAAATTTCACCAAAGAAGACACAGACATGGCCAACAAGCACATGAGAAAATGTTCCGCATCCCCAGCCATCAGGGAAATACAAATCAAAACCACAATGAGATACCACCTCACACCAGTGAGAATGGGGAAAATTAACAAGGCAGGAAACAGCAAATGTTGGAGAGGATGCAGAGAAAGGGGAACCCTCTTACACTGTTGGTGGGAATGTGAACTGGTGCAGCCCCTCTGGAAAACTGTGTGGAGGTTCCTCAAAGAGCTAAAAATAGATCTGCCCTACGACCCAGCAATTGCACTGCTGGGGATTTACCCCAAAAATACAGATGCAGTGAAACGGGAGGACACCTGCACCCCAACGTTTATAGCAGCAATGTCCACAGTAGCCAAACTGTGGAAGGAGCCTCGGTGTCCACCAAAAGATGAATAGATAAAGAAGATGTGGTCTCTGTATACAATGGAATATTACTTAGCTATTAGAAACGACGAATACCCACCATTTGCTTCGACGTGGATGGAACTGGAGGGTATTGTGCTGAGTGAAGTGAGTCAATCAGAGAAGGACAAACATTATATGGTCTCATTCAGTTGGGGATATAAAAATAGTGAAAGGGAATAAAGGCGAAAGGAGAGAAAATGAGTGGGAAATATCAGTGAGGGTGACAAAGCATGAGAGACGAACAAGGGGTAGTGGAAGGGGAGGCAGGTGGGGGGATGAGGTGACTGGGTGACGGGCACTGAGGGGGGGCACTTGACGGGATGAGTACTGGGTGTTATGCTATATGTTGGCAAATTGAACTCCAATAAAAAAGTATACAAAAAAAAAGCTTAGGACCAAAATATATATAAAAGTTGTCTTATTAATGAAGAATGACTATTAATATGCTGCAAAAGGCAAATCATGTTAATCCAAAACCTCAGGGTCTTATTGACCATGCATTCTTTAGTGTCACTATCATTCCTAGAGCAAATGTGTTCCCAACAACAGGAGTCCTCTTAACCCTAAGTTGGAATAGCACCTCACATGTCCAGGCGTGCCCATGAGTGATTTGTTTAATGCTCTCAAAGGCCATGAGCCATCAGTGGAAATCTGAGACCATATATTCCATTGGTAGTTGTATCACAAATTCTGGGGGGGGGAACATGCTTTCTAAGATATTTCAAATAGGAGTCTTATCACTGAAAACCAAGTGAAAGTTGAGAGATGTTTTTATGACAATACTTTGCCATTTTGCTTGCTTCTTTGACTATAGCAGAATTTCTTCTCACTCTTACATTTCAACAGGTTTCAATTTTCAAGCTGTTTTAGTTTTACAGCAAGGTTATGAAAGCATCTCAAGGCTCTCCTTAGCTGAATATGCAAATTATATTTTCACTTTAGATATTCAGACTCAATAGTGGGCATCAATATGCTACTTTGGAGTAGAAAATGTGTTTGTATTGTTTTGCTTCACTTTTGGCCCATGCAGGCATGAATGGGAGAGTCAGGTGGCATGCCATGAATAGGACAGTTTCATTATGTTTTGAGGTTCTTAAACAAATCTGTTTGGAACAGAAGCTTGAACCTACCTAGTCCCTAGAGAAGTCCTACAGAAAATGAGTTTATTTTGCATCCAAACCTCATGGATATAAATTCATAAAATTTAAAAGTGAATATTGCCATTGGCCCCTTAGGAAACCTCAGTAAGAAGTTAAAAACAATGGATTTTCTCCATTGCTGAGTAGCATAATATGCTTTTTCTCTTGAGATGATTTGAATTGGTAGAATGGTACACTGCAAATGATTGGATCACTTCATAATCCCCAAATTTGGCTTCTGTTGAGTATACATAAATTGAATAAACTCTTAGTGAAAAATGATCTGTTTGCGATGATTGGTCATAACTGTACTATGTTTGCATTACAATATCTTTCCATTATATCACCTGTGGCTAGCACAGGACCTGGCATTAAAAAAGGCCTTCAAAAAATAATTGTGAAATAAATTCTAGTTGCCTTGTATCTTTTTAAGAAGCCGAAATACAGCAAAATGGAGATAATCAGTATTGGATTGACATAAAGCATGAGTGAGAATCAAAAAGGAAATCAATTCTAAACTTCTACCAAAAAAAGTCATCACCTGAAATTAGAAAAGAGCCACCGATGGCATCAGTTGTGGGTAAACCATTGACCTTTCCTCTCCAGTTCCTTCATTTGGAAAATGCAAATGTTCCAGGTTTAAAATGCTGTAAATCTTTGTGAGTTTCTTCCTTTATACCTCCCACCCTTCCCTATGGACCCCAATTTACTTGAGACAGCTGAACTGCTTTCATTGTCAGTTTCCTCTCCTAGGATCAAAGCTCCTATACTGGCTTTTTAAAAAATAGCTTCTATTTTTTTAAGTTTGTTTGTTTGTTTGTTTGTTTGTTTATTTATTTATTTGAGAGAGCGCACACGTGAGACAACAGGTGTGAGCTTGCAGGGGGAGCTTGCAGGTAGAGGGAGAGGTAGAAGCAGACTCCTGGCTGAGCAGGAAGCCTGATGTGGGTGGGTGGGGCTCCATCCCAGAATCCTGGAATCATGACCTGAGCTGAAGGCAAACACTTAACCAACTGAGCCACACAGGCACCTCAAGAGCACTTCTATTTTAACTGTCCCACAGAAAAAATATAAGATTCTTGACCCATTCTAGTTAAGTTATAATGCAAACTTCAATTTGGTTGAATACTTTTTTGCCCTTTCTGCCCTGTCTTGGCCTGTTGTCCATAACAATAAAATGTACTTAAAAAGTAGCTTCCCAAGGTTGTGACCAGAGTCTGTGGTGATGTTTAGAATAAAGCATAAGAGAATTTTAATTCTTATCATCATCCTTACAACCTGGTGTTTTAACAACTCACAATCTCAATCAGTAGCTCTAACAAATCAACTCTAATGTAACCTGTAAGATGATTCCATGTTTCCAAACCTCAGATCTAAATAGAAGAAATTTTAGAAGTCTTATAGGTAAGTGACCTCTCAAGCTAAACCTAGGATATTTCTCACCTTGTTTGCGAATAATCTAGTACCTGATATATAAAGGCATATTGACTACATTTATTACCTTCCAGAGGAAATACTTAGTAGCAGTCATCTGCTTTGTCTCCTTATCTGTGAGGAGCTTCCCCCACCCCCCGTCCCCCCTTTCATAACTATCTTTGCCTCACACATTCATACAGATTTAGATAGTGCATGAAAGAACAGAGTCTGACTAGAACCATAAGAAATAGAAGAACAGAGTAGAATACAGCATAAGAAATTATGTATAATTCCAGGGCTAATGGCTAGGTTTTTTTTCAGAAACAACACAGGAAGACCTTAATAAAAAGCAGAGACAAAATGAGTAGAATCAAATACCAATTAACCAGAATGCTTCTGGAATGGAATCTACCAAATCATTTACTTTCTTAGTGA
Source organism: Vulpes vulpes (assembly GCF_048418805.1). NCBI lineage: Eukaryota > Metazoa > Chordata > Mammalia > Carnivora > Canidae > Vulpes > Vulpes vulpes. The sequence goes on along the minus strand of NC_132796.1, from coordinate 18,189,109 downwards.
ATAGTAACTAGAATTTGTAGATATTTTAAAGAGTTAGTGGTATTTGATCCTTACAGGTATTCAGGAAGGCAAACCAGGCTTATTATTATCCCAGCTTCACAAATAAAAAAACTAAGGCCTAGAGAGACTCAGTTATTTGCCTAAAAGTACATAACCAGGAACTGATAAAAAGAATTCTGAACTGAAAATTCCATCATCTTTTCAGTATATAGCTTCTCATGAGTCAAGAATTAACCCAACCCACTTTTAAAAAAAAATCCTGTTAAAAATTGTTCTGACACATATTCACACACTTGATTTAGGAAGCAAAATATACCAAACATATGTAAAATGTTTTATAATATAGATATTAAAAAGCCTGATCTGATCATGATAAAAAAAAATAGGCCAGCTGGTTATTGTTACACATGAGAATCATTTTAGTAAAGATTAATTGTAAGGAACCATGGAGTAGAAAAAGGGTGTTGAGTTTCCAGGACAGGCATGCCTCAAAACATCAAACTTTTTTTCAACAACTTTTGTCAGCATGATAAGTAGTAATTTAAATCACATTTTAATTACACCAGGGAAGCCTATGACATAAATGATTTGTAAATGTGAATAATCTGACTATCCATTTTGAAGGTTGAGGATATCTTGCATTGAGTTTTTTGGAAGAGTTTCACCATAAGAAATTCCATTCTTCTTTAATTCTGATATGAGTTTGTTTTGTAATTTAGAATCATCTGCATTCAGAAAGATGGCACCAACACTAGCAACACAGTTGTAGCTCACTGCTTCAAATTAGTTTAAGATTAGTGCTCAAACTTTTCAGCTAGCCTAGACAGCATATCTATATGCAAAGAAAATATATACATGCTGGGTTACTGCAATATTTTGAAAACCCAATCACCTAATTGGAAAACTTGGAGAATTCAGGGAAAAGGAAAGCTGAGTCACAATTTTAACATCAGACGAGTATTTGGATCACTAAAGTCTCTTTCATACCAGAGGTACTAAGAGTCAATGAGTCACATCTAAGTATCAGTATTCTCCTCACTATTGCTTTGGTGTCTTGCTAAATGACCTTCCATAACCACCCTTACTGAGTAATGCCTGTGTACCTGGGGCTGGAATTTGGGGCCAAACACTGCTTCCAACAACCTTTACTATCTCTTAATTTCTTCTCTAACACAACCAGCGATGTGGAAAAACCACCTCTCACAGGTTTAAGATACAAATCTGTAATTTTCAGTATTTGCCAGTTTTCATGGTCTTAATTCTCCCACCATGATCAACTTCAAGCTACCAAAGATTTAAAACTGGCTCACAAAAATTCCTGAATATTTAACAATTGATTCTACCTAGCCAGTAGGTAGGAGCCCATCTGCTCAAGAACATCATTGACACTCCCCATATTCTAATCAGATGAATTTATTGCAGCTCTATAAATATGCCTTTCCATTCTTTCTAACTGTGCCTCCATATGTAATGGAGTGAACTCTTTCATGTTAAATTACTAGCCACTCTTTAATTTTCAACCTAAATGCTATTCCTTCTCAGTTCCCATAACTTTTTCATCTACACATCTTATTGAACTTAGCACATTGACTTGAAAGTTATTTTTCGTACATGTCATAATTCCCTACTCAACATAGGACAAATCTATTTCTTCTTTTTAATATCACTATAGGCTAAAAAAAAGTACTTTACAGAGAATGATACTCTTTAGAATTTTGGTTTGGGGGTGAGAACTGGGATGTGGTTTTTCAGTGACACATAAGGTAATGAATAAATATGTAGAATCCATAAAGTTTTCTTAAGAGTATATTTGAGAGTGGAAATTAAAAGCATGAATTAAAATGAAGTGAGTTACTTAGTAGTTAATATTGTTTATTCTGTTGCAATATTGCCTGAGTTCAAACACTGTCTCTACCATTGAGTAGCTGGTTGATAATATGCAAGTTACTTAACATCTCTAAGTCACAGTTTCCTCAGCTGTATCTTGGGCATAATAACAATATCTTTATTATCAAATTATTGTAAGGATTGTATAAAATATGTGAAATACTTAAAATACTGCTTTACATAGACTTAGCATTCAATGCACATTTCTTAGTAGTAGTAGTAGAAAACAGTGCTTATCACCTAAAAGTAAATCTCAAAAATTATGAATAAAATGAAAGAATAAATTAATGTTAAAGAAAATGGAGAAAGGGGGAGATCAGTGACTGGAATAATTACAAACATGAGATTTTATTGCAACCTAGTCCTTAAATCCTAGCATCCCCTCCTATGTCCCATTTTTTTCTTACCAAATAAATCACTCATTCTCCCCATAACCTTCTTCACACCTCCCAAGTAGTGTCCCACTGTAGAATACCAAAACTACAGTCTGTTGCCAGAGTCCACTTGTTAAAAAAAATTAAGATCAGCTTGTTGAAACCCCCTCTAAGGCTACACCATTCACTTAACTATGGCACAGATGGCCCCAACTCACATTAGCCTCAACAGGGCTAAGTGGCCCTGTCAAGTGAAAGACTGATGAACTCTGAAGGGCATGAGACTGCAGAGATTTCTTTTAAGTACATGATGTTTTAAATGGATTCCGGGTCATTTACTTATCCCATATCAGATAAATATGCTCCTCCAGGGTGTAGGCATCATACCCAGCCACCTCAGCAAGTACAGACCCCTAGTCTATACTAGCCCCAGATGCCCTGGAGCATAGAAAAAGGCTGCAGTTTAAAAGACCAACTAGAATATAAAAGAGCCAGCTATAGAATTCCACCAAATGACAGGGGAGATACTCTCTCTAGGTCAAAAGGGCTGGTGAGCACCACAGTTTATATCTCCCTCTCCACCCTCAACAGAATGGAAGAAAGCAGGATTTAAGTGCCCTAGCTGGCCTACCACCTCAGTGAGCCCTGGGGCCCTAGCCCATACCAACCCCAGCCATCCCACCAAGGTGGCCCTAGCATGGCACACACTAGGACACCCTGGTGAGCACTTACTAACAGTTCCAGCCATCCTGCCAAAATGACACAAGTGCAAAGCACTCCAGAACACTCCAAACCCACCCCTTCAGCTCTAGACAACTTGACAGGAAATCCTCTGCATGCAGTGCCATGGTACCCCCAGCCTGCATTCACCTCAGCTCCTGACTTGTACCCACTTCAGCTCGATCTGTCCTTCCAAGGTACCCTCTGTCCATAGAGCATCAGGACTGCCCTAGCCCATGCCCACTTCAGCTTAGGCCATCCCACCAGGGTAGCCCCAGCACAAAGTACCCAGGGACACCCCCCCCCCCCCAGCCAATGACAGCCACAGCTACAGCCAGCCAGGCACACAAGCCATACACAAGATTATTTCTTCAAGTTTATGAGAAGTAGCTTTCTGCCCAATTCACAGAAACAAAGACAGAAAGTGAAGCAAAATGAGAAGACAGAGGAATATGCTGTGAATAAAAGAACAAGATAAAACCTCAGAAAAATAACTAAATGAAACAAAGATAACCAATCTACCAGATAAAGAGTTCAAAGTAATGGGCATAAAAGATGCTCACTGGACTGAAAAGAAGAGTGGGTGAACTCAGTGAGAACTTCAGCAATGAGACAGAAAATATAAAAAGAACCAATCAAGGTTGAAGAATACAGTAACTGAAATGGAAAATATACTAGAGGGAATCAACAGTAGATTAGAGGATACAGAAGAATTTACCAGTGATTTGGAAGACAGGGTAATGTAAAGCACCCAAGCTGAACAGCAAGAAGGAAAAAAGAATTTTAAAAAATGAGAATAGGATAAGAGATTTCTTGAAAAACATCAAGCAAACAAACATTTGCATTATAGGGGTCTGAGAAAGAGAGAGAGAGAGAGAAGGGAGCTGAAAAGTTTCCTAACTCGGGGAAGGAAACAAACATCCAAGTTCAGGAAGTATAGAGCGTTCCAAAGACAATGAACCCAAGGAAGTCCACATCATGACTCAAAGTGATTAAAATGTCAAGGATTAAAGGTAAGAAGAATTTAAAAGCAGCAAGAGAGAAGCAAATAGTTACCTACAAGGGAAAAACCCATAATGTTGTCAGCTGTATTTTTGGCAGAAACTCTGCATGCTAGAAGAAAGAGGCATGATATATTTAAAGTACTTAAAGGAAAAAACCTACAACCAAAAATATTCTACATGGCAAGCATATCATTCAGAATTGAAGGATACAGCATTTCCTAGAGAAACAAAAGCAAAAAGAGTTCATCACCTCTAAATCAGCCTTACAAGAAATGATAAAGGGACTTCTTTAAGTTGAAAACACAAGGCCATAATTAGAAGAAAAGTGTGAAAGAAAAATATTTCATGAGTAAAAGCAAACACGTAGTAAAGGTAATAGAGCAATCACTTATAAAGCTAATATGAAGGTTGAAAAAACCAAAGTAGTAAAATTATTTACATCTTAAAAATTAGTTAAGAGGACTCACAAAAAGATGCAAAATAGGACAACATATACATAAAATATGAAGGGGGAAGTAAAAATGAAGTTTTTTTTAAATGTGTTCAAACTTAAGCAACCATCAAGTTAATATAGATTGCTATATACTTAAGAAGTTATTTATAAACCTCATGGTAACCACAAGCCAAAAACCTATAATAGATACACAAAAGAGAAAGAAAGCCAAGCATAACACTACAGAAAGTTATTAATCACAAGGAAGAAAAGCAAGAGAAAAACTACAAAAATAACCAGAAAACAATTAATAAAATGGCAAACCTATAAATAACGACTTTAAATGCAAATGGTCTAAATGCTCCAATCAAAAGACATAGGGTGGGATGCCTGGGTGGCTCAGTGGTTGAGCGTCTGCCTTCAGCTCAGGGCGTGATCCTGGGATCCAGGATCCAGTCCCTCATTGGGCTCCCTGTGGGGAGCCTGCTTCTTCCTCTGCTTGTGTCTCTGCCTCTCTCTCTGTGTCTCTCATGAATAAATAAATAAATCTTTTTTTAAAAAAAAAGACATAGGGTGATGGAATAGATTCTTTTTAAAGACGCTTCTATATGCTGCCTACGAGAGACTCACTTCAGACCTAAGGGTGCATACAGAAAGCGCAGGGATGGAAAAATCTATTCTATGCTAATGGAAGTAAAAAAAAAAAAAAGCTGGAGTAGTAATACTTAGACAAAATAGACTTTTTAAAAAAGACTGTAACAAGAGGCAAAGAAGAGCATTACATAATGATAAAGGGATCAATCCAATAAGAAGCTACAATAATTTTAAATATCTGTGTACTCAGCATTGGAGAACATCAATATATAGAGCAAATATTAACAGGCAAAAAGGGAGAAACCAACAGTAATACTATAATAGGAGACTTTCACAGCCCACTGACATCAATGGACAGATCATCCAGAGAGAAAATCAATAAGAAAACAGTATCTCTGAACAACACATTCAACCAAATGGACTTAACAGATATATATATATATAGAACGCTCCATCCAAAATCAGCAATACGTGTTCTATTTAAGTACACATGGAACATTCTCCAGGATAGATCACATTTTAGACCACAAAATAAGGCTTAATAACTCAAAGAAAAATAAAATCCTATCTAACATCTTTTCCAACCACAATAATATGAAACTAGAATTCAATTACCAAAGGAAAAACTGGAAATAGCACAAACACATCAAAGCTAAACAGCATGCTACTCACCAACCAATGGGTCATTGAAGAAATCAAAGAGGAAATTTTAAAAATACATGGAAACAAATGAAAATGAAAACATACACAATAGTCCAAAATCTTTGAAATGCAGTAAAAGCAGTTCTAAAAGGAAAATTTATAGCAATTCAGGCCTACATCAAGAAAGAAGGAAAATCTCTAACAATCTAACCCTATACCTAAAGAAACTAGAAAAAAAGAACAAACAAGACCTAAAATGAGTAGAAGGAAGGAAATAATAAAGATCAGAGCATACATAAATGAAACAGACTGAAAAGAAAAGAAGGATTAATGAAACCAAGAGCTGATTCTTCAAAAAGATAAACAAAATTGATAAAACTTTAGCCATACTCATCAGGACAGAGAGAAGGGCCAAATAAATACATTCAGGAATGAAAGAAGAGAAGTAATACTTGATACCACAGAAATACAAAGGATTATAAGAGACTTCTATGAAAAATTATATGCCAACAAATTGGACAACCTAGAATACATGGATAAATTCTAGAAACATACAGTCTTCCAAAACTGAATCAGGAAGACATAGAGAATCTGAACCGACCAAGTACTAGGAACAAAATTAAGTCAGTAACAAAAAACCCTCAATACACAAATGTCTACAGCCAGAGGGATTCAGAGATGAATTCTACCAAACATTTAAAGAGGAATTAGTACCTATTCTCCTCAAACTATTACAAAAAAATAGAAAAATGAGGTTAGCTTCCAAATACATTTTATGAGATCACCCTTATCCTGATAACAAAACCAGAAAAAGACACTACAAAGAAAACTATAGACCAATATCCTTGATGAACATAGATGCAAAAATCCTTCAACAAGATATCAGCAGAGCATTCAACAATACGTTAAGAGGCTCATTCATTATGATCAAATGGGATTTATTTCAGGGATGCAAGCATTGTTCAATATCTGCATATCAACATAATATGCCACATTAGGAAAATAAATGATAAAAATAATATTTCAATAGATGCAGAAAAAAACATGACAAAATTCAACATCTGTTCATGATTTAAAGAAAAAAAACTTCTCAACAAAGTAGTTTTAGAGGTAACGTACTTCAACATAATAAGGGCTACATATAAAAACTCACAGCTACTATCATACTCAATGGTGGAAAACTGAGAGCTTTTCTCTAAGGTCTGGAATAAGACAAGGATGTTGTCTGTCACCAATTTTATTCAAGTTAGTACTAGAAGTCCTAGCCACAGCAATTAGACCCCCAAAAGAGAAGTAAAAGAAACCCAATTTGGTAAGGAACAAGTAAAACTTTCGCTATTTGTAGATGACATGATACTATACATAGAAAACCCTAAAAATTCCACCAAAAAAACTATTAGAATAAATCAGTAAAGTTGCAGGATACAAAATAAATATATAGAAATCTGTTGTATTTCTACTGTTAATGAAGTAGTAGGAAGGAAATTAAGAAAACAATCCCATTTACCATTGCACCAAAAAGAAAAAAAATACCTAGGAATAAACTTAACCAACAAGATAAAAAAAAAAACCTGTAGTCTGAAAACTATATAAAACAGTGATAGAGCAAATTGATTATGAAATAAACAAATCGAAAGACATTTCATGCTCATGGATTGGAAACAAAACAATATTATTCAAATGACCATACTAACCAAAGCAATCCACAGATTCAATGTAATCTCTAGTAAAATACTAGTAGCATTTTTCATAGAACTATAATAATCTCCCAAATTTGCATGGAACCACCTAAGTTCCTGGATAGTCAAAGTAATCTTGAGAAAGAAGAACAAAGCTGGAGGTATCACAATCCTGGGTTTCAAGTTATACTACAAAGCTATTATAATCAAAACAGTAGGATACTAGCACAAAAACACACACATGGATCAATAGAATAGAATAGAGAGCCCAGAAAAAAAAAAAACATGCTTATACGGTCAATTCATCTACAACAAAGAAGGCAAAAATATACAATGGGGAAAGATAGTCTCTTTAACAAATGGTGTTGGGAAAACTGGACCACTATCTTAACACCATACGTAAAAATAAACTCAAAACAGATTAAAGACCCAAATGTGAGACCAGAAACCATAAAACTCCTAAAAGAAAACAATGGCAGTCATCTCTTTGACATTAGCTTTAGCATTATTTTTCTAGGTACATCTTCTCAAGCAAATAAAACAAATGCACAATTAAACCACTAGGACTACACCAAACTAAAAAGCTTTTGCACAGCAAAGGAAATCATTGACAAAATGAAAAGACAGCCTACTGAATGGGAGAAGATATTTGCAACTGATATATCTGATAAGGGTTAACATCCAAAGTATATAAAGAAGTCCTACAACTCAGCACACACACACAAAAAAAAAACCCAAATAATCCAATTAAAACATGGGCAGAAGACCTAAATAGACTTTTTTCCAAAGAAGACTTACAGAAACATGAAAAGATGTTCAGTATCTCTAGTCATCTGGGAAATGCACACCAGAACCACAATGAGCTATACCTCATACCTGTCAGAGTGGCTAGAACTGAAAAGCCAACAAATAACCAGCATTGGTGAGGATGTGGAGAACAGTGAACCCTTGCACACTCTTGGTGGGAATGTAAGCTGGTGCAGTCACTGTGAAAAACACTACAGAGCTTCCTCAGAATATTAAAAATAGAAATTCTGTGTGACCCAGTAATTCCACTACTGGATATTCATCCAAAAATGTGAAAACCCTAATTCAAAAAGATATATGCACTCTATGACTACTATAGGATTATTTACAATAGCCAAGATATGGAAGCAACCCAAGTGTCCATCAACAGATGAATGGATAAAGAAGATGTGGTATATATGTACAATAGAATGTTGTTCGGCCTTAAAGAAGATTGAGATCTTGCCATTTGTTTCAACACAGATGGACCTAGACGGTATTATGCTAAGTGAAATAAGCAAGATAGAAAAAGGCAAATTCCATATAATTTCACTTATATGTGGAATCTAAAAAACAAAACAAAGCAGAAACACAGCCATAAATATAGAGAACTTGTGGTTGCCAGATGGGAGGAGGTGGGGGATGAGCAAAATGAGTAAAGGGGATTGAGGGGGATACAGGCTTCCAGTTATGAAATGAATAAGTCACAGAATGAACAGTACAGCATAGGATATATAGTTCGTGACATTATAATAGCATTGTATGGTGACACATGGTAGCTACACTTGTGGTGAGCATAGTATCAGGTATGACTTACTGAATCACTATGTTGTACACTTGAAACTAATGTGACACTGTGCGTCAACTACACCTCAATAAGAAAAATATATGCTGCCTCCATTCTAAATCTTGATGGGTAGAAGAAGGAAATGAGTGAAAGGAAAACTTATCACCCATAACCAAGAAACAAGAAAAAAATATCCAGACCCTTATCTAAAGGGAGTGAATCTGCAAATTTGACTCACTTTGGAAAATGGTAAAAATAAGAAAGAAACAAACAAACAACTGTCCCTTAGCAGATAGGTTAAAAGGCACTAAAAAATTCTAGGGCATCTTCTTTGTCAGCAGGTGTAGGAGAAACTAGGCATGTAGGAAAAATAGTTGGAGATAATACTCCTACTTGGAACTTTGAGATTTTGCACATGAATAATTCCCAAAATGAGGATTTTTAGTGCCATTGTCAAAATGGCATCTAATCTCTCACTAGAGTACATAATCTTAACAAATAGGAAATGTTTCATTGTACTGAAATCCCTTTCCCTAGAAGTGTGGAAAAGATATTCAACCAATATGCCTGTCTTTTCAAAGGCATAGCCAATGACAGACAAATTCAAATTTGAACTCAGAATGCCCTGAATACATATGCACTGAGCCTGAGCTTGCTGTTTGCTTATTGGATTTTTGCCTGCCAGACTTTTGTTGCCTTTCTTCTCATTGTGTTTCTATTCCCACCTGAACCACTATTTGACCTATTAATCATTGCTGATTATGTCCTTCCATATCTATTTTCCAAACAACACTGACAACATAATATACAGTGGAGCTTCTTTGTTGTAGTTACTTTGCTCAGTGAAATAGAGTAAGGTTTATTGGAGCCTGCTTTTCTTCATTTTATGAAAGATTCTGGGAACCTCTGAAATACAAAAAAAAAAAAAAAAAAACCAGTCTGGTAGGCCCTTTTAAGCACCAAGCTCCCCAGCATTTCCAATGGTTGCCATGGCCATAGGTGGAAAAAAGTTAGAAAATCTTATACCATTACAATGTTGTAATTTCTAGCAGATATACTCTTTCCCCCACAGAAGCACATCATCAGTATTTATATGGTATAAAAACACAGGGCTGAATTCCTATGCTAGTTTAAGAAAACCATTTGAAAAGTTAAACTGCTAAACAGCAATGAGAATAAGCAAATTACAGTTCCCCACGTAACATATGTGACTCTCAATGAGTGAAAGAAGCCAGATCCTAAACAGTACATATAGTATGAGTCCATTTATTTAAAGTTTAAATACAAGTAAAATAGTGTTAGAAGTTTGCATAGTGACTGTCCTTAGAGAGGGAGAGGTGAGTGAATTCAGTAGGGAATAAAGAGAGCTTTTAAAAAGTTTATTAAGTTGTTTCTTGGTCTGGGTTCCGAATACACATGGTTCCCTTGGTGACAATTTATTGAGCTCTATGTTTTTGTTTTTTTAATTTTTATTTATTTATGATAGTCACAGAGAGAGAGAGAGAGAGAGAGAGGCAGAGACACAGGCAGAGGGAGAAGCAGGCTCCATGCACCGGGAGCCTGACATGGGATTCGATCCCGGGTCTCCAGGACCGCGCCCTGGGCCAAAGGCAGGGCTAAACCCCTGCGCCACCCAGGGATCCCGAGCTCTATGTTTGTTGTTTGCATACTTTTCTACATGTATGTTACACTGCAATAAAAATTTGCTGCCGTAGTAAAACTGAAGGCAGGGAATTGAAAATAATTCACCAATATGAAAAATAATGTGATGCTATTACTTTCAAAAAGAAATATATTAGTGACTCTTAGATAAAATAAAAATGTCTTTCAAAGTTTAAATGGTAAGGTATCCCATCAAAAGAAGTAATAGGAAAAGGAGTATGCAGTAATAAAGTGAGGACCAAAGTTTAAAAATATCTGTTTTATGGCTGAGGAAAATAAATTCCATGCCCAAATTTAAGAGGAAGGATGATTCCAAAGTATATAGAATATTACTGCTTATCCAACCACTTGATTGTAGAGATGAGGAAACAGAGAAACAAGAGAAAAGCTACTTGCTCAAGTGCACCCAGCTGCTCAGCAGCAATGTGGAAACTATAACCCAAGCCTCCTCAGGCCTCCTCCTCCCTTGTAGAGATGAGAACAACAGGCCACACACTGCAGTGTGACTTTTCAACAACTTTTTTTAGGGTGCAAGGTAGATGGCTGCTGTGTGACTTTGCGGATTCCGGTGCTCCAGCCTTTGGGAATATGCCAGGACTGACTTCCCCAAGTTTGCAATGAGTCATGAGAAGGCTTGGAAAGGCAACTTCAGCTCTTGTTGAGACTTCAGTGGAAGAATCTCTACCAACTAAATAGGAATAGCGACTCAGAGCATTTGGAAAGACCTGATCCCAAAGATGAGTTGGCCCCATTTTAAGGCTTGAGAAATCTCCAGATCACTGGCTAGAGTTGAATGCAAAGAATAATTTCAATGATTAAATATGAGGGCAGACTTTGTACAGGTCTGTGAATACTGTGTGCCTCTGAATAGGCCAAAGCTCCTTCTCAAAAGGCCCCCTTGGTAGAATAATCTTATAGGAAAGGGAATGAAATAGATACAAGAAGCCATTTTCATTTCTTCTGTTCCCTAGGCAATGACTGACACTAGGCAATTCAAACAAAAGAGACTGTATAGGGAGAAGTGTTAGCAATGAGACTAAGTGATATGGGCAGAGGGATTAATTTAAAAGGCAGAGTCAACAGAGATGGGGTGACAAATGGGAACAAAGCAAAATTAGAACATCTAGCTCAATGAAAAAAATTGCCTCCAGTCAGTCAAGGGGAAGGTGCACTGCTCCTAAAAGTTTATGTTTTTGCCAAGTATCAGGGAACTGTTAAATCACTTGACCAAAAGTAGGAACTTAGAACAGCCATGAAATGGTAATGACAGAGAAGAAAATCACGGCAATGACTATGAAATGACTCAGAGAAGCAAATGCCTCCATTAACATCTGTTTCTCAGGATTTTTTTTAAGACAAGAATTTCAGACCCATTCATCATCCATTTCACAGGTTCTATCAGACTTTATAACACGTGGAACAATCCCAGGCCCTACGAAGAGCAATGTTTCCCGAGTCTCCCCGCCCACCCACCCCTCCACAACCTACATTTGCTGTGAATGCTGGACTGAGGACTGAGCATGATGGCTGCCTGCCAGTTCCCTGCTAGGGGACTAATGGCTGCAACTAAGCACTCCTTTGAAAACATCAGAGTGTTCAAGCCATTGGTTTAGGGATCACTTCCTTTGAAATCTTGTCACAATTCAAGGCCCACAGAGATGAAGAGCCCACTTAAGGCAACAGCCATGAAAGTTGAAAATCATGCATTTCTAAGGATGTCACGGTGCTTGGTGATGAATGCACAAAATGATCGTATGTTGTTGATCTTTGGGCAGAGTCTCTCGAGGTTGGGAAATCAGGGTTGGAGAAGGATGTATAGATCCGCCTCCCAACCTGGGGTCCTTTGGGGAGAGGGCCAAGTGCTGGGGTAGGTAACAGCCTGGAAGTTTTACTTTTCTATATAAATCATGGAAATCCCAGAAGTCCAGCAAGTAGGTACAGGATTCATTACATGGGATCATAAACCTTTGGTAAGTTGCAGGGTGGGTGCTCTCAAAAAATGTCCTAGTCAAATCAATGTCTGGGTGCCTAATCCTTCCCCAGGTCAACCTCCATGGTCACCCCATCTCAATGCATCTCCTGAAGTGCTGGGGTACAGAGAATGACGTTTTATTGCTCTGTTCTCAGTGTAACAGCCTCCTCAAGAGTGGGAAGAAGCTAAGACGGCAAGTTACTCTATAACCTATTATTCTGTAACCTAAATAATTACATATAAACTAAGTACCTTATAACTATCTGGTAAAACTCTACAGCAACGATATGTATATGTGTATCTATACACATGAATGTATGGTGCAACTCATTTAGAGTGTTATGATCTCAACACTGCAACATTTTAACTAAAATACATACTATGGGGCCTCTTCTTCCAAAAGTCACCTTCTCTTGGACAGATATCCCCTCTATACAAAATTAAAAGCAATAAACACACCACACCACCTGGAAGTCATGCCTCATCCTTCCCTTATCATTGTGGCCTTATTCCCAGACATTATCTCATCTGGCCAGTCTCCCAGCCTCCTGTCCATCCACTGTGGGGTTGCATCACTCTAGGAATGATCCTTTGGTGTGATTTTGGTTTTCACTGTGAGTCCCATCTCAAGGCTGCCAGGCTCTCATGCCTCTCTAAAGCCTTCCCCCAATAACATCAATATTGAGGTTAGATAGACAAGTGAAGGGACGCCTGGGTGGCTCAGTGGTTGAGCATCTGCCTTCGGCTCAGGGCGTGATCCCAAGGTCCTGGATCAAGTCTCGCATCAGGCACTTCACAGGGAGCCTGCTCCCTCTGCCTGTGTCTCTGCCTCTCCTTCTCTGTGTCTCTCATGAATAAATAAATACAAATCTAAAAAAGGACAAGTGAAGGGATAACTGAAGATGAGAGCCTCGTGTCAAGATATTTAATTGATGAGACCTATATCAATATGGCCAAATGGAGTCAGATACCCCAATTCAATTTGTATACATTTACATAGCTAGGCTACCTGGCAAGGATCTGTAAATATCAGTTCCATCACTTACATATCAGTAAGACTGCTCTGGGGACACTAAATTCTTAGAATCGTGTGCTTAGATTTTTCTAATTCCAAAAAGACATAGTACCTACTGTTGAAGACACTAAACATGAGTGTTTTGTTTTCTTCTCCTTTATCATTTATCATAAGAGTCACAGAAAAGCTTCTCTTCACACTGACTCACCCAGAGAAGTGCCCACAAATGCCTTTCTTTCCAACCCAGTTCCCTCTTCATCATCAGACATCCTTGATTCTTCCTTCACAGGTGCCTCCAACCCTAGCCACAACTCAATCCCTCAATTGTGCTGTGAAATTTCATCAAGGCCTTTTGAAAAATCTAGAGGACGAGGGGTCCAGTTGTATGACGGGTAAATCACAACCTCTGAAAGCCCTCAGTTTTCTAATCTGTTAAGGAGGCACGTAGAGTGCCTATCATCAAAGTTTCTTCAAGTTCTGAAAAGAATCCAAAGATGCTAGGAGAAAGGAGGGAGAAATAAATTCAGAGAGATAATTAGCTGATCTGTTTTTGGAGCTATTAACTCCTTTCACTCTCTCTGAGCTTGTCTCTGTCATCAAAAGCCCAGAGCCCTATTTCTCTAACAAAAAATTTTCAAAAAAGAATTTACTATCAGTTATTGGCCTACACTATATATTCCTTGAGATCGGAGACAGTCTTTGTGCTCTAAATGTCTAGAACCTAGCTCTAATCCTCTATTATTCTTAAACTAGTGAATCTGATGCCTCTTCCAGGCATCCTTTTATTTTTTTTAAAGATTTTACTTATTTTTTCATGTTAGACACACACAGAGAGAGAGGCAGAGACACAGGCAGAGGGAGAAGCAGGCTCCCTGCAGGGAGCCTGATGCAGGATTTGATCCCGGGACTCCAGGATCACGCCCTGGGCCAAAGGCAGGCACTAAACCGCTGAGCCACCCAGGGATCCCCAGGCATCCTTTTAAATTAAGACCTTATCTCTACAAATAGAATGAAAGATTTCACCTCCTAATAAAGAAATTATAAGAGAAGTGGGGGAGAGAGGATATTCTACAGAGCATCCTTCCAGTATCCCTGAAAATTGGTTACTTTGGGGGCGAGGGCTTGTCTAACCATGAAGCAGGTTAGAGGGCCGGAAACAGATCTAGGGAGAAGAACCCAGGGGAGAATATGAGGGCTATTCCTACTTGTAACAGTGAGGATCCTGGCAGGAAAGAGGCCCAGTCAAATAGGGGTGAGTTTAACAAGGACTATTTAAGGGAATCTAACAATGGATAATCCAGTGCTCTGAGGATAGTGCAGCAGGGATCCATTACCACTTAAAAGCCTGAAAAGGCAGGGGTGCTGGCTACCCAACCAGTTGTAGTCTTCTGCAAAGGAAGCCAACCGACAATGACTGGACAGGGAGGGAGCCGGGGGGGGGGGGGGGGGGGGGGGGAATAAAAACCCTTATTCTCCCCCTGTCCGCCTAGCTCTTACTGGGGCTTCACACCAGCCAAAAGCAAGTAGAAGCCAAAGGACAAGGGAGCTCATAGAGGCGATCCATGTAAGTTATCCTGCTGGGACAAAGCAGGTTAGAAAAAGAACAGAAAGCAGACCTGGGATAGCAAATAGAAAGGATCCAGCCTACTCCTCAGCTTGCTGACAAGCATGACAACTTCCATGCAAGCAAGAGCAGGAAAAACGCAGTTCTGACCCCTTTTCACAAAATCTTGTTCGTCTCTGGTCTCCACAGTTCAGCCCCAGTAAAAATAAGAGCAAGAATCCCCGTGCCTAGGAAACAATCATCGGAGTTTAACATTTCTTTTGAAGCCACAGAGAAGCACCTCTACCACGTTTGAGCTTTGGGAGACGACTTTAAAGCCTTGGTATATGTTCAGAGTCAGGAAGTCTCTCCACTCCAGAACTGAGCTATGTGGGCATGTGATTTAGTGGTCTTTCCCACAGCCTGGTCACATCTCAGCCCACCTGAAGGTCTTTTATAAAGACCACATCTGCTGGGTTCCAGGTCTGTGGCTTCCCTTCGGTGCAGACCAAAGAACTTGGTTGTCATCTCAGACTGGATTCATCTTTGAAAAGGAAGCATTCAGAGAGAGAACAATAACTTCCTGCAGTTTCTAGCAAGTGCCAGGTCCTTGAAAGAAATAGTGTTACCCCCTCCTCCCCCCAGAGGGCTTTGTGGGGAAACACAAATGAGAAAGATGTATCCGAGCTACCAAAGTGGACTCTCTCTCTCTCTCTCTCTCTCTCTCTCTCTCTCTTTTCTCCTTTTTATCTCATTTTACTTTGGCCATAAAACAGGAATCAGACTGTAAAAATTAAAGTCCCATCTTAGCTTTAATGAAGTCCAATTTCAGTGCTGATGAAATACTTGACAGCAATGTGTGCTGGTTTAGTCTTCACTGAAATGGATGATCCACCAGAATTTATGGGAAAATAACCCTTTCCAAGGAGCTAATGGAATAATTTTTTAAATCCCTTTGAAAAATAAACCAGAATAATCACAGATTCTATATTAGTAAAAAGCCTAAATAGTACCTTTTTCTGTATATAGTCCTTCTTGCTTGGGAACAATCTGTCAAAAGACTGTAGGTTTCAAAAGAAGGATGGGTTTAAGACAAGCCAGAATAATGTCAAGTTTCATGGAGTCCAGATGGTTCTGTCAGACTTGTCTTTGGCTGGTTGGCTTGTGGTGGGTTTTTTTCCCTGAGAGCTAAATAGACACGGGTGATAGAAGCACAGCAAGAAACGCCACAAAGACATGTGAACCACTGTAGTAAATCTGGTTCAGAACGTGTGCCCACCCTGAGGTCCGCCCTCTGTACCAATCCTCTTCCTCCTAAGAGGTAAGCCTGAAGTCCTGCCAGTCACCACCCACTGACCCCAGCTGATTGGACCAAAAGTGGATCTTGACTCAGGAAAACCAATTCAGAGTCTAGACGAGCAGGAAAAAAACTGTCTTTCACCGTTTGTTACTGGGGCATAGAAAGGTCAGGACAACTAACTTGTAGGCAGTCATTTTGTAAGCTGATGTAAACTTGATTGAAGGCCACCATTTAGAGATAGTTGTAACATGCCATTAAACACACACACACACACACACACACACACACACACACATACAGAACAGAAGAAGCATTCGGGGAGAGAACAATAACTTCCTGCAGTTTCTAGCAAGTGCCAGGTCCTTGAAAGAAATAGTGTTACCCCAGCAGCCTGACGAGTAGGAGAAATATGAAGCCAATAACAGATTAGGAGATATGAAAGACTGTGTTGCCCCAAAGAGAGAAGCGAGCGCAGATGGGAAGGTCTGCCTTAACTTATGTTGACTTTCCAGGTCCTGTTTCTAGTCTCTAGTGAGGTGTGAAGTCATGGCTTGCCCTTAGGATCTTAGGAACACCCTTGTATCCCTCCAGGAAATGGCCCCTTTCAGCTTCACTTACTTTGGATTCTATCATAAAAATCCTCTATGGACATAATTAACTCAGGCAAATCTGAATCAAGCACGTCGGGGTTTTAGCTCCCAGAAGCAATAACGTGCAGGCATGGGTATTTCTACAAAAGTCTTGAGCTCGCTTCTCTACTACGGAGGTGGGGTACATCAAAGGGAATCCTTCTGCAGGATCAGAGGAAACAAGAGGATTGGCAGCCACTCAGCAGAGGACAGAGTTACGTGAGGCAGGTCTTAATACCCGGGCACCGGTGGGGTTGGGAGGGTGACATGTCACAACAGAGCTTCTTCGGGGGACTTGCTCCATTACCCCGTCCTTTGTCAACACTTCCCACTGAGCAGAACGCCGGGAGGTCTGTTGACATTTTGCTGTCACCTGCAGCATTGCCTGTTTTAATGCATCAGCCTGATATTCCTTTTAACTACACCAAGCTTATGACGTCATACCGACCCTATCAGATCGCACTTGTTTAATTCAGCAAGGATAAAAACAGTAAAGTTAATTTTTAAAGCAGTGCCTTATAAAATATGTAACATGTTCTGCAAAGTGACACCGTGTACTTTCATTTTTCAAAGCCCTGACTTGTTGAGTGTTCGCATAATGTCTCCAGGTAATGACTAAGTTTCGGGTTCTGGGCCGCAGAGGCTTTCACGTAGTCTGCGGTCGTCAGCTCTACAGCAAGCCTGTGAGCTTGGCAGGGCAGGCCTCAGTAAATTCAGTGGAAGTGGAAAAAGCGAGGCTCAGAAGACGAATGCAGCTACCCAAGGCCTTATAGCTACTCCATAAATAAGTCAGGACGCAGATTCACAAGTTCCAACTCTGAAGCCTATGTTCCTTCCCCCACAGAGGAAGTGTAAAATTGTGCAGAACGTCTACAATGCAGTCTTTACTGTGGGAAGCTATTTCCCATGGGTTCCAGGGAGTAAAACATGACAGGAAAGCTCTGACTTGACCATGACTTGTCCATAGAGGATTTTTATGATTTTTTATTTCTCATGCCCAAAATAATACGGGGTATATGCAAGGTGCGTGACTTGGGCCTGGCTGCCCCAAAGCAAAGCCTGAGATACGGATCCGTGTGAACTCGGTTTATCAGGAAGTGTTCCCAGGAAATCGGCAGGGGTCTAGGGAAATGGGACCGGGACAGAAAGGAGATCAAGCAAGGATAAGACATTAACTCCCAGGGGTGGTCCCTTTGGCTCAGTCCTGAGAGGGTGCTCTGGAGATCGTCTAGGTCACCGTCAGCTTTCGCCCCGTTAGGAGCCCTGAGGATCAAACCACCTTTCTATTACTGGTGAAGGGATGCCCACGAGAGGATGTCAGTTCTCAGGCCTTTGGCAAAGTGGGTTCCGCCACCTCGAGGGCAGCCCTTGGACGAGGAGACGCAGATTCTGGCTTCTGGGAGGGAAAACACGACGAGAGTCCAGTGCACGAAAATCCCCTACCCGAGGGATAGGGACAGAGCACTGATAGCAGCTGGTACAGTGCTCGGTAAATATAGGGTGAACCCGGGAAAGAAAGAAAGTTATGAAGGGAGGGAGGGCTGCAGGAATATTGTGTCCCGGGTGCTTAGCAATAGTCCCTAAGCCAAACATCTGGGCAACCTTCCCCGAGAGGTGTTTTTCTCCACTCTACTGATAAGGGACTGATAAGCTCAGGATGGCTAAGTGGCTTGCCTAAGGCCACACAGCTTATATTCAAACCGGTCCATGTAGCTGCGAAGCCTGTGCACCTTCCACTAGTCCACCCTGTCACTTCTGTCACATTCACATCCTGCCTGCCCTCCCTGAAGACTGTCTAACCTCCCCTTCAAGCCACCAAGCGTGAGCGCTCATGGGTCATGATTTGGGTCACCTGGCAGCATCGACTTTCCTTGGTCCCGCACATGGATTTTCTTTTATGCCCTCAGAGCTTACCCATTTGAAACGGGATCGGAAAAGCAGAGTTGGACAAACAGACAATCAGATAAAAAGTGTTGATCCACTCCCCATGCAAAACCAATGAAAGATGCCAAGTCCTAATGAAGAGTCCAGTCTCCTGAAATCTCCTGGCATTTTCAGCAGACTGCATTTTCCTGAGAACGTCTGTGTTTTCCAGAGCATGTCTGCTCAGAATGTATGAGCCAAAACCTCCCAGGGATTTTCCATCACTTGTTTATATTGTGCCTGGATCTACTCGAACGAGTTTATTATAAATAAGATAGAGTGATGGGGTTTTTTTTTCATGAAATGAGACTGAAAATTGGGTTTAAATATTGTTTTCTGCTCTGCACTAACTATGAATGGCACTTAGACTGATTGCACTATTAGTAGGTAAAGGGTACTGAGTTTTTAAGGGATTACAACCTGATTTAATTTAATTATGACACTAAATTACCATCAGAGGGGTTTGCTGGGAGGTTATAAGCAGCAGCCATTTCCTTTTTTCTGTGTAATACTCAAGCCTATCCCGTTAAACCTATAACTCCCTCTCAAAGGAAAAGAAAAGGAAAGCGAACTGCTAATGTTCTCCTTGTGCTCTAGCCATGTCATTAGGTAGCCTCTGCTTTCCTCCAGGATCCTTCTATGATGTCTGCCAGTCTCCAACATATCCATCCAATTTGTCTCGAACATCCAAACCACTCTCTTAATTTTAATTTTGTAGCAGGATTAGTCTAAGGCTGACAGCGGAGGATTGGGCCTATTCAGGGTCTTCCCTGGGGTGAAACTGTGAAATCAGACTGAATTTCATTTGTACCTTTTGTTTCCTGTGGCCCCTTAAAAACTTTCAGCGCTCCCCTTTTCCCCACCAAGTTTCTCAGAGTGGCAAAACACCCGGAAGTGTCAACCGATGATAACAAGTTTTTGACGCTCTCTCAAGAGCACTACCTTTTACAGGAGACCCCCCCAAAAAATAATAATAATGCTTAACCTAAAAATAGAACAGTGTGTCAACCTCATGAGGACATTTGTCAGGATGAAGTTTCTCAAAGTAGTCCATCTAGGCCGGGATCTGGTCCACTGATGGGGTGTGTACACAAAGGACCTGGTCTTCTATCTCCTTTTGATAATAAATTTAACCACACTTATTATATTACCTGATTTATATAAAGTGAAGGTGGTTCCTTCCCAAAATGGAAAAAAAAATACAACCCTAGCACATATAGCTCCTTTAATGTCCCCTACAAACATCAAAATTGCCTCAACTCAGCCTAGCTTAGTTTAGAAGAATCATCCAGCCATCCTATAGGTTTATAAGCACTAATAAATAGCTGTTGTTTTAAGTCACAGAGTTCTGGAGTAGTGTGTTATGCAGCCGTAACTAACTGATACAGGTCTTGTCCATCACCATAGATAACCTAACATTAGGCAAGATGTATACACGCAAAAAAGAACTCCCTTGGAAGAAATTCACATGTTCCTATACTATAAATGACTGAACTACACAAACACACACATACACACATACACACACACACACACACACACACCTGATAATGGTGTGTTCCTTTTGTTATCAAACATGAAAAAATTTTGTTTGGATTCTACCCATGATTTATAAAAGTTTAGCTTTTACGTTATGATGTTCCATTATATGAAGATTACAAAAACAGCCCACTTCAGCTCCTACCAGCTTTGCATTTTTCTGTTCTTTGGGGTTTTTAAGATGTTATTTATTTATTCATTAAAGACACAGAGAGAGAGGCAGAGACATAGGCAGAGGGAGAAGCAGGCTTCTGTGAGGAGCTCGATTCAAAACTCGCTCCCAGGACCCTGGGATCAGGCCCTGAGCCGAAGGCGGATGCTCAACCGCTGAGCCACCCAGGCATCCCTCATTTTTCTGGTATTAAAACATTCTCTCGGGACACCTCAGTGGCTCAGCGGTTGAGCACCTGCCTCCGGCTCAGGGCCTGATCCCAGGATCCTGGGATCAAGTCCCATATCGAGCACCCTGCAGGGAGCCTGCATCTCCCTCTGCCTGTGTCTCTGCCTCTCTCTCTGTATCTCTCACGAATGAATAAATAAAATCTTTAAAAAAAAAATTCTCTCAGCCATGAAACCCTCGACTTAATGTGGCCCAGGGACATTTTTCAGCTCTTTCTTTTACTACCTATCAATTATCTCATGAGATAAAGGGAAGGTGAAAATGGCCAACCTGGGTTTACCTTGAAAAATGTATATCCAGGGCACGTGGGTGGCTCAGTAGTTGAGCATCTGCCTTTGGCTTAGGTTGTGATCCCGGGGTCCTGGGATCAAGTCCCGCATTGGGCTCCCCACAGGGAGCCTGCTTCTCCTTCTGCCTATGTCTCTGCCTCTCTCTGTGTCTTTCATGAATTAATAAATAAAATCTTTAAAAACATGTACATCCTATGAGTTAGGTCCAAAGCAAAGTCCTTCTTCTATAGTTGTTGCCTAAAATTATTCATAAGACACACCCTTAACCACTCTGTGATAGTACAGATGTCCATCCCTGACTGCTAGGCAATTTTCCCAGAAATGATCTGAGTGTGACTTGGAGAACTATCTGTATGTTATAGAAAATTGGCAGTTACTCCTTTTAGCTGCACTGGGGACTATGAGTTTTCTAAATAATAACATCAAAGCCCAGCATTTTTCTAGAAATAGTATGTGCATCTTATTTTTCTAATGGATCAGGCCTTACCTCCTATCCTAGGGAGCTGCAGTTCTTTAGAATACTTCTTGGAATAGTATCCAAAAGTTTTCAAAATGCTTCCAAATCATATTTTATCTTCATGAAAATCTTGAGAGAGAGGGAACTAAGAATTCAAAAATTTAATTGGCTTGCCCAGGGTCACACCAGCGAGTTAAAGGCAAAGATTCATTTCACAACGAATTCCTACAGATTTTTCAAGGCCAATTTTAAACATGCCCTACTCTGTGAGGCATCCCAGATTCCATAGGCAGAGATAGAGGCTTCATGCTCAGTGGTCCTATAGCTTTTAATGATACATTCTGTGTTTTAGTAATTGGTGATGATACCCTACACTAGAAGGTGGTTTTCCAAACCTCGGGAAAACCATGTCTTGTTCACCCTATGTCAATGCTTAGCATAAGATAGAGCTCTTCAATACATGTTTAGGAGATGCCTTAATTCACAGATGACATTTCTTAGTACAAATCATACAAATATCGTCTGGCAGCAGTACAGAGAAGCAGGAAAATCATGGTGCCTAGAAGGTAGACAGAACTCAAGTTGAATCCTGGTCATCATTAACTTAGTCACTTATTAACTGAATCACCTTGGTAGGCCTCACTTTACCTCACTGAGCTTCCACTTCCTTACCTACCAAGCATTTCTTCTACAACCACATGGTTAAGGCTAGTTTCCAAAAGTGTGATGACACTAGAGTCAGAGAATATTAAAAAAAGGAGGGGGGGGAGACCAAACAGCAGTAGAAAAAGACACGGCAAGTTTCATTATGTAATGAGAACTACAAGAATTCAGAGACACCCGGTAATTGTATTTTTAACTTTATTTAATCACTCAGGGTGTAACTTTTCAACTCCTGCAATGTATGAAACACTAGACTCTGGGCATGTAGTTGAATGAAAGCACAATCTCTGTAGTCTGCAACATAGCACATCACTTGTCTTGGGGGGAATGTCCCAGGTTTTACTACTAGGATTTCAATAAAGATAACAATTTTTTAGTAACAATACCTGTTCAGACTTGGTAAGTATTTTCCAACTTCAGTGGTAGTGATGATTTTGCAAAATATACATCATTCTCAAGGCAGGGATACTAATATACGACCTATGTCCCCATCTACTCATCATTTCACCTTCTGCACATGGACCACTTGATAACCACAGATCTAGACAGATTTGTTTTAGCTCCAACCCAAGACAGCTCAAATGGACCCTCCCATTCTCCTGCTCTCCATCTCAGAAGGGACAGATGCTGACCAAGCCCTGGGCAGAATGGGAACCTAGGCAAATAATAAACCCACTCCTGCATGTCAAGCATGATATTGAAGAGTTTCAATATGACTGTCATTTTCTCCACTGGCAGGGAGCGATAAATGAAACATACATTTCTATTATCTGCCCACCCTTCAGAGTGATGGATTACCTGAATGGGGCGGGATATTACTCCTGAGCTCCAGAGAATTACAGAAAGCTCTTCGTGAATGTTAATATCAAATGGTGGGGCAAAGTTGCCACAGCCAAGACAAAGACTATCTGGTAATTTGTTCTTGTTTTATTTTGTACTAAAAAAAAAAAAAAAAAAAAAACACCAAAAAGTAATAATAAGGAATGTCTTTTGCCTTCTTACATTTTCCAGATATTTTTTCCTTTAGAAAATGAGTAATACCATCATCTTTCCTTTACTAATGGCAGTATTGGCCATAATTTGAGACTTAAAAGCAAAGTGATGTGTTTTGAATAGAGCTTCCTTGACTGGAGGCTCAACGTCAATGCTCTGCCACAATGAATATTGGTAATGTTTTGCCAACCCTAAGGTTGACCTCATCTGTCACAGTGGAAAATTTTAACATGTAGAATATCACAAAGCATATAGTTATTAATAATAAATAACGACTTTAACTAAAATGGTCTGGGAGTGAAGTGCTTGCAGAAAACAGAGATTTACTCCAAAACCCCTTTTATTTCAACATTTTGCAGCTCACACTTTTAAAACTGACTTTCCTCTTTTTTAGCCTTAGTAAATCTGAGTTACCCTCTCTCACCTGAAGGCTGTATAGGGCCCTGAAGTCCTCATTGCAAAGATGACTATACTTCAGATGGAGATGGAGAGGCATAAAAACATGTGAACAATCAGCCTTAATGGATCTGACCCAGGACCATTCCCTGGAAGTTGTTTCATTAACTAAATCCCTGATGTCAGTAGGTTTCCTGACCATTGGCCTCTGTATCTTACAGGTCTAAGCCAAAGCAATTCCCAGCATTTGGTTCACTAACTAAGTCAAGGTTTACCAGAGGAGGAGGCAGTGACACTGCTTTGTGAAGACAACTGTCAGCATTAGTTTAGATCTCAACCTTTTTAAAAAAAGAGATTTTTGAAGGGAGATATAGAGCGATTTTATGATAGGGACATGGGCTACATTTCATTGCCTTCTGCCCACTACGCCCCACCCCAGCAGCATTTAAGGTCATACAAATGGCCGTGTGAATTTTCAGCCATCAAGGCACTAAACACTGGCTGCTTTTTTAGTGGGCAAAATACTGCTAGAAATGTCAGACTCTGCAGGGATCATTAAGACTATAGACCAAAATTGACAAAAACATATTTTCTCAGGAAATAATTCTAAACCATTTTGGTCCAACTTGATTTATAAGGGAAATGAAAATATTCTAAGTGAATATGAGGGAGGTTTTTTTTTTCTTGCCCCTAAAGGAGTACCATTTATTTGCTACAAACTAAAATTCCCAAGATCTGCTGCACAAAATTCAGTCGGAGAACAATCTGTTGTGGAGTCATTTAAAATCCCTGCTCAGGGAACATCAGGGATGCCCATGTCAGCTGAGCAGGAAAAATGCTCAGGAAGGGGAAAATAAAAACAATAGGAGTGCATTCCCAACTGTATTATCAACTAGAGGCTCCTTCTTCTGAAAGATCAAATTGTGCCTTTGTAAATGTTTCACTTCTCATATTTTACCTTTGAGACTATACTTGTTATTTGAAACAGTCAACGACTTTTTCAACTTTCCAGATACAAAGAGCCCAGCCAGTGTGACACTGAGGGTGTCTTATGGGTGTCCTCCTGAGAAGCCAGAGATGGGAAATACAAAGTTCTATAATTGTCAAGCATATTAGCAGCGGAGAGATGAATGAATGTGTGTGCGTATTCATTTTCTGAATCCAAGCTATACTGATAGAGGAACCACTACTTAAAGAACCATTCATTGGCTGTCTTCAAAAATTGGAAGCTGCTGTTTCCATGATGAAAGATCTAATTTATAGTAACAGTCCACTACATTAAAAATGAAAAAATATCAGTCTGGTGCATCAACCGAAATTAAGCTTTAGTAAATGTTCAGACTTAGATAAATCATCTCTGTTAGAACTGAAGACAAATCCTTTAATATCTGATCAAGACCAAATCTGAGTTGCCAATCTTACTGAATGTACACAATGAGCTAGCATGCATTTCCTTAAGGATCATGAGCTTTTGACATAATATATTAGAAACTTGAAAATGTATGATTCACAGTGGATATTCAATGATTGCATGACATCACATTTTGTGTGCATACTCAGAATCTCTATACCATTGCCACCTGGGTTCACAGCTGCTTGCTCTGCCTCGGCCACTTCTGTGCCCATCATCTCCCATGAGCCTGCATGGTTCCACCATCTGGGATCCATCACTTCGTTGCTTCAGAAATTCTGAATGCTTTGCCTTGGCCTCTGCCATGCAATGTGGTGACCAGCCATTTGCTTGGTGTCTCTGACTCTTCCTACACTGAATTAGGGTGGACCACAACTCCACAGAATGGAATTAACCATCCTCTTAGATATCAGAGTATCAGAATGATACAACCTAGAAGCGTGGGGGACTTCACTCCCTAACCGATGGCAAAGAGGAGATGGGAGGGAGCCTGGCACATAAATTCTCTCTCTATCCTCCCTCCCGTGAACTGTTTGGAGGTATGATTTATCCACACAGCTTATGCACAGACATTCACAGACATCCCAAGTGGACACATGTGCCAAGTGATCTGCTTTGTCTCTTCGCGGCTCATTGTGAAACACTGTCACACATCATCACCTTGCATTGCTTCCCTTTCTCCCTGCCTTACCTCCTTTGTCTGTACCCTCACTGCCCTGTGTTTGTACTTATTCCTTGTCGCAGGCTCTAGAGAATCTGAGCTAAGAGAGCTGATTAGAATCATCCCTACATTTTCGAATGCATGTATTTCTCAGCAAAATAATGGGGTGCAGTAGTAAGAAGAGCAAGAATAAACAAATGGAACTACATCAAACTAAAAAGCTTTTGCACAACAAAAGAAACCATCAATGAAATGAAAAGGCAACCTACTGAATAGGAGGAGATATTTTCAAATGCTATAACTGATAAAGGATGAATATCCAAAATATATAATGAATTCACACAACTCCATATAAAAAAAAATCCATCTAAAAAATGGGCAGAGGACCTGAACAGACATTTCTTCAAAGAAGACATACAGATTGCCAACAGATATGTGAAAAGGTGTTCAACATCACTCATCATCAGGGGAATGCAAATCAAAACCACCAGGAGAAATCACCTCACATCTGTCAGAATGACTATTATAAAGAATACAAGAAATAACAAGTCTTGGTGAGGAAATGGAGAAAAAGAAACACTTGTGCACTGCTGATGGGAATGCAAAATGGTACAGGCACTATGGAAAACAGTATGGAAGTTCCTCAAAAAATTAAAAACAGAAATACCATACTATCCAGCAATTCCACTTCTCGGTATTTATCCACAGGAAATGAAAACAGTAATTTGAAAATTTATATGCACCCATATGTTCACTGCAGCACTATTTACAATAGCCTAGATGTGGAAGCAACCTAAGTGTCCATTGGTAGATGAATAAAGATGATGTAATATGCATATGTATACACACACACACACACAATACACAAACAATGAAATGTTAGCCATAAAAAAGAATGAAATCTTGCCATATGCGACAACACGGATGGACCTAGAGGGTATTACACTAAGTGAAATAAGTCAGATGGAGAAAGGCAAATACTGTATGATTTCACTTACATGTAGAATCCAAAAAAGAAAACAGAAACATATTTATTAATACAGAGAACAATCTAGTGGTTGTTCTAGAGAGGAGGGGCAGCGGGGATGGGTGAAACAGGGGAAAAGGATTAAGAGGTATAAACTTCCAGTTATAAAGTAAGACACGGGGATGCAAAGTACAGCACAGGGACTATAGCTAATAATTAACAACTGTGTTTGGAAATGGACAGTACTTAGATTTATCATGGTAATCACTTCATGATGTATATAAATGTTGAATCACTATGTTGTACATCTGAAATAGAACATTGCATGTCAACTACACTTCAATAAAAAATTTTAGATTTAATAATTTTCAATAAAAGTGGAGCACAATACATTTTATACATCTTTATGATGTTTTGAGTCACAAAAAGAATAACAGTCTAGGGGATCCCTGGGTGGCTCAGCGGTTTGGCGCCTGCCTTTGGCCCAGGGCGTGATCCTGGAGTCCCAGGATTGAGTCCCGTGTCGGGCTCCTGGCATAGAGCCTGCTTCTCCCTCCTCCTGTGTCTCTGCCTCTCTCTCTCTCTCTCTCTATGTCTATCATATATAAATAAATAAATCTTAAAAAAAAAGAGTAACAGTCTAATTGCTAACATGTATTCGGAATTTTTATATTTATATGCAGTGAGGAAACAATGTCACTCCATTTAAATCCTAAACTGTCAATGAGGAAATCAATTCCGATTTACTGCTATGCCATGTTCTGAGGTAAAGAGCATGATAAGCTCTTATTTTGTCAGATCGCTTAAATCCCATGACCACAATAAAATGTGTATGATCTTTGAGTCACAAAGAATGTGGATGGTATCTCAGCTTTGCCACCTATTTAGTGGTGAGATCGTAAACTACTTAAACTGTGAGTTTTGTTCCCTCCTCTGTAAAGTGGTACCAGTAATACACACTTCATAATGTTGTAAAATAACCAGCTCGGTGCTTAGAACACTGAGAGTGCTCAGTAATTGGTAGCTATATACATTATTATGTCAGCCTTCCAACTAAGAACAAAAGAAAGTCAGGTTTCTGATGAACTTTTGGAAAAACCGTGACATAATTGAATTATGAAGTGGTGTTTTGCTTACAAGTAGTAAAATTGCAACTCAAACAGCAAAGGGAGATTGCGGACTCAGATAATGCAGAGAATGAAGAGCGAATCTGTCCTGCAGATTCTTATTCTCCTTCTATCAGGCCCACTTCCCTCCGCTCATTAACTCCATTCTCTCCTATTGCAGGTGTTTTCCTGGGAGGCCACCAGCCAGACCAGGCTTATCACATCTGAGCCTAGCAACCCCATTGAAAAGAGAAGAAGCCTTTTCAAATCATCTACATAACAATTCTATGGGAAGGTGACTGATGGCCCTGGCTGGTTTCACATGCTCATCCTTTAGACCAATCATAGTTCCTAGGGTGATGATTTATTTGTGAAATGAATATGAGGGACTATTCATCACGGAATTGGTGATATGTTGGATGCAGGTATATGTTTAGACTTTTAGAACACCCCATTTGTGGGGTGATACAAAGTAGAATGGAGGAGTAAGGAAATCATTTCTATCTAGCAGTCAACAAATAATTTTTGAGCACTTACCCTTGACATCCCCAAATTAACAGCACACTCATAAATTGGGCATTGGATCTTTTTTTTTTAAAATTTTTATTTACTTATGATAGTCACACGGGGGGGTGGGCAGAGACACAGGCAGAGGGAGAAGCAGGCTCCAGGGATCCCTGGGCATTGTATCTTAAAGACCCTTCAAGTTACCTATATTGTGTATATCAGTGTGTAATTAGAGAGAGGAATATAAAGGGTATTCAAGAACTTTAAAAGAGGCAATAGGAGGAACAGAGGTAGAACCTTTATACAAATGACTATCCTTCTTCCCTATCAAGTATTCTGAATATCAAATAATGGGAGTAGAGGCAGATTTAAACATTCTCTGCCCTAATAAATTCAATTCTAAATCAGTTTTAATATTAGACATCTTTATGAATATTAATGTTCCTCACCATAAGTAACTAGAGAAAAGAAAATTCAGCATTCCCCTCCCCCCTCCACCTACTTCCTCTGTCATTGCTCCCTTGCCCTCTTAATGTCATTTTTCTAACAGTGAGATTGAACATTAACAAGCCTAAGAGTAGTACTCAAGATTAAACAAGTATAGCAAATTAAGTCACTACTAGAAAACTCCACACCACTAAGTACCATTTCTGAAGATTTACCTTTTAACATTAGACCAGTGGTTTTGAAATCAGTCTATGAACTTACATGGAAAAAATATCTTTATTTTCCACTTATCTTTAACTGAAACTTAGCGTGTCCTTGAGTTTTAAACATAGTCAATACGCCAGAGTATGGAAGCAAACCAGTATTAGAAGCACCTGTGACATTGTCATAAAATCACATATTTTCATATTACATATTAAATATTACGTTGAAGATGTTGTGGCTATCTCATGTCATCTCAGCTCATCACTACTTAGAGATTATGGTAGTAACTCACCACTAGGTCTAGTTATATGTTATATGTTAATAAACACAAAAACCTATTAGAACCAATGAATGAATTCAATGAAGTTGCAGGATGCAAAATACAGAAATCTGTTGCATTTCTATACAATACTAATGATGAAGTAGCAGAAAAATTAAGAAAATAATCCCATTTACAATTTTACAAAACAAACAAACAAACCTGGGAATAAACTTAAGAAGATAAAAGACCTAGACTCTGAAAATCATAAATCACTGGAGAAAGAAACTGAAGAGGACACAAACAAATGGAAAGATAATCCATGCTCCTGGATTGGGAGAATAAATACTGTTAAATTGTCCATACTATCCAAAGCAATCTGTAGATTCAGTGCAATCCGTATCAAAATACCAATAGCATTTTCCACCAAACCGGAACAAAGAATCCCCAACATTTGTATAGAACCACAAAAGACCCTGAATAGCCAAAGTAACCTTGAAAAAGTAGAATAAAGCTAGAGGTATCACAGTTCCAGACTTCAAACTGTATCACAAAGCTTTAGTCATCAAAACAGTATGGTATTGGCACAAAAATAGACACATAGGTCAATGGAACAGAATAGAGAGCCCAGAAATAAATCCACGCTTATATGGCCAATTAATCTAGAGCAAAGGAACCAAGAATATGCAATGGAGAAAAGAATCTCTTCAACAAATAGCATTGGGAAAACTGGACAGCTATTTGCAAAAGAATAAAACTAGACCTCTTTCTTACACCATACACAGAAATAAACTCAAAATACACCAAAGACCTAAAAGTGAGACATGAAACCATAAAACTCCTAGAAGAAAACATAGGTAATGATTTCTTTGACATCAGCTGTAGAAATATTTTTCTAGGTATGTCTTCTGAGGCCAAAAAAAAAAAAAAGTAAAAGTTAACTATTGGGATTACACCACAGTAAAATGCTTTTGCACAGCAGAGGAAACCATTAACAAAACAAAGAAGGGGAGATTCCCTGAGTGGGAGAAGATATTTGCAAATGATATCTCTGATAAGAGGTTATTATCAAATATATAAAGAAACAACTTGGTATCCAAAAAAAAAAAAACAAAACAGATAATCTGATTAAAAAATGAAGAGAGGACCTGAATTGAAAATTTTCCAAATAAGATGACAAATGGCCAACAAACATGAAAAGATGCTCAACATCACTACTCGTCAGGGAAATGCAAATCACAACCACAATGATCTATAATCACCTTCTACCTGTCAGAATGGCTACAATCAGAAAGACAAGAAATAACAAGTATTGGGGAGAATGTGGAGAAAAAATAGCCCTTGCAAACTGTTGGTGGGAATGTAAATGGATGCAGCCACTGTGAAAAACAGTATGGAGTTTCCTCAAAATATTAAAAATAGAAATACTATATAATCCAGTAATTCTACTACTGGGTGTGTATCCAAAGAAAATGAAAACACTGATTTGAAAAGATACATGCACCCCTGTGTTTATGGCATCATTCTTTGCAAGAGCTATGATAAAGAAGCGACCCAAGGTCCATCAATAAATGAATGGGTACAGAAGTGTGTGTATGCAAACACACACACAATGGAATATTACTCAGCCATAAAAAGTGAGATCTTGCCATTTGCAACAAAATGGATGAACCTAGAGGGTATAACATCAAATGAAATAAGACTGAGAAAGACCAATTCCATATGATTTCACTTATGTGTGGAATCTAAAAAACAAAACAAAACAAAACAAAAAAAAACAGCAACAAAGAAACAAAGATATTAGGAACACCTGGGTGGCTCAGTGGTTGAGCATCTGCCTTTGACTCAAGTTGTGATCCCAGGCTCCTGGGACTGAGTCCCACATTAGGCTCCCCTCAGGGAGCCTGCTTTCCTCTCTGCGTCTCTCATGAATGAATGAATAAACTAATAAATTTTAAAAAAAACAAGGAGATAAACACTAACAACAACAAAAAAATAGACTTTTAAATACAGAGAACAGAGTGGATGCCAAAAGAGAGATGAGTGGCGAAACTTGTGAAATAGATTAAGAGGATTAAGAGGTACAAATTTCTAGTTATAAAATAAGTCAGAGAGATGAGCAGTACAGCATAGGAAGTAGAGTCAATAATATTGTAATGATGTTGTATGGTGATAGATGGGGACCACACTATGGTGAGCAGGAGTAATGTATAGAATTGTTGAGTCATTATGTTCTACACCTGAAACTAATATAGCACTATTAATTAGACTTCAATAAAAATATATTACTATCAATTTTTTAAATGTTTTGACAACTCTACTTCAACATAAATGATTTTGTCTGTAATCCTATGTATTTTTCTTGACTATGCAATGTAGATGAAATAACTGCTCATAGTCAATATTTTTAAAAAGTAAACAAAGCACACACATACTAGTTTACACACTGCTCAGTATAGTTTGTAATCCCATGTATTTGGGGCATCTAAAAATGTTTTTCTGAGAAGTGATCCACAGGCCTCAATATCCAACAAAAGACAGTATGATACAAAAATGTTAAAAAACCTCCGCTGTGGGCAGCCCCGGTGGCTCAGTGGTTTAGTGCCACCTTCGGCCCAGGGTGTGATCCTGGAGATCCAGGATGGAGTCCCACATCGGGCTCCCTCCATGGAGCCTGCTTCTCCCTCTGCCTGTGTCTCTGCCTCTCTCTCTCTCTCTCTCTCTCTGTCTCTCTCATTAATAAATAAATTTTAAAAATTAAAAAAAAACACCTCTGCTATAAGGGTACCTGGATGGCTCAGTCAGTTGGGTGTCTGCCTTTGGCTCAGGTCATGATCCCAGGGTGCTGAGCAGGGAGCCTGCTTCTCCCTGTCCACCACATGTGCTCTCTTGCACTCTCTCTCTCTCTCAAATGAATAAATAAAATATTTAAAAGATAAAATAAAAACCTTTGCTGTAGACAAAGTTGACTATTCCCTCCAATTTGAAGTATTTTCTTTTCTCTATTTTCTCAGCTTTATACTCCTGATTACCTCACTGGCCAGTCTTTTCTGTTGGTTTCTCCTCTTCTCTTGACTTCTGTATTGGACAGTTCTATGGCTCACTCTTGGGTTTCTTTCTCTTCTGGATCTGAACTCTAGCTGGTGAGCTCATACCATCCGTGGCCTTATAGACCACTGATGAGTTGATGATCCCAGATCTTCATCTTTAGCCTGTTGTATCCAATCCTGACATCTCCACTTGAAGATGTGATAGGAA
Source organism: Vulpes vulpes (assembly GCF_048418805.1). NCBI lineage: Eukaryota > Metazoa > Chordata > Mammalia > Carnivora > Canidae > Vulpes > Vulpes vulpes. The sequence continues at coordinate 18,156,601 of NC_132796.1, read as the reverse complement.
TCTCACGCTTAAGGTGGCCATGAGAAAATCTGATCACCCTTCCACAACTCAAACCTGTGCTTCCCCTGGTTTTTCCCATCTCAGTAATAGAACCATCTTCTAAACTAACTGCTCAAGCAAAACCTATCTTTGATTCCTCTTTCTTCATTTGTGCCCCGAATGCAATCCATGGGCAGGTTTTATCAACTCAACCTTCCAAACACATCCTGAATTTATTTAATTCTCTCCCTCACACCTGTTTTACCATCCTCATTCTAGTCCCCTTTATCACTTAAATTCATACAATGGCCTCCTGACTCATCTCCCTACCTCAACTATTGCCCTTGAACAATTAATCTTGTCCACAGTAATAAAAATTATCTTAAAAACATGAAACATTTCAGAAGTGTAACCAGTAAAAAAGACTTATGTATATATAAACAAACCACCCAGTAACCTTTTTTGTAATAATGAATCAGATCATTGTCATTTCTCTGCTTAAAACCATCTAATTGCTATTCATCATAGTTAAATTAACAAGTCTTTACCATGGCTTACAAGACACTCTATGATCTAGTCCTTGGCTCTATCTACCACCTTGTCCCCACACTTCTCTTCTCCCTCACCAGTCACTCACAGTGACCTCACCGCTTGTACTCAAACACATCAAGCTCACTCTAACCTCAGAAGCTTTGCATTAAACATTCCCTCTGCCTGCAATTCCCTTCCACCACATCTTTGCATGGCTGGTTCTTTCTTGTCCCAGCTTAAAACTTCATGAAAAGACTTTTCCCACTCGCCCAACTTAAGAAATTCATCAGCTAATCCCTCTCTATCATATCAACCTATTTTCTCTTGATCATAATATTTTAAAAAGACATTTTTGTTTGACTTTTTCTTTTTGGGACTTTTTATTTCTATAAACACCCCCTGCCACACACATGTGCATGCATATGACTTGTAACATAAACTCTATGAGATGTGGGATATTGTCAGATGTGTATAACCTTTTAAACTCTGGCACCTAGTAGGTGCTCAATTAATGTGGAGAAGGAAGGAGGGAGAGAGGAAAAGAGAAAAAGAAAGGGAGGAGAGGAAGGAGGAGGAAAGGAAAGGAGGAATTTAGCATTTTAAGTCTCCATTTAAAAATCTGTCATAAAAAGATTTCGAGCAGCATCTGCAAAGACATTTCCAGAGGATGAAATTATTCACAGCGCCCAGTAACTTAAAAAAAAAAAATGTCATGCTCATATCTTAAGGACAAGAGACTATTGTAAAAGATGAAGACTGAACAACACATTGTTACAACTCAAGAGACCTAATTGCAAAGTGTGCCTGCCTACTCATCTTTCCATCACTCTTGTCTCCATCCATAATGCCAAGCTAATCAGGAAAAGGACAGTGTGGTCACTCAACCAAAGAACAGTGCACCATCCTTCTACCCAGATGAGCTTACAATCTCCTAGAGAAAAACAAGTATTAACAAGAAAATGTTTAGGGCAGCCTGGGTGGCTCAGCGGTTTAGCACCTGCCTTCAGCCCAGGGCATGATCCTGGAGACCCGGGATCGAGTCCCACGTTGGGCTCCCTGCATGGAGCCTGCTTCTCTCCCTCTGCCTGTGTCTCTGCCTCTGTGTGTGTGTGTCTCATGAATAAATAAATAAAAATTTTAAAAAATGTTTAACTGTAGACAAAACACAGAATTAATTACTACAGGTGTGAATTCTGACTTTCCTCTTTCAGGTTTTCAAAATGTTAAGTATTGATGGACCCGGTTCACCAAACCTTAAAGTAAGGTACTTTAAGCTATACTAGGTTTTCTATTCTAATTGTCCATCCACATGAAGAGGCTTGCTTTAGAAAGCATGAGTGGATTCACAAGTGCTCCCATTGAAATGCTCTACTCAGCCTGGGCCTCACGCATAGGTTTGAGAGGCATCTTTCGGATACCTATTATGTGCTAGTCCCTGCCTGCACTGCATCTTGGAAACTCAAAGATCCCAGTTCTACCAATTACTCACAGAGTACCCTAAGAAGAGAAACTTGGCATCTCTAACCTCAAATTTCTAGCTGTAAATAGGAACAATGATAGAACATCCAAGCTCACTCAGGTCATTGGCAGAATTCATTTCTTTGCAGCTGTAGGGCTCCTGAGAGCTAGCTTTTTCAAAGCTACCGAGGAGAGTCTCTAGAGTCAGCCTGCTAGGAAGACAGAGTTTTATATGATGTATCCTAATCATGAGAGTGATATCCCATCACATTTGCCATATCCCGTTGATTAGAAGCAAGTCACAGATCCCAAAATAAAGGGGTAAAAAAAATCATTCAAGAATGCAATCACCAGGAGGTAGGCATCATGGGGCCCACCTCAAAGCTTATATGTCCTGGTTGGGGATAAAGAGGAGTAAAGAAGCACTTACAATAGAGTATAATTAATGCTGCAATGGTCAAGTATGGAATAATAGGTACAGAAGACTATGTACATAGCTTTTTCTGAGTGGGTAGGTGAGTGGTGGTAAGATTTCCTAGAGGGATGACCATAAGCTGAAACACGGAGGATGTACACAAGTTTGCCATGTGTATATTGGGGCATGGTGAGTGTTCCAGGCAGAGAGTCTGATAGAATGGAAAACATTCCTTAAGTAAAAAATAATGCATATGGCCAAACCATATTTCATTTTGTTTGTATTCTACAAATTGCTAACATTTCACCATAAGAAAATTATCCATCATGGGCACAGGGCCACAACTCAGTGAGTTTAAATACTCTCTTAAATGAATATCTAAAGGAAGAACCCTTCAGAGTATGTTCCTCATTCTTGGATGAAAGTGCTTACAATGTGTCTTAAAGAGAAAATACTTCCCATTTTATGGGTTCTCATTATTTAAAATAGTGATCTCCTAAGATTTTAATATATCCTTGGTCTTGGATGATCCCAGCTCAGATCCAGTCCTTTGTCAGTCTCTGAAGTAATTATCTTCTGAAAAGAAAGGCCCCATGGGGTGGGAGAGCACCAGCTGTTGAATGCTTAATACTACATGCCAAGTGAATGGCCAATTGCCCAAATAAAATAGGTATCTAAGCCAGGTGGAACTGTTTATTCTAATCTGCTTATTCAAATTGGAATGTAGCCAGTCCATTTGTGAAATGTGCTTACAAAATAATAAACTATTATTGACTGCTAGACACATCCTCCTCTATGATGTTTATACTGAAACTCCACTTCAAAAAGACCCTGAACTTTGTCCTCTGCTGAATTCATCATGATGCTCAGATTTCTCAGCCATATCTAACATCAACTCCAGAAAAGTCCATAAAATGGGACTGGAGAGAGGACAGCTTATTGTGACAGATTATAGTTAAAGCAAAATTTGTATTAAATTACTTTCAAAGAATCAATTCCAGTAGTTATGTTCCTCTTATTCCTTAATGTGTCCATAAGGATGCCTCCTGGTTGTAAGACATAGAATTCCTCATATGGAGAGGCTAAAATACTACAGAGGATTCAGCAACTCATGTAACTGAGAAGTCCACAGATAATTTCAGGTACAGTTTGATCATGCCTGTGGCTTCACTTCTCTCCTAAATTATAGGCAATTTTCTCAGCTCTGCCTACTCTCGTTCAAAGGCTGATTTTAAAGAGTGACTTCAGGTAGCAATTTACATCCAAGAGGAAGCTTTCTTTAACCATTTAACAAAAACCCTGACCATTGAGCTAATAAGGCCACATTCAAACCAATCCCTGTGGCTGGAGGAGCATCGTTTGCTAAATGATTTAGTTATATGATTTTGCAAGGAAATTTGGTTATATACATCCATCTCTGTGGTGCTGGTGTGAGGATCCAAGTGCCTTAGCCAGTGTGTGGGTCTTACAGACTACCCAGCATGTGCCTCTCAACAGAGCTGTCTTTACATTGTTTTCATATTACAGATGGATTTGTGAATATAGGGTACCCAGAGGTCTCCGGATGCAAGAGAGAGAGTCAAAGGACTCACTCCACGGGGTTTGAAAATGTATGCCAATGGAACAACTCAGGGCTATCCCCAAGTACCCTGAACCGTAACTGCCCCACATTTAGCACATCCCAGAACTCCAGTGTCTCATGCTCATAGATCTAACTCCCAAATTTCCCTGAAATTTGACCTCTTATGACAATTCCAGGACCCGGGAAATGACCCCACCTGAACCAGCAGCCTATACCTGACCAGTTTATAAAATAAACTTGGAATTGTATTTAATCATGGCATTTCGAGATTCTTTTTCAAAATATTCTTTTTGCCCCTCAAATTTTCCAGGCCTTCACATCTCTCAAGATATCAAACATGATACTTTTAGGAGCCAACCAAGTTATACATAATGCATTTTTATGTTCCTAAATTAACAAAGTGACTTTAGATCTGTGAAGGGTGCTAAAAATTATATAAGCTATGTAAGTATTTTTATTTGTTCAAACATTTTCAGTTTCCTTCAGGGCTTAAAAGTTTCTGAGAACTTTCTATTTCTAAGTAGGCCTAGTTTGTTATGGATGAAACAAAGACACTCCAAAAAACATGTCCTTTTTTTTTTTCTGAGGGACCTCACAGCCAGGTTTTTTTTTTTTTCATCTTCTAGAACATCAATCATTTGGGTATAGCTTGCCCCAAACCATAGAGTGTTTAGACCTCTTGCTTATTTCTAATCAGCATTCATTGAGGTCAAGCAGACCATGAGACAACGAGTTGAGTGCAACTGCTTTATTTGCAAGGTGATCCTAGAAACTGCTAGTAGAGAAAAAGGAAGTGAGGTAAGAAAAGAAAGCACCCAATTCAGCAGGTGTCTACCATGGGCTCCCGGGGCCTCGTCTTGCTGGGGAGTTCTGGGAGACAGAGCATAGAATAAGCTTCAGTGTGTATGTCATCTCATCTGAGGGGCAAGTACCTGGGGTATTTTTTCTTCAGATCCTTCCCATCATCGGTGGGGAGACTGTCCCCCAGGGGACTCAGCTCCTGGATATTTCTGGACTTCCCATACAAAGGTCAAGAAAGAGCCCAAAGGCAGAGTTACAGATGTCTGTAGAAGGATGCTAATAGCATACACTGGTCCAGTGACTTAGAGAAGACAAAGGCAGGGTGCCAATATATTTGCAACAATGCCTAGGGCCAAAAGATTAATATAGATTGTTGATACTAGTTGTAAGTATCACTGGCTGTTTGGGGCTGTTACCTTAAAAAAATATTGTCTTTGATGAAATTCCATTTTCTTGGGGTTTACTGAAATCATCTCATTCACATAACAAATCATAATGGCAGAGCAAAAAAAAAAAAAAAAAAAAGCCCTGAATTTAGAATGAGCATAGCTGGGTTCTAGCCTGGACTCTGTGGCCTTACATACAATGATTCATGACTATGGACTTCAGTTTCTTCAATGTAAATCAAAGGATTAAGTTAACAATAACAGAAAACACTTAGATGGCCTTACTACATACCAGGCATCATTCTGAGTGCTTTGTGGATATTAACTCACATAACCCCTGTGATAAGCAATGAGATGAGAACTATCATCTCCATCTTTCAAAGAAGTAAACTGAGGCACAAGGTAGTTAAGTAACTTGAAAGAAGTCACATGAGTAATAGGTAGTAGAACCAGGAATGGAATCCAAGTTGTCTGGATCCAAAATCAAGACCCTCATCTACCACCAGGCTTCCTCTTAATGCAGTAACCTGTAAGCCCCCTTCCTTAGTAGGGACCTATAATCTTTGACCTCTGTTAAAATCAGGCAGTAGTAATGGTATATTCACCTGCTGTACATTTTTACTTCTATTGTTTGAAACAAGCTCAACTTGTGTTATTCCTCTTGTGGAATAGTTTTTATTTGATTTTATTTCTTTATTTGAGAGAGAGAGAGAGAGAGAGTGAGCAAGCACTAGGGGCCAGAGGGAGAGGGAGAAGCGGGTTCCCTGCTGAGCAGGGAGCCCTACGTGGGGCTCAGTCCCAGGACACTGGGATCATGACCTGAGCTAAAGGCAGATGCTTAACTGACTGAGCCACCCAGGGCTCCAATGGAATAGTATATAAGGTACATTGTAGGAGCTAGCAATAAGCAGAAAACATCATGTACCTAATGTAGGTCCTAATATATCCCCTCTGGAAATGGCATTCCATGTCTGCACCAGGAAGAGATTTGATTTAAATCTTTGCCTTAAAAAAATGAACTGTCATATCTTTCTAATACCTTTGCAAATATCTCACCGACTGTGGAAACAAAACCATCAAAAACTCATCTTCTGTCTGTTTTATTACTAGAGGATATCCTCTTAAAATTCAACCAACATTTGTTCAAGTAAGATGCCAATGAACCAGCCATCATCAGCACCAAGCTAGAATTTTCAGTTTCCACTGAAGAGTATTAATGTATATCAGCTCAAGGTAATCCTTAGAAGCCAATTTCTACCATCTCTTAAAATGCGATCCCCCAATCTCTTAAAATAGCCCTTTCAAAAATCTGAAAGTTTCTCTTTGAAGTCATCATAATTATGACAAATAGTATTTAATTCCTTTATAAAATGCATGCTGATTTTCTACTGTATATGCCCCACTATGTTAGGAATCGAGATCTGAGGCAAATGATACCTATTTGATGTCCCTGACCTTCAAGATGCTTCAAATATACCAGGTGAGAGGGATACGTGGCAATAATACAAGAAAGGACATGTAGAGAGCTGGGTTCTAAATAACTGCAAAGTTATTATGGAATTAGCTATGCTGAATGGTCTAAATAATTGTCATGGTGTCTAGTGGTTATGACAGAATGTCATCATTCATTCATTCACCAAATAATTATTGAGCACCTATTATGCCCCAGGACCTTTGCTGGGGAGAAGACAATCTTTTACAATAAGGAAGATAGATATGGATCCTGCCTTCACGGAGTTCACAGTTCAGCTGGGTGATTGGCAGTTGAATAACAACCTTTCTGCCTTCGGCGTGTCCCTCAAGTATTTTACCGCTGTAACCTTCCAGGAGCCAATTCTCACTCTTCCAACAGCCATCTTAATTGACTTTTTCCACTTCATGCTCTTACTGGTTCTCCCCATCATGTCAAGGAGGGTTACAGTGATGTGTTTTTAAAAGAAAGAGAAATGGTCATCCCTTTTTTACTGTAAAACTCTCCAGCTAGAGCCAAAGCCCCCTCGGGCACCAGCAATGGAGGCACATGGAAAAATAACACAGCCATGCAGAGAGTGGAATAAGCATGCAATTCTCCACATATTAAAGCGCTGTGATAAGGAGAGGGGTTTAAGAAGCAATCATGCTAAGAAACACCAGAAGAGATTATAGGAAGCCACCTAACCTGGTTTCCCTGGGGTCACCCTCAGATCACATTCCCTTTTGAGGTTTTGAAGGCAAATTGGCCATTCTATATGGCTTTTCTGCTACCTAAGAGAAAAAGAAAAGAAACAAACAAAATTCCTGAGGAGAGAGGAAGGTAAGAGAGGAAGAGTGGACTGATGGTGCTATAAGATGCAAGTGATAGCCACTGTGAAGAGCAAGGATAATATGGAGTCACATATGCCCCTGACATTCTGTAAAGCTTCCGAACATGCTGCCCACCCTTCTGAGCAGAATTCATTTGGTTCTTTGCTAACTTTACATTTAGTTTTTCTCACTGTGAACAGCAACTAAGGCTGTGACTCTGGCTATGATAACGTATGACTCACGCACACCCGTTGGCACCTACTTTGGTCTCTTATCAGATGACCTGCCTGACCTTGACAGCCTTCTCTGCTTTAGGACAATTTGCAGGATGGAATTTAAGTATAACCAGTCCTAATTCCTTCTATCCCCAAAGGCTCCCAAGACAGCAATCTTGGAATGATCCATGCCTTGCAATTCTCACATTTCTCTTATCTCTGAGACTACTTTTCATGTTCGCTTTGATGCTACTTGAAAATATTCTCACCTTGACCTCCAATAAAACAGAAATCCCCAAATATATCTTGACCTCTTCTTGTGTCAACTCTTGCAATACTACCTCCTAATACCTTTCTAAATCCCTCTTGAACATGAGAATTCTATTTAGTGCAGCCGCCCATAACTCACTTTATCTCAACTATAGTTATTCTAATCTTTAAAAAAAAAAAACAACTCATTTTTGAAAACTTCTCACGTATTGCCTCTTGAAGTCCATTTTATTGCTAAGGGCTTTATTCCATTTACATCAGGTTTCCGGTGTAAAATTTAATTGGAAAATTGAGGTAAAAATAGGCGTAATCCAGGGAAGAGCTAAAAGAAAATTTAAAAACTAGAATGGTTTTACCACCAATACTGGCTACCCTCCCATCACCCATGTGCTTATTGCTTTGAGTTAGAAGGGAAAATGAATTAAGACCAAGGAAAAGATCAGGATAAGAAAAGGGGTAAGTGGGAGAACTCCTAGAATCAAATCTGGCTTAAAAAGAATCGAACCCCATCCCATCAAGTACTGCTTCACAATGGACTTCGACTTGGAAGATGCCTTGAAAAGACTCTTTGTGTCTTGAAAACAGCATGAACGTTGGGAATGGATGAATTTGGACTCCAATCCCAGCTCTCTCACTTACTTGCTATATGACTTTGGGGTAGTTACTTATCAATTCTGAAATTTTTTTCACATCTGCAGAGCTTCCTCATAGGATTGTTGTAAAAATTAAATGAGATAACCTAGAAAAAGCGTCTGTCAATGGAACACACCTAATATATGGTAGCTTCCCTCCATTACCTTTGACCGAATGATTTGAAGAATGTGTTAAATAGCAAGGTGACAGATTCAAAATTCCACTCAGACGCCAAGTTGCAAACCCGGCAAGACATCAGATGGTTTTTTATATTTACCCAAGGTATCCCATTTGTTGGAATAGCTTTCCTCCATTGATCTAGGAAAGTACAAATAGGCTGGCCTTAAAACAGTTGTCATCAGCAAGTGTTTATTGATGGCTCACTATATATGCAACACTGGACTGGTGACATGGGGAAGCCAAATCACTGCGAAACACAGCCTTGGTCTACAGGGAGTTAACAAATGAGGTGGACTAAACTTCATTCAGACAGGCTAAGTGGTTTTAATACTGTTCAGATAACAATTCTCAAACCTGCAAGATCTTCAGACTGATCTGGTTTGCATATTAAGTATGTATTTCAGTAGGATGGGTTCCAGAAATCTGTATTTGTGATAAGCTTCCAGGTAATTTTGACATTCACCCAAGCTTGAGAGCCTCGCATCTTTAAAAGATGCCTCTTTACTGCGGAGATTAATTTATAAATCAAGTCACATCCAAACTATGTTAAGAAGTCCAGGGAGATGTGCTTGTCTCAACACTAATAAATATGTCATTTCTCAATACCACTGTTTCTGTTGGTTGTGTTGTATGTGAATTAACTTTGTGAATTTTTGTTCTTTTAATTTTTAAGATAACTTTGCAGGTCCTGAATGCTGGTGGCCTAAAGAAAATTATTATATATAAAATAAAGATAAAATGTAGTAGGATCTTTTCAGATGTCTGTCAATGGCAAAACTAAATGTATAAATAAAACAATTTACAACTAAAGGAACAAATGATGCGGCAATGAATGTATTAATGCAACCTGTGCCAAAACCTTTAGACAGAACCCCATCCAATGTAACTTGCCCAAACCCTTCAAACCCCTTCCTTTAGGATGGATGGATCCTATCTCATATGCACTGTGTTCAAAAGCAAAGCAATCAGTAGTGCACTGTACTCTAGTGATGTTGTATGGGTTATTTTAGTCAGGAAAGCTGAAAGTATTCAAGAGAAGAAAATAAGAAAAGAATATTGAGTACATTAGTGGAAATCACAAATTCTGATTCTTTTTTTAAAATATTTTTAAAACTTTAAAAATACTTTTTTTTTTTTTTTACAAATTCTGATTCTAAAAGACATGCTCTCAAATTTTTTTAAGTATTTTATTTTTTCTTGATTTGGACATAAAAAAAAAAAAACCCCTACAAGCTTTACTCACTCATTCATTGATGTCATTTAACCAACATATATTGATTATGTGTTATTTTCTAGGCATTCACTGTTACAGATGCTCTGCATGCCCCCCCCCCCCAATCCACCCTCTTCTTAGGTCTCACCATGCTCTTACACCTCATGAGGTTTCTTCATCAGCCACCTGACTTTCCACCCAAGGGTATTCTTGGGCTAAGCTTGAGTACAAGGCAGGCCCAAATGCCAGGAGCTAAGACCCATCAATCAATCAAGGATGGGAGTTGGTGGACAAATATCCCAACTTCCTCACCCTTGGGTGGGATGAGCCTGACAAGGGTTTTGGACTGATTCTCAGAAATCCCCAGGGAGATCAAGCTCTAGTTGCTCACAACATTAACATGATTATGAATATATTCTATACAATCTTCCTTCCCTTCCCCATCTTCCTTCCCACTCCCTCTTAGCGCTTCTTGGAATCACCTTCCAAACAACTTACTTGCGCTCAAAGTCTCACCTGAAGGTCTAGTTCTAGATGAACCCCGACTAAAACCCTAGGTCAGAGGAGAGTGAAAAAGATACAGCCATGTCTTCAAGAGGTTCAAATATAGTATGAACAGATTCAAACAAGCTGATATATGGTAACATAAAATATATGAAAAGAGCTGATATATGGTAATATTAAATATATCCCAACAGCACAGTAGGAATGACTCTTCACACAAGTTAAGGAAGACCTCACAGATGAGGTAAACATTTTAGCTGTCACGAGGTTTACATCTAAATAAGAGAAAAGCATTTTAGACAACGGGAACAGCATGTACAAGCGTGGTACCCCTACCACCGTTTACACACACATGTACAAAATCCTTGGAAGTTCTTGTGTACTTGGAGTCCAGAGTACATTGAGAAGAAATATAGAAGATAAAAGTATTGTTAAAAATTAGTTGCTTGGTGGCCGGCATCCCAACGTACCTTGCCTCCTCATAACCAAGCCTTTGTGTAATGCTCTACCAAACCAAATCTGGGCCAGCCCTATGAGTCCTTTGTTGTCAGTAAAACATAATGGAGGTGACCTGTGCAGTTCTGGGCCTCGGGTTTGAGACCTGACCACTTCTGTTTTATATTTTATACTTTACAGAACTCGGAACTACCACAGAAGAAGTATGGTCACCTTGCTAGAGTCATCAAAAAAAGAGGCCAAATGAAGAGGCCAAGATCCTAGAGCCCTAGGGTCCCTGAACACAGCTGTCTAAGCCAAAGTGCCAGATACAGTTCAGTCAATTTACATAATACCAGTCCCAGCTGCTGTCTGACTTCAGAGAGCCCAAGAAAAGCCAGGAGAAGAAACATCCAAACCACAGAATTGCGAGAAACAATTAAAAGGTTGTTTTCAGCACCTAATAAAAAGGTTGTTGGGGGTTGCTTTATCATGCAGCCATAGAGAAACAAAACAGTTGCCAAAATGTGAACAGTGTTGAAAGCCATAGTGAGAGATTTACACTTGATCTGGACACAAGAAATTAACAAAGCAACAGCCCTGATTTCAGTTCAAGGATACGGTTTTGGACAGAGAGGATGAGGATTTGAAAGGGGAGCCAACATTTATCAAAGGTCCGTTATGTCCCAGATACTTTGTAACTCTTATCTCATTTCATCACAAAACCCTGGGAGGTAGACACCATTATCCGCATCTTCTACAGAAAGGAGAACCAGAGACCTTGGCAAGCTCACCCCAGATCGCAGTGTCAAAGCTGACACTAAGCCCAGGACTCTCTCATTCCAAAAACCTTGTTCTTTTCATTTCTACACCATGTTGCATCGGGGTTGGGGGTAAGAAATGTTTTATTCACAAGTTATTTAGGAGGTAGAATTCACACACTTAGTGAATGACTGACATGTATCTGGGTCATGAGGAGCATTCACCAATGACAGTTGCTTCTACCTCAAGGGATGGGTCATTATAAAAGATGCATAGTTACATGCTGTAGAATTCAAAGTAAAGAATCAGGTGAGAGATAACCAATTTTACGTAAAAAGAAGTTAAGATCAATAAGGTGACATTTTAGGGGGTTTGCATTTGGCTGGTGTTGCTGCAGAACTGATGGTAATATGTATAAAGAAGATCGAGGAAAGTAAGAAATTCCAAGACATCTCACATGGGAAGGACTCAAAATATTTCTAACTCAGCCCTCCAGGTTTCAGGTCAGAGGCTGCTTTAGATAAAGCCTCCGAGATTTTACACTAGGGCTAGGATAACTTACATACATCAAGAACCATTGCAAGAAAATAGTTCTCTGTCAGTGTCCAGAAAGCAGGATTTTTAGTTTCCCACAATTAGAAGTGAAGAGTTCGGCAAAATATTTTTAAGAAACACAGCTATACTATAAAAATAGTGTATTAGTACCATTTTTCAAGAACTGAAAAATAAAAAGATATAAAAGCGAATACTGTATTCACCAGAAAAATGCTACCTACACATTTATCCATTCTGCAGCACCAGAGGTAGGATAGAGAATGTTCCTGTGAGAGCCATAGATACTCAGAAAGAAGAAAAAAAATTCAATCAAAACTCCCAAAGGAAACAGTAACTTTATTTTTATTGTGTTTTAGAGAGAAAGATTAAATGTTCTCTGCTTTAAAAATTAACAAAAGGGAGCATAGAAATACTATCCAACACATAGAATTTTATTTTTTATTTACAATAAAACTATATCTCTCTTGAATCTGTGCAAAGAATACAGAAAATAAAGAAACTAAGTGAACTCAGGCCCTGCTGATTGCATGCTCAGCCCACAGACTCTCCAATATACCAGACCACCTGTTATAGAATCATAAGAATATCCGTCCTTAGACTACAGCCCCTGAAAAGAGAGAAAATAAAAATTCCTGGGGAACATTATGCTCCAGTCAGAGTAAACTTTCTGCTGCTCCTAACACACCACACTCTGCTAATATGGTGTGATGAACTGAAATTTCCTAACGCCACAACAGTATCTGTGTGACTTCCAAGGGTCAATCAGAAAAAGCCTTAAAATAATTTTTTTTAAAAAAAGCAGAAGCCTTGTAGTTTCTCCCTTGGGTCTTTGGAATGCTCTCTTAGGAACCCAGTCACCACTCTGTGCAAGGCCCAAGCCACATGGGCACACTGCACATAGTTCCCTTTGGTCAACAGTCCTGCTGAGCCCAGCCATTGAGTCATCCTACCCATGACAGAAGAAGCCTCCAGATGATTCCAGGCCCCAGCTCTCAAGCCACTCCAGCCAACTGAATCTTCCCAGAGGAGGATCCAGACATTGCAGGACAAAATATTCCCTCCCCACCATGCTCGGTCCCAATTCCCCACCAATAGAATCTGTGACAAATAAAAAAAAAGAAAAAAAAAGATTGTTTCCTACCACTATTATGGTGGTTTGTTACGTGACAGAAGATATCCAAGATATATGTACATGGTAAATACCGCTCCCACTTCACTGCGTAGCTGCCTCCTCATATTTTTATGTCTTATTTTAGCCACCATTTTCTCCAGGAAGCATTTCACTATCCCCACACCTACCCATATAAGGGACATATCACACCGTATCTTAAGTACCTGCTCATCAGTTGGCCTCTCCCATTACACTGTGGTTCTCTGAGGGTCAACAATATTTGTTTACTGCTGTTTTTCCAGAGTCTACTAGAGTATGATACCAACTAGCTCTGCGTGGATCAAAACATGGCACCAGCTCCACAACCAGTGCAGTCGCACAACCAAGCTCAGTAGGCTTGAAAGGACTAAATATTCATGAGCCTGATGCCTCCCCTTCTACACCTGAGAAGATGTTAGGATATATTTTTCAAAACTCAAAAAGGATAGAAGTAACAGGCCACAGGCAACACTACTGTTATAACCATGATTAATGTGCTAATGGAATTAATGGGAGAAAGCAGATGACACACCAGAACAGGTGGGTAATATAAGCAGAGAGAGATGGAAATTCTAAGAAAGAACCAAAAGGAAATGCTAGAAATCAAAAGCACTCTAAGGGAAATGAAAAATGCCTTAAATGGGTTCATCAGTAGAGTCAACACAACCAAGGAAATCAGTGGGCTTGAAGATTTGTTGATAGAAACTTCCAAAACTGAAACACAGAAGGGAAAAGAATGACTAGAACAACGGGTCTGAACATGCAAGAGCTGAGGGACAATTGCCTCAGACTCTGGATATAGTAACAGCGTTCTCATCCATCATCTGTACTAGCCAAGAAGTTGATCACAGATGATGAATCCGATACTTACATGCATACTCATCCATGTAAGAGGAGGCCTATATGATTACACATACAGAAATCTGAGATTTTGATAGAATCTCAGTATTTTGAGCAGTAAAAATAAATAGCATCTGTAGGGTATATAATTCCATGAGGAAAAACATCTTTCTGAGGGTGGTTTTGTCATTTTTGATTACCAGATTTTCTTTCAGCTATCCCTGTAGTGGTGTTGCCTTAGGAGAATGAACTTGAGGTGGATTTTCAATGGATAATACATTTAAGGGAACTCAGGGAGTCTTCTAGAACAGTACCGTCCAATAGAAATATGAGCCACATATGTGCTTATATATTTCCTAGTAATGTCATTAAAAATGTAAAAAATGGATAAACTAAATATGAAACTGCATTTTACTTAATCCAGTCTACCCAAAATATTATCATTGTAATATATATAGTATCAAAAATATTAATGAGATATTTTACATTCTATCTTCCATACTAAGCCTCAAAAGCCCATGTTTTGATTGTTCAATAGCTACATGTGGCCAGAGCTACCATAACGAGTAGCATACTTATAGGGCCTTAAATATAAATTATGGTTCCCAGACCAGAAATGTCAACCACCTGGGAACTTTTTAAAATTTAGACTCTTGGGTCTCACCCAGAACTACCGAGTCAGAATCTGTATTTTAACAGGATCCAGCCCAGGTGATTCACGAACATTAGAACTTGAGAAGCACTGGTTTAATATGATGGGCCTTTGGGAGAAATTAGAGGAGTATAGAAGAGCGACAGAACAGCACAAATGTAATGTGCTCTAATAAACTCCCGGGTGATGTTGGCGCCGCTGGTCCTTTGGCCACATTTTGAATAGCAAAGTCCTAGAGGGTTTGGTCCAGAAGTATCCATTGAGTACTCTCTATTTTCTCAGCATTATGTCAAAAAAAAATGTCCTAGACTCAATCTAGTCCCAGTACAACTGAGGTCTACTTGGAAAGACAAGACCATCTCAGATGAAAACACTAGAAAACAATAAAGGGCAGTATTGCTAAAATAACAAAATATTGAATCAGACTGGGAATGCTAGCTGTTGTCAGGGATATGAACAATTTGAGTCTGAGTCCAACTGAGGAGACAATGACGCTTGTCTGGTTACCAGAGAGGAGTTTAAGCTGGGTTGTGAAAGCGGAATACTTGCCTTTAAAGAAAAGGTATCTTTGGGGTAAATCCCCAGCAGTGCAATTGCTGGGTCGTAGGGCAGGTCTATTTTTAACTCTTTGAGGAACCTGCACACAGTTTTCCAGAGTGGCCGCACCAGTTCACATTCCCACCAACAGTGCAAGAGGGTTCCCCTTTCTCCACATCCTCTCCAACATGTGTTGTTTCCTGTCTTGTTCATTTTCCCCATTCTCACTGGTGTGAGGTGGTATCTCGTGGTTTTCATTTGTATTTCCCTGAAGGCCGGTGATGCGGAACATTTTCTCATGTGCGTGTTGGCCATGTCCATGTCTTCCTCTGTGAGATTTCTGTTCATGTCTTTTGCCCATTTCATGATTGGATTGTTTGTTTCTTTGCTGTTGAGTTTTATTAAACTTATTAGTTCTTTATAGATCTTGGATACTAGCCCTTTATCTGATACGTCATTTGCAAATATCTTCTCCCATTCTGTAGGTTGTCTTTTAGTTTTGTTGACTGTATCCTTTGCTGTGCAAAAGCTTCTTATCTTGATGAAATCCCAATGATTCATTTTTGCTTTTGTTTCTCTTGCCTTCATGGATGTATCTTTCAAGAAGTTACTGTGGCCAAGTTCAAAAAGGGTGTTGCCTGTGTTCTCCTCTAGGATTTTGATGGAATCTTGTCTCATATTTAGATCTTTCATCCATTTTGAGTTTATCTTTGGGTCTGGTGTAAGAGAATGGTCCAGTTTCATTCTTCTGCATGTGGATGTCCAATTTTCCCAGCACCATTTATGCCGGGACACCTGCACCCCAATGTTTCTAGCAGCAATGTCCACAATAGCCAAACTGTGGAAGGAGCCTCGGTGTCCATCGAAAGATGAATGGATAAAGAAGCTGTGGTCTATGTATACAATGGAATATTCCTCAGCCATTAGAAATGACGAATACCCACCATTTGCTTCGACGTGGATGGAACTGGAGGGTATTATGCTGAGTGAAGTGAGTCAATCAGAGAAGGACAAACATTATATGGTCTCATTCATTTGGGGAATATAAAAAATAGTGAAAAGGAATAAAGGGGAAAGGAGAGAAAATGAGTGGGAAATATCAGTGAGGGAGACAGAACATGAGAGACTCCTAACTCTGGGAAATGAACAAGGGGTGGTAGAAAGGGAGGTGGGCGGGGGGTGGGTGTGACTGGGTGATGGGCACTGAGGGGGGCACTTGATGGGATGAGCACTGGGTGTTATGCTATATGTTGGCAAATTGAACTCCAATTAAAAAAAAGAATCCAAAAAAAAAAAAAAAAAGAATCCAAGATGCTTGTAATTGTTAACATTTTTTAATATTCAACATAGTTGCTTTGCACTGAAATGAAACCTAATTAAACATTAATACAATTAAAAAAAATAAAGAAAAGGTAAAGGAGGAGGGGGAATGGGGAGCCTGGGCTCTGCTTACTCTGTCCAATGATTCTTGGTTTCTCGTTGTTTTCTTTACGTGATCTCCAAACGCTTTGATTATACGCACCTAGCCATAAAAAACATTGACACACACCCTAAGATGTGTATTTATTTACAAACCATGTATACAGACTGTGTCAATCCATAAATATTTACAAAGGTTAATTTCCTTATCTTTTGGAATAAAAATACACATACATAGTCCAGTGTCATCTTCCCACTTTGTAACAGATTCGATAGCCACTGCTCTAAGCCAGCATTTTATCCTTCAGGAAAACATCCTGGCTCCCAGCGCAGTGTGATTCAATGAACAGAGTGGGGTTGCAGGGGAGGAGTGGGGGGGGGATGGAAGATGCCAGGAGACAGAGCAGTGGTCCCCACCCGCCCCTGCAGCTGCAGGCCCCACAGAGGGAAGGGGTTCAGCCCCCCACAGGAGAGTGAGCGGGCCTCGGAGGAGATCTGGTAAGTGCTCTTCCCCCGGCAAACCCTTTACTTACCCTTCTGGCCTCAGCCTAAGTGTTCCTCAAAGAGGCCTTCCCAGACCTCACCATCTAATTTATGGTCTGTTGCTGAAGTCATTCAGCCCGTTGTGTTCTTCTCCTACCTAATATTCATTATAACTTGTAACTCTTGGTTTACTGGCAGGGGTGGGGGGGTGGGGGGAGACCATGCCCTTCACAGCCATGTCCCCTCCCTATAAACTCTTCATCAGCACGGGCAGTGAGTCCTGCTCTGACACAGCAGGTGCTCAAATCTTTGTAGATGCAAAGACAAAGGAAGTTAAATATGGCCCCTGCGGTCCTTTTAGGTCACATGCATGCTAAAGTTTTCTACTATTGTGATGATATCATTCTTCTGTCTCCAAGCAAAAGAGTCAGAAGTGACTGGACCTTACCCACTGCAGCTCAGACGGTGACTAATTTACCACACCGCTGTATGGACTGCAGGGGTGAGAGGACACACAGTGCGAAAATTATTCACATTTTTATCTCCATTTTAATCCGCTCGTAATCGTGGCTCTCTTTTTCTAAATGCTTTTCCAGTATGTCAGGAAGATATATATTGTTTGGGCCTGTGATCCATATTGGGCTTAATGGGGAAATGTCAGCAACTGTCAAAATCACAACTCTTGGCTGAGGTTGAGGGAATCCAATCAAGCAACATATGGTCAACAGTAGAGAATTTGTTCTCTACTTTCTCTGTGGCTTTTATTTTGGTATTTATAGAATTGATGCGGTTGGTCATAGGTTATTTGATTTAGTTTAATCAGTGCATATGAGCTGAGATCTCTATTTACTATGTCCATATAACACCACAACGTGCCCCAACTTTAAATACTGATCATTGCTGACATGTACACGATGCCAATGGCCAGTTACTATTACACTCAACACTGGATTATATTCTTTTCCATCCACATCTTTCAACATCGTATAGACTTACTTTTGATGTCATTATTAAACCACTTTTTATTCGATATTAGAGTCAGTTTGGTTTGCTTAGCTCACTTCAGGGGCCATTACCTAGCTTGTACTAATTGAGCACAAGTTTGCATCTTGCTGTCATGTGTGTGTGTTTATAAATGCTTTTAGTATAGCCTCATTGTGATGGGGAAGTTTCATAAATATGCAATCATCGATCCCTGTATAGCTGCCTTTAATCAATTTTATTATTTTCTTCGGGAGATTCTATGCATGGATCATCTTGTCATTTCTCAATTGAGGGAGTGCTCAGAAGTTGCCAGAAGCAGCAAAAGTTCCCATTTATAGAATACCTTTCCACTGTATTGAGGTTTTTCATCTTTCACAATCTTTCTGGAAGATGTTTCTGAGGGATTTCTCATAAGACAGATGCATCGGCTCCTGTGACTGATGATGGTCTGACTTCACAAGTGGCCTTTCTGAGAGGTTACTAAGACTTGACACATTAACATCTCATAAATCTACTATGTTCCACTCCTAAAACATGCATTTCCTTTCTACCTGCCAGAGTAGAGAAACGCTTGTGCTCCTTTGTCATCATGCCTAAGCAAGGTAAAGGGGAGCCACTTTTGCACAGATGTACACCTGCTCGATGTCTCAGATATTCGGTGCACATCCCCCACTTCTCTCTTGCAGCCTCCAAGAAAACACATGTGACCTTTGATAGTTCAGAAAAATCTTGTAAACCTCTCTCCGATGTCTAATAATTTCCTTATTCTTCCTGGAATGATGTACCAGCCAGTACGGACAGCTTGTGGACCTCGGCTCATGGGTAAATGTTCCATCTCATGCTGTTTTAACAACACCGGCTCCATCATCAGTGCAAATAGAAACAGTGGAAGGAACGCGAGGAGTGAGCTATTTATTTGGAATTTTGGCGGTGATTATGTTTTCCCAGGCACAGCAATGGAGGTGCACTTTCTGGGAGGTGAGGCGGCCCCCTGGTGCTACCAAGTCCCCTGCGAGGACTTGCTCAGTATTTGCTGCTAACGATTATGATGTAAGTGCACGAGGCAGCCGTCAGTTAACAAACCCCCCGAGTCTAAATCAGCCCTGATTTAACTTGCCCTTCAAGTAAAGGTTAAAGCATGGAGAAACTCAAAATACACATTTTGTACGAGAAACACCCTGCAGCTTGTGAATGAATGCACAAGCCATGTGTACCCTTTGTAAAGGAAGGCATTCAGTGTTTCCACTATTTCTTTCCAACTATGTCTCCTCCGAGAAAATCCTCTCCCCCCCTTCTCCCTCCCTCCACCCACCCACCCAAACACTCACCCCTCGGTGTAATCACGCATAAGTAGGAAAATTCCAGAACGTGATGCCACAGTCTTCATCATCACAAAAGAGATGGTGTACGTACTCTCTTTCCCGCAGTTGGGCCCACAGACTTACAGCACGTTCAGGACGGGCTGCGGCTTCTGCTCTGCATCACTTGCCCTTTCTGCTTCCCTCTTTATTCTACTACCCGCTTGCTTGCTTCCGAAGACCTGGGGCTAGGACCACCGCCTTCTGGGGCTGGGCTTACGACCGTCTACACCGGGGGGGCGAGGGGTGTGTTCTCAACCCTGGTTGCACTGGACGATCACCTGGGGGGGCTTTTCAACCTCACCTTGCCCAGGCTGCTCCCCAGGCTCATTAAATCACGACCCAGGAGCTCGGGGACCCAGTGGCTGTACTTTCAGAGCCCCCGCGGGGACTCCACTGGGTAACCACGTGGGGGGGGGGGGCAGGGTCGACACCCACCAGTGGCTTCACTGGTTAGGAGGCAGCTGCGAGTTAAAGATCTGAGTTCCATAAAGCCATTAGACGGTGGACAATTATGGAACCTGGAAGGCTTTCACAAAGCAAACCTTGGTGAGCATGGCAGGGAGTAGGGCACGTTAGTGACACAGGCTTAGCGACCGCTGCCTTGTCCCGGGAACTTTGCTGGGCGGCAGGCGGTAGACTCCGAATCCGGCTTACTCTGCACCTGCAGACCCCCGGCTCCACCCCTGTTAGCTCCCCTTCGGGGTAGTGGCCTCGAGGCCGCCGCCACCTGCTTCCTACCGTGAAGTGGCAGTGGCCCGACGCCTTCTGCAAAAGGCCTCCAATGTCCTCTCTAGAGCCCCTTCGGTCTCTGGGCAACTATGGGCTCGGCCACCGCAGTATTGAGAGCAGCCGTAAACAGGGGGGGGCAAGTGAGCAAGCCCCGGGAGGGGGCCCCCCGCGGTTTGGAGCACCTGCTGGTAGGATGCCCCCCTGTCGAGGCTGCAGGCCAGCGCCCCGGAGCTGGCGGAGGAGAGCCACGCGGCTGCGGCCTGCAGAGAGGGAGCGGGCGGCAGGTCGCCCCGCCTCGGAGGCTTTGCTCCCAGTCGCCGGGTCACCGCGCCGGGCAGCGGGAGAGCGAGGCCGCAGCGCAGCGCCCGGAGCGGTGCTGCTCCCAACGGTGCAGCGCTTTGCAGGCGCTGGCGGAGCAACCACCGCAGACACCGAAGCCATTAAGGAAACTGTGAATTAAAGCGTGAGTCACAAGGAGCTGCCGAAATCCCCGAGATGCAATAAATCATTACTGTCAACTGCTCAGCACGAGTCATAAAAAAAAAAAAAAGATCAATCCACTTAGCTAGAGATGAATTTGAAAATCGTGCTTTAAACAGTAGTAACGTGTGAGCAAAATAAACAGAGAAACAGTCGTGCTATTTCATTTTTCAAGGAAGGACGGTTTGAAAGTGATAGGGGGGGGCTAGTTTCTTTTACAAGGAGGGAGAGACAGAGAGACAGAGACAGGGAGAGATGAATCAGTGAAGAATAGCCGTGTGAGTCAGCAGTTACAAGTAAAACTGAGTGTGGTGGTTCACTCCTTCCTGATGATAGGAGACCCATCTCCCCCCCCCCCCCCCCCCCCCCGCAGGTCGTTGTTTCAAAGGCCAGATCCTTCCCCAGGCCTAAGCTATTCCTTGGATACTTTGACAAGTCCTTTATTAACTAATCATTTTGTAATTGCCTCTGATGTGCCAGGCTTGTGCTCAGGGCTGAGAATGCAGTGCCCGAGGAGCTTCTGTCCTTGCCTCCAAGACCTCACTTGCCACTCTGAATTTGCTAATTCAGATGCCCACATTCCTAACTTCTCCCCCAGGAAAAATCCTAAGGACCAAATCCTATCTGTTTTCTCAAATGGCTTCAAAGACCCATGTCATCACCGGTGTTGTAGAATTCTTTGCTGATGTACTTTCATCTGTGACTTTTGCTTTCTTCTTGTAACTGTCAGAGACACAGAGTGTGGGGGTGTCTTTCTCATTAAATCCTTTCCCACAAAACTCCAGGGTGTTTTCAGTGTTTAAGAAGAAACTAAAAGCTATGGGCCTCGTTTAGATGTGTGCAAAGGCTTGTGGGGAGAGGGAAACAAGGCACAGAGGACAACTTGGTAGGAATTTAACTGCAATTACCATCTGCAAACTCCAAAAAATAAGGTAGGGGCAGCCAAATGTCCTGATGGCCTTAAAGGTCTCCTTCAGGGGGGGATCTGCAGAGGTGCAAGGCACAGTGGGGCCCCCTCTCCCTGCCCAAAATGTCCATGTCCTAATGCCCAGAACCTGTGAATATGTTACTTTGCCATGTAATGAGTCCATGGCCAAAGAGATTCTGCAGGTGTGATCAAGTGAAGGACCTTGAGGTGGAGAGACTGTCCTGGATCATCTGGGTGCGCCAGTGTCATCACAATGGTCCTTATAAAGCAAAGAAGGCAGCAGGAGAGTCTGAGTCAGAGAGAAAAGAGATTTGAAGATGCTGCACTGCAGGCTTTGGAGATGGAGGGAGGAGCCACGAGGCAAGGAGAGCCGACAGCCTTGGGAAGCCAAAAAAGTCAACAAGCACATTCTCCTTGGAGGCCCCCCGGAAAGCAACACAGCCCTACAGATTCATTTTAGGCTTCTAACCTCCAAAACTGTCAAATAATAAATTTGTGTTTAAGGCACTAAGACGGTAATTTGTTATATCACTGATAGGGAACTAATAGAGCACACCTGCACAGGTATATCGCTAACAGATGCAGAAATGAAGTACCCTTTAATGCAAGTGTGCTAATTTGCCGCCTTAGTCAATTTGTTTATAGTCATGATAAGCAGAGCAGTTTATTTTTTTTTCCACCTTCTGCTTCTCTGTTCTAAATAAAATAAGACCATCGCGGTGGTTTGTTGGGAATTTGAGGCTATTTTACCGGCACAGCATGTTTCTTAAATCAGATTATTTGTTGCACTAATGATTGAAAAACACAGGAAAACAAAATAGCACACAGGGAGCTGGAGAAAATGTTCTCTGAGCTATAGGAACAATTCCGTATTTGTGGGTATGTGTGGGCATGAATGAAAGCATTATCGAGCCCATGGGAGCTTCAGGACTCATAGAGACACAGTGATAAATAACTTGAAAATAATTTTATCTTAAAAATCAAATGGCCCCGGTTTAAAAAGAAAATATACTGTGTTTACATATACTTAATTTTAATATGGAGTTCCTTTTTACATTTCCATTTAAAGACCCCCATTTATGAACAAATTAGTGTTTCATAACAGGGACCTTTCAGAGTAACATTTCTAATTGCTCAAGTGATCAGGGCCACAGTAGGCCGTAGAACAGGATTCTGGCTCTGTTCATCCTGAGCTCTCAGAATTCGGATGTTATTATTAATCCCTGACCCTTCATAGGCCCCTTCCTATGGCCAGAGCATTCCTCCAAGCACTTTATAAATATTAACTCGTTTCATCCTCACAGACATCTTTTGAGGTGGATGCTCATTATCCCCACTTTACAAACTAGGAAACTAGTCCAAAGAGAGGCTAACTTGCCCAAGGTTCTAGAGAATTTGAGCCCCCTGGAAATTGTCATGAAGGGGACTTAAGGACTCTTGGCCAACTCCCAGGATACCCCAGTAACTCTCTAGCTGGAAGGCAAGGAACTGGCCCTGATAAAAGGAGAGCACAGCCCATGTAGATGAGGATGTGACAAAGCTCTGACCCATCCACGGCCATGGTGGCCAGTCATAGAGGTAGGTGGTATGAGGTCCTTGACAGAGGAACACTACCAAAACAAAAGTACTATTGGTGGTCAAAAACTTTAAAAAGAATGATCACTTAGGATTTATATTATGCTCCTCTGACTGAAGAATCTTCCCACTGGAAAGGAAAGTCTTCTTCCTCTTGGGGCCAAAGTGGCTCAAGTTATCTCTGATCTGAACCCAAGTGCAGACCATGGTGGGAGCAAAAGACCTCAGCACAGGCCAGGCCCCAATTGGAAAGTGGAGTGATCACCAGAGAAGAGGATAAAGGATGCCGTTAAGGGAACAGATAGTAAAAGTTCTTATTACCAGGACAAAAGCCAATGTGTAATCACGTGGGGTGATCAATGTTAGCTTACTATGGTAATCATCTTGCAATATATACATACACCAAATTATGTTGAATGCTTTAAACTTATACAATATTATACATCAATTACATCTCATTAAAATTGGGGAAAGAAAAAACAATTGCTGGTCCAGTTTGATCCCTATGACATCATCATAAACACAAGTGCATCACGCGGATCCAGGAGAAAAATGAGCCATGACAGTAAATAGCAGAGCCAGCAGTCTTTCAAGTGTTTATTCATCCTAGAAGAGTAAAAACGTTAAAGTATTTCATTGAATATTTTTAAAAATCAAAGCTTAATTATTTCCATGTAAGTCAAGTCAAATTCTAGCAAATCACCATAACAAATGTTTTTTCTCACTAGCATGTCAGTTACAGGTCCTTAGGTCTTTTTAAATGGCTTGTGACTCTAAACTTCTGTCTTCAAGTTTGTTGGTCTCTCAGTATTTCAATATTCCATGCTCATCTCCGCCATGGGAAACAAGTGGTTGTTTTGTTTTGTTTTTTTTTTCCTACTGAACAAAAGCTTTGTCCTCCATCACCTCAAAAAAAGCAAACTGGAAGCCAGAAAGTTTCGTTTATCAGAACTCTGAGTTCTATAAACTATAAATAAGAAACAAACATACTGAAAATTTAAATAAGGAAACATTTGGTTTATTTAAGAACAAGTACCCAAACATATGTGTCTAAATTTCCTGAGTTTTCAAATCTTGGCCCAAAATATCTTGGGGAAAGCAGATATACCCAAGAGGTTCCTTGGCATACATCTTTCTGAGTTGTAAATAGGAGAATAACTTTCCTCTAAATAATTTTGGCGTGTTTAGTGTTAAGAACATTGAGAACAGAATCCACTCCATCAAAAGTTAGTGTTGAACTATAATTTTAATCAAATTATGCAAACTACTAATTTCTGACAGCTTATTTATATTTATTCTGCCACAAAGTAAAAGAGCGAGATGGGGGTGGTGTCTCACCAGTATTAGAATACTAGGAAGGCAGGTGAGCACACAGGTGTCCTCGTGACCTGGTGCAGGGCCATGACTAGAAACACACCTGGCAGGAGAAGCCAAAGGTTCCACTAAGTGATGCCATGGAGGACCACAGATCCGTGTGTATGCATACATAAATGTTTCTGCGTAGTCCCACTTACTAGAGCAGAGCTGGTAAAATGGTCTTTCGCTCTTGTGACTTCTTCCCTATGACCGATGTTTGTAAACTTATAAACGCATAGAATTTAACAGCTAATGTCACTTTAGCTCTTTAGGTAACAAAGTAGTTGACAAGGCTTGAATTTTGCGGGTGAAATAAAACCTGGCCCAACTCATGCAGAGGACAGAAAGTATTTACTTTGAGATCACTGGACAAATGGGAAAAGAGGTCTGCAGAAAGCTGTTTACTGAGGCAGTGTTTATAATAAATAAAAAATGCAAGCAAAATACCCACAAATGAGGAAAGTGTTTATGCATGGTGTAACCATAAAATGGAGTACCGCATGGTCATTAAAAGCCATGCTATGGATCTGTATTTATTGTGAAACAACATCCACGAAATAGAGATGAATGAAAGGGAGCAATCATAAAATAACATGTGCAGGGTGGTCCTATTGAAGTAAAATTGAGCACACATAATACATTTCTATATACATGCATGAGATCTCATAGGATCCAAAATAGTAACTCTAGTTATCTGAGGATATCATTTCCAGTGATCATTACTTCCTTATTTTCACTTTTTGGTATTGAGAATGCCCTGTTCTATAATGAATATGAAAGCTTTCTATAAAAATAATACAGCTGGAGTACTATAGAATAATTTGAACAAACCAACCATGTATACCCAGAGCAATATGGATAAATTTTTAAAATACAGTGCCTAGAATAAAAGAAATAAACTGAAATATCCAAGAAAATAGCAATTATGCAAAACAAAACACATGCATATAATAGAAGACATTTTACAAGAGCATACTTAAAAAGATACATATGGACCATTTTTCAGTGGATGCTCCTGGTGGGGACTGGGAGAGGGGGAAGCAAGAGTGGGGAAAATGAATAAAGTGATAAATTACTTGCCTAAATCAATGATGACAACTTGCCCTCTACTTTGCTATTACTCAAACTCTTATATCTGAGATCCCCAAAATATAAACACAAATTCAAAAGCAAGAAACATTTCAATATACATAAGCATGCATACATAAAAATAATACTCTATTAGCTATTTTCAAAGAAATTAAAGTATATAGATTTTAGAACCATTTAGAGAAAATATGGAAAGAAATCAAAGAATAAAGCCACTTACCTGGAGAAGAACAAAAATATAAATTACATCTGACTTATCAGAAACCATGTAAACAAGAGGAAAAAATAAAATATCTCAATAGTTGAAATATGATCATATGTCTGCAGACATATGATCTTGGACATATAACTTAACTTCATTAATGCCCCATTTGTTTATCTATAAAATTAGAAAAATATTTTGTGTTAAATAAGAAAAAATTAAGAGTTAAGATTTGTGGTAATGTTCTCAAAAATAATCATTATGATTCTCATTTCAGCTCTGGCATTTAAAGAGCTTAGAACTCTCATCCTTGCAATAAGAAAAAGCTGGACAAACTAAAACTAAAAATCAGAAACTTGTCTGGGACCCATCAGAGAAGCAAGTTGTCAAAAGCACCACACTGAAATCTGGAGAGACAAGAAAATCTAGAATCATAACCACAATCTGCTTATCAGCAACAGAAGCCACTGGAACCATAAACTGTTTGGAACATCTACATAGTTAATTTTGGTGGATTGCTTGAATGTGGACTAGCCGAAGATCGAGAAACTCCTAGCAACTACAGCCTTAGGAGGGTCTCCATACTCTCATGGGCTGTACCTCCAGAATCCTCTCTGGGTTCTCATGGTTAAGAGCCAAGAAAGATCCCCTCATAACCGAAGTAGGAAGAGCAGTAGATGAATCTTGGTAAAACATGTCCAGAGCCTTTTCCATCACAAAGCCTAGGCTTCAGGGGCAAAGCCTCTACCAGAGTCATCCCCAGAGATCCTCTCACTGGAGGCCCAACTGGTATAACTGTCTCACCTAATCCAGAGAGGAAAACTATGCAAGAAGAAACACTTGTGATGCTCATAGGTCAGAGTCACAGAATCATTAGAAGACGGAGATTTAATTGAAGATTATAGAACGCTTCACCTCCTCCACACCTCAGCCACACCAACAGGCCTCCAATAGAACAGTATATTGCAGCTGAAAGAGCTGGAAGACACATGTCCTCTCTGAGAAGGAGTGCTTAAGGACGTCCAAAGTCAAAAGGGGAGACAAAGACAGGACACTAGAGGAATGTGAAGACTGATGCCTATAGCTACATCAAACATAAACCAAAGCCCAGCTCCCAGCCTGATTAACATAAATCCTCATGCTAGAGGCCTTTCTTAGTTCCTATTACCCAATACAACATATCTAACTTTTGAATAAAAAAAATACAAGCCATGCCAAAAAAGCAAGAAAAACAGTCTACGGAGACAAATTAAGCATCAGAACCAGATTCAGATGTGATGCAAATGTTGAATTTACCCAATAGGGTATTTAGAATAACTTTAATGTGATAGGAACACAACATGCAAGACGAGAGGATTAATAGAAGAGATTTTGAAAGAATGAATAGGAAATACTGCAAGTCAAAAACCACTGCAACAGAAATGAAGAATGCCTTCCACACACTCTTGAGCAGACTCAATACAGCCGAGATATCCTTGAGCTTGAAGATAAGTCAATACAAACTTCCCAAATTGAACTGCTAAGAGAAAATAAAAAACAGAACAAAACATTCAAGAAATGGGGAAGAGTTCAAAAAATAAAACAGGTGTGTAATTAGAATACCAAAAGGAGGAGAACAGAGTAGAAGAAGTTTCTGAAATAATAATGGCTGAGAACTATCCAAAATTAATGTTGGACAACAAACCACATCCAGGAAGAGAATGCCAACCAGGATCAATAGGAAAATTACACACACACCCCAAACTGCAGAAAACTAAAGATAAAATATGGAAAGAAATCAAAGAATAAAAACACTTACCTGGAGAAGAACAAAAATATAAATTACATCTGACTTATCAGAAACCATACAAACAAGAGGAAGAAATGAAATATTTCAATAGTTGAAAGAAAAAAAAATCGCCAACTTGGTATTCTATATCCAGCAAAATTATCCTACAAAACTGAAGGACAAATAAAGTCTTTCTCAGACAACAAGATAATTCACTACCAGCAGACCTCTCCTACAGGAAGGACTATATAATTTTCCTTCTGCTTGAAGAAAATCTTTTAAGTCAGAAGCTTGGCTCTACATAAAGAAAGGAAGAGCAGCATTAGATAAATAAATGAAACTAAAATATAAAATTTTCTTTGTCTTAACTGATCTATTACAGAACTGTTTAAAATAATAGTAATAGTGCATTGTGTCATTATTGTATATGGAAAAACAGTGTCCAAAGGGATAGGAGGGGGGAACTGGGAGTGCACTGTTGTTACAAGGTACCTGTACTGCACATAAAATGCAATAGTGTTATTTAAAGGTGGACTTATATTAGTTTAAAATGTAGGTTTTAAACTTTAGAGCCACTATTACAAAGTTTAAGATTTATTTATTTATTTGAAAGAGAAAGAGAACACATGAGTGGGAGGAGGGGCAGAGCAAGAGGGAGATAAGCAGACTCCCCACTGAGCAGGAAGCCTGACACCCAGCTCTATCCCAGTATCCCGAGATCATGGACTGAGCCAACATTAAGAGTTGGATGTTCAGCCAACTGAGCCACCCAAGCACCCCTACAAAGTTTTTTTTTAAAACAAATATAATTACTACACTAAGAGATAAAGTTGAATTATATAAAATATTCAACTAAAACCAGAGAAGAAAAAGAAACCTCTGGGAATAAGCAAAAAAGTCATAAACATACTTGATATGAACCCAAATATATTAATAATTACTTTAAATGTGGATAGTCTAAACACAGCAATTAAAAGACATCAATTGTCATACTGCACACAAGCAAGACCTAATTTTTTATTATCTGTAAGAAAACCACTAAAAAACCAAAACACTCTTGACAGGTTAAAAGTAAAGAGATAGCGAAAGATAGGCTACCACTGATCAGAAGAAAGAAAGTTGAATTAGTTGTATTAATTTCAGACCAAGCAGAAATAGAGACACTACATAATAATAAAGGGATCAATCCCCTCTGAACACATAACATCCTAAACATGTATGCACCCTACAATAGAACATCAAAATCCAGGAGGCAAAAAATGATGGAACTGAAAGGAGAAAATGAGAAATCCACTACTGTAGTTGGAGACTTCAGCCCCACCCCCCACCTCATCAATAATTATCAGATAAAGCAGGCAGGAAATCAGTAAGGATACAGTTGACCTGAATGGTACTGTCTATCAACATAATCTGCCATTTGTAGAAGACTCCGTCAAACAGCAGAACACATTTTCTTTTCAAACTTGCATTCAACATTCACCAAGCTAGACCACATTCTGGGCCATAAAATACATACTAACAAATTTAAAAGAATAAGCCATACAAAGTATGTTTCTCAGAACACAAGGAAATTAAACTAGAAATCAATAACAGAAGTATAGTTGGAAAAATTCCCAAATATTTGGAAATTAGACAACCCAGTTCTAAATGCCACATAGGTCAGAGAAGAATTTTAGGAGAAATTTTTAAATATTTTGAACTAAATAAAAATGAAAACACAACTTATGAAAATTTATAGAATAAAGAAAAATCAGTGTTTAGAGGTAAATTTATAGCATTAAATGCATATATCAGAAAAGAGATGAAAAAAAATCACTAACCCAAGCTTCCACCCTAGGAAACTAGAGAAATAAGGACAATTTAAGCTTACAACAAGCAGAAAAATAGAAACTAGAGCAGAAATCAATGAAATTTTTAAAAATAGAGAAAAATAAAACCAAAAGTTGGTTCTTCGTTTTAGAAAAAAAAAAAAAAGTCAGCAAAATTGACAACCCCCTCACCAAGCCAACCAAGAAAGAAAACAGAGAAGACACAATTACCAATAGTAGGAATGAAGGAGGAGTCATCCCTATTATTCCATGGACATAAAACGATAATACAGGAATACTGTTAACAACTCAATATCCACACATCTTATGGTTTAGATGAAATGGACCAAGTCCTTGGTACACACAAACTACCAAAACTCATACAAGGAGAAATAGATATCTGGCTATGGAAACCATTAAAGAAAGTGAATGAATGAGATAATCTCACAAAAAAGTAATCACTGGGCCCAGATGGTTTCACTGGTAAATTCTACCAAACATTTACAGAAGAAATTTTATCAACACTTCCCTATCTCTCCCAGAAGGCAGAAGGGAACACTTCTTCATTCTAGGAGGTCATCATTACCCTAATGCCAAAACAAGGTGACATTACAAAAACATAAAACTACAGACCAGTAGTTCTCACTAATATACATGCAAAAATCCCCAACAAAATATTAGGAAATCAAATCCAAAAATAACTATCCACTACAATCAAATATGATTTATTCCATGTGTGCAAGGTTGGTTCCATATTTTTAAAAAAATCAATGTAATCTACCACATATGCCTAGACCATCTTATAGCAAAAAAGTACTTGAAAAAAAAAATAAAACTCCCAATTATGATGGAGGTACGTGAAAGGGATATAAGAGCCAAGTAAAAAATCTGGCAGAATCTGAGCAACAAAATTAAGTAGTATTAGATTATACCCACAATGTAATATAAATAGCTATGAATCTATGGGGATATAAACAAATTATTGAATAAACAGGGAATAATAAAGGGATCTCCCAAGGATAAAAGTTCTAAATAATTTATGTAGATACTCTGCCCTTAAAGAAATAGAGCATAATTTCTCATGTCTTAGGTGTGTGTTATGGCTAGTGACTTTCTTCCAAGGAGACAGTGTGGAAAGGGAAGGACAAAAATGAGTAACAGGACAGTGAAGAAACCTGACAAACACCACCTCAGCCACATGATCAAGGTCAACATCAACAGTGGGAAGTCATATGGATAGCTATGAACTCATGATATAATATGATGAGAATGGCACTAATCTTCCTTCCAAAAACAGATTATTCCAGTATAATAATAAGGAAAACATCGCACAAACCCCAACTGAGGGACATTTTACAAAATATCTGACCAGTAATCCTCAAAACTGCCAAGGTCATTAAAAATAAAGACAGCCTGACCTACTGTGACAACCTAGAGGCGCCTAAGGAGACATGATGACTAAATGGAATATAGTACCCTAGAAAGGATTTTAGAACAGAAAATGGACATTAGGGGAAAACAGAGGAAATCCGAATAAACTATGGAGCTTAGTTTATAATCTTCTATCAATATTGGCTTATTAATTGACAAATGTATCACATTAATATAAGATATTAATAGGGAACACTGGATATGGGGTATATAAGAACTCTGTACTATCTTTGCAATAATTCTGTAAATCTCAAACTGCTCTAAATTCAAATTTTACCTTCAAAACTGATCATTATTAAAATTGATAAAGCAGGTCAACATCATTCAGGTAGAATGATTTATCCTGATCTCCCATTATAATGTCCATATACACAAATACACTTATCCAACTAAGCAGTTTGTGTATTTGCCGCACACAGTGGGGGACAGTTGGTGAAATGGAATCTATTTCTCTTTTTTAAAAGATTTTATATATTTATTTTTAGAGCGAGAGAGCATGCATGAGCAGGGGGAGGGGCAGAAGGAGAGAGAGTCCCAAGCAGACTCCTTCCTAAGCACAAGCCTAACCCAGAACTCGATCTCACGACCCTGAAATCATGACCTGAGCAGAAATCGTGAGTCTGACACTTAACTGACCGAGCCACCCAGGTGCCCAAGCGGAATCAATTTTTAAGAGCATAAGTCAATTTAACTGATAAACATCCCAGGCAAGCTCCATACCCGCACCTTCACACCCAGGTGCTGCAGCTGTATTCCCTAGATCGATAGATGATTGAGTGAGCATTATATGGTTTTAAAAGAATTAAAGAGAAAGATAAAAGGCCAAACTTGACTATCTTGTTCTACCTTTGAATTGGATTGCTCTGAGCCAGCCATCGTTCCAACACAGGCTTAGTTAATATTGCTTTTTTCCTTTCCATGGCTGATCCTGATAGGTTGTTTAATGGTTAAAAACAGATCAAAGTCGGAAAGAGAGAAGAGAAGCTTCAGGAGAGGGAAAATCCAGAAGCTGAGCCCAAACCCCTAAATAAATGATTTGCTCTAGAGGCTCCATTGTCTTTCTCTTATCTTCTTCTGACTTTTAAGTGACAATCCTATTCATCATAAATTTCTTTCTGTCCTGGCTTATGGCTTTACAGATGACTGGCACTTCTAAATTGTGAGAATGGTTTACCTTTCTGGCTGAACGGTCTCTCAAAAATCATTTTATTAGGGAAAAAAACAGGGCTACCAGCTCAGTGAATTCTCTCTTGGCAGCATATCTTTTTATTTCAGAATTTCATTGTGACTTGTTTGCCTTGTCCCTCTGCCACCGTCTAGTCTAACATCCTAATAACAGCCTACAACTTGTAATTTGGATTTTCAAAGCTGTGTTTTTCAGACATGTTCTTTCTATCCAAATCAAAGACACCATTTCAATGTCAGATAGAGGGACAATGAGAGAAAACATGCTCAGGCACACGTGCGTGTACACACACACGTGCTCACACATGCATGAGCACACATAGGCACAGACAGATGCACACACATACACACCCCTTCAGGTCAAATTGTTGACTGAATTCTAGCTCCACTATTTTCTGGTTTTTGCTTTCCTGTTTCTGAGCATCTAGCTTTCAGGGCTCTGAAGGAAGTTTGGGGTTTTGGGTATGTTTATTATTCAGTGACCTTAAATAGAATTCCAACCCTTATATTTTCAAATCAATATTGAATACTCTCCTACCTAAGATACAGAGATATTTGCAAATAAAAGCATTCTGACCTTCAAGAACATTTAATTTAAGCACACAAGCATCTCGTATTATTGCTGGAGTCTTTATGTTCTCCATTTTATTCATCTGTTCTACACTCCATGCCAATCATGATTAGGTTAGTGAAACGCACTGTGCTCAGAGTGTCTTCCAATATGAGGAAGGATTGTTTACATCTCTCTATCCAGTTACCTCCTCCCACAAATGTTCCCACCTCTTCAACAGAAATACTGTTTACAAACACCTCCAAGGAGGGCCACCTGGGTGGCTCAGTGGTTGAGCATCTGCCTTTGGCTCAGATCCTGATCCCAGGGACCTGGGAACGAGTCCCACAACAGGCTCTCCATGTCTCCCTCTGCCTAGGTCTCTGCCTCTGTGTGTGTGTGTCTCTCATGAATAAGTAAATAAAATCTTAAAAAAAAAAAAAAAACACTTCCAAGGGAAAGTTCGTCTACCTTTTTAGCTATTGAAATTTTAGAGCTCTCAATGACTAAAAAAAATATTTTCATTTAAAATGAAGTGTTGGACTAATCTGTAATTTGTAAAAAAAAAAAAAAAACAATAAAGTAGCATTATTAGCAAACACAGTCTATAGTATACATTATCTTACTGTTTAAGTTTTTTTAAGTTTGTGACTCTAAAATTTAGACACAAGTTTTGCAAACACAGTCTATAGTATACATTATATTACTGTTTAAATTTAAGGTTGTTTAAGTTTGTGACTCTAAAATTTAGATACAAGAGGCAAAATGATTGACAAGATTCCTACTAAGCATGGAATAATACTCTTTTTAATGTATGAGTATTATGTGCCAATAAATGGCAATTAGCAAAGGAAACAACTGTGCTATTATAACAATTAAGCTCCTTAAGTTAGCTATTCTACTATAATTTGTAATTACCTTGATTTCCAATGGTCATTAGTGATAAGAAAAACTCTTTGACTATCACCAATACGCTTAAATTTATATCCCCCAAGTTTCACACAACATAAACTTTATGTATATATCTGAATTTTATCTTACCTTGATCCAAAGACCACTTCGAGCCATTTACAAAAATTCCTGTAACGCAGCAAAATAAAAACCTATGAGAGATAAGAGAAAGATGAGCCAAAGGGCACATAATTGGAGGTCACTAATAGGAAGCCAGCAATAAGGTTGGAACACAATGGCATTTGGTTGAGAAACCAACACTTTTGGCTCCAAGCTTGCCAACTACCTATAGGGAAATGGACACAATTTCAAGTTTCACGGAATCTATGAGGAAAAAATTAGCCAGGTAGCTCAGGGAAAGCACTATCAGCACTACTGCTGAGACCAGAGCACAAAGTATCTCCCAAGTCCATCTCAGGAAAGGTCAGAGTTTAATTGTAGTGACAAAAATATTCTTATGATAAACACAGTAAAAAGTTTTATAGAGCTAGGATTTAAAAAATAATAATCCTCACTACAATTGTATTAAATTGCCTCTATAACCGATTCAGGTACTCAGTTCTTGGAGTTACCAATTTATACATTTTAGATTCTTTAGCAATGGTGCCTAACCAAGGGTGTCCTGGCTGTAAAACTATGGGAGGCAACTGTTACCTGTTAGAATGATGGGAAGTGGGCACCACTGGCATTTGGGGAGGAAGGTCTGGGATTTTAACATACTACACTGTATAGGAAAAAAAAAATCACACACCACAAAGAATTCTCATGTCCCAAATGACAACTGCAGCCACGTTGAGAATTACTGAGAGAAATAAACAGATTGCATGTCTTTCAAACAATCCTTCTGATTTTGTTTCTCTTGGCCAAGTTATTAGAAGGTATTACATGGCTTTGAACTCAAAATTTGGGGTGTCTGGCTGGCACAGTCAGTAGAACATGCGACTCCAATCTCATGGTCACGAGTTCAAGCCCCACATTGGGTGTGGAGACTACTTCAAAAAGTTTTTTAAAAATTATATCCATGGCAAGCACTCAAAACACTTTTTAGGTTAATACCTCTGAGTGTGGCAAGAGACTTTACCTAAATGACAGTCTTCCTATGGAAGGAAATTTATCTGTAAAGAAACAAGACAATACAATAGATTTATCTTTCCTCCTACTGTAGCCACAACTCAGTCACTAAGAATAGCCATCACGTTGCCTATCTATGATCTATACATATTACATAGATAATTGTATATGCACATGTGGTTGACACAGGACTCATAGTTCTTTCCAATTCTTGGATAAACCTGCAACTGCTTCTTTTCATGCATGGATTTCTTCATTACTTTGGCACCAAAACTTGGTCTAAGGACTCTGGCCTTACCCTTCAACTCATCCAGAGGTGGGGAGTAATAATTACATTAAACAAATTCCTAGGATGAACAACATATTGGTTCATTCATCAAAACACTATCTTCTTGTTGTGATACCGACCCAACACTGAAGACAGAAGAAAGGCTTTGAGAATGTGGTAAATGACAATTTGTAAAAGCCAGTAATAGTAATCTTTCTAAAACTATAGAAACAAATGAGAGTACCCTCATGTGGAGGAGTTAGAAATGAAGGGACGTTTTATGAACAAAACTCTGGATGGCCCACAAAACAATCCAACAAAGCATGGGGAGATCCCCCACTTCATCCTTGCACCAAAAAGCTCTGATTATCCAGCCTGTCACTGAGCAGCACGGATCTCCTATTTGCAACAGCCTGTCCATCATCCACTGAGAGCCTAGCAAGAGTGACATAACATCTGTATCACAAGAATTTTTCTTTGGACCCATTCATGTGCATAACTGTCCCATTAAGAGCATGGTTTAATTATCAGACCCTCCCAGCAGAGAGCAAAGCTTTGGACAACCAGATGGGAAAATGAGGATGCGGAGATCAGAACCCACAACACTTGTAGTTGCATGGAACTAAACAAATCCAGCCTGAGATCACTACAGCAGGCCTCACTTGCTAATATCCCACAGGTTTTCTGCTACTATCTGTCTTCCAATTTGTCTGAGCACTTAATGCCTTAATGTTACTCAGTACAAGACCAGAATATTTCAAGAACTTAAAAAATACAGCTTAAGCCACAAAAATGGAGTTTTTCTGTTGAAGTAGGGTCTGGGGCTTCAGAATCCTTGCTATTTGGCCTCCCCATTACCACTTCAACTCTCACGGCCACTGCAGGTGATCCTTGCCATCCTTCTAGGAAAACAGTGCACAAGGTATTCTAGAATTTTCCTGTAAGGGTTCGGTCTTGTCTATTAGCATGCAATGATGATTTCTAAATATGAGGCTGTGTTCCCATTGCATCAGAATCACCTGGGAGGTATTTGTGTATGTATTTATTGTCCCTACTCTGGAGACCGTGACCCACCAATCTGATACATGGCCCAGAAATACAAGCTTTCCAGGTGATACAAACACTCAGGCAAGTTTTCAAATCACTGAAATAAAGTTCACAAATGCTGCTGTTAAAATCTCACAAAGCCTCTCAGATGGCACCAACACTTCATTGACCTTCTCTAGCATAGGATGACTTAATGCTTTACCTGACAAATTTCCAAGTGACTCTTCAGCCCTTTTTGTGATTTATTTGGAAGGCAGGTTTTACACTACCTAAGGAGCAGTGATATGATTCCATATCGCCCCTCACCTATATTTTCAGAATGACTCCATGATGTGCTTATCTTCCTTCTCATTTTATTCTGTAGACTATATAAATGTATTTTGCACTGAAATAAGAAGCATTTTACTATATAAGTCCCTATATTAATCAGTATTCGCTGCATTTTTGTTAGAGTGAAGATTAGTGCGAGAAAGTTTGTAAATGAAATAATGCTGACAAGTTTTTCTGAAGGTTCTTTTTAATATTTTTTTTCAGAGAGGTTATGGTTTGAAGCAGGCTTTGAAGTAAATGAACCCATTAATCAGGCACTAAAACGCTGCTACAGCAGTTTAATACTGTATCAATGAAAGTGTATTCTGGAAACCTTTTGCCAAAACTGTCCAGCTTGACTGATTGTTTTGTATATACGTATATCTTTTGTTCCCGTAGTGCTGCTATGTTCCTGAATATAGGCAATATTTAACGTTTATGTGGCAGAAGGGGGAAAAAAAATAACACATCCACAAACATCCAGTCTTTATATGAATGGTCATATGGTAAACTGAGCATTCCACAATAAGAGGATCTGCATTTCGTCTACACAGACCTTAGCCACAGTAGCAAAGCAAGTGTATTGCCTTTGGCCACTGCTTTTGGTTCTCCTATCACCCCAATCTTCTTTTGCCCCATGGCTCAGAACTACCCATCCCAACAAAAGCAATCTCCAGGCACAGCATCCTCGCCTTCTAGAAGCTTTGTCTAACCACCTCGCCTAAGATAGCAAGCCTCTGCACCCTAGCACTTTAGCACTGTCTATACTGACAACTGGTTCAACTTTCTTCCCAGTAGTTACCACCTTTTGTTTACTGTTGGTCTCCTCCACTGGAATGGAAAATTAGAGAGCAGGACCCTGTCTGTGTTGTCCTCTCGTTATAACCAGAGCCAAGGTCAGCACAACATAGACATTCATGAAATATTTGTTGAACTTAATAGAATCAGCCCAATGTGCTGAAAATCGATTTGCCAAATATCTGGCTCTCCAAATGGCCAAATAGAATTTGATTTGCTGCTTGAAATTTTGATGGAAAAAATCCTGAAAATGCTAAAAGAGGAGTAAAAGAGAAAATAGCACACCAGAGGATCCAAAAGAATTATCTATAAACTGAAAAAAAAATCCTACTTGAACTCCTGAAATGCTGTACAATGAAAAAATAACAATTTTCTGGTTATTAAATGTATTTATAATATCAAACCACCGTATCAGTCTTTGCAACAAACGGAATATTCCTTAAAACGATGCTATGAAGACAAAATGAAAACTAGCGAAGTGCTTCGAACTTCACAGAGTTCTCCCAAAGCTGTTAGGACTATCCCATTTATTATTCAATGCAGTGAGCTTTAGATTTAATATGAGGAATTAAGGTCTTGGTAAGTTGATGAATTAAATTAGGCTAATTGGTCACTTGAAAAATACTGCTATTCAACAAATCAACTTTTCAGGCTATTCGTTTTAGCTATGCAGCTTGAGCCTTACTTTGAACCTAGAACTTTGTCATTCCCACCTTACAGTGGATGAACCTGAGGTGCCCTCTCCTGTCCAAGGATACTGAGGCAATAAGTGGCAGAGCCAGCCCTCAGATTCCAGTCTTCCAAAATCTGGAGTCTGAGCCTTGAACACTACATTGTACTGCCAACCAAAAAGACCCTCAACAGTCTGTATTTTATTATCTCAGGTTTTGACATTTCTGGAATGCTCCTGTAGGTCCTAGATGACATGTAGAAACTTGTAATTTGTAGAAGGCGGGAATTTGAGTCAAGACTCGAGTGAGCAAGAAAGCAGGCTGGAATGCTTTTTCAGAATTCAGAAGAGTATCTGAATGCTTACAAAGCTACTATTTTCTGCTCAAGATTGTTCAAGCAGTAACTCTCAGGAGAGGTCTGAATTTTACCGAGAAAAGTACATGCTACAGATGAAAGGTATTTACAGATCTGGGATCTGTAAAAATTTCACCATGTATGTTTAGTATCTAGTGAAAGTCAACTTCAAGGTCCTCATGGATAGAAATAGAATATACCTTATAATGGTGCCCTTGGGTATTGAGGACTTTTCCACACTGGCCCATACTGGACTCTGTATTTTTCTTAGGAGTATGGTAAACAAGGCCATTATCTAAAATAAGGAGGTAAGTGCTGTTGTAGCTGCATGAGATGCGCCTGAGACAATCAAAGATTATTCCTCCACATTTGTCACATACCAGACATTTATTTCTACCACCCTTTTCAAATATTCAAGTATCTCTTGGGATTCTTAATCTTCCTATAGGTCATTTTTGTGTGTGTTCTGGCTTTTTTAAAAAAAAAATACTGTTTTCTCTCATTTTATAGATTTAAACTGAAGCCCCAAATCTTTATATGGTTTTCTCAAGGTCACTGAGTCCATCACTGTTGAGAGTTATGGATGTGAAACCATCTTAATTTTCCCAGGCCAGAGTTGCTCACATTATCAATGGTTTTCAAGCATTCTTTAGACAAAGGAACCATTTTTCCTCTGAATGAAATCTTATGCAACCTCCGTTTGTATAACTGATAGACACTGCATTTTTATGGTATAAAATTATTTTATGAGCTTTATGCGCAGCATATACTTATAACATCAATCAAAGGGGAAAAGGAGATTTTTGAGAATTTTTGAAATTGGGGATTATGGGTGCCAACAAATCAGTCTCAGCATCCAATTTTTCTTCCTTTTATTACACAGCACTGAGAAAATCCTGACTCACTCAGAAAAGTAATTGCAAGTAACAGTTTTTAATAACTCCCCTTGCAGCCTCAGAATGCTCTTGAATCAAACTTTGCTCTCAAACCAAACTCTTGCAAAGGCTTTTTAAAAACTATGCTTGGAACATAGTTTGGGAACCGCTGCAATTAAACTGTGTACTTTTTTCATCTTTTATGCCTTACTGCCAGTTACTTTATTCGGTTCAATACCAGAAGTCATCATCACCAAACTAAAGGATGTATTGACTGAGGATGGTTTAGGGGAAAAAAAGAGAGGGAGCAAAGGAGTCTGTTGGAGGATGGAAAAAAAGGAAAGGAAAAGCAAAAAGTTTAGTTTCTGCTCTAGTGCAATGGATGGGAAATTATTTCAACAAATGGGTAGTTTGCCAAATGTCCAATTAATCAAATTAACTGATTTATAAAAAAAATTTGTTTCTTAGGACTATACAGTTCAGAGCATTTTTTATTGAATGCCATGCTTTTAACAGCCTTTTGAAGACTTGTGCTATATTTGATTTGAGTGGTTTTCATTTTGCCTTCAAAGCAGCATTTTAAGCAAAGTACATTGCACTTTGCTCCATCAGCCTACAACTCGACAACAGAGAGGGAGGCTTCACGCCTGCAAAAATCACTCCTGGGCTGCCCACCTCG
The DNA here is from genome assembly GCF_048418805.1 of Vulpes vulpes. NCBI lineage: Eukaryota > Metazoa > Chordata > Mammalia > Carnivora > Canidae > Vulpes > Vulpes vulpes. The sequence continues at coordinate 18,116,848 of NC_132796.1, read as the reverse complement.
GAGAAGGGTTGCTAACTGGCAGAGTACAAGGAGCCTGCAGAAGGTGTAGATGGAGAAAAGACAAGAGGCAGAGAACATGATGAGCCTGAGGACTGAGTGCCAGAGTGAAAGAGGAACAAAAGGGAGAGACAGAGCAAAGTCAAGGGCAAGGAGGGAGGAGAACCCAAAGGCCCCAGAACCCAGGGGGGTCCAGGCTGTTCATTGCCATCCTTGCCAATCCTTCAAGTGTGAATGGCTGTAAACTTAGTCACAAATCAGGTTCGGGAAATTACTAGATTTACTGACTATAAGACGTGCATTTCTAAAATACCTAGTGAAATGTAAAGGCATTATCAAATCCCCAAACACAAAATACAGACAGTACACACAACAGGAAGCAAGTAAATTAGGCCTGTCATAAGCAAGCAACTTTGCCACAACTGCAACTTAAGGCAAACCTCGGACTCACACCCAGAACTTCTCATCCCAAGACTTAATGCCTTTCCTACTGTTCTATATAGCCTTTGAAGGTGATTCTTGTCTGTCCGGACAGTTACCTTCATATGGTTTTAGGGATTTCTCCCCAAAATGATACCAAAGTCAATTAAAACAAAATTACATCACCCAAGTTAATGGTTCTTCTGGAATAACTAAATAAATAAGCTAGAGTTTAAATCAGTCCAAATGACATTACCCTTTATAAAAAATGAAGGCTTTCTTAAAGATGAATTTAGTCATCAGGTTTTTGGACACTTTTGTTGAAACATGCCTAATTTTTAGAGGTTTAGAGGTTGTTATGCTTTTTCCCATTCTTTGAAGACTTCCTGCAAATGAGACATGCAGCCATTTTCTAAAAATGATAAATTGGCCTGTTCAAAGTCACCCAGAATCCTATTCCTCATGTCTATTTCTCCTCTCACACTGTAGCACTTCCTGGAAGTATTAATAGTTGCATTTCATTTTCCTATATAAATATTTAAGGACTGTAATTCTGCCCAGTTGACATTGGCAGTGCCTATGCACGGCGATGTTTCATTATCCGCTCCTCGTATCAACATAATCTTGTCAAACTTTGTTTCCAATAAATAGGGCAGGCTGTATTTGGAATATTTTAATAACGGAGCACAGTCATATTGCTTTCAATCATGGCCTGCTTACAAATCCCCAGCTAAGAGGTGCAGTTACATGGAACAATAACCCGTGAGCAGTGTGCCAATATATTTTCATTAGTCAATGACACCCAGCTGCAGAGAGAAATTAGGCTGTGTCCTTTAAAACTCATCGTTCCCTTGTGGCAGAACCACAGCAGGCCAGATTGGCTTCACCAAACCTTCCTGCCATTGTTCAGCAAATGCTCCAGCTGGGTTGTGTTCATCATAAACCCTAAGTCTGCAATTTTTCAATTCCATATTAGGCTCAGGTTCAAAGCCTATTGTTCTGACATTATTGGGAAGGCAGACAAGGAGAAGGTCATTGAGTAGCTATTGTTTAAAGTACTTCCTCTCACCCGATTATTCTGGGTCATTTGGAACAATAAATTATCTATGGAAACTTTGGACGCAATAATCGGTTCTGGACTTTGCCCTAGTCTTTTAAGTCCTTAACAACACTCTAAGAGGGAAGGCATTTTTTCAGACCTTCCAGATCAAAGTAGCCCAAATGGGGACACTGGAAAGGAAACTAACACTTCTTTTCTTTTTTTTTTTTTTGGTAGACTTTTTTTATTATATATATATATATATATATATATATATATATATATATATATATTCAATTTGCCAACATATAGCATAACACCCAGTACTCATCCTGCCAAGTGCCCCCCTCAGTGCCCGTCATCCAGTCACCCCAACCCCCCCACCCACCTCCCTTTCCACTCCCCCCTGTTTGTTTCCCAGAGTTAGGGGTCTCTCATGTTTTGTCACCCTCACTGATATTTTCACTCATTTTCTCTCCTTTTCCCTCTAATCTCTTTCACTATTTTTTTATATTCCCCAAATGAATGAGACCATATAATGTTTGTCCTTCTCTGATTGACTTATTTCACTCAGCATAATACCCTTCAGTTCCATCCACATCAAAGCAAATGGTGGGTATTTGTCATTTCTAATGGCTGAGTGATATCCCATTGTATACATAGACCACATCTTCTTTATCCATTCAGCTGTCGATGGACACCGAAACTAATACTTCAAATGGAAGGAAAATCTGAACTTGTTTTCAGCTTTGTCTTACCACCACTTTCCTTTCTGCTCTTTCATCAATCATCTTAAAAGCTAAGATATTGAAACCATGCTTTTCCATAGCAGGTGCGTTGCCATTTGGATTGGTAGAAAACCAACACCCCAGCTGCTTTATTTTTTCCCCACCTCTCACTGCTCTATGGAAGCCTCTTCCTACTGTCATCCTACCCCTCACATTTGTATAAATGGAGGGAGAGAGTAATGGCTCCATGGCCCATGCTGGAAGTGTACCCCATGGACGATACCACCTGGAATGTAAACCCTAGGCAACTGGGCCGCCTGGCTTCTCAGGAGGGAGGCTGGTCTTAGGCATGGTTTTCAGCGACTCCATAGAGACTACAAACGAGTCACAACTCCTCAAAGTTTCTGAGAATTTCTCTAGGCTGATGAGGTCAGTACTTGGGTGCTGAGTTCACAGCTTCTCTGGCGGTATTTTCTCAATCCCAGCTGCACATTAGAACATCCAACTTTTACCCAATACCGATGCCTGGGCCTCTCACCCAGAAATTCTGATCTAATTGCCCTGGGGTAAAATTTGGTCATGGGTTTTCTTTGTAATGTTCCCCAGATGACTTTAATGAGCGGCCAAGGTTGAGAAACATTGCTCAGAGGCATTTGTGCAAACCGGAACTGAACACAGCCAAGGCTTCCTTCCTTAATTACTTATCTATTTTTAGACAGTACTTCAATGGACTGTTCAGGACTCTCAGAATTCTCAGCCAAGAAATGAGAAAACGGGCTGCACACCTATCCAGGGTTCACATCACCCTGAAGTCTCACCACTGAGGTGTTTTCTATCTTGGGTCTTCCCAGGTTGATCCAACTCAAATAGCTACAGGGACTGTGAAAATGATGTGGGAAGTGTGCAGGGGGTGAAGAACAGCACAGAATGCTGAGAGTCAGGTCCAGCCAATCGCTGCCCTGCAAGAATGCCCGCCCCACACAGCCAAGGATCTCAATTTTTTTTGGAGAGAAATGAGAAATCTAAATTTTTAGGTGATATCTCCCAATCTGACAACACTGAGTCACATTTAAAAATATTTAGGGGGGAGAGGGGCACTTGGCTGGCTGAGTCACAAGAGCATGGGACTCTTGATCTTGGGGTCATGAGTTTTAGCTCCACATTGGGTGTAGAGATTACAGAAAAAAATAGTAAACTTAGAAAGTAAAAGGATTCTTAAAAAAATATTTAAGGGGCATAAACAAAACATGTCAATATCGGCTTTGGTTCCTGGCCAGTGGGTAACTAGTTTACAATTCCTATAAGACAAGACACAAATGAATAGATCTGTCATTTTCTGTGTGAATATTAAATCCTTAATAGAAGCATAAAAAGAGCTAAAAAGAACTAAAAGAAATCATCCAGTTTAATCTAGTTATTTACAAAATAATAAAAATAGAAGGGAAAAAGGTAAAGACATTAAGCTTTAAGAGATTTAAAAATAAGATGAACTTCCTCATGAATCCACCAATAGTTGCCAGGATTCCAACTCCTGGCCCAGGGTCTGTGTTGACATCGAAGCGAATCAACCTTGACTCTCTAACTCAGGACATTTCTACACTGGGAGGGCAAAGGCCATGGTTTAGAAAACAAGAGCAATGATGGTAAACTGAAGAGCTCATATAATTTGTATGGTAAGACTTAAAAGCCCCTAATCTTCCAAAATATTAGAAGAGATACTCTTAGACCAGGGTTCATGCTCCATCTGGAGGACAAACCCTCTCTGGTATATAGAAAGTGCTGAATTCTTGCTATGAACCACAGGCCAGGCAACAAGTTCACAGTCAACAGAAACAAAACCTAATCAGAACCGTCTCACTCTACTTAAAATCCTTCAGTGGCTTCCGCAAGCTTTATTTTTTTGTGTATATTTTTTATTGGAGTTCTATTTGCCAACATATAGTTCCCCAAGCTTTAGAATAAATCCAACTAAATAAAAATTTACTGAGAGAAGTTAGGTAAACGAAAGATAAAGAGAACCTGGGGGGCGGGGCTTACAATTGTGGTTACAGATGTTCCTTACTTCGTGAAAGAGATGTTTTCCTGAAATGTTTACTCCCTAAGCCAAGAAATGTATTACTGTGAGCCCATACAGAAGTATCAATATTTGGCCATTTACTACCTACGAAAATAGCAAGGTCCTATGATTCAATCTCATACAGAGATTCCGAGCTGTCAATGATTATCATCATTTAGTCCTGTCTGGAGAATGCTCCGCTGCTAACTCTTTCCCTTCCTCCCTGAAATACTCTTCTACTGGCTTGCGTGCTGCCTTGCTTTTCAGCATTTACATTCTTGTTCAAAGGATGCTGCTCTTCCAGCTTCTTTCTGGCCCTTCCTTCCCTCCCAGGAATCTAAATGTTGATTTCCTAAGACCTAGGTTCTGCTTCTCTTTTCGAGGCATTTGCCTATAGTTTATTTAAAACTTTATATTTCCAAGGACGCCTGGGTGGCTCAGCAGTTGAGCATCTGCCTTCAGCTCAGGTCATGATCCCGGGGTCCAGGGATTGAGTTCCGCATCAGGCTCCTGCAGGGAGCCTGCTTCTCCCTCTGCCTATGTCTCTGCCTCTCTCTCTGTCTCTCATGAATAAATAAATCAATCTTTTAAAAAATAAATAAAAATTTCTATTTCCAGACAATGCCCAAATTTATATCTCTAGTCAAAACGTCCTTTCTAACCACCAGTCTGATATATCCACTTGATAACTCAGTATTTCAACTTGGATGGCTTCTTCTGTGCATCTGAGCACTATCATGTTCAAGATCAAGCCCTTGATCTTCTCTGAAATCTGCCCCTTCTTTCTTCCCCTTTTCAGTAAATGCTACTTCTGGCCACCAAGTTGGAGTTATCCTCAACACTTCCCACACTCTGACCAAGTCATGACAGCTCTAAATACAGGATACTTCTCAACCATATCTGCTCCTTTCCATCTCCAGCATGTCCACCACAGACGGAAACGCTTCTGGCTGCAATGCTGTAATAGCCCCCTAAGAGCTCCTCGCCCATGTTTGTGATGGATTCTCCACATTACAAAATACACTAACTGAGGAATGAATACATGAATGAGAGGATGAAATGAATAGCTGAGGGCCTACTATGAGCCATACAGGGCGGTAGATTGGAAATTTAATGCTGGACATAAAGCCCTGATGAAGCTTACTCAGGTGAAGCAAATACCAGATCATGACAATTTATTACTGCAAACCTTTCAATGGCTTTTCATCCCACTTTGAAAAAGATCAAAGCTAATTGACAAAAGAGGCGCATATGACACGGCTCCTGGCCACCTCTCTAGCCCTATCTCTGTCTATCCCTCTCTCTTTATACTCCAGTCACACAGACTTTCATGTAAGTCTTCCAACAAGTGGACATTGTTCCTGATTTTAGGCCTCTCTTCATGATGATTTTTCTGCCTAGCAACTTCTTCCCCATCACTCAGCTCATCACCTCACCATCTCTCCTCTATCACTGAATTTCAATGAAGTCACTCCATTTCTGTCAGAGTGAAGTCTTGGAAACGAGCCCTCAAACACTAGACTTGGAGTCAAGAACTCTCAGTGCATGTCCTGGGTCTGTGGCAGGTTTGTCATCAGTTGTCTCACTGGCAAAGTAAGGGGTGAACTGCATGTCGCTAGGGCTCAGCATTAAAGATTACCTGCTCCAAGCTTCTGCCTTACTCATGAAGCAATCAAGGCCCAGAAGAGTTAGTTCAATTAATTGAGCGCAGTAAAATGAACAGCTCTCCAGAAGGGCAAAACCTTTTTCTAACACTATATGGACACTCTTGGCCTTTGGAACTGAGCAGGTTGTTCTGTACTGAGACAAGCATCTTTAGCCAGACAGTAATTCAACACATGCACTGATAGGTGGGCAGGAAAGGACAGCAAGTGAAGAACCTAGGCTGCTGAATTATATGTATGGTTTTAAATGTTTTATAAGGATGTGAACATTTTGTACCATGGACACATGGTTCATAAAATTGTTTCCCCGATCTAACAGTTCTGAACTTCCAATGTCACAGTACTTTCATTAGGAAACTGGTTCAGTGACCAATAGAAAAAACAAAAATGTCCCTCTCCCCAGGAGACAGTAAAGCAGCTGCTGCGTGTATGTCCTAGAGAATCTCCTGAACATGAATACCTCTGACCAAACAATCTGTTTTCTAATTCAAATCAAGCTTATTAAGCTGAAATAACAGAGGAACATACCTTAGGATAAAAACCAACAACAGCTCGCGGAGATTGGTAAGATTCAGAGTAAATGAATCACTTCCCCCAGAGACCGTGAAAATTCAAGTTTGCAAGTCTGGGGACAGAGGGATAATATGGCAAGTGGCTCAGTGGACATGTTCATTTAATTTCTGGGGACAAGAGTGGGAGCATTTCCCAGGTGCTTCAGAAGGCAGTAACGAAGAGAGACCAATATTTATTTTATCAACACTCTGTGTGGCACCTTCTTCATAACTACACATAGAGCTAGTTAGTGAAAAAAAATTAAAGGCAATGAAGTTAACAACAGAAACTGCAGGAAACATTCACTTACAAAGTTTAATTGGCATCAACTTATAAAAATTTAAATTTCATCCTTTTTCATAATTAAGCTATGTAGAACCCATCAGATGACATAAATATGAGCCACCTTATTCATCATGCAAGGGATAAAACTGAACAGAAATATTTTAAATAGAAATCTGAAGGAAGATGAAGATTTAACTGTTATAAAGTCTGGTTTATGGTATATTGGAAATATAAATGAGACCGTATATAACAATTCTTCCATCTTTGAAAAAAAAAAAACATGGAGAATACAAAATTATCTTTGAGGAAATAATGAACCTGGATACGAAAGAGTCCTTTTTCAAAGCCTTTAAAATTCAATCTCTTCAACTGCCATGTCCAATTATCTCTTTGAAGCCCACCTAAAGCTCTGTCTTTCAAAGTTCAATCCAACTCCCACCACATAAGAATAAGGAAAAGCCTGAACTTCATTCAATTTGAAGTTAAACATTGTTTTAATTTTCAAAGTAACAAAACTTTTGTTTAAAAAAAAATTATGCCAAAGCTGGTAAAAGTGCAAGGAAGCCAAGTTGCCATGCACTGTTAGAATGGTAGAAATTCGGTAACATATCCAACAGCTTAAAAGAATGCATCCTTTCTAACTTGTATTTCCATTTCGGGGAATTTATGCAATGAGATAGCAGAAAATAGGAGCAAACATCTTTTCGTGCATAAAGTCATTTGTTTCCATGTTATTGTCAAAGAAAAATTTAAAATATTGGTATGTCCAATAATAGGGCAGTTAAAATTATGGTATTGCAACTGTTGCCATCTTAATAATTCCTTCTCGTTTTCAGGTTTTAAAAATTTCAGATGCTGTATTACATCTGTAATGCTATTTATATTTTATAGTGCTGTATTTTTTATTGCTGAATTAATTTTCTTTTACCTTGTGCCTCTACAGGAAAGTGTTGGTTCTAGTTGATAGTGAAGAAAATTTTGTAAAACTATCCTGAAGACAATGGGATTATGAGGGGGGTTTGGGTAGCTCAGTTGGTTAAGTGTCTGCCTTTAGCTCAGGTCATGGTCTGGAGGTCCCTGCATGCTTCCCCCACCCCATTCATGCTTTCTCTCTCTCTTTCTCAAATAAATAAAATCTTTAAACAAAATAAAACAAAAATCACAATGGAATTATGAGTGTGGATACTGTCACCAAAGGAAAGAGAAGGCAGACTTTTTTTTTTTTGAGAAAATTGACCCATGTGCTTTGAAGATTAGAGTGTCTCAAAGACTGCTGAGCTCTTACCCAGAGCTGACAAGTCCTATTTCTAATGTCAGAAGAGAGAGGTTCTTGTATTTATTACATACTACCAAGAAGTAGTAGTAGGAAATGAGAGCAGCATTGAACTTAGAGTTGTCAAAGAAAAAAATCCTTAGGTCTAGCAAGTAGATGGAACAAATGGGTGCTGCAGACAGAGCAACATGGATAGGTTTGTGAATGTACCTTAAGAATGCTTGAGATGGCCAAGCAAGTTAGAGACAGACATTCTAGGGAGGAGAAATCAACGTACTCAAAGGCACAGAGCTGCAAAAAGGCATGATGTTTAGTTTTGCTAGAGTGTAAAGGGAAAATGGAAAATGAGAGAGGAGGTAGGAAAGAGGGTAAGGAGCCAATCACAGTAGGTCTTTTTGTGTCATGTTGAGGAGCTGAAGAGCCACCAGTGATTCCTCATCATGAAAGAGACAAGCTCAGTTGTGCTACTTAACAATGTATCTATGAAGAAGAAGGTCAACTGGAGGCAAAGAATCGCATAAAGTTTGTTTAAAGAGTCCTTGAGGGACATGGTAAGGGTTATTATAGGTTGGATGCATTTTCAAGGCTTGAATATACATGAAGGTAGGTTCAGAAGAAGATTTAGTATGTAAAATCCACTGCGCAATAAAAGCAAGAAAAAAAAAAAAAAGATACACATTTGTGTTGCTACCAAAAAGGATCAGGAGTTGAAGAGCAATGACCATGGCAATAAAATTTTTGTTAGAATTTGAAAATATGAAACCTTCCTGTACTTGTCCACTGTGGTGGTTAAAATATTTGTCCCTCAAGTCTTTGATCCCTCTTCAAAAAGATGGAGTCTGGGGCAGCCTGGGTGGCTCAGTGGTTTAGCGCCACCTTCAGCCCAGGGCCTGATCCCGGAGACCCGGGATCGAGTCCCAAGTCCGGCTCCCTGCATGGAGCCTGCTTCTCCCTCTGCCTGTGTCTCTGCCTGCCTCTCTCTCTCTCTCTCTCTCTCATGAATAAACAAAATCTTAAAAAAAAAAGATGGAGTCTGAATCCCCTCCCCATGAATTTGACCAGTCTTGCCAACTCTAACAAATAAAATGCAGCAGAGACATCTGAGACTAGAACATAAGAGGCAATACAGCTTCTACCTCACTTTCTCCCTTGGGATGCTCTCTTGGAATCTAGCCATGGTGCTGTAAGGAAGGCCAGGCTACATGGAGAGACCACTTGTTCCAGCCATGTGTTCTAACCATAGCTCTGCTGAGGTCCCAGTAGACAACAAGCCTTAACCTTAAAACATATGAAGAAACCTTTGAGTTGACTCCAGCCTTCTTTACTACAAATGTAGGAAAACCCCAAACTAGAATTGCCCAAACTTAGTCCCTAGAACCATGAAATATAGTAAATATTAAATATAATAAAATAATTTAAGCCAGAAATCTGGGGAGGGGGTTGATCTGTTATGTAGCCACAGATAAGTAGGACATATCTTGTATCTGTTTCTTTTGAAATTTTAAGGGCCTATGCACCTATCTTCAGGAACAGGACAGAATGTAGAGAATTGGGCAATCATGACCCCCTCCTTAATGAGAAAAGAAAATCTCTAAGGCACAGAATGTCAAGGGACCTTCCAAAAGATCTGAACACTAGGAAGCTAAGACCTTAATTCTAGAAACACACAAAGAACATGCTTATCAAATTTCAAGTAGTGCAAAGGAAGTAGGAATAATGAATTCCTTAGTAGTTATCTTTGAATTCAATAGCAACTTTTTTTTAAAAGATTTTATTTGAGAGAGAGAGAGAGAGAAAATAAGTGGTGGGGGAGGGTGGAGAGGGGCGAGGTAGGGAGAAAGAGGGGGAGAGAGAGAGGGAGAGGGAGAGGGAGAGAAGCAGACTCTCTGCTGAGCAGGAAGCCCGATGCCAATGCTGGGGCGCAGTCCCAGGACCCTGGGATCATGACCTGAACCAAAGGCAGACACTTAACTGACTGAGCCACCCAGGTGCCCCATGAATTCAATAGCAACTTGATTCTGGTTTAACAAAAAGGTAATATAACAGAAAATACTCCTGGTAGAGATTACCTAAAAAGGCTGGAAAATAAAATACATACATATGAGATTAGTTGTAATGTATTCTCTCTGATAGAGGAAATGGAATCAGGGCATGGGTGGATGAGCTGGCAAAAAAATGAACAAAGTCTTAAGTGGCCTAAAAAAAAAACAAACAAAAGTTACAATCCATGGAGAACAAAATGCTAATGCCAGCAGCTGCCCAGAGGTTATGTGCAGCATCTTGGTTCCCTAGAGTTGTGGGTCTTGAAGGAACAATGACTGGGCCCAAGCAGAGAGGAAAGTGGGATGGGAGATTCCTTTAAAAGGCCCAGTCCATCCAGAGCTGTGCTCACTGTCAGAAGGGGGGCATTCCAGTTTACAGAGCCTTTGGATGAAGTCATTTTGCCTTTCTTACTCTTTTCTTTGATGGTGTGCATGAAAGGGTCTCACCCAAGAATGTGTAAGCTCGTACTCACACCAAATTGGATCTGGAAAACACACCACCTCTAAGAACTAAAAAAAAAAAAAAAAAAAAAAACCCACACACAGAGGTTTACTTTAAGAGGCTCAGAAACATAACAGGAGGAAACACTTTCTACAAAGACTACTTTCCACAGAAGAAAAGGCACAAGTATGGAAGAAAGGAAAGATAGCACAAAACACACAACGAAGTAGGCCGCTGTTTGCACCACTTCATATTCTCTTGGCTTTACCTGACTCTTGTACAAGCTGCGTACAGCTTGTACTGTGATAACCAGCTCTGCAGAGACTCCAACCAAATTCACCTACAGAGTTGATAAAATGTTAATGGCAGTCCTAACAAGTTTTAAAGGCTGATTCTTGAAGACATGGAGCAACATACCAAGAATAGCCAAGACACTTCTGAAGAGAAACAAGGTATGGGAATTCGTATCAGATATCAAAACTTTTTATCAGTTTTATAAAAACTGAAACACTGTACTTTGGCCATAGGAATAGGTCAGTGACTCTGTAACAGAGAGCCTAGAAAGGGACTTGTGCCTAAATGGAAACTTGGTACATGACCCAAGGGTCATTAAAAATTGAAGGACAGGTAGGGCTTGAACAAATACCCTGAAACAACTGGTTATCCAACAACAATGGATCTCTGGGAAAAAATTAATTTGGATCCCTTTCTCGATAGAAAAATCAACTCCACATAAGGTAAGGACATAAATATGAAAGGCAGTATCTTAAAATATATCAAAGAAAATATAAGAGACTCTATACCCCTGGAGTACAGAAAGGTTAAACAAGATCACAAGGTACTAACCACTCAAGGGTGTCTAAACATAAAATTAAAAAACAAAAACAAAAACAAAATAAAATGAAACACTCCCCTCTTTCAAACCTTAAAAGGAACAATCACTGAGCAAATTGTGTCCATATAAGGACAACATGGTGAGGGGCCTAGAAATCTTCTTAGAGAATAGACACATAAACTCAAGAGTCTTGTAAAAATAAAGATGATTTACCAGGCAAACGATAATTACCTTCAACTATTTGAAGTAGAACAATGTTCCAAAGGCTTGCTAAGTGTTAGAGGATAGGAACTTAAAACCACCCACCTCTGGTTTTCTCTCTTCTCCCTGGGAAGGACCAGGAAGGGAGGAATTCTTTGGGTTTTTCTCTTAAACCTACCCCTTCCCAGTAGAGGAGATGAGAAAAAAAGAATCAAGCATTTGTAGATTCCAACCTTGCTGCCTTTTTTTTTTTTTAAATAGAGTTGATAGGGAATTCTATTTGTCCTGATAGGACATAGTAGATAGACTCACAGAGGTGAACTGTACGATGTCAGTACAGTTCAGAGAGAAGTTGTTGGAGCCAAATGATGTCTGCAGATCAAAGCCCTAATTTTGTTCACAATTATGTTGCCCTTTTCGAGGTATCTGACCTCTGTAGGCTTCCAGTTGGCTCAAAACCAATAGGGAAAATGATGTCAGTAGTTATCATCGGCGTGATCGCAACCCTTAAAATTCCCACCAGACTTCGAGTTTTATATATATCTCCTTCCTTCATCTGGAAAGAATTTTAAATAACAGCTTAAGAGTAGTTCTCCAAAGGAGAAGTAAGGTGAACAGATAGAACTTATAAGGAAATATATTTCAATTTGAACTTGTGAATATCAACAAACTTTTCAGTTGGTTGGTAAGTGTGATACAGGATGCTTGCCCTCAAATTTCCAGTGAAGGCCACCAACTCACAAAAACAGGAGAGTATTCCTGTGGTATGTGTGGCCTCTAATGTCCCTTCTAACCATAAGGTTCAATGAAAAATTTTAAACACAGGCTTAAAATACAAAGTTGTCATTTGAAGTCTCAAAGAACAATGCAAATGGTTTTTGACCAATATTCTCAAGCTATAAAGTACCTTTTTCAAAATCTGTATGCTCTTTATACATATATGTGTGTGTGTGTGTGTGTGTGTGTGTGTGTGTAATATTGCCGTCATTATATATACTGGATCATAGAGATCTAGATCTAGATACTGTTGTCAGAATCCCGTAGGATCAATCCCATATACATTGTGTGTGTGTGTGTGTTTGTATGTGTATAGCCATCAGAATCCCATAGGAAACTTTCTGACAATAAATTCTGAAGTGTAACAACCACAAAAGCAAAACACTTCTTCACAGGAAGAATATTCTTACCTGGAGAATTACTCATCACTTGAAAAGGTTCTAGAGATGGACTCGACGCCTTTAGGTAAAGCAGAAAGCATTCCGTATGTATAACTCACTTTATCTGCCTTTCTCCCCAAACTCCTATCCTGCTTTGCTTTCCCAGCAACTTCTCTTTGCTTTTCTTCTCTGAAAGTCGCCCCTTATAAAGAGAGTAGGTTGACGTTAGCACAGTGGGTGGGGCCCCTGCTTGTCTGAATATTAGACTCACCTGGAGAGGTTTTTCAGCTTCAATGATCCGGCCAGGTCTCAGGCCAATTAACTTAGAATCTGCAGAAGTGGGATCCAGACAAGATTTATTTTGAAAGTTCTCCAAGCGGTTCCAATGTTGGGACTACGTTGAGACCTACTGTAAGAGCAAACACCGGTAGTTCCCAAACCGTGGCCTGCATCAGAGTCACCTAGAAGCTTCGGTAAAACAGACTGCTGGGCTCCACCTGCAGAGTTTCTTATTGTGAAGGTCTGGAGTGGGGCTGAGAATTTGCATTTCTAACAGGTTTCCTTGCGATGCTGAGGCCCACACCGTGAGAACCACAGGAATACCCAAATGTGTGCACTTTCGCCCATTGGGTTCTCAAATAGGGAGGCTTTAGGATAAAAACCAAGTTGCTTGGTGATGCTTCCATTGTGAGGTGGATTCCTGCATGTACAGCAAGTCAATTAATAAAAAATGGTTTCTTCCCTCTAGATACCTGCCCTCCTACTTTGAAATAGGGTAAAAAACTTCATAATACCCCAGGCAGTCTCAGCCTAGAGTTCACTTCTAACTTACTGTTATAGCCAAAGGAGATCCAGCAGGCTCTCCAAAGTTCCAACAACTCTGACTGAAACAGGTTGGAAAAAAACAAATCAAATCCACAAGTCACATCGCCACCTCTTTAGGGGGAAGAAGAAAGCATACATATGCATATACATATATGTATATATATGTGCACTTTCTTTTTATAATATTTATAATGAAAATCACAAAACTTAGTTTTTTAAGTAAATCACAAAACTTAGTTTTTTAAGTATGAGAGTTAAACTTGCCATTGTCAGACAAGCCAGATCTCTACTGGTTAGAGCTGGACAAACCCACAGGGCCTCCAGGAAAATATCCTTCTCTGCCTGTCTCCTAGAGTATTTGGGAGCTCGGTCTGAAGACTCAAGGTGCATCTGCTTTTCCCATCTGTTTCAAGCCTGGATAGTCTTTTACTGTTTTGGAGGTTTCGTTATTGAAAAACAGCGGGAACAAAAAAGATGAAGTTACTCCTGCTAAATTTGTATATTCCATCTCAGCAACCTGGCCACATCCTTGAATCTATCTTTTTAAGCAGTTCTGGCCTCGAGTTTCAGATTCATGCAATTTCCCTCGTTTTGACAATCTGCGGGCTGTTTCAATATCAAACCCAATGATTAGAGTGCCAAGACCATTATTTTCCTTAAATTCACAGGGAAGACTTCCATTTTTTTCTTTTTTAAATTTAGCATTTGCTGCCACATTCTCGATGCCTTCGCTGCCGTTCACAGTCTTCTTTCAAGTTGGGAGTGAGAAGCTAATGAAATTCAGGAAGAACAACATAAATGCAATCTCACCCCCGAGGAAAAATGCAGTTCTTCATTTTGGGTAAGATTGAAAACCTCAACACGTTCGTGTTCCTTGAAAATGTGCTTCCAGACCGTCTTCATCATCACCCTCATTATATTCTGGATAAAATGAGAAAGTATGTGTGAAATCCTTGAAAGAGCTCAAAGCCCTGTACAAATATAAGGCTTGCTTGTTACTGTACCTAGACACAGGCTGCTGCTCAGGCATGGGATTCTTTTCCACAATGATTTGGGGGGTCAATAAGTCTTCTCACAACTGGTCCAAGAGTAGCAATTAGTAATGTATCTGGCCCTTGCCCTGACACCACACGGAACTGAGAGGAGCCATTTGGAGACTGGAAACTAAGCAGCACTTGCATGAACTTTAGGGTATCAAACTAGAATTGACAGTCTCTTGACTTCATATCCACCTGAGCGGAACAAGGGAAGTTTTTTTACTTAAGGCCAGAGCCTAGCTGGCCTCACATTATAATAAAATTCCAACAGAAGGGGAATCTAATTCAACACTCTTACATGTGGGCCAAAGAAATCTGGAAGTGTAAATCAGCTTGTCCCACGTTTCACAATGACCCTGGATCTAGCAGGAAATCTGTACAGTGCTGATGCAGCTTCATATGCAGAACCACCCTGTGTCTAGTTAAAACACACTGATCACGGGCCCAGTGATTAGTAGATAGGTAGGCAGATTCTTCTAACACAATATTTATGGATGTACATAGGAAGCTGGTCTGCACAATGAAGATTTTGTTGACAGATCTTTTAAAAACAGTCCGCAAAGTATTCCCATCTGTAGTCAAGTAGCCCTCATACCCATTAATAATTCACAACTCAGCTCAGCAAATGGAACAGAGAATAAACCCAATCATTAGTAGAGACTAGTATCGTCAGCACTAATAAAGGTAATTAACAACAAAGTCTAAGTTTTTCGCTTATCGAGTAATTTGCAAGGGATAAGTTTATGAGGAAATTAACCAGCCATCCCGTAACTCTGTACTTTCGTTCCATTGTTTTAAACATCTTAATTGCCAGGAAAACTTAGCTACGCAAAATGAGAAAAAGAGGTTAGGAACTCGGGGAGTACGGTTCATGATTTTCCACAGCTTCCTTTTTTCATTATAATACATTTTCCATTTTTAATTAAATGAATAAAGTAGCTGTGTTGCCTGTGAGATTATATACAATTGCCAAATAAAGCTGCAGACATCTCTCTCCTTAATGTGCTTAGAGAAGACTGCTATGCTGTCTTTTAAATAGACACATTTTCTTCACTTATCTTGTTTTGAATTTGTACAGGCTTATAAAATCACAACAGATGTTTCCTGTGGGTACTGGGTACCAAATAAATTATACATCAGTTTCCCGTTGGTTTTCTTTCTTAGCGATCATCAAATTCTTTTGAGCTCAAAATTGGGTAAGACAAAATCAACTCTATTTTCTGTCTTCTCTATACTCCTGCATGGAGAATGAAGGCCAATCCAATGACAGCAATCTGGGCATTCAGAATTAAAAAAAAAAAAAAAACTTAAAGAAAAACCTGACTACCTGCCCATTTCCCATTGCATCAAACCTGAAACACCGATACACCAATACACCAGAAAGCATTTACTCTGTAATGAGCACTATGAAGGATAGAGAATGATGAGACATGGTCTCTAAATTCAGGAGACTACCACTGGAAGTAACCAAGTTAAACACAAGAGAAATAGAACAGTGGAGTTCCTCTCTCTGGAGTAAGGAAAGCATTTCCCGTAGGTAGGGAATTGGTTATAAACAGGATGACCACCCAAGTTTCCTTAAGTCCTATGGGTCAGACTTTATCCAGCTAAAAGTTGTAGGAATTCAAAATATCAGACAAAAGATACCAAATTTCCATAGTGATATGTGAGCTACAAGAGCTGACTTTGAAATAGGCTCTGCTATACCCATGCATCATTAAAATCGTCTGGTTTGGACAGAAAGGAAGAAAGTGAGGAGCCAAGGCTGAAGTCAAAAACAATCTCCAGGGGCACCTGGGTGGCTCAGTGGGTTAAGTGTCTGACTCGTGATTTTGGCTCAGGTCATGATCTCAGGATTGTGGGATCAAGCCCCATGTAGGAGTCAACTTAAGAATCTCTCCTTCTCCTTCCCTCTGCCCCCCTCTCCAATAAATAAATAAATCTTAAAAAAAAATAGACTTTCCAAGAGGTCTACATATGACGGTGCAAAGAATGGAGTCTCAGCAACAACCAGCTGGTGTGAGCTTCATAAAAAGAGTGGTTTCCCACCCAATGACAGTGAAGTATGGTGTCCAGACCACCTCTAGGTCCTGGGCCTCAGAGTAGTTACAATGAACAGTAATGAATAGCACCTGCATGGCTGTCATTTCCAGGAAGAGAAAGGGTGACTGTGTAACTAGATTAAGGGAGAAGTAGGGGTTGCATCTTGGTGAGTGAGAAGCAGTTTCTAGAGATACAACTATGAAGCTACCAAATGGCCCCTTCTCTGTGCTCATTAACTTATGTTAACACAAGGCTTGTGTTTCCCAATTTATTAAGAGGTGAGGATATTCCACAAATGCTGACAAGAGTTGAAATCTTGTCTCAAATATGTCTTTACTATCCTAGAGACCTCAGTAATGTGTTTATAATGTAGACCAGATCTCCAAACCTGTTCACATCTTAGCCCAAGGAACACATACCCTTCTTATTTTTTCTTTTTAAAGATTTATTTATTTGAGACAGAGAGAGAGAGAGAGAGAGAGAGAGAGAGAGAGAGAGAGAGAGAGAAACACAGACACAGACACAGGCAGAGGGAGAAGCAGGCTCCATGCAGGGAGCCTGACACGGTACTCGATCCTGGGTCTCCAGGATCACGCCCTGGGCTGAAGGTGGCGCTAAACCGCTGAGCCACCCAGGCTGCCCCTACTTTTTCCACTTCACTGTGTGGGCAACTCCTCTCCCCAAATCCAAAGAGCCATCATCGTTGTCATTTGTTACGAGAAAAATGGTGATGATGTGAAAGCCTGGAAATTATCATCGTTGGTCTGACCCAGGTTTTGCAAGCATGGTGAAGGCCTGTCCCTGTCACTTGTGAAATTGCTTGTCACTACTCAATGCAATGTGTAAACTGTGGCAGCTGCAATTGGAGCAAAGAATCTCTTGCTGCTCATCATGAAAATTGTTCTGAGGCACATTCTGCAAGGCAGCTCTTTGCTAAAAGTGGCCCATTATTTTCTTGAATCTTAACCATTTTGTTCTAACTTGTCAAAGGACCAATAGGCCAAGGAGTGGGTGTGTACAGTGCTGATGACAGCCTGGCCCCCTTCCCATATCCTTCCATGCCTTCTGTAGTTCAGAAACTGAGCTAACAGCCCAGACCGAAGCTTCTCCTAGGTTCTGACGCAAGCCAGGTTTGGGAGTTGAGAACACAGACATAATAGCTGAGCTTCTGTGTTGCAACTGAGGCTTCCCTGACCACCAACCAGAACTGAGATCTTCCATCTTTCCCACCAAACCCACCCCAGGACAATCCCGAAGCACACATGTAACCCGATCCACAACTTCCCTGCCATATCTCTTATTCTTCTAGGGATCTGATCTGTTTCAATTGCCTTCTTTCAGTCTCACTTTCAACACTTCCCCCTCTGGAACAGAAGATGCAGGCCAGGATCTACAGGATCTTGTAGATCTACACGAGAGGAGTGAATACCACCTTAATACAGGATCTACACGAGAGAGTGCATACCACCCTAAACATTGCCACCCAAGTCCAGGCCCTGAGAAAAAGCTATCCTAATCTATAGCCCATTTGGCAGGACGCTGACAACCTGTGTATGGTTAGTTGTTGCTATGTCACAAACCACCCCCAAAATTCAGTGGCTTGAAATAAAAACCATTTATTTATGATTCTGGAGATTGGCAACTTTGGCTGGGCTCAGTTGGACAATTCTTCTAGTTGCAGCTAGGCTCCCTCATGGAACCTTGCTCAGCTGTAGATGGGCTAGGTGGCTCTACTTTGGGGAGTTGACTGGCTATTACTAGATCGCCTGAGAATACCTCCACTGGGTCTTTCATCCTCCAATCAAGGCTTGCTTTCCTGGGAGGGAGGTAAGGTTCCTAGTCAGAGACAGCAGAAGTGCATAAGACACGTTGATGCCTAGGCTCAGAGAAAACACAGTCATTTCTGTTGCATTCTATTGACCAAACGGAATTATGAGGCCAGCACAGATTAAAGTGTGAAAAGTTAGCTCTACCTCTTAAAGGAAAGAGCTACAGAGTCACATTGCAAAAGGCTTAGATACAAGAATTGCAGCCATTTTAGTCATGACCGTACCACACCTTGCCTAACTTTGCCCTGACTATGCCTCTTCCCCAGGACTGGCCCCTGTTTCAAACCCTTAGCCCAATGAGTAATTGTTCCACTGCACCTGGATGGATGTGTAATCAACTGGATAATAACCAACCATTTGCCAAGTTTTCAACAGCCACCTGGATTCCCAACTACCAGGTCTATATGTGTCATTGAATTCACTGATACCAGCACTTTTAAAAGTTGGAATGAGGCTGTAACATTCCTTCAGCAGTGTTCTTAGACTGTGACAACCTCTGCAAGAGGCCAGACTTGACATCAATTCCTGTTCTATCCTCCTCACCCCGACTGTGCCCTTGCTTTCTCTTTTTCATGGAACCTCTTCTTCCCCTGAAGGACCCTGGTACCAAGTGGCCCACAAAGCCCAACACCTGAGTCTGCCAGAAGGATAACAGCTGTGAAAATTTCTTATTGTCAAGATCAGTGGTTCTCAAACAATAGCCTCTTCAATGAATGATGCTAGGACAACTGGGAATCTACATGTGAAAGAATGCAGCTGGATTCCTATCTCACACCATATAGAAAACCAACTCAAACCAACCCAAGGCCTAAATGTAAAAACTCAAACTATAAAACTCTTAGAAGAGAAACTAGGGCTAAATCTCTGTGACCTTGGTCTTGGCAAAGTATTCTTAGATATGATACAAAAAAGCAGAAGCAACCAAGGAAAAATAGGTAATCGGGACCTCATCAAAACTAAAAACTTTTGAGATGCCCGGGTGGCTCAGTGGTTGAGCATCTGCCTTTGGCTCAGGGCATGATCCAAGGGTCCTGGGATCAAGTCCCCCATCGGGGTCCCTGCAGGGAGCCTGCTTCTCCCTCTGTCTATGTCTCTGCCTCTCTCTCTGTGTCTCTCATGAATAAATAAATAAAATCTTTAAAAAAACTTAAAAACTTTTATGCATCAAGGGCACCATCAAGAAAGTGAAAAGACAACGCACAAAACAGGACAAAATACTTGCATGTCACGTATCTGATAAGGGTCTAACATCCAGAATACATACAAAAAAACTTTTACAACTCAACAGCAAAAAGACAAACAACCCAAGAAGCTGCAGTGGGTTTTAGTGGATGGCTAATGACAGCCCTGGCCACAGGAGGACAGTCAAGAACTTCTGCCTCGCTTGGGACTGAGTTACTCAGAGATTTCCCCGGTAGCCTGATGAAACAAAAGATCAAAGGGACAGGCCTAGTTTCTCCTATAGGTAGATGGCCTATTCTGGTCCAATCCATCACAACTTTCTGCATCCACATCCTTGCTGTGGCCTCATCACAGGCAGAGTACACTTCTCTCTGCCTGGACTATCATTTTGGCCATGTGACTTGCTTTGGCCGCTAACATGAGACGGAAGTGATAATGTGCCAGGACCAAGCCTGGGCCTTGAAATAACTCTCTTTTGTCTTTTTACCATCACAATGAAGAGAACATGCTTAGGTTCACCCACTGATCCCAGTAGGAAGAGAAGAGACACAGAGAACAAAACCAAATCGCCCCCAGCTAGACCCAGCCTGGAATAGCCAATCTCCAGCCAACCCCCAGATTTGTGAGCCAAATACCCATATTTTGTTTGCTGAGATTTTGTGGTTGGTTATTATGCA
Organism: Vulpes vulpes; assembly: GCF_048418805.1. Lineage (NCBI taxonomy): Eukaryota > Metazoa > Chordata > Mammalia > Carnivora > Canidae > Vulpes > Vulpes vulpes. The sequence goes on along the minus strand of NC_132796.1, from coordinate 18,096,564 downwards.
GCATTACTGTAGCCACAGTTACCTGACACACCACCCTAGACCCATCTCATCGGAGTTCATTGTCACATGGCCGACAGTACCCTCAGATATGCCAGGCTGGGGACAGCATGTTCAGTCAGCTTCTTCAAGCTAAGTTCTTCAAGCTAAGTGTCCTGCTGATTCTCAGGTAAAACCATATGTGAGCTGCATTCTAGAATCCATGGATGCCCAAGAAGAAAGACAAACATTCCTCCTTGCCAGCTGATTAAGTACACGATGCTGCTAACTGCATCATATTCAAAACCTCATGACGCCTAACACGTTCCACAGAAGAAGCAGATGTCATCTTGACAGGATTTCTTTGTTTTCTCAATAGATGCTACAAGAGCTGCCCATGCTCTCTAGAGCAGGCAATTTATCAAGAGATCAAGATTATTCACTGTGTTTTATTAATACATTTTATGCAGTCATACTGATTTCAAACAAAGGTGTCTTCTGTCTAATTGTTTTTGCCTCTGATCTGACGGGAGCATTATTTTAGAACAATTGTTATCAATCCAAAAGTTACCTTGAGTATAAAATGTAAAGAGACTACACAAAGTGCTTCTATCTATAATGAAGTGTCAAAAACTTCCAAAATCTGACAGCTTTACCTAGAAATTGAAAATAACATTGTACCTTTTACCCCCTCTGTAATATCATTTTTCTTTTTAAGCAGGAAGACATTAGATGCCACAGAATTCATAGATTTTAGAAAACCAGCTACAAATCAGCCTAATCTTTTTAAGCAGGCAAGCGGCATGTTCAGATATTACCGATATGAGCACCTCTGAACTGCATTTGCCCTTCCATTCCTACCAACAAAAGTCCCTCCCTCTTTGTGAAACCACTTTCGCATTACGAAACCTACCCTCTGAGCCACTGAATGCCATATGGAAACAGAGGTACAGACTGTTGGAAAGTCTCAGAGAGAAGTTTGAATCATGTACATTATTATAGCCAATAGAATACAAAAAAACCCCGTTAAAACCATGTTTAAATGCGACCTCCCGATCTCCATGTCCTGGGGGCCTGGAGCCCAGATGCTGTGCTCTGAAAACCATGGCTGCATTTGCGTGGGGTCACATCTCCCAAAGGCTGCCCCCGGCCAATAACTGAGCATGCCAGGGGTACCCGAGCAAGTTAGGCCCACTCCAAGGAGACAGAGAATGCTTCTGGTGGCCAATGTTGGCTGGAGGACACTTGGACGGCCTTGCCAAACCTCTATGTGACTGCACATCAGTCTAGGATGCTTCTACCCAACCTCTTGTCCTCCACTTCAGTCTGGGTCATGTGCACACTATGGTCCGATGGCTCTCCTGGCCTTGCCCAGCAAACTACCCATTTTCTCTCACAGATGTTTTTCTTAGTAAAAGCCTTGCACATTCAATCCTGTCTGGACATCTGCTTCTTATAGGACTAGGACCAACACACACAAATGCCTGTCCTGTGTTTCAGGCCAACTGCTCAGAGGAAAATGGTCTCTCTGCTGTTAAGATAAACTACTCTCAAGTAAACTGAATGAATTTTCTGGCTTGCCTGTTTTTATTCTAATCATTTCTTATTATTGACTATAACAATAAAGAACTACCTCTTGGTCATTATTATAATAATCAAAGAAGATACATATGGTCATCTCATTTACTTACCATGTTTAAATGCGACCCAAGGCTCACTGAATATAATTACATACCTTCTTTCCTTCAATGTCTCTTTGCTGCAGACTATTTCCCAGAGATCAGGGTCCTTCAGTTGGTGGGAATGAGTGCGTGAGGGCAATTCAATGGCTGGTCATCTCCTGAGCAGGTTGGTAAAACTCATGCCACAAGCCAACATCCAAACTTTGTACTCTCCTCATTTCCAGACTACAAAGTCCAAACTTGGACACGACATGTAACTTTTTTGAGTGCCAACATCCTTCATAACTGGTCCCAATTTACCTTCTTTGTCCCTTCCCCACCTCCTGTCACTTTCTAATGCTATCTCAAATAATTAAAATGACATTTGAGGAATAAGAGTTCCTTCCCTGCTTGTTCACCATAGTCACGAGACTTATGTGGGGGGGAGAGAGGACAACACTGATTAGCTCGGAAGAATAAGGAAAGGAGAGTTAGCATCCAAGTATGGCCCAACATCTATGCATTGTCACTCTACCTTTTCCATTAAGACAACTGATCATTTGAACGGGTTTTTTTGTTTCTGACAAAGTTTCCCCTGGTGTCAGTCTCCATATTGACAAATACCAGTTTTCCAAATGATTTTTAGTTAGTAACTCACAGAGAAGCATTTTTATCACAGTCAATAGGAGAGTGACTCAAATGAGCTAATACTGATTTGGCTAAGCAAGTTCAGGAGCTACCTAAATGAAAACTCTCAGTGGCACCTTCTCTTGGACCCTGCCCTAGCCCTGAAACCTTATCAGGGTTTCAGAATGAAAACAGATAGGATGACATACGCAAGCCTATCAGGACTTGGTCTACATGAGACTCTTACTGCTCTGTGACATATTCCATGTCTCCCCCATTTCCCCATGTCATCACTATCTCTTCCTTGAATTTCCAAAGCCATGTTCTATTCTGTACCTCAGAGATAGACTCCTCCCATTTCTTGGTCTGTTCTCTATTTGCCACTTGATCTGTGATTGTTCACCTCTCAGTGAACACACAGGGCACTATGGCACCATTCCAGGCATAGGGCACCAGATCAGGGTGTGAAATAGATGAGAACTAGCCAGGATTTGAAAGGAGATTGGAACAAAGAATGTGGTACTGTTCCGGGGTCGTTTTTCAGCACCATCCCATTCCTCCCATAGAACCCTAAAGTCAGCAATACCAGGAGTATCTGCTGCATCTCTAAGGCTCAAACGCCAGCCAGGTCTTCTGTGAGTGAGATCTCAACAGAGAGTGTGGGCCTAGAAAGATCAGAGAGTAAAAACAGATTTTAGAGAAGTATATCTTCACCAGAGCCTTTACCCATGAATTCTATTTCCCCAGAAGGCAGTCCATTGAAATGCAGTTCCATAAATCATTAAGAGATGCTGTATAAAAGAAACTTTATTTCCATGATCAAATAAGTCTGGAAAACTGTGGCTGAAACAAAGCCAGTAGTTTTCTTCACCTACAGGACTTCTCAGAGCTTTTATTGCACTAAGAGGAATTATGATCAGCAAGAAGTAAATTCTGGATACAGCAGTTCTCAAACTTACTTGGCCATGGAAGCCATGCTTTGTTTTATTTTTTCAAGGCAGACCTATTGATGTCTTGTGCAGCCTCGTTTTCAGAGGACCACGATTTGGGAAACACTAACCAAAAATAATGTCTCTCACTCACAGATGACACAGGGGAGTAAAAATGCTGAAAGATCCTTTCTGAAAAACCATGTTCCTCCCCTACCCAAAATGATCCATACATTCCTTACCCCACACGGAAAATTAGTATTAACTCTGGGTTTCCACACTTCCGGCAATTCAGTTTGGCTAGAGTGACCTTGAGAAAGTTACAAACCTATCTCGGGCATGGTTCCTTCATTTATGACAACTGGCCATAATGATATATCTTCCCAGTCTAGTTCCCAAAGCTATAAGAATTAATGGAGCCTTTCGTAAGGAGCGATGTGAATTCCTTGGAGAAAGTCTCTATGTAAATACAAGGTCTTGTCATCTTAAATGCTGTGGATTTATGCCCTGGACTACACAGTGACAGCCATGCAGAGAGAGTGCTCCATTATTTTTCAAAGCCACAGACGTCTGATCAACACATTAGCCTTTCAGCCATTGTCGTTTATAAATACTACCCTCCCAAACACATGAAATTCCTATCTCTTCCTTTGTGAGCTGCTAAGATGTGGCAGCAATGTGCCCATGAAAGCCAAAACTCTTTAGTATTTCAGTTATTAGTATTTCTAAGGGATAGAAAAGGGAGAGGACTCGCAGTGTGGGATGCATGTGTATAACAACATTTACTTCCACAAAAGAGGGAAAGCCCAGCATAGATAGGATGAATTGGGTTCTTCATTATTTATATAAATTGGCCCTTGAGATCTAATGCGTAAGTGTTTAATCACATGAAAGGAAAATTGAGGCAAGATTTCAAATTAACTTGGCACAAAGATATATTAATTACACTGATGAGTAAAAAATGTTTGGGGGTTGTAGAAGTATGGTATTTGAAACACTGGTTCAAACTAACTCAGATCATTTTTGCTGCAGACCAGTTTGTGTGTGTGTGTGTTAAGAAGTGAGCCAGACAAAAGAAGCACAGCTATGAGGGTAATCACAAGTGTGAACAAGGTGTTAAAAAAACCCAGCAGCGACAAAGATAGAAAACACATGAGGTTGACTAAATGTAAACTCAGCTAATGTTGTGTTGGTTGTAGGTGATCACCAGCTAAAAGGATATAGACTATCTGGCTCAGAGAAACCAGCTGGTTATATTCACATAATTTTTCAGGTACTCTTGTGCTTTGTACCTAATTTATTCTTGTGTTTACCTGCCCCAGGGAGTTCTTTGTTAGAGCTGAGTTCTTTTTCTATTTAAATGTATCCTTCCCATCTTGCCACTGGCCATCTCTATTACCACAATCTTTCCTCTGCCCAAAAGGCTTTTTATCTCCTAACCGATAATTTTCCTTCTGCTCCCACTGTCTCAAGAAAAGTTTCTCAATTATTTGGAGATAAAATGACAACTGAGAAGTTAAAAAAAAAATCTCTCACTGTCCCTTCAGTTTTTCTTAGAAACACCCACCCAGTTTAGACTCCAGGGCACTTCTTGGACTGTGCCTTGTCACTACTACAGGTACCCAAAGTATCCATCTCAATCTAAAATCCCAAATTTCCCCTTTGGAAGGAATGGCGGCTTAAAACATTCATTCCATTGCTTTTGATCTTCTGAAATACCCCCATTAAGTAGTTGCATAGCCTGCAAGAACTGTGAGCTGATTCAGGGGGAAATGAATACTGCTTAGGAAAATTTTAAACGTAAAGAATTTTAAACTTAAATTTCTTACTGCCATTCACTAACTCAAATCAGCTATTTTTACATGGCCCCAAAACAAATCCTCTTGTGTTGTCACTTTATTCAGTAACTGACGTAGAAACATCCCATGTTATTGCTATAGGAAATTTTTAAAAGATTTTATTGCATTTACTCATGAGAGACACAGAGACATAGGCAGAGGGAGAAGCAGGCTCCCTGCAGAGAGCCTGATCTGGGAGTCAATTCCAGGACCCCGGGACCATGACCTGAGCCGAAAGCAGACACTCAACCACTGAGTCACCCAGGTGCCCACTAGGAAATTAAGCCTAGTCCTTTCATTATTTTAATTTCAGCTTCTTATGGCATATAGACACCTCATCAAAAACTGTGATATAGACATGAAGTTCTATAAGATCTATAAAAGCCATTGGCATTCCCAAAGTACATGGAAAGAAAAAATCTGCTTTAATGTAATCATTAGTGCTTTGGATCTCCTGCCAGATTTGGTGACAGGAATTTATTCATTCAATAAATATCTATTGAACACTTACTAGGTACTGCTGTTGGTGCCATGCTGACCATGGCTTACAGTATTAACAGCCAAACGATACAGATGAATCAGGAATGGATGGTAAGGTCCTGACTACTGTGTACTGTGTACTGTGTACATACACACACAGCTATACATATACACCATGTACACATACATATACACTTGTTAGGATACATATAGCTACACATATACACCATATATATATATATCTCACATACACACACACACTCAGGCACATACAAATTTTAATTTGAATTACCTTAAAGTAGGGTATGCACTCCCTAGTTTAGCTACAGGCCCTATTCTTTCTACTGTGTCATATATCCAGCAAGATTAGCCTATTTGTGTAATCTCTCTGCTCCATAAGCATCCAAATATACAACCTGTGGTTAATGAATAATGATGGCAAAGTCGTATGATACTGGCAGAGCAGATGCATGGGCAGAGTTCTCTGAGACCATCCAGAAGGAAGCCAGTCACTCAGCATAAAAAAAAAAATTGAAGGAGACCACCGAAAGAAAGTGGTGTGTTTATCCCCATTATCAACCTGCATGTTATGTTTCTGCACAATGAAACTCATTTATTCCAAAATGATATGTTGTTTTGACCTTAGTTTCCCAGTTAAACTTATGTTATTTCTTTAAACTTTCATAGTTCTACTTCTCACTCCCATTTGTAATATAGGGAGTTAAAAGAGTAACTTCAAATCTATGACTTTTTTCTAATCCTGCCAGAGAGCTGACATCACAGAACAACAAAATGTCTGCAGCAAGGATGTAGGACAATCAGAGCTCTCAGACACGGCTGGTGGAGTGCAAAATGATAGAGCCACTTTGGAAGATGGTTTGACAGTTTCTGACAAAAGTTAAACATATACCTATCAAACTTAACAGCAACTACACTTCTAGATATATACCTGAGAAAAATTAAATCTTACGTTCACACAAAAACCTGTACAAGGATGTTTATAACAGCTTTATGCGTAGTCACCCAAACTTGAAACACTTTGGATGTCCTTCAACTAGTGAATGGATCAATGAACTGTGTGGTATGTTTATACAGTGAAATACTTCCCAGCAAAAAAAAAAAAAAAAAAAAAAAAAAAGGAATGAACTACTGATTCACACAACAATACAGATTTATCTTAGATGCATTTTGCTAAATGAAAGAAGCCAAAGCCAAAAGGCTACAGATTGCATGATTCCACTTATGTGATATTCTGGAAAAGACAAAGCTGTAGAAATGGAAAACAGAGCTGCAGCTGCCAGGAGTTAAGCAGTGGAGGAGAGGTGACCATAAAGAGGCAGTCAAAAGGGAATTTTTGGAGTGATGAGACTGTTTTATAATGGACTTTGGTGGTAGATACACAACTCCATGCATTTGTCAAAACCCATGGAACTGGGATGCCTGGATGGCTCAGCAGTTGAGCTCTGCTTTCGGCTCAGGGTGTGATCCTGGAGTTCAGGGATTGAGTCCCACATCGGGCTCCCTGAGGGGAGCCTGCTTCTCCCTCTACCTGTGTCTCTGCCTCTCTCTGTGCCTCTCATGAATAAATAAATAAAATCTTTACCAAAAAAAAAAAAAAAAAACCCATGGAACTGTATGCTACAGAGAGTGAATTTTACTATATGTAAATTTAAAAAAAAAAAAAAGTAGTAGGACATGGAGGGAAGATGGAATGCAGACTATGACAAACCAAACTGTTTTACAAATGAATCACATAGGGCAGCCCAGGTGGCTCAAGGGTTTAGCGCTGCCTTCAGCCCAGGGAGTGATCCCGGGGTCATGGGATCAAGTCCCACATCCGGCTCCCTGCATGGAGCCTGCTTATCCCTCTGCCTGTGTCTCTGCCTCTCTCTCTATCTCTGTGTCTCTCATGAATAAATAAGTAAAATCTTTAAAAAAAAAATAAAAAATAAAATAAAAAAAACAAATGAATCACATAACTACTCTGAGAATGGTGAGGGTGGGGAAAGGAGCAGATCTAAATCACTCTGGAGAGGCACCTGGGTGGTTCAGCAGTTGAGTATCTGCATTTGGCTCAGGTCGTGATCCCGGGGTCCTGGGATCGAGTCTCACATCAGGCTCCCCACAGGGAGCCTGCTTCTCCCTCTACTTATGTCTCTGTCTCTCTCTGCGTGTCTCATGAATAAATAAAATCTTTTTTTAAAGAGAAATATCAATATGGACTCATGATTTTTAAAAATACTTATTCATAGATAAATATAGAAATAAATATAGATGTGTATAGAATATTATGACACCCCAGTAGCAATGGTTACATCTAAGCAGACAAATCTTGTTTTTTAAATATCATTCTCCAGTAAAAGGAACCAGGACTCCTTGAAGAACCGATTGAGTTCAGGACTTTGGCAAGGACAATACAAGATGAAAATCGAGCATGTTTTGGTGCCAGAAAGTAAAGAAGCGCTCAAAAAAATTATAACTAAAAATAGGATGAGAGCATGGTCAAAGTGCACAGGAGCCAACGTGAAAGAGATTCTAATGGCCAAAGCTGGAGCAACTTGGACAACAAAATAAATAGGGGTAGGGTTAGAATATAAACCTAAGAATGAATATCCATGAGTCCACACTGATATAAATCAATAACTGGATAAATAAATAAACAGAGGAGAAAGGACAACTCTCTCATAGAGAAGAATTTTAACTAAGCAAAATAGAAGGAATGAGGAAAATAGAAAATAACCATTAGAACACCCCAGTAGTCATTGCTCCAGGCAAGATCCACCAATGGATGCCACGTTTGTTTGCAAAAGTCTGAGTAGAAACAAGATATTTGCTTGGTCTCAAAGCATCTCTCCAAAATATTTAGTAATTACAAGGAGAAAAATAGTAAGTTTACAGTCAAGAATACCATAGACACCACTTGACAGATTAGCCAAGTGCTCAAGATTAACATCACCAGTAATACATATTGTACCCTTTTATATGATGACTGGGAAAGGGCACATCACCTTTGTGTTATCCTTCGCAAGAATGCATAACTTTAAAGTAATCGAGAGAAATCATCAGGCAAACCCAAGTTGGGGGACCTTCTACAAAATGACTGACGAGTACTCTTCAAAAGTATCAAGGTCATGAAAGACAACTAAACCTAACCACCGTGGAATGGCGCAGATTGAAGAAAACAGGAGACACAACTCCATGCAGTATAGGACCTTAGAAGAGAAAAAGGATATTAGGGGAAAACATTGGTGAAATCCAAATAATTTCTATAGTTTGGTTAATAATATTGTGCCAAGGTTAATTTCTCAGTCTTTATCATTGTTCTATGGTTATGGAAGATGTCACATGAGGGGAAACTGGGCGAAAGGTATTTGGGAACTCTGCCCTATTTTTGCAATTTGTCTGTAAGCCTAATATTATTTCAAAATAAAAAGTTAAAGACAATAGAAAAAATCAGAGGTGGAATTTTTAAGTTTCTGTGACTGTCTTTTCCAATAAGAGCCCCACTTGTTCTTGTAGAACCTTGCCACTCCCCTATGAAAAGGTGCAATCTTTTAACTCTCCCCTAAAACCTGGGCAGGACAATGTCAATAAATAGAATAGGCACTTCATGACTTCTGAATCTAGGTCATAAAAGGTGATGCATCTTCTACCTGGCTCTCTCTTTCTGGAACCTAACCACAATTTTGTGAGGAAGCCCAGGCCACAGGAAGTCTTCACATATAGTTATTTCAGCTGAAAGCTCCAGCTAATCCACTAAGCCAACAGCCAGACCTGGGAGTACACCTTCGGGCCCACAGCCTTCAAGATATCCCATCAGTCACTGAGTGAAGCAGAGATAGCTGGCCCACTGAGCCCCACCCAACCTGTGGATGTGTGAGCATAATTGTTGTTGTTATTGTTTTAAGCTGCTAAGGCTTGGGGTAATTCACTATGCAGCAAAAGATAACTGGAAAGGCTGCCCTAAACAGATACGATTGCTATTGGAAGGTACTAGATTATATTGATTTCATCCCTTAAAACAAAGCTTGATTCACACAGGTAAAAAGAGAACCCATAGGTGGTATGAGTTTAGTAGGGTTTTTTTTCCCATTTTGTTTCTATAGTGATTTATTTTCCAACAAAGGATCCCTTTCTAAAGGAGATCAATATGACATGGAGTTATTAGGATATGTCTTTTAAGTTTCTACTTTAATTCCAGTTAACACGGTGTCATATTAGTTTCAGGTGTACAACATAGTCATTTAATGGTTCTGTACATCGCTACTGGGATATACCTTAGGGGTATAGTAGGCTTGTGTTTTGCTAGGTCCACTCTAAGCACATCCATATTAATGTTTACCTGTTCACTTTCAGAACTAAGTTATCCTATTTGTCGGTGAATGAGAAGTAATGTGATCAGCGTCCTAATTTCTTCCTTCCTTCTTTGCCCTATACTCACCCTTTAAATTTAAACCTATAATCTCCTGGTAGATATAGATTCTTGCCTTCTAAATAGAGCTGAGACCACACAAATAACCATCATTTACTTGCAAAGGGATGTTTTAATGGTCTTCAATTAGATTTTTTTCTTAAATTTGTCAACTTGCACACGAAAAATCATGCCGAAAGTAGAAAACACACATCAACTTATCAGTAAAATATGCTGATGTCAAAGATACCAAATAATAGGTCAATAACCACCTTAGGAATATTTGAGAACCTCCTTTACTTACACAGCTCCTAACTCCTAATTTTCACAATTAAGCTAAATTACTACCTTGATCTTAAAGAAATTGCAAAATAAATGGTACCATCTTTGAGATATTAACATGGAGAAATTAAAGCAGGAAATTATCAATGCTTACTTTTATTCCTGATATAATTAAGGAACCCACTAATATTCTAGAAATGTATATTACAAAATTATTTCATTCTTATCTGTTAGATTAAAGTGAAGCATGTTTCAGCATACCTTCTTTGAAGTCACTGTTACCATCTGAGTTCACATCAATCTCTGCCTCTTTCTACTTTGAGAGCAAAGGAAACAGCATCAAAAGACCACTGAGTTTTGAATCAGCACCATCTGAATATGAATCCTGGCTCTCTGTCAACCTCCTTGCTATGTCAGTGGTTCTCGAATTTTTAACATGCATTAAAATCACTTGGGAGGCTTGTGGAACACAGGTTACTAGGGCCCAGCCCAAGCATTTCTGATTCACTAGGTGTGGGATGGGACCTGAAATTTGTATTTCTTCTAAGTTTCCAGATGATGCCGAGTTGAACACATTTGAACAAATTACTCCTTGTTTTGAATCTCAGATTCTATGGCTGAAGAAACTGGGAAGTTTCTACCTATACCATAAACATCCATTTCCTTTTCCCTGTATCAGTCAACACCAATGAAAAAGGTTTAAGATCCCATTCCACAACCCTGAAACCCAAGCATTTCAGAAAACAGAACTTCTGGTTTTCCCTTAAATTTGGTGCAAATTCATTTGGCAACAAACCTGGTCTATTAACAATCTTCATTTATTACATATTATTTTTATTTTTAAAATATTTTATTATACATATAATTTGGTTATTGAGGGCTGTGGTCTTACTCCACTAGAGTTGTTTTGTATTATATGGGCTATAAACTATAGTACCTTTCTAAAATGAGGGGAAATGTCTGAATTATAAGTCCTGGCTCTAAACGTTTTGAATAAGAAACTGGGAGTCTGTGTGTAGCACTTCAACATATTTATATATATTTTCCCTGACTTATTTAACTTTTCATCTTTCTCAACTTGCTTATAAATCCCTCAAGAGCAGAATCATGCTTTAAGTGGCAGCCCCCACAACACCTAGTACATACTGAACATGAAGTATATGCTAAATAAATAACCACTGGTTTGAATTTCTTGAGCCTAGTAAAAGTCGAGTAAAAGATTGACATGATTCCATAGTGTGAGATGAGAGAAAGATAAACTGAAAACATTGCAAGCCTCTCAAATTGCAATTCTGACTATAATCCTCTAATCCCAAATGATTCTGACAAGAAGAGAATGTAACAATGACATTCCTGCTCTTCTTTGCCCTTGTCACACATCACATCTACAGTATGTTTTTAAGATTTTATTTATTAATATATTGATTGATATGAAAGAGAGAGAAAGAAAGAGAGCAGGGGAAGAGCAGAGGGAGAAGGACAAGCAGATTCCATGCTGAGCATAGAGGCTGACACGGGCCTCCATCCCAGGCCCATGAGATCGTGACTTGAGCCAAAATCAAGTCAGTCACCCAACTGACTGAGCCACCCAGGCATCCCAAGCTTATCTACAGTATTGAAACTGGACCTTGTTTCCTCTCACCTTCTTAAGAACCTGTGCCCTACTTCCATATTTCGGTTTGATGTCTCTTTTCTGATGACTCCTCTCTGTAAGCTTTTATATATGTTCAAATATTTTTGCATTTTAAAAAATTAAAGAGCCTTTTCAATAAAGGATATGGGAATACTTGGATATCCATAGACAAAAATAAAAAACATAAACGTTGACTTGAACCTCAGACTTCATACAAAACTAACCCAAAATGGGTCATGGACTTAATTGTAAAATATATAACTCCAAAATATTAAGAAAGTTCATAGGATAAAATCTTTGGGCCCTAGAGCTAAGTGAAGAGTTTTTAGCATTGACACCAAAAGCATAATCCATAAAAGGAAAAAGTGATAAACCGGATCTCACTGAAACTAAATTTTTTTTGCTCTCACATCGTGAAAGGGATGAAAAGACAACTCAAGATGGAAGTAAAATATTTGCAAGGTTTAGATCCCATAATTAGGGCCAGAATCTACAATACATATAGAACTCTCAGAATTCAACAATAAAAAAAATCCAACTAGAAAATGAGCAAAAGACTCGAAATTTCACCAGAGAGGATATAAAGATGGCAGCTAATCACATGAAAAGATGTCTAACATCATTAGTCTTTAAAGGAATAAAAATTAAAACCACAGTGACATGTCACTATGCATTGATCAGAATGGCTAAAACAAAAAAACACTGACAGCACCAATTGCCGGTGGAGATGTGGAGAAGCTGAATGCTGAATCACTCATACATTGCTAATGGGAACGTAAAATGATACTGTCACTCTGGACAACAGTGTGGAGGTTTCTTAGAAAACTAAACTTGATTTGTAATAACTAAAAACTGGAAACAACCTACATTCCCTTTAGTAAGTGAATGGTTAAACAGACAAATTATGGTACATCGACACCATGGAATACTACTCAGCAATAAAAAGGAAAGGGACTATTGACATACACCATAACTTGGATGAATCTCCAGTGAATTCTGCTGAGTGGAAATGCCAATCCCAAAATGTTACAAGCTGTACAACTCCATTTATATAACATTTTTGAAATGATGAAATTATAGAAATGGAGACCAGATTAGTGGTTGCCAGGGGTCAAGGTCAGCATGGCAGGAAGGTGAACATGCTTTTAAAGGAACGACATGAAGGATCCTTGTGATGATGGAAATACTCTGTATTTTACTATGGTGGCAGATACACAAACCTACATGTGTGGCAAAATTATATTGAACTAAACACATACACAAGTACAAGTAAAACTGGGAGAATTTGAATAAAATCAGTGGATTGCATCAATGACAATATCTTGGTTGTGATAATAAAGTTTTGCAGATATTACCATTGAGAGGAAAATGGGTGAAGGGTTATTTCTGTGTTATTTCTTACAATTAAGTGTGAAACTACAATTATCTCAAAATAAGAAGTTTGCTTTTAAAATATGAAAATAAAGAAAATAGTCCTTCACCCCCACCTAATTCTCTATCACCCTATATCTCTCTTTCTTTTCTCAAAACTTCTTTAATAATGGTTCAGACATTGCGTTTACTTCACGGCCTTCTGATCACCATTCGATCAACTTCAGTCGACTTTGAACCCCAATATTCAACTGAAACAGCTGTTGCCAAGCTGATCAAGAATTTCCAGATCACTAATTCCAGTGACCACTCCTCAGTCCTTTCCCTAACTGACCTCTAGCAGCATCTGACTTGGTTAAACACCTCTGCCACTCCTAATTCTCTCACTTCACTTTCTAGGACACTCCACTCTTTCAGTTTTCCTCTTATCTCTCTGATAACCCCTGAGGTCCTTTTGTACATTTTTCTTCTTTCTTAAATGTTGATAAACCCTCACATTCTTTCTGCCCCAAACCCTCTTCGCTTCTCACTTTCTTCATTCTCACTGATTGTCATGTGTATGCCAACAAATCCCAAATCTAAATCTCCAGGCCAGATCTTAGGAGCCCAAACTATTATATTATAATTCCCCCCTGTGTCCTTCCAGAATTAATTCAAATCAATATGTCCAAAACTGAATTGTGAGAACTCCTTCACTCACCATTGATGTCTGTACCCTTTCTGGGGTACCCAAGCCCAAATCCTAGAAATCATCATTGCTCAGTTCAGTGGTTCTCAACCATGGTTGATTTTTTTTCTCTGCCTCGAGGGACAGTTGGCAATGCCTGCAGACATTTTTGGTTCTCACAACTTAGGAGATGGGGGCCTATGTGTTATTGGCTTCTTATGGGCAGAGGTCAGGGATGCTGCTAGATGTCTTATAGTGCACAGGACAGGCCCCCACAATAATGAATGACCCAGCCAATAGTGTTCTGTCAACCGTGCCAAGGTTGAAAAACCCTGAACTAATCCCTCACCCTAACCACCCATGTCCAATAATTGCCCTGTCTAGTCTGCCTCCTAAGCGTCTCTTAAATCCATCTGATGTTCTCTAGTCCTATTACCATGACTCTAGGGCTGGTCACAATCATGTCTTACCAAGATTACTAAGAATCTCCTAACTTACTCTCCCATTCACAGTCTTATCCACTCTCCTCCCTATTATTGGAACGAGTCTCTGAAAATTCTCATCTAATCTTATCACTACCCTAGGTAAAATCTTCCAGTGTCTTCCCAGTGTATTGCTCTTAGAATGAAGTTCAGACATGGACAATTTACAAAAAAAATACAAATAGCAAGCAAACATACAAAAGAGTTCAGTTCTAGAAATCAACAAAGTACAAATTTAAATAAGATTTTTCTTCCAATCAAGATGGGGAAAATATGGGAGGAGAGAGTGCTTCTTTTTACTGATGGTGAAAAAATAAATTGATACAAACTTTTTCTAGGAAATAACTTGGAAATATATGTCATGAGTTTTTTTTAAGATTTATTTATTTATTCATGAGAGAGAGAGAGAGAGACTGGCAGAGGGAGAAGCAGGCTCCCTGCTGGGAGCCCAATGTGGGACTCCATCCCCCAGTCTCCAGGATCACGCCCTGGGCCAAAGGCGGTGCTAAACCGCTGAGCCATCTGGGCTGCCCTATGTCAAGAGTTTTGACTAAGGTCATACCATTCTACCCAGTAATACAATTTCTACAAATTTATTCTAACAAAATAGTGAGGGGTACAATAAAAGATGTATATAGAAAAAGTCCACTGCTGCATCACTTATAATTTACAAACTAGTAGAAATAATGTGATTAATAATATAAGAATAAACAGACCATACATATATACATGTGCACACATACATACATACACATGTACATATATATATCATGGAATACAATATATATATTAAAAAGCTGTCTTTCCAAAGAATATTCAGTGATGGAAAAATGCTCTAAGATGATTTTAACTGAATAGATTATGTTGTAACATTATATAGAGTATAACCCCAATGCAATATGTATGCATTAAAATATTATAAGAACATGCACTAATAAGTGAAATAAGTCAGGCAGAGAAAGACACATGCTTTCACTTATTCATGGACTCTAAAAAACAAAAAAATGAATAAACAAACAAAAAGCATAAACAGACCCATAAATACAAAGAACAAACATGGTTGCCTGAGGGGAAGGGGTAGGGGGATGGGCAAAATGGGTGAAGAGGAGGTGCAGGCTTCCAGTTATAGAATAAATAAATCACAGGGATAAATAGTACATCACAGAGAATATGGTCAATGGTATTTTAATAGTGTTGTATGGTGACAGAGGGCAGTTACACTTGTGGTGAGTGCAGCATAATTTATAGACTTGTTGAATCACTGTTGTACACCTGAAACTAATGTAATGTGTGTCAACTAAACTAAACTAATGTGTGCCAACTATACTTCAGTTTTAAAAAAAAGAACATGCACTAAAATGCTAATAAGGTTTATTTTGGAGTAGTGGTGATTATAATTTTCTTCTCTATATTTTCTTGCATTGTCCAAATTATGGTAACAGGCAAATGTAATACTTGAAATATCAATTTCTAAAATGATTGTTCTATGAACTATGTGTGAACACACACATATATGTGTTTAAGGGATAAAGAGGTGTGGAAAGAGAAAGAAAGCATATTATTCACAGAGGAACAAGGGGGTTGTGACTCGAGGTATAATATCCATGCGAAGGTGACAGATTCCATTTGTGATCCAGGAGACAAAAGTGAGCTTGGCACACAGGATCAGGACAGTCAACAAGGTCCAGTTTCAGAAGTTCACAAAGATGCTGTAAGGGCCGGAGCTCTCATCTGGAAGGCAAGCACTGAAGGGAAACTGGATACCAGGTACCTGGATCATCACTTTCTTGGTTTGCTTTCTTGGTCAGTACATATGTAAAGATTTCTATACCCTATTGTATTAAAGGTCACTATCCTTTTAAAAAAAATATTTCATTTATTTATTTATTTGAGACATGGATCATGAACAGGGGGTGGGGGGCAGAGGCAGAGGGAGAAGCAAGCTTCCCTCTGAGTGAGGAGCCCAACGTGGGACTCAATCCCAGGACCCTGAGATCACGTCCTGAGCCAAAGGCAGACAGCCCATCGACTGAGCCACCCAGATGTCCCAGAGGTCATTATCTTTTAACAATCCCTCTAATATTGTACCCTCGCATCCAGAAAAGTCCCCTTGAATCTGAGAGCCCAAATAAAGAAAAAAAGTAATATTATTCACATGCAGGAATGGTAGCACAAACTAATTAACATTCTCATCAGAACTGGACCATTCGGTTTCACGTGCCAGTGCGTAAGCTGTTCCACAGGACCTCCCCTCCAGATAGGTGAAGTGCATCAGTGGGTTTTCAAATTAACACTTATTGAAATTTGAAACTCTTCTTTTTCTTAATTTTTCCCCCAGTCATATCTATTGACCTTCACAGCTGGTATTCTGGGTGATACACATGGGCCTGCAAAGACAAAAAAGCTAGGGAGCGGAGCCATGAGAAGAGACTGAGAGAGAGACACAGAGAGATGGGGCCTGGGGGAAGAAGGACATCAGAAAAGATTAGGATTCCCCTTAAGAGATCGCCAGTACTCTCGTCATTAACTGTACAAAAACGGTAATTTCGTATGGTTCCACCGCAGTGTGAACAAACAACGATCACCCCATGTTTTGATAAGAAAAGAGAGGGAGAGAGAGAGAGAGACAAAGAGGGAAAAGAAAAGCATTATACAGAAGAATGACCCAGATGGATATGGGTCCTACATCTCGGCGATGCACACTCCACGATCACCCACTTTTGGAGATTAAAAAAAAAAAAGGCCAGTGTGGACCAGGTCACGATTCAGACCAGGTCCATTCCACAGGATGGAGGGCAGGCCTTAAAAAGAACCACGCCAAGGTGGATGGCTAGTGGGTGCAATGCTAGACTCCTGTCTTCTGAGGAGTCATTCTCCTTTTAGGTTCCTAACTGGGCCAACTGCTGATGGCCCTCGGTCCCCGCGACGTGGAGCGGTTATTCTCAGTGTGGCTTTTCCTGCAAAAGGCCCGCATCTCCCCCGTGGGATCAGAGTGCCCAGTGCCCATGGACCGATGAAAGCACACACTTCCACCTCTGTTTATCTCTTGGTTTCATGGGTGAGGCTAGACTGCTTCCAATTTTGTCACTCAACAGTGTGGCTTTCTCCAGAGTCGGGTCTCTTGGGTCAGGGAGAGGGAAAAGAGAAAGCGAAGTGGGCAATAACTTCTTTTCTACTGTTTTTCCTCCAAATGCATATCTTTTCTGACACTCCACTTTCACGAAGTTAAAAAGTGGATCCTCGCTAGGACCTCAGAATGAGGATCATGTCATCACCAAGGAGAATTAAGTGACAGTGGTTCTCACCTCCGGCTAATTATGGCACTCGCCTGGGGTAGTCGATTCTTCTTTTGTGTTTTTTTGTTTGTTTTTTGTTTTTTTTTTTTAAAGTGCACTTTCCCAGGCTCCATCCCAGGCCTGCTGAGTCCGAATCCCTGAAAGTTTCTCTTCTTGATTTAACTCAGTGGCCCCCACCGAGGGATGATTTCGCCCACAGGGGACATTGGGCAACATCTGGCGACAGTTTTGATTTTCATAACTAGGAGGCCGGGGCTACTAGGAACTAGTGGGTGGAGACCATGGGTGCCGCTAAACCTCCTACAGTGTAGGGGACAGTCACGATGGCCACACAACAGAGACTGATTGACCTCGAGAAGATGGGTAGGACTGGAGAAAGATTACAAATGGCTCAGTACAACTTACTGACGAGAATAGTTACTAATTGCTAAATCCAGCCTATGTTTCATTTATCCAAAGTCCCACAAGAGAGGATTGATTGACCACAACAAAAAATGTATACATGTTGCCCCTTATGTTTCTTACATTCCTGTGTGTGTCTTTGGGGAGGGGGGAAGTATAGTACTTATTTTTATAGACTTATTTTGTATTTTATATATATTTATATCTGTTATACATACATATACAGATAATCCTATAGTATATATATATATATATATATATATGAAAAAGCGACATTATTGAAAGCAAGATGTATACACATGGCTTGCAGCATATTCAGGGGAAAGTCATTTAACAATGGAGGCAAGGAATGCTTGCATTTATTTTAGTGCCTTGTCCAATTTCTTTGTAAAATTTGGGAGTTTTGCAGTGAATACTGAGATGCAAATGTGGATTTAGGAGGCAGGAACAGAGAGCTTCTGCTATACATACTTGATACAAAGGTTTCTACCAATGAAAGTGCAAGAACTGGTATCATTGTTGCTATTCATTTCAAGCCTTTCCTGTGCTTTCTGGGAATAGCTGCTAGTGAGGAGAAACCGCCTCCACCGCCTTAGACGTAAGTTGAGGCCCATCTTTCTTCAGACTCCTATAGCTCATGACTTCCCTCTGCAAGTGTATGTTCATTCTGGGGAAAATTCACGTAAAAAGGAGATAGTAATTGGGACTTTATTGCTCCCTCCATCCATTCACTTATTCATTCACTCATCTAGTATTGCTTGAGAGTCTGCTGTGCTGGGCAGGCACCATCGTAGGTGCTGAAACTATAGCAGTGAACGGACAAACAAGACCCTGCTCTCATGGTGACCTTTTGCTGGGGGTGATGCACACACAAAAACCAAACAGCTACTCTGTATGGAACATGTCAGCTAGGATTAAGTGGTATGGGAAGAACTGAAGCAGGGAAAGGAGAAGAGGGAGCCTCACAGGGTACAAGTTACAGCACCACTGCAGAGTGGATGATCAATGAAGGCCTCCGTGAGGAGGGGATGATTGGACAGAGAGATGAAGAAAGGCAGAGAACAGGGCCAGCCAAGTGGTTATCTGGAGGAAGAGCTTACAGGGCCATGGAGTAGCAAGTGCAAAGGCCCTGGGGTAAAGATACATATGAAAATCAGAGAATAAGTGCCTCTCTAGTGGATCTGATTGGCCTCGAAACTTTGGCATTTGTTTTATGGGCTTCTGGGGAGTTTGTAAAGCTAAACATCGGTACTGTGACTCTATTCAACCCTTTTCTTTCCACCTGAAAATAAAAAATAACAATCAACTAAGGTCAGATAATCATGCAGTTCGTTTGCACAAAACAGGAATTTAGGTTCTGCATCTATTTCTGAAAGGAAAGAAAGATATGGTCAATAGCTAGAAAAACCCTGTACCTCTTGGAGAGTGGAGTAGCAAGACAACATAGAAGTTTCCACTTTGTGAATGACTAAGGGTTTTGGAAAGAGGAAAAGGAGAGCTGAGTCCAAAGCCTGGTCCAAAAAAACACAAGTGGATGAAGAGAGACACCTAGGACATGTGGCTAGTTCCACAGATGGAGTGTCACCATCCCTGGGAAATTATTCAGGCTTGGGTGAGAATCAAAACCCAGTGAGAGATACTGCTGAAATGAAGAAGGTGCTCAAGGCCTGTGAACTCTCTTCATTAAAACATACAGACACTTGTTCCAGGTGGATCAATGAGCAGGCACCTTGGAGGTACTCAGAGAGCTGGGTAAAAAGCAGCCCTCAAAGAAAGGGCTCTTATTAAGAGATCCCCTATGAGGGGATGATGCCAAAAGATGCCAGGAGAGCTGAAGAAGGCTAGTTCTAGCCCTTTCAAAACTCAAAACGGGAGCAAAGGCTGATCTCTCCCTGGTAAGTTGTATGTGTTCCCAGATGTGGCCTTTACATCTTCAAAGCCCCAAGCAAACTGTCACCTTATGGCCAGAAGATGTCCCCCAAAAAGAGCCATGCTTTGCTTGTTTTCTTTTTTTTAGGAGCAGATTTTCTCTGAGACTCACACATTGTCCAAGGCCTTCTGATTTTCTGAGACTGTTTGAGCAAAAAAGAGGCCTAGCTATTCAAATGTCTGGGTCAGTGGTTCTTAAGCTTATGTCTGCAGAAGGATGCCCTGGGAGCTTGATAAAATGTCAGTGTCGGGCCCTGCCTCCCAGAGGCGGTAAACGTAGGTCTAGCATGGGCCCTGGAATATGCCTGTTTACACATGTCCCACGCCATCCTGAGGCTCGTAGATCAAAGGACCTTGCTTGGAAAACCACTGGCCGGTCCCCTTTCTCTTCCACCAAAATATCCTTTTCCTCACTGATAATCAAAATGTGGTTGTCTGGGGAGAGGTGAGGAAGGGAAACAAGACATAGAAATTGTCTGAAGTGTCCTGAAATCGTCTCAAATGTTGACTCCAACTGCAGACAGTTTGCATTTATGCTCTGCTCCACCTCCCAGATGGAGGCCTTTCTTGCCCCAGTACGTAGCTGGCTACGTGGCATTATGATGAAGGGAGGTGACAGGTCTGCCTACCTTTGGGAGTAAGGCTCCCCCAGAGCTGGGCTTCACCTCATCAAGTCACAGCACCGCCCCCCCCCCCCCCCCCCCCCCCGCAGAGGACAGGAAGGTGCATCGGCCAGGACAGGAAGGTGCTGTAGTTGGCAGAGACTCTGAAGAGACCAAAGACGATCCTGAAAAACAAATTGGGAAGTGCATTAGGGTCCCTACTTTAATGAGATCAATCAATCTGGTCCTTGCCCTTGCTTAGGTAGTTAGTATTTCCCTTATTTGACCAAAAGCAGTAAGTGAATAGAAAGAGAAGAAAGCTGAGCATAGGAACCCCTGCCATAGCCTCCTGAGTTGCTGTGAGACCTCAACGAGGTCACCTCTCTTCTTTTCCTCTGAAGAATCAAATGGTGGATTTAAAACAACTTCTAAAGGCCCTTCCTGCTCTCGGTAGCCAGGATTCAGTGACCCTTAGAGTGATCATGGTTAGCTTGCACCATGGAGATTAAAACCAAGCATGCCATGCTCTCCAGGCAGTGGGGAAACATGGCAATTGGGGTCATGGGACACAAGTGGCAAGATTAGGTTGAGGACCCAGGGCATCAGGAGACAGGGTGGATGTGGGGCTTAGGGAAGAAGGGAGGAGAATGTGCAAAGCAAGGTTGTGGGGCTGCCCTATGCACTGTAGGATGTTTGGCAGCATCCTTGGCCTCTGCCCACTAGATGCCAGTGGTAGCCCTCCTCCCCAACCCACCCTTCATGACAGCTACAACTGTCTCCGAATGTGCCCTTGGTGGCAGAATTGCCCCTGGTTGACAACCACTAGTTTTTTTTTTAAAGATTGTATTTATTTATTCATGAGAGATACAGAGAGAGAGGCAGAGATGTAGGCAGAGGGAGAGGCAGGTTCCCCGCGGGGAGCCCCATGTAGGACTCGATCCCGGACCCCAGGATCACACCTGAGCCAAAGGCAGACGCTCAACCGCTGAGCCACCCAGGGGTCCCTACAACCACCAGTTTAAACAAAACTGAACACTACGGCTTTCTCCAGCTTTCTCCTCTTAATAATGATTCCATACACTCCAAAGGGATATATGTAATTTTCACCATTGTACCCGAAAAGTATCCCAGCTTGGGTGTTTCACTTAAGAATGTAAATCTGAAAGGTGAAGACCACCCCTTCCCAATTCCAACCTCTAGCAAATTAAGATATATATATGATGGGAAGTGCCAGGGGGTGGCGGGGTGAAAGGAATAGAAATGGGGGAGAAGGGGATCCCTGGGTGGCGCAGCAGTTTGGCGCCTGCCTTTGGCCCAGGGTGCGATCCTGGAGACCCGGGATCAAATCCCATGTCGGGCTCCCTGCGTGAAGCCTGCTTCTCCCTCTGCCTGTGTCTCTGCCCCCCCCCCCTCTCTCTGTGACTATCATAAATAAATTTTAAAAAATTAAAAGAAATGGGGGAGAAGAAAAGGCACAAGACAGGGGGGAACCTGGGATCACTGAGGGTCAGTCTGGATTGAAAGAGTGATGAGGCCCTCGAGGGCCAAGGGAGAGACTGAGGGTGAGCGAGAAGGAAACTGGAACCCACAGAAGAATGAGGAAGCTTGCAGAGCTGGAGACTGGCCATAAGGGCGTGCGTGCGTGTGTGTGTGTGCGTGTGTGTGTGCGTGCGCGTGTTTTAAGCAGCTTTCTCAGGTGGAGGCAGCTGTGGGAATGCAGTCAGCATATTCTGGGGGCGGGGGAAGAGACTGGATGGAAAGGAGGAGAACTAACACCTAGACACGGGAGTGCAGAGAACCAGAGGCTGGAGCCAGGAGAAAGACAAGCATGGGCAGGGGGGTCACACCGGCCCACAGACCCGCAGCGAGCCAGACGGCAAGACCGCAGCAGTGTGGCGAGGGAAACTGAGGCAGCTCAGCCACTGCCAGCCCCACCGAGCACCCAGGTAACGTCCGCTGACCACATCGAGAGTCCACTAAGCGCCAGGCACTGTGTGAGCTCCAGGAGACATAAAGAGAAAACTCCCAGGCCCTGCCCTTGAGAAGGTTAAGTCTATCTGGTCAAGCTCCTGAAGAGTGAAACAGTCGGTGATTGCCTCTCCGGGAGGAAACGCTGTGAGATGCTCAGTTCGTGTTGCTTAGAGGATGAAACAGCATAATCAGGAAAGAAAAGCAGCTCCCAGCACGCTCCCTACCCACCATCTTCTGTTGGCTTGAAAACAGCGATAGGGATGAAAGTCTCCCATAAGGTTCCAGCAACACCTCTGGCCACCCCTCCCCTTGAAGAGTGGGGCTCTGATTTACAACACTGATTTTCAGGGAGACCCTCTTACTGTCAAGTCAGCTGAATTCCCGTGAATTTTAGATGCCCACGGGTTGGGCTGCTGTTTTGAATTAGTTCCTCTTGCCAAGGGATATAAGAAAGGGCTCCCGAAGGAAGCCTGCAAAACCAGCTCATTACTGTGCAATCCATTCCCCCCGCCACCTCGCAGAAGATTCAGGCGGAAAAGCTTTGTTGCCACCGTCTGATAACAGAGGTGGTGGCCTGAATACTAACCAGAAAGCCGCAGAGAAGGAAATGTTTTTTGAGAAAATGTGTCTCTTCTGCAGGTAGGAAAACAACAAGACAAACACACACACACACACACACACACACAGAAAACCAAACCAAACCACAGGTCTCTGTTCACAAATCTCAAGTGGGCAAAACTGCCCGCGTCTGGGGAAGTACTGGGAAGGTTAGGTCTGGGGGTCCGGGTTTGTGAGCTCACATACAGCCCAGTCGATTTGCTCAAATGAGCACAAACAAAGGAATAAATTTGTTTGAAAGGGCAGGCTTCATTATACTCTAATTAATGTAAATCTTACCCACAGAGAGGAACCAAAATAAATAGCTATAGTAATTAAAGTGTAGGGGTTTTGTTTTGGCTTTTGCGGGGGGGGGGGGGGGGGGGCTATTTCAGGAGTGTCTAAAAAGGGTTAAGATTTGATGGAGTTTCAGGAATGGGTTCTTAAATGATCACTTTCCAGAAGAAGGCACTACCTAAAACAGTCAGTGGCTGCCCCTAATCCAGGTGGGTAGAAACCTTAATCTCCCGGAGCGGAATACACCACGTTCCCACGAAGGGGTATTGGAAAACAAGGAGACCAATGCTAAGCCCCAGATCTCTTAAAAATGTCGTAGAAAAAAGCCGAAAACAGTGAGGGGGGAAGAAAATGAAGTCATTAAAGCACTGTCATTTTGAAATAACCGGACCAGCAGAGCTAAAAGACGAAAGCTGAATTTAGAGCTCACGGGGCAAGGGGAACCTGTCAGGCCAAAGTGAGTTCAGTGAGTCTCCCCCAAGGCCCCCCAAGCACAAGGACCGGAGAGGGTGGATAAGAGGAATTTTTGCCAAAGATGGCATTACCTGATTGGTAACGGAGGTGATTATAAACTCTCTTTGGAGATCGACCATTGCCTGCTTTATGTCACAAAAGCCCACGCAGCCTTCTCAAAGTGGTCCAAGGTGTGTCTGAGTCAAGGTCATGTAGCAGCCACACATTTTTGTGACCGGCATAGCAATTAATGCCATGCTTGCTTCCATCTGTGACACATCCACACCACCTGGTGAGGGAGCCAAGCAGGCATAGCTCTCAGTTGAGGAAGCATCAGCAAACACTGAAGCCCAAGGATTCAAATGAACCTGGGGTGTGTGTCCTACGGCCAGAAGGCCAGTGTGACTAAACAAAAGTGAGGGAGGAGGAGAGGGTCCTGAGGCTTATTCTGACCGTCCAAGAGATGATGGTGGCTTGGGCTCGGCGGGGAAGAAGGCACAGCAGTCAGATCCGTGGTGTGTTTGGAAGGTAGAGCTGATGAGATTTGATGAGGGATGCAAGGTAGAAGGAAAGAAAGAAATTCACATGATTTCTGGATTTTCAACCACAGCACTTTCTTACATTTATAGGAAAAGTGAACACTGGAAAAGGAAAGGACTCGGGATGAATAGAAGTACAAACTTGGACATGTTAAGTTGAAGCTGCTGATGAGACACCCGTGTGTGCGCGCGCGCGCGCGCGCGTGTGTGTGTGTGTGTGTGTGTGTGTAGAGAGAGAGAGAGAGAGAGAGAGAGAGAGAGACAGTGGAGACATGAATTTGGAGCTCAAATGAGAGGCAGAGGCATAACTTGAGATCATTAGTATATAGATATTACATGAAGTCATGGGACCGGCCGAAGCCATTTAGAGGGTAAGTGGGCAGAGGGAGTGGAGAGGAGGGTTGTCTCCAAGAGTGGGAGCGCAAACTGGCCCGGGAAACATTACAGGATGGGCAAGTGAAGTGAGAGCTAGAGTCATCCATTTGAAGGGAGCCAGTAGGAGGGTTGTGTGTTTCTCCCCAGTGACATTCAGCTCCTCAGATGTAAAATGGGCAGAGATCCATTTTTCTAAAGATTTATTTATTTATTTATGATATACAGAGAGAGAGAGAGAGAGAGAGAGAGAGAGAGAGGCAGAGACACAGGAGGAGGGAGAAGCAGGTTCCATGCCAGGAGCCCGACGTGGGACTCGATCCCAGGACTCCAGGATCGTGCCCTGGGCCAAAGGCAGGCGCTAAACCGCTGAGCCACCCAGGGATCCCCCAGAGATCCATTTTTAAGCCCGGTCTGAGTAGATCTTGGATGCCCAGGTCGTGGGAGAGTAATCACCAGAGTGGTTGTGGAGAGGGAGGGAGGGAGGCAGAGTGGGAGAGAGCCGCGGGCTGAAATATTTATCACGGGAGGGAAAGTGACGGTGACGGTGACATCAGTGGTGTAACAAAAGGTCACCAATGGAATAAAAGGCCAGTAAGATGGTGGCCTGTGCTCCACAAGGGCTTCAGTTTTTGAGGTGAGGGCAGGGGGCAATATAGACATAAATCCCAGCAAATCCAGAGTAAAGACGAGTGAGGGAGGGGAGCTTCAGGGAAAGCAGTTAGATCAGTGGTTCTCAGCTGGGGCAACCCCCCCCCCCACTCCTCCCATGGACATTTGGTGATGTCTGATGTCTGGAGACATTTTGGGTTGTCACATCCAGGGGCAGGGGGAATGCCACTGGCTTCTAGTGCGGAAAAGACCAGAGATGATTCTAAACATCCCACAGTACACAGGACAGCCCCATGACAAAGAATGTTCTGGCCCAAAGTGTCAATAGCATGGAGGCTGAGAACCCCTAGATCAAGAAGGTAAAGGGAATCTTCATAGGAGAAGAGGGTTTTCCAGCACACAGAGTGCAAAGGCTTGAGGAGTGAAGTGGCCTTGGGAAGTCAGGTGGGAGTAGGAGGCAAACAAAGATTTATGGGGAAAAGTGCTGGGCTGGGCAGTCAGAGGGCCCTGGGGAGACCGGCTACCTGATGGTGGCTGGGGGATGTAAGGTATCACAGGTTTCATCCTGAGGAGGAGGGAGACGAGTAGTTCTATTTACATCCCTTCTTGAAAAGTTGTGCGTGGGGTTGAGAAGGGCAGGATGGGAGGTGGAGGGAGCAGCCCGGGTGTGTGGTGCGCTCACCAAGCACAGAATCCCAAGGGCTGCTCTTCTGTCCTGCTGTCAGTCCCAAGGCAGCCAGGGGACAGGCGGTCTTAACAGGAGCTTAACCTAAATTTCAAATCTAATCCCTGAAAGGAAGACAGAGATTTATTGTACAGTATCAAGATAGATGTCTATAAATGGGCAAAAACTCAAAGTCATAAAATCCTATATTAAAATGTCACATTTTGAAAATGATGGAAACCGAATACGTGCGGTGTGATAAAAAAAAATTGGTAAAGTGTTACTGTGCCAGATGAATGTAGCTTAAATGTGTCATTTACATTTTGACAGTTTCAAATGCTCCCTTTTTATTCCCTCCTTTGTGCTAGAACACTGCAAATTCAGGGGAATTTGTGGCTCTTGGTGTTGAAAGACATTCCCTTCTATTTTCATAGAGTTATCAAGTTGAAGAACAAGCTACACACTTCTTAGAAATGTTTTTTTCCCCAAAACAGATGAATGATTTCACCAAGATTTTTTTAAATAAAAATAATGTTAATGGATACCCACTCTGTGCCAAGAATTGTGACCCAGAGGAATATAGTGATTGAATTACAGCATTTCCAGCTATTTCATTATAATACATGTTTAATTCTCTCGGGACAAATCAAAAGGCACAAAAGTTTAAGATGATTATTCAAATTCAACTGTAATGTCTTAAACTTTACAAGGATTTTGTAATTTGCCCAGGAAGGAAATTCTGCATTTTAAGAAGTGCCACTTCAAATTAATAATCTATCTGTAAGTTAAACCATTGGAAAGGATCTCGAAACGAGGTAGTCGGCGGTCCAAACACCGTGTACAGCCCTGGATTATTTTATTTCAAGTGCCAACTTATTCAATCATGCATTGTCAATCCGGATTGCTCAGAGATACTTCATGGTGAGCAAATGACCAAACGGTGTTAGTGTAGCTGTTGGGCTAGAAACCGCACGCTGGTGACTTTTCGGCAGGCCTCGCACCTGCCTTCCTCACCACCTTGTCAGGACCTATCCTTGGTCTCAAGGGAGCTGAGTTGTACCACGTGGCTAGCTCCACACAAATTCAGCAACACCGCTGGGAAAACGTCCTAACATTGATCATGAACGGAAGGGAAACAGTTGAAATCTCACTTTAAAATGCCGTGGAAATGTCAGTAAGGTGTTTTGCTCTGTGTAAATGACAGTGGGTCTGTAAAAAACTGTTTCTGAATAACTATTCTTGGGGTCGTTGGCAAATTCTGGTGTAGGTAAGCTCTTGCTAGGACCACCCCCCCCCCCACAAAAGAAAAAAAATACTGGCTGTCAGCTAAGTGGTGGTACCCAGCTGGGGGGGGGGCTCCCACCCAACTGGTAAACCAAGATGGGAAGGGATGGAGGTAGGTGAGTTAAAGCCTTTGATTGCTTTGGAGAAGGGAAAAGGGAAAAGGAAAAGGTGTGGGAGGGAAGGAGAACCCCAGGCTCTCCATCTCACACACCTCACTTAAGGTTTGTCGCCTCTTCTTTATTTTTCTGCCTGGTGGAAAGGTCAAGAAGGACCAAAGAAGGGAGGGGGGAGAGGGAGGAGGGGAGGGGGGAGCAGAGCAGAGCGAGAGGGTGGTGCGGGAGAAGTGACCGCCAGGAAGGGAGCCCAGAGGAGCTGCTGTGTCATTCTGTCCCCTCCGCCCGCCCCCGCAGGGCTCCTTCCCTGGCAGCCGCTGGAGACCGAGGCTGAGCCAGAAGCCGCAGTCCTGTTGTGAATGAAGAAGCTAAGAGGACTTTAAATCAAAGCAAAGTCCCAGAGCAGTAAAGGCAGGAGGAGCTCGGCGAGTTCAACACCACAGCAAGCACCTGAGAAAAAGGAGCCAAAGGTTCCCTTTCTAAAGCTGTTGAAGTTAAGAGAGACGAAGCCCGGGCATCATCCTGGTTATCACGTGGTGAACAAAGGAAGCATTTTCACCCAGGCTGGCTAACTTCACAAGCTGCAATTAAGCAGCCTTTTTCAATGTTGTGTCTTTTATAACACAAGTTTAATAAAGAGGTGCGCTTTTGATAATTATAGCGTAGAAAATGCACTTATTCATTTCGGGGAGGGAATTTAGGCATAACTTCGTATCCAGGCTTCAGGAGAACCATCGTCCCCGCCACACTGAAATTTGAAGGGGGCACTGGCACTCACTTGGCATCCAAATAGAAATTTTCGTGCAGATCAATAAATCAATAAATGAACTGTGAAAAGGTAAACTGAGGCGTATTAAAAAGTTTAAGAGTTTATCTGAGCAAAAGTCGATTCAAATAAGGCAGCATCCAACCTAGCAGATAGAAAGGAGCTCGGGGGAGCTTTATAAGAGAAAAGACTTTTATAGGCAGAAAGGAGTCAGAACAGGGAAATTCAACTTGGTGAAAACGCAGGCTGATTATTGCAAGGTCACTGTCCTTCAGGGGAGAGCAGGGGTCTAGCGGGCAGATGACCTAAGCAGTCCTGACCAGGCAACTTCTGATCGACTGGTTTGACATCCCATTTTTGAGACCGTTGGAATCATAACTAAGTTCAACCTGTTTGGTTGTCATATGCGTCTCCATTTGGGGCCTGCTGTCCTGTGTTTAACCAAATGAATAGATGCATGCATAAATGAATGAATGAATGCAAGTCATGCTAGTCACAGAATCAGGAGACGTGTGCCTACGAATGAAAAAGCAAACTCTGGAGAAGAGAAAACCAAAGTTATAAACTAACAGAAAATGCCCCCTCCAAGGGGTCAAGAGCATCACTCAGCTTTTGATGACAGAGTATGTGCATATTTACGTCGCACTAAACACATGGATTTGACAGCTTAATTCACCGTGTTTTCTCCTCACCGCTTTGTTTCTTCAGAAATCTGCTAAGCAAGAATTATATGCCCAAATGTATGCAATGTGGCATTTCCGATGTTAAAGGACAATGAGCAACCTCCAGTGGTGTAGGATGACAGGCATTTCCTCCCAGGAAAGCTTTCCAAGATGTGAAACTTGCATCCCATTTGTGCTGCTCCAGACAGAGTGATTTGTCCTCCATTAAACATGCTTTGCAGTTAATCCTCTCAAAAGTGTGTTCGTAAGCCAACCGAAGAGCTCTGTGCATTAAGAGATTTGGTCAATGACCATGTTTTAATGACCATCAGATCACCAGGCAGTGGAGTTCTTTTACCTGCAATTTTCCCCTGATAGGCCCCTACTTTAAATATGCAGGCACTGGGAAATGGGCTGGGGAGCGGAGCCAAGAGGAGAAAGTGTGAATTATAAGCACATCAGAGTCTTAAAAATTGGCAAGCCCGCTTCATAAGTAGAAATGTCCCCAAGCAGAGGCCATCTGTCTCACATTCCATGTTTGAGTCCTTTACCTGTTCTTTTAAGTGACAAAATACAGCACAGCAGGAACTTACCACCCAAAAGGACATGCCTTCAAGAATAAACTAATGGCTCTATCTAAAAAGCCCTGGAAATATTAGATATGACTCTGGGGAACAAGCAGGACTGGCCTTAGCATACCCTTCCAACCTGACTTAGCACTTCCCTCACTCATGGGCCCCCTCCACTATAAAATATCCAGTTCATTTTGGTCTCCTCTGGTATCATTTTGTAATTTGTATTTGGTTTTGGTGAAATAGTCAAAGATATTGAGTCAGGTGGTTTTTGGATTTGAACCCAACACCTTCACTTTCTGGAAATGTAACCTTGCAAGAAATAGCTTGAACCTCTCTATGACTCAGTTTCTTCATCTTCCGAATGGGATAAGACTATTATCTCTTTCGTGGGGTTGTTGTGAGACACGGGACGATGCGTGTAAACTGGTTAGCAGAGTGGCATTTAATACACACTCACTGGATTTTCACCAGTACCAACAGCCACTATCTACGATTGTATAATTAGGGCTTCAAACCTTAGAGGGTTTGTCAAGCCTTAGGGGATTTGTCAAACCTTAGAGGTAGTGGAGGTTTTAAGAGCGTCAAAACTAATGACTCCCCATTAAAATCCACTGTTATCATGGTTTTGTTTTATTTTTAGCACTCATCTTTCAGGTCCCACCTCCAGAGACTGTAACTGGATTGATCTCATGGGGCTAGGGCATTAGGATACTTTTTAAGCTCTCCCAGCAATCCCAATGTGCAGCGGTGTACCAGAACCGCACACCACCACCCCCCGCCACACAGACACCATTTTACAGATAATGAGACTGAGGTTTGAAAAACTCAATTGACCTCCTCAAGGTCACAAGAGAAAACAGAGCTGGACAGTAAATAAAGGGATAAAACCAAATTTTATTCAGGACCATTGCTATAGGGGAAAGAGACCTTAGTAGAAACCCAGGCTCAACTCTGAATGCAGCATGGACCAGTGGGAATGTATAGCCAAGGAGCAGGGTGGGAGTTAGTGGATGGGAAATTACTAAGAGGAAACCTCAGAGGGAAGGAGGATTTGGGCTCAACCCACCTAATGGGATTCCTTGCTGAAGATAGGCCAGGGTGATCAGGTATTGCCTGGAGGATAGGGGTGCAGGTTGAGGAACCTGATTATTTACAAGGGGGATGAGATATGGAAGATGGGGGCCTCTTGCCTAAACTGACTTAGCAGGGTTTTTGCTAAAAGTAGATTTTCAAGTGCCCAGGTGGGCCTAGAAGAAGATTCAGGAGTCTGAATTAAGTTCTGAGAAGCAAAGAATCTTTGTCAGTATGTCTAAGCCTCAACCCCAATATTGGTATTCCTGCCCCTTGTTTATAACCCTAAAGTGTTTCTTCGGTAAAGTTCTGCCTGACAAAACATAATTGATCTTCTAAAGTATGTGTTTTTTACATGCAAGAAGGCTTTAGAAAAGAAGATGGCCAGTCCCTTGTTGGTAGGTCACCCCCAAGGGGTAGCACAGTCCTTGTTCTAGGGAACCTAGGAGTTCAGGGATCTAGACCCAAAGATAATTTTGGAGTCCCGGCTGGTGAAGCACAAGTGCCCTGTATGTTGCTACCAAGGGCATATGTGACCAAGGACAGTCCTGCTGCCAGCTTCCTTACCTCGTGGTCAACGCCTGGAGTTAGGAGATGGGCAAGAAGCAGAGCCTGTTCAATAACTAGACCATGCTTTTGCCTACTTCTGTTTCTCTTCATTCTGGATTACGGATGTCTGAGTATAAAATCTAAAAGTTTAAACCACACGAATTTGGGGAGACAGTAGACTTCCTCCAGTGCAGGCCTGTTTCCGACTCCAGGCCCTGGTTCTGCTGCCTCACCCTCCAGAAGCGCCCTCTCCTCTCCTCCTTCCTCTCTGCAAAATTCTACCCATTTATAGAGCTCCACCTTTGTCTGAACTACCTCTACCCTGAAAAATTTCTCTTCACACAGAGTCAATATCACACAGTCAATATTTAATCTGATTTAGAAACTCAATTATGAGCTCCTAAGGGCAAGGAATTGCAGGAACATTGTTCTGTATCTAATACAGTAATACTAGAATATAGCTGAGCACACATCAGATCCTTGATAAACAACTCTGGTTTGGTTTATTTGGGGCCTATTACTTCTTAAAGGGGTGGTCATGGATAGGATAGTGAAGAAGAAAGTATTGTGGATAACCTAGGGGTAAAAAAACTTAGTAAGTAGAAAAACGTAAGAATAGACTGAGGAGGAACTATTATAGCAAGGAAGAAACAAGCATGTAAAGAATCAAAACCTCTACTCCAGGTGAAAGTGGGCCTTCTGGAGATAAATATGGAATGGAAGATGACTCTTTACAATCCTCGTTCTCGAATCCATAGAGAATTCACAAGGAGATTAGAGGAAATGCTTTATTTCCTTTGAAATCCAGAGGGAAAGTCAGTGTACCTTCTGTAATAGTTTGAATTACTGTCCAACAAATATTCTTTCTCCTCCCCCACCTACTGTGATGCAAGGAAAGCCTTAAATGTGCCTGTGTACGGGGGCTTGGCTCCTTCATCCCAAGATTCTTTGCGAAGGCCACAATAGAGAGAAGACCACAATATGAGAAGAACGCAATAGCCAGTGTTCCTTCAGCCTGGGCTCCATAAAATGATACACTGAGCACATCTGAATCCAGCCTACAACTCGGATCCAAGTCCAGCCAACCTGCAGCTTGAAGAACAGCCACCCAGCCTGGACCAGTCAAACCACAGTGAACTTATATAGAGATCTGTGAATAGGAGACCAGGTGCTTGTTAAAAGCCACTGAGTTTGGGGGCTATTTGTTAGGCAGCATTCCTGTGGCAGCAGCTGGTTAATACACCTTACGCCGTCTGAAGGGAAGCATTAGGTTGAATGTGTTGAAAAGTAACAACCCAGATAAATTCATTATCTGAGTCTCGCATACCTGGTTTTATAGCTTACATGACTCATGGCCAGGTTTGAGCCAGCTAGAAACGAAAGGACTATGAGGGAGAAAATATCCCCCTGCTCACACAAGCATCTTCTTTGATAGTAGCCCCAGAACTGCCACATAACAGGAATTTTGAGGAGCTAATAAGCTGGAGGGGGTGGAGGCAGATAAAGAGAGCTTAAATCTCTATTTTCATAATGCTTAACAGAAATGTCAACTCTCCCCCATGTCAAAGATGGGAGCTGGCCAATGACAATTAAGAGGGAGATCAGAGAAGCCCTTATGCTATGCTTCAGTGCCATGTGCCCCCCCCCACCCCCGCCATATAAACCCATGCACGGAGGGAAGGCAAACATTCACAGATTTGAACAAGACTCATCTGATCCTAGAACAAGATACTAAACAAACAATAGTCTATTTTGGGATTTGAAAAAAAGCTAAAATTCATAGGGACAACAATAGGGAAAGAAAAAAGAAGGTAAAGATAAAAAGTTAAAAGATTCAGGACCTTAGCATCTGTGCTCAGTAAAATACCACAGTATCTTTAAGTTATATACACACACACATATACATATTTATATTTTCAAAAGGTGATACATTCCTGTGATTGAACATTTATATATGTATATATATTTACATATATATTTATGTATTTACATATATGTATAAAGTGAAAACTCTCCTTCCCACACTAGTCTAGTTCCCTACCCCCTTAAAACCCCTAAGTAATTATTTCTGTTAATTTCTCAAATATATTTCTGGAATTTCTTTAGGCAATAGAAGTACAGCATTATAATTTTCTCATTTTTAACACAAAGGAAAGCATACTGTACCCACTGCTCTATAATTTTTTTTTACTTCATAATATATCCTGGAGATCTTTCCATTTTGAGACGCGGACAATTTCCTCATTCTTTTTTGTTATAGCCACATAATATTCCATTCCTTGATTGTTATTGTTATAACTTCTAATAAGACTATGCTATTGCTTGAATGATTTCAAGTCTTACATTTCTTACAGATAAATGGTTTATCACTGCATTTATTATAAATGGGATAATAATTATTCAAACTGAATATGTGGTAATTACAGGATGAGGTTTGCGGTGTCTGAAAACAATTTCTGAGATGTCGGGAAACTTAATAAAAAAAATTTGAAGAATCCCCAAGACTTCTTGGCAGAAAAATAGGAATTTAGGAGTAAGAAACTCCTCTGAAGGAGCCATGATTATAGAACAGAAGAGGAGTGGACCCATGTTAATGAAATGCCGACAAGATGTGAGCTAAGACATCTTGTCCTTAGGTGTTCATGTCTTAAATCTACATCTGGGAGCAAACTAAATTGGACAAAACAAGGATCTGTCTTTTGTTTTCTATTAGAATTCTGGGAATTTGAGTACTGTTTCCACATGTCTTTGGGGGTCCATGTTTTCTCTTGTTTCTATTCTCTCCCAGGCCCCATCTGGGTTTGGATTTAATGTCTGCTCAAAATCTCACTTTTGTGAAATCAAATTCTCTGCTCTTTAAATACCAAGAGTTTTAAAATCTTATATAAAAGTCTTCCTCTGGGGTACCTGGGTGGCTCAGTGGTTGGGAATCTGCCTTTGGCTCAGGGAGTGATCCTGGGATCGAGTTCCATATGGGGTTCTTCGCGGGGAGCCTGCTTCTCCCTCTGCCTATGTCTATGCCTCTCGTTGTGTCTCTCATGAATAAATAAAATCCTAAAAAAAATAAAAGTCTTCCTCCTTTTGCAGATTAAATCCTAACCTTAATTTGGTCTTAAATAAATTATAGCCATCAGGATAGGTGTTTCTTTTTTAAGATTTATTCATTTATTTTTTGAGAGAGCACAAACGGGGGGAGCAGAGGGAGAAAGGAGAGAGAATCCCAAGCAGACTCCGTGCCTAGCACAGAGCCTGATGTGGGGCTCAGTCTCACAACCCTGAGATCATGACCTGAGCTGAAACTAAGAGGCAGATACTTAACCAACTAGGCCCCCCAGGGCCTGATGTGGGGCTCAGTCTCACGACCCTGAGATCATGACCTGAGCTGAAACTAAGAGGCAGATACTTAACCAACTAGGCCCCACAGTAGATGTTTTAGTTATCAACTGCTACATTAAAAACTTCCCCAAAATGGAGGGGCTCAATACAAAGCTTTCATTTTCCTCATGACTTTTTAGGAATTCAAGGAAAGGCTTGGAAGGATAGTTCAACTCTGATCAACATGGCATCCACAAGGAAGGCGGGCTGGAGGCTCCCCTTCCCAGATTTCTTTAGTCACATGTCTGGAGCTTCATGGTATCTGTCTGTCTGTCTGTCTCTCTTTTTTCACATATATTCCTCCAAGCCTTCCCATGTGGCCTGTGCTTCCCAAGCATGGCAGTGTAAGGGTTGACCAGACTTCTTATTTGGCAGCTCAAGGCTCTAAGGATATTCCAAGGGACAGGATGTGGAACTTGCCAGTCTCAGCTGGCCTAAGCCCAGAAAATAGCACAGTGTCATTCCCATGGTACACTTTTGATCAAATCAGTCACAGAGTATGCTTATGTTCAAGGAGAGGGGACAAAGAGTTCACCTCTTGATAGAAAAAATATCAAATGATTTGTAATCATATTTAACCTGTCACAGTTGGGATATAATCCATTCCATTTCCTAAAAAATTGCCACCTTTTAAAGTTTCACTCAGAAATTAAAAGTCTTCCAAATGCTGTATGATCTCATTTACCTATGAAATCTAAAAATGTCTAAGTCACAGAAGCAGAGAGTGGAATAGTGGTTGCCAGAGGCTCAGGGAGGGAGGAATGGGGACATGTTGCTCAAAGGGTACGCACTTCCAGTTGTAAAATGAATAAGGTCTAGAGATCTAATGTACAGCATGGAGACTATAATTCATAAAACTGTATTGGACACTTGAAATGTGCTAAGAGAGTAGATCTTAAGTGTTCTCCCCCCACACACACATACACACACACCAGCTAACCATTTTAGCTTGATTGTGGTAGTCATTTCACAATGTACAGGCATATCAAATTATCACATATCCACCTTAAATATATACAATTTTTGTCACCTATAAAAATAAAATATATTGCAGATGATTTTTTTTTAATTTATAAAAGACATTAAGTCTTCATCATACTCATCTGAATTGGGAGATGGTTTTGTTCATTTGTATCTGTATATTCTACAAAAAAAGCACAAACCAGCATCGTCTTATGGAGGACGAGGCAGATATGCCCCTGACACATAGCAATGTCCTCCCCTTGGGTGTCTCAAAATAAAATCCTCACATTTTATTCCAACATCTCAGACAGGGGGAGAATTATAACTGGTTGGAGTACAAAACAGTATGACATGTGAAGTCACCTTAAGAAGTTGTGAAATGTAAGTGGCAGTTGGACAGTTGTACTTCTACTGGGAT
The DNA here is from genome assembly GCF_048418805.1 of Vulpes vulpes. NCBI lineage: Eukaryota > Metazoa > Chordata > Mammalia > Carnivora > Canidae > Vulpes > Vulpes vulpes. Next base: position 18,060,697 of record NC_132796.1, on the reverse strand, counting down.
AGTATGACAGTGTGCTTAGAAACACAGGTTCTGGAGATGCACCACCTGACTCTGAATCCAAGTTCTGCCATTTTTTTACCGTGTGACTTTAGGAAAGCTACAAAACCTCTCCATCCCTAGTGTCCTATCTATAAATGTGGGTCTATACATACATATACGAAATAGAGATGTGATGAGAACTTAAACATATAATGCACATAAAAAAAAACTTAGTGTGTGGCATATTTTCAGAGCTTCATTGAGTTGCAGCCAGGGTCAGGAAAAGGGAAGCTACAAGCGTTCATCCTCCCATTAGCCCATAGAGGGACATGCTAAGACTTGGATGATCAGCTGGTCGCGCAGCATGGGTTTGTCACCCCTAAAGCAGCGGTTCTCAACTGAGGATAAATTGCCTCTTGGGGTCATCTAGCAGTGTCTGGAGACAGTTTTGATTGGCACAACTACAAGGGTACCGTTAGCATCTAGTGGATAGACAGCAGAGACGCCGGCAAACATCTCACAATGGACAGGTCAGCCCCCACAAAAAAAAAAAAAAAAAGCATTGGGACCATAATAGCAATAGTGCTGAGGTTTAGAAACCCTATGCTGGAGGGACTTTGCCAATATGGTGATCTCTCTCCATGTAGATTCAGAATTTCAAAAGATCTGCTCTGCTACCCTTGCATTCTACAGCAGGATAGGCTCTGCTTTATGGGATAAGTAAAATCAGAAGGTGACAAAATGCCCAAGATAAGGCTCTTGTGGTATAGCTTATATATGGGTAGTTTATTTTGAAATGTGACCCCAAGGAACAGAAGTGGGGGTGCAGGGAAGGGTAAAACAGGGAGGATGGAAAGCCAATCTAAGGGCACATTATTAAGCTGTCACCACTGTGAGCAGTCGGATCTCCGTGTTTCTGGAGATTCCCTGGAGAGCCATGAAGAATGCACCTCAGAATTGTCTGCCCTAGGGACTAATATTTATCTACCGACTGCCATTCCCCAGCGGTCAAGGATTTTTCCATGGGAGTTAAGCACCTTTATGTTCGTGTGCACCCTAGAACACAGAGGCTGCAGGGAGGCCTTGGGTCAGCTCATTAGCATAGCTAAGGTAAGGTGTTGTCAGGGGCCTTCTGCATATAGCTGGCTGCGCCCAGAGGAATATATATAAGCCAAGAAGATCTGATGCTGGGCACCGGATATGTCCAATACATTCAGCTTAGTGATTTATTTTACAGTAGGAGGCCCTGTGTTAAACCCTCCCTACTGCCTACCCTTCAGCTTTACAGATAGAAACAAGCAACCAAACTTGTGGCAATTTTTCTAGCCCAGAGTGAGGCATTAGCCTGGAGGGAGCCTGATTTTCTTTCCTGGTAATGTTCCGTTTCTCTCTGTACTGATTTTTTTCCAGACAGCTCATAGGTGGTATGTTTAGGATGACCTAGCTTCCCAGATAGCACCCTGGGGTAAAGCCTTTCTCTCTCTTCTCTGTCCTCAGGGCTAAGGGTTTTCAGACTCTTGAGGGAAGATGGTGGGCTGCTTCAGCCACCTGATGTCACCCTTCAGCACCCAGGATTCTGTTCTCACAGTGAGTCTAATTTCTAAATGACCAGCTGTTCCCAGTCCTGGTGATCTTCAGATAAACAATAAAGCCACTGGGCCACTGGCCATTCCTGGGTTACACGGCCTGGCCTGCCTTCTCAGGGACTGTGGGGACTCAAGATCATTGTGGTCATCCAGTGGCCTTCCCTCATCTCAAATGACCCTATTCACCAGCCCTACAGACACCTTGTCTGTACCCCCAGGAGGGATATCTTCTACTTCCAGGGTGGCTGGCTCACTGGATCCCTTCCTGCTGGACAATAGAAATTTCTTCACCCAATATGCCAGGTGAGTCTATTTGTGGCTATTACCTCTTGTGTTAAAAGACTCAGAACAAATTCCACAATGTCACACATTATAGAGAAAGTGGAAATTTACCAGGCTAGGGTCATAAAAGATGAGAGAACATAAATGTTCTGTCCTCCCATGAGCTACATGGAGAGGCGCCCCAGAGACAGGGCACAGGTTTGCATTCCAGGAAAAAGACTTGGGCCCTTTCACCCTCAATCTTAGAGTGAATATGATGGAAAGCAGCCTTGTCAGAGAGGCCACAGACACACTCCTGGGCACCAAGCCGTCTAGATTTGGATCCCAGCTATGGCAATAGTTGCCTAAGCCCACCAACTAGCAGGAATCTGGGGCCTATGGGGGCCCATAGGAAGCTACAGCCACTTTTGTCCACAGATGGGAGCTACTAGTTCTGTGGGCAGCTGAGTTTGGGAGCAGCCACTCCCTTAGGAGGAAATGATGCCTACCAGGCTGAATTAAGAATTATATTTAATAATGTCACACTCTGTCAGAAATCTCTCTCTCTCTCTCTCTCCCTCAGTCTCTCAATCTCTCTCAGTCTCTCAATCTCTCTCCCACCCCTGTTTCTGAAAAATGTAATGACTTACTGCATATAATACACAGCCTGTTTCCATATTTATGCAAATCATACAATTAAGAAACAGAGAACTTGTTTTTTATTTGGTAACCACTTAGTTATTATCTTCATTACTTTTTTAAAGTAGGCTCCACCCTCAGTGTGGAGCCCGACACAGGGCTTGAACTCATGACCCTGAGATCAAGACCTGGGTTGAGATCAAGAGTCAGACGCTTAACTGCGCGAGCCACCCAGGCACCCCTATCATTATTATTTAGGGACTGCGATGGCCCATTTGCTTATTAATAAATGAGATGACATGATCAGATCTATCTTTTAGAAAATAATTTTAAGAGCAAGCACAGAGAAAGGATTAACAAGTAAATACTGGGGACCCAGACACTCCCAGTGGGAGAAAGAGGAGCCTCCCACTCCAGCCAGGTCACTGACCATGCCACCCAAAGAAAGCCACGTGGGTCGCTGCTGTACGATGCAGCTCCTTGCATCCCAGAACCCCTGCAAAATACGAACGTCTTAGCAATGTCTCTGTGAACTCTTTTCAGCGAGCTGTTCTAATGGTATTGCTAGGAATGCCCTCACATGCGTGTGCACCGTTCGTTTCAAGGAACAACTTCCTCGCTCTGCACACACACGCCAGCTAGGAATGTCAGCTCCACGCATTACAGAGAGGAGTGTGACTCTAAGTAGACAGATTTCCCAAGCCACCGGCCATATGACCATCCACTCCCTTCAAAAATAACAATCCCAACGCATAAATAAGAGAGATCCACCCAATGTTGCGTTCACATTCCAAAGTAGTAGAGCCGGGTGACCGCTAAAATACGACCCGGAGGAGTCCCAAGGGGCTCATGCCGCCTTTTAATATCAGGCTGTGAAACAATGCAGTTACGATGACAAGCAAAGCATTGCCTCTGTCCAGATTTTCTCTCCAGCTACTACTGCAGCCATTAATTTCCTGCCCAGATGACAGCATGCCCCCTGACGTTTGCCTTGCCACTTGTATTTTTCCCACTCGACTGCAGCACCCTCCTCCCATCAGAAAGTGAAAACAAGTGCCTGGTAAGGAAAACACAAAGCTTCGCTGGTCTCCACGGGCGCGCGGGCCAGCACCAGCTCCGACAGCAGCTGGAGAATTGGGGGGGGGGGGGGGGGGGGAGGGCAGCCAAGATGCTTTTCTTCAGTTCTCTCAAAAAGAGAGAGAGAAAATTATACTGCATACTGGGGAGATCTCAGATGAAGGAGGTAGTAAAAAACCATGGCCCCTGCGTTTGAACATCATTGGTTCCCAGTGTGTCTGTAGCACAGACAAAATAAACAGGGGGAACTGCGAGTAAACAGAACTGCAAGTGTCATCTGGTCCTGAGGGGTGCAGCACCCCCCCTCCCAGAGCCCCGGGGAGGGGACCGGTAATCACGTTTTCTCCGCCCCCGGTTCACAAATCAGGCGGCAGCACAGGGCTCTCTAGGTATCACGGAGCTCTAAAAATAACCGCCTCGCCTCCTTATGTAACCCGGAGGCAATCTCATTCAGTTTCTAAATTTAGAGCCCTCAGCAAAGGCCAGTCTGGTGGGGAGGTGGTTGGTGGTGCCAGTTAGCAGAATGACTCACAGAGCCCAGCTAATAAAAATTAAATCTCTCCCTCTCCGGAATAATATGGGAAGGGATGCAGGTATGGGAGGCATTTTTAAGAGCCCCAAATAAGATAAGGTAAGCGCTGTTACTGCAATCGGGGAGAGGATGACTCAAATTACCTTGTGATAGAAACAAAAATCATATTATGTTTGTCTGGTAATCTTAGGAGGAGGATTTCTGAAAGCGTCAACTTGAAGCCACCCTCGCAGACTGTTTATATGCGGGGGTCAGCAACCGGGTGTGTGGTGACAATTTCTCAAGCAAAAACAAGATTTATTGACTTTGAAGTTTTCCATTAAATAGACACATGCTTTCCTCCTCTGACCTTCTTCACTGTTCATCTCCTTTATCAGCTCCAACGGCAAGTTTACAAACAGAACTACACACACACACCCACACATCTTGCAAAAACATTTCTCCCTCATAATGTACTAGGTTAAGCAGGAAAAAATCAGTCTTCTCTGGTAAAGCTTCCATTTATCCAGCATGTACACCGCCAGAAAATTCTAATGGCCAGAACTCCTTTTGCAGTGATGTTCTACAATAACAAATGCTCACAATGGTGGCTGAAGTGTTACAACATTCCGAAGGATCTTTTGAATTATGATAGAAAGACAGTTTTCTGGTTTGAAGGAAATAGACTAAGGTCCTCTGAGAAGTGTTTATTATCTGTAGATGGATGACACGAGTTGTCCATGGGGGAACAGAACCTGGGGTTTGTTTCAGGGGCTCAAAACCTGGGGTTGAGTCCGGGCCCGTTGGCAAGTCACCTCGGGAGAATTCATTCACGCTTTTCCAAGCCTCGAAAAGCCTCACCTGTAAAATGGGGCTAGTAATCATAGCTTAGTCAAGTGCTATAAGCATCCAGTGTTCTCTATAAAATTGTTCAGGTTGGGGTTTTTTTATGCCTTAAGGCTGGGTAGACTATGGAATTTATCAGCATAGCCCTTTCAATAACTATTCTAGAGACATATAAATTTATTGTAATTAACTTATGCATCTGTACAGTAACAGAATTGCAAATACACCCACAATAGCGAAAAAGCATTTATCAAATTCGTAACTTGCATTCACACATCCATTCCCAAAGCTAATTATTTATTCAAATATGAGCATCTTCCCTAAGTAGAGCCTGTAGGGAAATGAGATGCTGGGAAAGAAGGAAAGGCGCTAGTAACAGCTCCCACTTGGATTGTCCCTTCCGTTCCACCAAGCGCCTGCTCTGCACCCTTCTAACTACTTTAAAATCTCAACCCATGGAGTCCTCCTAACAGCTCTCTGGGTCCTACTATTGTCTCCCCTTGGAGGGGGGGGCTGAGCCGCTGAGAGGTTAAAAGGCACTTTCAGCCTCAGAGAGAGCAGCAGGGTGGGTGTTTAACCAGAGGACAGGGACCCAAAGTCGGTTCCCCACGGGGCAGAGGCAGCCTGCTGAGCCCGGGGTGCACCCCCCACCCCCAGTGAGCCTGCCCGGTCCTGGTTACTCTCCTGTTGCCTGTGCACATGCATGCCTGCAGGGGTTCTTCCAGAAGGTTCACATTGGCCAATGAGACAACACACAGTCACAGCCCAGAACCGAGCTCCCCCAGGCCAGCAAGACCAAACCCTGGCTCAGAATCCGAACTCTCCGAAGCTGCTCTGCTGAGCTGCCGTGGCTGCACGCCTTTCTACACCCGCGGCCCCCTGCTTCCGCGAGGCTTCCCATCCTTGACGGACCCAATCGGGGCCTGCAGTGTGGGGCTTGCCTGCTTCCCACCCTTCCAGAGCCCACGAGGAGCTCATCACAGCCCAGTTGGCTGCCTGGCATCTGTCAAGTGTGTTCCTGCCTCCACGGCCTCTAAAATTCGCAAGGAAGAGACAGGGTGACCAGAGTGCTAAAAACTACTAGGTCACAAAACCAATCTGGGGACTTGGTTGTCACCTGTCACTAACTAGGGGCTGGAACTTGATTAAATCACTTAATCTCAGAGCTCCCGGGTCACCGTCCGTAAACCACACTCATTGGGGAAGAAATCCAAAGCCTTTTTTGTAAAAGTCTGTCACTCTAAAGACAGATTTGACTTAAAGCAACTTAAGAGTAAAAATATACCCATAGGAACAACTCTGGACAATTGTAATGGACTTTCTGGTTGGGTTTTAGAGGCCTCCTCGCCCACAGGGCCTCAGTCTCTGGGAGTTTCCTGCCCAAGAGAAGCCCCCCCAAAAGGCTTTAGACCCTGCAGATGAATAGGGTCCTCAAACCCAAGCAGAGAGCCCATGACAATCATTTCCTACATTCAGGTGGGTCCAGCAGCTCCACGGAAAGCACCAGGAAAGTGTTAGCCGGCCCCAGCAAAGCAAACTCTGTCGGTGACCCCGTCTACAATCCTAATCAAAATCCTTATCATATACAATTCCAATTGGAACCACAGAAGCTGCCCACTTCGTGAGCTGGACTGGAGGGTTTGCTCCCTGAAGTCAGAAGAAATCATTTCTGAGGGAAGTACACACACACACACACACACACACACACACGAAGAATATGGTCACGGTTCTCTTGTCTGTCATTGCCTAACTAGCCAATGTGACTACACAGGAAAAGAGGAAATTGCAAGGAGGAAAAAAACTCAGGGCAACTGAAATAGGTGGTGGCAAGTTCATGTGCAAAGCTCATCGACCTTCCTCCTAGAACAGAACCTCCGCTCCTCACCCAGAATTGACGTGTGCTAACTTCACGCGCTGTTCCAACAAACTTAGTTCCCTGATTGCCACATGGAAAAAAGAAGAACTGCTGTAAGTTTGAAGAGGAGATGAGTAAAAACAAACACAGTGACTGGGGTAAGAGACAGGGAGAGTAAAGACACAGCAGCTTAAAAATGGAAAGCCAAGTAGTATTTAGTGATGGCAGCCCATTAAACGTCATCACGCCCTCTTGATTACACCAGTAGGGCCTGAAGACCCAGTACAACTGCTGCTATTCCTGACGATCCAAATCATTCGAAACATTCAGACCATGTTCAGAATTTTCAAGTGCAGGGACCAGAGAAGATAGAAATACACTACAAATTTGTATCAAACAATTAAAATAAATGTTGCAATACATGCAATTATCCTCTAAAGGGAAATTTTCTTTAACTGGACCATATTATTTCCTCATAATGTCAGTGGATTTAGAGTCAGTGTGATTATCTCGAGGAATCTTTGCAATGTGCCACGCTAAGAACTCAAAGCAACGGCATGTACATGAAGATGGTAAAAATACAGAAATGGTGTTTAGGATTTGCTCCCCAGGCAAGGTTAATGGAAAGGCTGAATGGGATGAAGAAGGTCACAAATGATGAGACAGGCAAGGAAGAGCATCTACTATCGGAAAGACATTATCCTGTTAGATACAAAACCCCTGAAGTAGTGATAACATTATCCAAGCCCCAAAATCCTAATCAAAATCCTTATCATATGCAAAGAGATGCTATCTCTGAAATTTAAATCCCTGGCCCTGTTTGCTTACGGTTTCTTGAGATTACAGCACCAACACCTAGGCTTTAAAGGGCTGCTTAAAAGTCTCTGGAAGACAGCAGTCTTCCAGTTCCAGGCTGTTTCAGTGCCGGGAAACAAAGCCCACGTGGGGTGCTTGCTGCCGTGCCAGCACCTTTAAGGGCAGGTGAGCACATGAAACAGCCAGAAGAGTTTTGGGGTGTAGAACGTGGCCGAACGAATCTTTTTACTACACACTTCAAGCTGGATGTGAAGCACTAAGCAACGTGGTGCTTGTTTTGTGCCACCAGGGCCAGGAAGCTCAACAAATCCTAATATATATACACATTTAGCTGAGTCCACAGTATAAACGCTCTTTATTTCCTCCTAGAGGCGCAGAATATTGATTTGACTGCTATCCCTGGGCAGAGAGACAGAATTAAGATTTCATCTATTTGCCTTTGTACAGAAATCCTTTCCATCCAATGGGGCATGGAGGAATGACCTACACAAACAGGGACTGGTATGTTTATCTTTCTTTCTCACATATTTGTGTTTTCCCTATATCTGTGTGTGTGTACACCACAGCTTCCCCCATGACTACACTGAACCGAAAGAAGTTGGAATAAGGTGATGGAAAATCCCCTTACAGAAATCCCTACTGTCAAACAGCATCTCTTACTGAGTCATTTACTCCTCTAACTGCCTAGAAAATGGCCTCTTCCAGGGAACTAAATGGCATCTCAAGTTGCTTGAGAAATCTAATGCACCTCCTTCTACCAGGCAATCTGTTCTCTTTTCATATGTAGCATTAGGCCTATTATCCTTAATTCCACGCCCACGCAGGCTGTTACCTAGGCAACAACATCCTCAGATCACAGATTGGTCAGGCCAAAATTTCCATCCATCTTTGTGAATCAAATGGGTGGCTAATACGATCAAATACACCAAAATTAACTTTCCAGCAGTTATAAAAGGAAATTTGTAAAAATAGCTGGGACCTCAGTGGTCAAAAGGAAGGTTGATGTGTACAGGGAGGTGTTTAGGCTGTTGTCAAGGCATAAAGAGAAGGTTTCTACGGAATGGCTTAATCTCCCCAATTAGAGTAACAGCTGAGAAGATGCTGGTGGTTTGGGGGATTTTTTTTTTCTGTTCCTTAGAGGAAAATGTGTGCTATTGTATCAGTTTAGGATCTTCTAGAAGCAGATCCTGAGTCAAAGATTTAGGTTGAGGAGCTTGTTTGGGAGGGGATCCCAGGAAGGCAGAGAAGGGAAAGAAGCCAACAATGCATTAATGAGCTGGTTATTGCTGGAGGCAATTGGGGCTGTCAAAGAACCAAAAAAAAAAAAAAAATTCAACGGAGTGCATTTGAAGATCTAATTGGCCTTATTAAGTGATTCCTGAATCGGGCAGCATCCCATCTAGCAAGTACAGAGAAGATCTGAGGTGCTGTACGAGCTGGGAGGCTTCTATAGGCGGGAGGGTGGGACAAAGAACTTATTAGCAAAAGACAAGAAAAGCTTGTTTTAGGCCAGCACCTCTTCTTTTTTGCAGGGAAGAGAACCTGCAGGGTTTTTCCCAGGCGATGATCTCACCAGCTCGATCAGGAAATTTTAGGTTGACGGTTACAAGGTCACATTCCTGGGAGAAACTGTAATTACGTCTCGGTTTGGGGCTGCAGAGGTAAATGGCTCCATTTGGGGTTTGCTGTTTCTGTTCTTACAGGGCCCAGTCCCACTGGAGACCGTCTAGAAAGAAGATGGCACACAACTCAGAAAGCTCTGCTGGCAAGGGAAGTGAGGTATTTATCCACCTACTCCGGGGCCTCCTGGCATGAAGTCACTTCCGTCACTGTATGAACTCCCAGGCACTTTCAGTATTTTTCCAATTTCTCTGTTTCCTCATCCATAAAATGTGGATAATACTAGTACCTACCCTGGGATTGCTGCAAGAGTTAAATGAGAGGATCTTTATAATATGCTTATATAATACCCGGTACACCCTAAGCACTTACTAAATGGGAGGGTAGGGGGAAGAGGGGGCTTGAGTGGCGGGTTTGGAGACTCGAGGGTATGGACGCTGTGCAAAGTGAGATATTTAATGATAAAGTAGGGAAACAACATCCTAGGGGAGAGAAAGAACAGAATTGGGAATCAAAGGCTTTATATTCCCTAGGGAAATCCATTTAAAATTCTCTGATAATGATTTATCCTGTTATATTACAATTAATTGTTTATGGGTCTAAATTCCCCCACTGGACTCAACTCCTCCATAAACCTATACTTGCTAAGCTCAACCTATGTGTCAGGCCCTGCCGTTGGCACAGAAGTAGTGCATCAAACAAAGTGCTGCCCTCAGGGCTGATGGTGGGGTGGGGGGAGATGGGCAGAAGTAAACACATAAACAATATATAGCTTTAAAGTAGTCGTGAGAGCAGATAAAAGAACATGAGGACACCAGGGTGGAGGGTGAGGATGCTCAGTGAAGGCTTTGACGATATACTGACATTTGAGTTCTGCAGGCAGGCCAGGTCCAAGGACTCAGAGAGGAGGTTCCACGGAACTAACCAAGAGTGTCCTTGGCTTCATGCAGGATGGAAATCAAACAGAAGCCAGCAGAAAGTGGAAGCAGGGTTTACTGAAGATATATATACGAGAGAGAGAGAGAGAGATACAGAGTGTCCAGGAGACTCTTGAAAGGAAAAGAGCAGGAGTCACATCTTTGCTTGGGGTCTGGGGTTTTTATTGGTGACTGTGATCTGGTGCAGGGTCCTCTGAGGCATCCAGGAACAGGTCAGAACAAGGACAGGGTCCAGGGGTCCTTCCTAAGTCACTCATTCCCTGAAGTCCTCAGGGGTCTTGATGTCAAGGGACTTGGAGACCATGGTCTTGGAGAATGTTTATGAGGACCTGGCCCAGTCACTGCTTAGATGTTACCTATTGTGCTGGAAGACTTCAAAGAAATCACTGTCTCTTTGTCCCTTAGGAGGAGAACAAATGCTGTTCACATTACAAGGCATGGATAGAGTGGGTGGGCGTGCAGGTCCCAGTAAGAATGGTGGCTGGAAAAGGAGCAAATGGGGGGAAAGGCTTTTTCTTTCATGGGGTCCCTTCACTGTCCCTGCCTCATGAGTAGAGCGCTGATGAAAGTGGGGGAAGGGGTCCTGTGGCTCTTCTAAAAGGAAAGTTCCAGGCAGACTGGAGAGCAAAAAGAAAAGCCTCAAGGCAGCAGCAGCAGCAGCAGCAGCAGCAGCTTTGCTAAGGAAGTCTGTGGCAGCCAATGGGGTGGCCAGTGGGGGGTGGCTAGTGGGGCTAGAGGGGGAAAAAAGCAAGGCAAGAGCTGTCTGAACTAAGGTCAGAGATATCGCAAGAGCATGAGGTCAGCTAAGGCAGAGGGCCTCAAGTTCCAATGTACAACACAATCACAAGGGATGCTTTGAAAAATTCCCGATTCCAAGCTGCAACATAAACAAGTTTAATCAGATTTAGGGGTGGGACCCAAGCATCAGATCTCAAGGTGACGGATGTGTTACAAATCATGAGAACTACTGATCTAGGTCTTTCAATTTTGAGAACTCTGGCTTTTGGGGGTGCCTGGCTGGCTCAGTCAGAAGAATACGTGACTCTTGATTTTGGGGTCATGAGTTTGACCTCCCACATTGGGTGTAGAGATTACTTAAATAAAACTTAAAAAAAAAAAAACACTGGGTTTTACTCAGAGAAGGGAACTCCTTGCAGGTTTTCAGCAGAGAAGGAACATGATTTGTATATTTTAAAAGGCTCACCTTGGCTGCTGTATGTAGCACAGACGACAGCAGAGATAGGAGTGTCAAAGCTAGACCACTTAGGAGGCAAAACATTGTCTTACTGACTTTCCGTATCCCCAGTGCCTAGGACAACTGCAGACATAAAATTAATATCCCCCAGACGTTTCCTCTGCCTGAAACCTCTTTCTCCAGATGTGTGCATGGTTTATCACATAGTTCCTTGGACGAGTTGTCATGTAAAATTCAAAATATCTAGTTAAATGTTAACTGTGGATAAACAACAAATAATTTGCAATATATCATAAGACATGCTTACATTTAAAAAGTATTAGTTGTTTATTGGATATTCAAACTTAACTAGACACCCAGCATTTTTATTTGCTAAATGGGATGATCCTACCTTCGGGTCTTATTCAGAGAAGGCTTTCCCTGACTAGAAAACATGAACATGAAGCACTACCCCTCCAGAACTCTCTAGCTCTTTTATCTAGCACTTTATTTATTTGCAAAGTTCTGATCATTATCTGACATGATATACATTGATCTCTTTCTCACTTTTCTCCCCAACTAGAAGGTGAGCACAGGACAGCAGAAATTCTCTATTGTCACTGTGGTATCCATAGAACCTAGAACAGTGTCTGGCATATAGTGGATATTCAACAGATACTCATGGAAGGAAAGAGAAAGGTTGGGAGAAAAGAAGAGAGGGAGCAAACATAGGAAGGAATGAAAAAAAGAATACGTGTGGGAGAGGGAAGAAAAGAATGGAGGATACTATAGGAGTTTTCTGGAGGAGAAAAGGGAGTTTAGAAAGCTCAGTTCTGGCTTTTTTTCCTCAGGGCACAGGAGTTGAGGTTATCTGGTAAATCTGAGGGAGGCAGAGTTGGACAGAAAATTCAATAAGAGAGACACATATTTACAAAGTCACATTGGGTAATCACATCAATAAGAGAAAGGATAAGATCCATAGGATCATTTCAATAGATACAGAAAAAGCCTCTGACAAAGTACCACATCCATTCATGATAAAACGCTCAACAAAGTTAGTTTAGAGGGAACATACCTCAATGTAACAAAGGCCATGTGTGGAAAAACCCACAGCTAATGTCATCCTTAATGGGGAAAAAACTGAGAGCTTTTCCCTTAAGGTCAGGAACAAGACAAGAATATCCATTCTCACCACTCTTATTTAACGTAGCACTGGAAGTCCTAGCTTTAGCAATCAGACAACAAAAAAGAAATAAAAGGCATCCACGGGCACCTGGGTGGCTCAGTGGCTTGAATGTCTGCCTTTGGCTCAGGTCGTGATCCCGGGGTCCTGGGATCGAGTCCCACATCGGGCTCCCTGCATGGAGCCTGCTTCTCCCTCTGCCTATGTCTCTGCCTCTCTCTCTGTGTCTCTCATTACTAGATAAATAAAATCCTTTAAAAAATAAAAGGCATCCAAAATGGCAAGGAAGAAGTCAGACTTTCACTATTTGCAGATGACATGATACGCTACAAAGAAAACTTGAAAGACTCCATCAAAATTGATAAACAAATTCAGTAAGGTGGCAGGATACAACATCAATGTACAGAAATCTGTTGCATATCTATACGCCAATAATAAATCAGAAGAGAGAGATTTTAAGAAAATAATTCATTTATAATTATACCAAAAATAGTAAGATACCTAGGAACAAACCTAATCAAAGAGGTGAAAGACCTGTACTCTGAAAACTATAAAATAACTCTGATGAAAGAAATTCAAGGTGACACAAAAAAATGGAAAGACAGAGCTCCTGAGTGGTTCAGTTGGTTAAGTGTCTGCCTTTGGCTCAGGTTATGATCCCAGGGTCCTGAGATGGAGCCCTGTGTCAGGCTCCCGGCTCAATGGCGAGTCTGCTTCTTCCTCTCCCTTTGTCTCTCCTCCCACTTGTGCTCTTTCTCTCAAAAAAAATAAATGTTCTTTAAAAAAAGAAATGGAAAGACATTCCATGCTCATTAACAGAACAAATATTGTTAAACTGTCTATACTGCCCAAAGCAACCTACACATTTAATGAATTCCCTACCAAAATACCACCAGCATTTTTCATAAATCTACAAGAGCCATCCTAAAATTGGTATGGAACCACAAAAGACCCTGACTAACCAAAGCAATCTTGAAAAAGAAAAGCAAAGCAGGAGGCATCACAATTCTGGACTTCAATTTATTTTACAAAGCTGTAGTAATTAAAACAGTATGGTACTGGCACAGAAATAGACACATAGATCAATGGAACAGAATAGAAAACCCAAAACTAAAAGCACAATTATATAGTCAATTAATCTTTGACAAAGAAGGAAAGAGTATCAAAAAGGAAAAAGTCTCTTCAACAAATGGTGTTGGGAAAACTCGACAGCAACATGCAAAAGGATAAAACTGGAACACTTTCTTACACCATACACAAAAATAAATTCAAAATGGATGGAAAACCTAAAGGTGAGACCTGTAACCATAAAAATCCTAGAAGAGAACACATGCAGCTAACTTCTCTGACATTGGCCATAGGAACTTTATTCAAGATAGATCTCCTGAGGCAAGGAAAACAAAAGCAAAAATAAAGTATTGGGACTACACCAAAATAAAAAAAACTTCTGCACAGCAAGGGAAACAATCAATAAAACTAAAACATAGCCTATGGAATGGGAAAAGATATTTGCAAATGACAGATCCGATAAAGGATTAGTATCCAAAAAATATAAAGAACTTGTAAAACTCAACACTCCAAAAATGAATAATATAATTTAAAAATAGAAAATATGAACAGGTATTTCTCCAAAGAGGACATACAGATGGCCAACAGACACATGAAAGGATGCTCAACATCACTAAACATCAGGAAGTGCAAATCAAAACTACAATGAACTATCGCCTCATACCTATCAGAATGGCTAAAATTGAAAGCATAAGAAACAAGAGTTGTTGGTGAAGATGTGGAGAAAAAGGAAAGGTCGTGTAATGTTGGTGGGAATGGAAACAGGTGCACTGTGGAAGACTGTATGGAGTTTCCTCAAAAAGTTAAAAATAGAAGTACCCTATGATCCAGCAATTGAACTACTGGGTATTTACCCAAAGAATATAAGAATACTAATTCAAAGGGATATGTGCACCTCTATGTTTATAGCAGCATTAGGTACAATAGCCATGATATGGAAGCAGCCCAAGTGTTTATCAATTTTAAGAGAAATAAGTCAGTCAGAAAAAGACAAATACCATATGATCTCACTCACATGTGGAATTTAAAAAACACAACAAACGAGCAAAGAGGGAAAAAAAGAGAGAGTAAGAAACAAATCAAGAAACAGACTCTTCAGTATAATGAACAAAATGACAGTTACCAGAAGGGAGGTGGGTGAGAGGATGGGTGAAATAGGTGACGGGGATGAAGGCGCACACTTCTCATGATGGGCAACAGGTGATGTATGGAAGTGTTGAATCACTCTATTGTACACCTGAAACTAATATAACACTGTATATTAACTAACTGGAATTTAAATAAAAACAAAAAAGAAAAGAAGAAAGAAAGAAAGAAAGAAAGAAGAAAGAAAGAAGAAAGAAAAGAAAGAAAGAAAGAAAGAAAGAAAGAAAGAAAAGAAAGAAAGAAAAGAAAGAAAGAAAGGAAAGAAAGAAAGAAAGAAAGAAAGAAAGAAGAAGAAAGAAAGAAAGAAAGAAAGAAAGAAAGAAAGAAAGAAAGAAAGAAAGAAAGAAAGAAAGAAAGAAAAAAGTCACAGTGGGGAAATGAGGAAGTGAGTACACAGAAGAAAACATAAATAACTTTAAGAGTAAGAAGGCCCTACCTGAGGTTGACAAGCATAATTAGTAATGAGACTCATCTAAATGGGCTTGCAATTATCTCCAATGAGGCTCAGAGGCTGGGTTTGGGAGAAAATACACATAAAGCAGTTTGGGCAAACGGTTGAGCTCTGAGATGACCAAATGATCAAAGAACCCAGAAACTGATCCACAACACAAACTAACCTAAGATTCAAGCTGGCTGGATTGGGAAATGAGAGGATCTTGAGGGAAGTTACTAGATTTTTGCCTGAGGAAGGGACTAAAAACAAAACCTTGGGGCAGGGATTTGTGGAGTTATGACACTGGAGTCAGAGAGAAGAATCTGAGAACATTAATCACTGGAAGAGGTAAAGTGGTATCAGCCTGTGAAGCTTGACCAGCACAGTCTGAATCCTAACCCTGCCACTTATTACCTATGTAACTTTGAACAAGTTATTAAATATTTCTGTGCCTCAGTTCCCTCTTCTGTAAAATGGAGATAACAGCCATACTCACCTCCTAAACTATGTTATGGTAATTGAATAAATGTATATAAAGTCCTTAGAATAGTCCACAGCAGGTGGTTAGTGTTAGCTATTCTAACTGTGGATGTGGGGTTTTACCATATAGCAGAGATGAAAGTGATTATAATACAGGAGGTCCACAGTGTCAGATGGGTTTTATCTTTAAACAAAAGGCAAAATAACTCCAAGGAAAACTAAAGGGGACAAAGGCAGAAATAAAACAGACATATGGAAAACAAACTTGAAAACATAACTAAACTGATCAGTTCAAGACTTAGTTCTTTGAATAAAAAGTATTGGCAAGGATGTGGAAAAAAGAGAATGCATGTGCACTGTTGGTGGGGATGTAAACCAGTGCAGCCACTCTGGAAAACAATATGGAGGCTCCTCAAATTAAAAATAGAACTAACACATGATCCAGTAATTTCACTCCTGGGGTATATATCTGGAGGAAATGAAATCCCTATCTCAAAGAAATATCTGTATATTTCTGTACCCTATGTTCATTGCAGCATTATTTGCAATAGCCAAGACATGGAAACAACCTAAGGGTCCACTGATAGATGAATGGATTAAAAAAATGTGAGATACACACACACACACACACACACACACACACACACACACACAAATCCAAAGAAGGAAATCTGTCTTTTGTGACAACACAAACCTTGAGGACATTATGCCAAGGGAAATAAGTCAGACAACAGCAAACGGTACATGATTTCACTTACCTACAGAATCTAAAAAAGCTGAACTCATAAAAATAGAGTAGAATGGCGGTTGCCAGGGGGGTTGTGGGTGGGGTAAATGGGAAGATAATGGTCAGAGTACAAAGTTCTGGTTATAAGATGATGAGGTTCCGGGGATCTAATGCACAGCAAGGTGATTATCATTAACAATACTGTATTATATATCTGAAAGTTGCTGAGAATAGGTCTTAAATGTTACCAACAACAACAACAAAAAAGGATGCCTGGGTGGCTCAGCAGTTGAGGGCCTACCTTTGGTTCAGGGCGTGATCCTGGAGTCCCGGGATCGAGTCCCACATGGGGGCTCCCTGCATGGAGCCTGCTTCTCCCTCTGCCTATGTCTCTGCCTCTGTGTGTGTGTGTGTGTGTCTCATGAGTAAATAAATAAAATCTTTTTTAAAAAAAAAAACAGGTAATTATGTGAGGTGATGGATGTGTTAACCAACTTTACTGCGGTAAACATTTCACAGCATATATGCATATCAAATCATCATGTTGTACACCTAAACTTACACAGACTTATATGTCAAGTATATCTCAACATGGGGAAAAAAGCCGTGGTTCTTGGGAAAATTAGCATATCTGTTTTTTAAAGGTAAAACAAAATTAAAAGAAATGCAGGGCATAATGTACAAGATATCCATATTTTTAAAAAGATTTTATTTATTTATCTGAGAGACACAGAGGGAGAGAGAGCATGAACAAGGTGGGGTGAGGTGGGGATAGAGAGAGGCAGGGCTTGATCCTAGGACCCTGGGATCATGACCTGAGCGGAAGGCAGATGCTTAACTGACTGAGCCACCCAGGCACCTCCAAGATATTCATATTTTAATCATTATGATCACAGATAAGCTATTAAGACCTGGGATTTTATCTTTTTCATCTCTGTATCTGTTGTGTATTACACTAGAGTCTCATCAAACATTTGTTGCATAAATGAATAAATAAATAAGTAAACGGAATAGATGTTTACATTCTCTAACATTTATTATGTATGATCTTGCTTTTTTAAAAATTTGAATGGGCTTCCAGGTATGAAAGAATTATTGAGAGAAGATCGAATCTTTGTCAAGAAACACTAGAAAAAAATATTTTTTTTACAAGAGAAAGAAATGGGAGAAAGGAGGGAGAGAGCAGAGGGAGAGAGGAAGGAAGGAAGGAAGGAAGGAAGGAAGGAAGGAAGGAAGGAAGGAAGGAAGGAGAGTCTGTTTGGAAGCATCAGAGAGCTACTAAGGCAAACAAAAGTTAAAAAGAGAGAAGTGGCAGAGAAGTCTGCTGGCATTCTGCTTCTGTTTTTCCCAGAGGCCACCGAGTGATTCTAGCCATGGAGCAGTAGCCAAAAACAGAATACAGGCTTTTCCCAGCAAGAGGATGCTACCAAGAGACAGGAGACACTCAGAGCTTTGATGGCCTAGGACTCCAGTGAAAAGGGAGGAACAGAGATCTGAGTCTTGCACCTGAAAACCTTTCCCCTCATAACCTTTGCTGAGTTCTGAAGCTGCCCAAGGCAGGAGGTAG
Organism: Vulpes vulpes; assembly: GCF_048418805.1. NCBI lineage: Eukaryota > Metazoa > Chordata > Mammalia > Carnivora > Canidae > Vulpes > Vulpes vulpes. Next base: position 18,042,791 of record NC_132796.1, on the reverse strand, counting down.
AATGCTAGGCAGAAAGCCTCTAAAGAGCACAGGGTTGTACTTCGAAGTTTTTCCATGGTGAGGAGACTGGGAGTTTGGGACCAACCACAGTAGAGGAGCTTCCCAGAATCCCTAGGTTCTCACTTGGAACCCTTCCAGGGCTATCTCCTATGAGCATGAAGCAAACAACTGGGAGACGAACACTGGAGAAAATGCAATGTTGCACACGCTGCGGCAACATGATCAGGGTCTTGAGGATAAGGGGATGAGGAAAATAAAAGAAAAGTAAAGAGATGGGGACAGGAGGGACACAGTGGATGATGTCCAAGCAGTGCCGGCTTTATTCAAGGTTTTACAACATTTTATAGCATGAGCAAAACAAAGCTAAGAAGGTGTTTATTTTTAGCAGGTTTGTGAACCCCTCCAAAGTTCCCCTTTCTCAGCATGCAAGACAGACTCACGGGTGCCAGAAGACCTTGGTAAATAGATAAGCTTGTTGCTCCAGATGTGCATACTTCAAAGGAATATTAGATATGGTAAACAGACCAGCAAGGACAGCACAGACCCTTATTTACATTTATGACCAGGTCAGAATAAGTTGTATCTATTGTATTATGTGGGCAATCACGTACAAGCGAGCCCTGAGAACCATTGCTCAAGCCCTTTCTCAAGCGTCTACCAACTATTCACCCTTTAGGCTCCCGAGCCTTTTAAGTGAATGAGGGATGCAAGTCCGGGCCTGGTTTGGTTCAGTTACTCCAGCTAGTCCGTGGTCGCCCACAATGCAACCCAACTTTGAGTCCATTTCCCTGATGGAACTGAGATAACAGCTTACTCCATCTGCCTAGAAGAAGGAAAGATGAAGCCTCCCTGGAGAAAAATGACATCATCCTGCACCTCTAAAACTTTATACACATCATCTGACATTGAATTGAATACTGCCAGAAGAGGCCCCAAGCCAAGTGGGAAATGGGTACCAGTCATAGACCCCCAGAGATGATCCAGATTTTAGAATTAGCAAGCACAAACTTTGAAATACCTAAGATTAATATCTTCAATAAAAAGAGTAGAAAAGAGAGAGAATAGATGAATACATGGGAAATATCTTCAGAGAAATAGTATCCATAAAAAAGCAATCAAATTGAAATTCTGAAAATACACTGAAAAATACAATATTTGAAATTAAGAGCTAAATAGTTATGTTTAGCAAGAGATAAGACTTAACAAAAAGCAGGCTTCATAAATCAGAAGACAGGTTGATAAAAAAAAAAAAAAAGAATACAGACTGAAGCACAGAGAGAAGAGGGGAAAAGCGAAATCTCTAAAACACAGTTGCAGAGAAAATGAAAGAGAGACCATGGCAGAAACAATATGTGAAAAGATAATAAACAGCGTGAGAATTTTTCTCAATAGATGAAAAGCACCAACCCACAGATTCAAGAAGCTTAGCATACTCCAGGCAAGATGAACTCAAAGAAAACCAAAGCTAGGCATCTCAGAGTAAAACTTTTAAAAATCAAAGATAAAGAGAGAACTTTAAAAGCAGCGGTGAAAAGATTCGTGGTGGGGGAGGGAGGAACACTACAATCTATAGCTGGCTTCTCTAAAGAAGTGATAGAAGCCAGAAGGCATGGAAATGAAAAGAAGTGCCAACCTAGACTACGATATGCAGTAAAATACTCCTCAACAACGTAAGTGAAATAAAGATGTCTTCTGGCAAAAACTGAGAGAATTCATTACCAGCAGGCCTGTGATACAAGAAATGGTAAAAACACTTTTTCAAGGAGGAAGAAAATCTTCTCAGAGGGAAACATGGAAATACAGGAAGGAATAAGGAGAATGAGAAGCTAAACATAAAGGGAAATCTAAATGAGTACTGAATATATAAAATATTTTTAAATGTCCTGTGTTTAAAATCTATGTATAAATTGCATGAGAGTATGACAAAAGGCAGAAAGGGAAGAAATAAAGTCCAACTCTAAGATCTCATATTGTCAGGGAAGTAGAAAAGTAAAACTTATAGTAAAATAATAAATTAAGGAAGCAGACATAGTCCCTAAGACAACTATTAAATGAACAGTAAAAGAGTATGTAACTAACAAGCTAACCTAGGGGGGACATTGAGTAAACACAAAATACTGATTATCCAAAGGAAGTTAAGGAGAGAAAAAAGATGACAAAACAGGTAGATCAATTAGAAAACACACAGTAACTTCAAGAAGAGAAACTCAAATATATCAGTAATTGCATCCAATGGGATTTGCCTTAGTGGATTAAAAGTATATAATGCCTATAAGAGAAATATCTTGAATGTATAAGCACAAAAATGCTGAAATAAAAGTACATAGAAAAGATAACATTAGGCAAACAATAACCAAGAGAAAGTTAGTATGGCTATGATAGGATCGGAAAAAGTCCTAGAAAGAACAAAGTGATGGTTACCAAAGGGGAGATGGGTAGGGGATGAGGGAAATAGGGGCTGGAGATTATGAGTACATTTATCTTAATGAGCCTTGAGTAATGTATACAATTGTTGAATCACTGTATTGTTCACCTGAAATCAATGCAACACTGTATGTTAACTATACTGGACTTAAAGTTAAAAAACTATAACCTAAAAAGAAAAAAAAGAAAAAGTCGATTCTAAGGCAAAAAGTAACATTTGAGATTAAGAAAGATATTTTGTAACAACCAAGGGAAGATATTATATATTATAAGATATTATAAGTCAATAGCAATAAAACCCCCAAAACCCCAAATCACTAAATTCTACACCCTAAACTAATAATACATTAAATGTTAACTAAATTGAATTTCAATTAAAATGTAAAGTAAAAATGGACAGAACTAAAAGGAAAAGTAGATAGATCCACAGTCACATTTTTAAAAAGATTTTATTTATTTATTTGAGAGAGAGAGAGAGTGAGCAAATGGGGGTGGGAGGGAGAGGGAGAGAGGGAGAGGAAGAGAGAAAGCCAAGCAGATTCTGCTCTGAGTGCAGAGCCAAAGGGCTCAATCCCATGACCCCAGGATCACAACCTGAGTCAAAATCAAGAGTCAGAGGCTCAATCAACTGAGCCACTCCAGTGCCCTAGACCCACAGTACATTAAGAGGATTAAATTTAATTAACCATTTATGTAGCATAAAAATTAGACCTACCTAAAAAATTAGTAATATTTTACTTTAAAGCTTTTTCCCAAACTATTCTTTTTCAATTATTCCATCTATGTACCACTCATATCCTGTCTTTTTTAAATGGCTGTATGTCAGATGCTCCTATTTTATTTTGTAATGCTACTATTTTAAACAGAAAATTTTAATAATATAAATGTATATTTAACAGTATCATGGTAAACACAAGAAATATGATGTAATCAACTCAAATCAAATGGTAGAGTAGGATAAGGAAGAAGGGTGCTAATTTTATCATTTCTCAAAATAAAAGATCAGTAGATACTTTCTAAAAAAAAAAGAGACAAAACAGATGAACACAGGGGAAAGGAAGGAGAAATAAAAGAAGATAAAAACAGAGAGGGGAAAAAGACAGAGAGGGAGACAAACCATTAGAGACTCTTAACAGTAAGGGACAAACTGAGGGTTGCTGGAGGGGAAGTGGGTAGGGGGATGGGGTAGTTGAGGGATGGGCATTAAGGAGGGCACTTGATGGAATGAGCACTGGGTGTTACATGCAAGTGATGTCACTAAATTCTACCCCCAAACTAATAATACACTAAATGTTAACTAAGTTGAATTTAAATTTAAAAAACGGAGAAAGCAATATATGAAGTTATAATTATAAAGCAAGCCACTATATCAAATATATGAATATTTCTGGGATGCCTGGGTGGCTCAGTGGTTGAGCATCTGCCTTTGGCTCATGGTGTGATCCTGGGGTCCTGCGGGGAGCCTGCTTCTCCCTCTGCCTGTGTCTCTGCCTTTCTCTCTCTCTGTGTCTCTCATGAATAAATAAATAAAATCTTTAAAAATATATATATGAATATTTCTAAATATCAGAATAGATTCACAAAAAACAAGAAATCAAACTAACCAAACAAAAAAGGATATTTTAAATATATAAAACTAAGCAACTATAACCAAAAAAAAAAAAGGTGAGTAGACTTCTGCTTCCACTAATGACAGATTAGGTCATTGTAATATCTTCTCCCACTAAAAGCCACTGGAAAAGTATGACAAAATATTTTTTTTTATCTGCTAAAGACTTCACAATGTTAACAGGATTGGGAAGTACTACCTGGACAAGATCCAGGGGAGAATGGATGCCCTGAGAAATGAACCCTGTCTTTAGAGTGTCTACTCCTGAAAGTATTAGTGCAGGAGGGGACAGCTGACAGGCTCAGCAATAATTCAATGTGGTGGAGCTAAAGGAACAGACACTGGGGTCTGGGAGCCACCAAGAAAGCCAGGGGTGGGAAGCCCTGGTCAACCTTCCTCACTTTGGATTGGCTCTCCAGAGGTCTGCAGCCTAAAATCAGCGTGAACTGAAAGCACACAGACAAACACAGGAACTGCGGGCCATCTTCAAATCCTCTCAGTCCCTGAAATTGGATAGAGGTGATCACGAATGCCAGTGCCTCTGGGCATCCAGCAGAAGCAAGTGGGAGTCCTCTCTGGAGGAAAAGAACATCATCTTGGGCCTCAGATTATTTCTACAAACAATTTTTCAAATACAATGTCCAACATGCAAACAAAAGCAGACAGGCTGGAGACATGACAACTTGAATTAAGACCAGCAGGGGGAAAAAAAATAGAAATAGAATAACAAGGGAGGATATTGGAGTTACCAGACAAATGCTTTAAAATAAATGTGCTCACCGAATTCAAAGAGATAAAAAGCAATTTTGAGAATTGCAGCACAGAAATGAAAACTATACAAAGCAATCTAAGTCCTTCTCCCAACACCAAAACTCTACATGTCAAGTGAAAAAAAAACTTAAAATCTACAACATGAGTGGGTATTTTTTTTGGTAGCATTAGTATGTGAAATTATAGGTTCATTTATTTCACAGGCATATAGTGAGCTAGTTTTCTGTATAAGCCACAATTAGATACTGAGGGAGAAAGGCAGATAACTAAAACATCGGTAGTCGGCTATCAGGGACTTTATAGCTTACAGTCATATTTATCGCACATGTTATTCTTAAAAAAAAAAAAACACTGATTGGTGATGCCCTAAGGTTCTCTCTAGGTTGTTTTTTAAGAGGGAAGGAAAAGGAATATGTTTTGATGTCCAAATGGCCTGGTCCTGAATCTATCCCTTAGGGAAGCTGCTAAAGATGAATGGGTGGAAAGCCATCATTACTGTGTGATGTGTACAAGGGTTGGTCACCTTAATCTAAAATGTCGAGAGAAGAGCCACAACCAGTCACACCCCAGAGCACAATGGCTTCAATGTAAGTATTACAAACACATAGGACTTCAGGTCAGCCTCATTCTTCAGCCCACATAGAAGCACAAGAAACTTGGTCCCATCTATATTTGAAACTGTATTGATCTGGGGGCTGTTGAAAGCAATATATTTCTTTTCAATTTCTTTAAAACAGCAATCTGCCGGGGCCTCCTGGAGAAAATAACCTATTCTCATTGTTGAGAGGACGCTTGAATTCAAGCATAAGTTACTTAACTTCCATGATAAATATCTCTCATGGCAAATATGGCCTTGAAAAGTTTCCATTTGGAGCCTAGGAGGGAACAAAGTCATTTCTTAGAAGTGTGAACTTCTTTAAGGCAGATTCATGAACAAAGGGGATGAAAGCTAGTCTGTTAAAAGAAAACACATCCGATGAATCCCCTTTATTAAAGGACTGTAGGAATGTGAAAAATCAATGTCCTCTTATTTCCCCTCTCCTAATCTATGTCCTGTAGAGTGGGCTGTCCAAGGTCTGACCCAGGTAACCTCTCCTAGGCGGCCAGGCAGTTGTTGCGTGGGTGATTAGAGAGGCATTACACTTCTAGAGTGAATCCATAACCATGGCTTCTCCACTTCTGCAAGTATACTGATCTAGCGAGTAGAGCCACCAAGTTATCCAAGATGAGAACCAAACAACATATTGTCCCCACAATGAAAACATATGAGGGAAAGAACTGGGGGTTCTCTCGACCTATGTTCCTTCGGTTAAAGACTCACAATCCTTGCTATCTCCAACTCACTTAAACCGAAGGAGATTTGTTCTGGCCAAATTCAATGGCTAAGGTTGCTGTTTGCAAGGTCTTCACATTTTGATGTAAGGTGGTGGTGAGGAGAAATGTTAGGTGGACCGAACCTAGTACACATTGCTCTCCTTATCCATATCTGACAGGGGATTTCAATTCAGGATTTGTAAAGATTTTAAAAATTAAGTATCGAATTCAGAGTACACGATAAAATCAGTTTGGTTAATAGTTAATTTAATCATATTCTAGAAAGAAAGCAACTAGAGATACTGGGCATGCATAGTCACAGAATGTTCAAAAAGATTCTGATTTAACTGCCCATCCTTTCTCACTAGGAAATGGATAAAGACATTGATTTAAGGATAATTAATCATAGCAAGCCTTCTCCATTTGCAATTCATTTCCTCTCTTATATTGTTACCGCTACATTGGCCACAAACGCATTTCTGTACTGCCCAATGCTGGTCCAAATCAGTCCATGTTGGACTGGGCCTGCCCTCTTGTCAGAGGTGATGTACGTTGCATTCAAACAGTATTCTCAGTTTCCAAATGCTGGCTTCTGGAAGGAAGTTCACTACTTAAAGTCCACAGCCTTCATCCAATGCATTTCTTCTGCTCCATCATTATTTGCTAGTGGACAGATCTGTACAAATGACAGCCACAAAGGGGAGAACTATTCTGCAGTATAAATGGGTTCTATAATACCTTCCGCCAAATCCCTAGAAGGCAAAGCCTCCTCCGGTGTGTCTGCAGGGATTCTCCAAACTTTTCCATCTTCAGGCAAGAAAAGGAAAAGTTATGGCTTAAGGGTTGCCTGCCGGAGTCTCCTCATTACTCAGAACACTCTTACCTGTAATACTGCCTCCTATTTCCCACTCAGAGAGCTCCCTGGAGGCAGTGGCTGAAGGTAAGGGCCGGTCATTAAGATGTAGCTACTTAAAAGTTCTGTGTCTCTTACGCTTATTTCATTGAAGTAACTGAAGAGGTGAACACCCCTCTTTGGCAGCTGGGAACCCAAGCTTCTGATATGGATGGAGACTCTGGAAGCCAGGGCTGGGCACAAAAATGGGATGGGGGTCACTTTCAACTGGGAAGCAAGGAACTGGACCTGTCTGGAAGAACATATTCATGGGTGAAGGTGGACTGAAGAAGACACAGACAAGTCGAGAGAGCCACCAAACCCCTGCCAGAGGGAGAAAGAAAAACTAATCCAGTGATAAAGCAGCCACTGACCACAGTGCTTCAGATGCCTTGGTTCAGAAGACAGAGGAGAGGCAGACGTGAACAATCACCTGGGGGTTCTTAAATACAGGGAACTTGTCAAAAACACTTCTGGTCTTTACTGTGAATGAAAAGGGATGCTGAGAATAAAAGACTCGGTAAGTTGGATGTAAAACCTGGCTCTTGAGAAGAGTTTTAAAAAGCATTCACCTGCTCCTTCTCCAAAGATAGATTATTTAATAACACAGTATTTCCCTCTTTAAAATATTTAAAGCTGATTTATTCCGATTTATTTTTAACATCCGGATACATTTATTTTCATAGATCTCATGGTCTCTAGTTGCCACCTGGGACATTTCCTTGGGTAACTTTGAGTGAAGTTCACATTTTACATTCACAACTATAAAACCTTGGGGGTGGGGGTCCTCTTTTCAAAAAAACGTTCTAAATCAACACAAAAATTTCAAACTACTTTCTTCATAAGAATTAATAATGTGGAACGGGAATCCTAGATGTCTCCAAAGAGCACATCCATTAAGGCAAAAGGCAATGTCCATTTTATTTAAATCTCTGAAAGCCAAGGATAAATGTCACAGGAAGCAGAGTAATGTCTCGGACCCCCAAATACGAAAGAGGGAGGCAGGAGATTGGAACCAGAAAGATGGCATCATGAGAAAGATTCAGCCAGCCATTGCTAGCTTTGAAGATGGAGGAAGAAGTCATGAGTCAAGGAATGCCGGAAGCCTCTAGAATCTAGAAAACCTGAGGAAATGGATTCTCCATTAGAACTTCCAGAAGGAACTCATACTTGCCAACACTGATTTTAGCCAAGTGAGACCTACTTCAGACTTATGACCTCCAAAGCTGTAAGATAATAATTTTTTATTGTTTTAAGCCACTAAATCTGTGTGACATCATTACAGCAGCAAATACATTGCTGAAATGCTTTTGGGCATTTTGGACTTCCTTGCTATTGCCAGTCTCTTTAAGAAAGGTTGGATGGAGGACAGTATTCGTGCAATACTCATGCATCTTCTTCCAAACAATTCCCATGTTTCTTAGCATGCCAATAGGGCCAGCCAGTCTTCCCCTATCATAAGATATTAAATGATTTGCCCTCAACACAAATTGCTGCACACTGATCGGTGGTGGGGTCGGGAGGAGGCCTAAGCATGCATTTCTAACAAACTCCCAGGTGAAGCAGCTGTTGCTGGTCAGGGGACTACACTTTGAGACGCACTTGTCTAGTGGAATAGAAAGGAATATAAGCAAACCATGAAAATACACTGTGATAACTGGCATGATGTAAACATTCAAATGCTATAGTAATCACAGTGCAGAGGCATCAAAATCATGCACTTGGTTGTAGAAAGTTTTAGACAGAAGTGCTGTTTCTATTGAGACTTGAAAAATGTACAAGAAAGAAATAAAGAAAGAGAAAAGTGGGGGGGGGGGTGTGACAAGGAAAGGACTATTTGGCAGAGGGAAACCTGTATGGAAAGACACAAAGAAGGAAACTACCTTTCTTTTGTTTCAGGAGGACACTGACTAAAGAAAAGGCTACTCATGGGTAATTGGTGGGAAATGAGGCCAGAGAGGGCAAGTGGGAGACAGGCCTGGTATAGGGGCCTTCCTGTGCTGAGCAGAGGAATTTGCCATTCTCTCAAATGCTAGAGCTGTGCACTGATGTCTGTAAACAGACTTACCCACTGCTGGCCTTACGTGGCAGCCTGGGTGGAGGAGCGAGGCTGGTGCTGAGACCAGAAGCAGGGAAAGAGACCAGGAGTCTCTCCCAGCAGCTTCCACCCGAGCAATGAATGCCGACACCTTAGTGAAGGTAGTACCTAAGGGCTTGGTTACTAATTAAATTTAGGGAGTGAGCGAGGAGTGTGGAAGACTAAAGAATGGCTACCAGGGTCTTCTTTCAGGGGTCGGCTACATCGGGTACATCAGGTCTGCTAAGGGAAGGGTTCCCCAGGAGAGGAAGCACTAGAAGAGAAATCCACTGGCTGGGAGATGATGATGATGCGGTATTGGATTCACGGGGGCTGAGGTGGCTGGATGAGAGTCAAGGGAAGATCATGAAGAAGAGTCATGAGAATTGTAAACAACTATGAGTTGCTAGTATATCAAAGCACAAAATGAAATTTAATGTTCGAGTCAAATACAAATATTTACTTATAGACTTTTTAAAGGAACGAAAGTAGTTTTATTTTCATCAGATACTTTTTGTGGAACAGTGCAGTGTCCTCACACTCCTCCCTGGCTTAGCATGTGTGGCCAGCCCCTCTCACAATCAATGGCACTGGGAGAGAAAAAAGAAAATAGGAAAGGATTTAGTAATGATTCATTTGTGATAAAATACACTTTTTAAAAAAAGATTTTATTTATTTATTTGAGAGAGAGAGTGAGCAGGGTGAGGGGGAGAGAGAGAGGGAGAGAGAGAATCCTTAAGTATACTCCCTGCTGAGTACAGAACCCAACTTGGGGCTTGATCTCATGACCCTAAGGTCATGATGAGTCGAAATCAAGAATCTGATGCTCAGCTGACTGAGCCACCAGATGCCCCTGTGATAAAATACACCTAATGGTAATTATACTGACTGAGATAGGTGCTCTTTCTGAAAGCAGAAAGAGGCTGCTCTGGAGGCTACTACTTTGCTCCTAATCCCCTATAAATACACATGGGCTTATGGATATGTTCTATATTTGCCCTAAAGAAAGAATCGGGAAGGGAGACAGAACATAAAGACTCCTAACTCTGGGAAATGAACTAGGGGTGGTAGAAGGGGAGGAGGGCGGGGGGTGGGGGGGGAATGGGTGACGGGCACTGAGGGGGACACTAGATGGGATGAGCACTGGGTGTTTTTCTGTATGTTGATAAATTGAACACCAATAAAAATTAATTTATAATAAAAAAATAAAAATTAAAAATTAAAATTAAAATTAAAAAAAAAATAAAGAATCAGGTATACTGATTGCAATGAAACATAAGCAGAGTAAGGGGGTAAATCAGAGTTAATGTTTTCAATTTTTTAAAGATTTTATTTATTTATTTGAAAGATAGAGTGAGTGAGCATGAGTGTGTGGGGGGGGAGATGGAAAGGGCAAAGAGAGAGGGAGAAAGAAGCTTCCCACTGAGCAGGGGACCCGACATGGGGTTCGATCCCAGGACCCCGGAATCATGACCTGAGCTGAAGGCAGACATTTAACTGACTGAACCACCCATGTCCCCCTAATTTTTCAATTTTAAGTGACCATATAGACATTGCATTAAGAACCTAAATAATTTACATATATTGAGCCCTAACTAAAACATAGCAAATGCTATTACATGTTAAAATACAAATAAGCCATATAGTTTTAAAAGATAGAGAGTAAAAGTTGACCCTCTAACAAACAACTTTAATTTAAATAGTTATTAATAAAAGAGAAAGATTGTAGAAAAGGTCCATTCTGGAAACCCGGAAACCTTGTCTTTTTTTTAAGAAAGGGAGAGAGGGGTAGGAGGGGCAGAGGGAGAGGGAGAGAGAGAGAGATTCTTAAGCAGATTCTATGCCCATCATGGAGCCCAATGTGGGGCTCTATCCCACAATCCTGAGATCATGACCTGAGCAGAAAGCCAGAGTCGGACACTTTACCAACTGAGCCATCCAGGCACCCTAAACTTAGAAATTTTTTTTAGAAATATATACAAAGAATACTCGTAAGAATTACAGATAATTTTTATTTCTCTTTTCCTATATTGTATGAATATTTATAAACATGTTTTGCTTTTATAAACTAAAACAATTATTTTAAAGCTATTTTCCCTAATAAAAAATAAAAGTATTTCAAATTATTTTTTAAGTATATTCTAAACTGAAAACCTAAGATTATGCAGACATCTGTCCCTAAAACAGATGTTTGCCCAACTGCTCCTCACTGTTAAAATGCAGCCAAGTGGTATCCAAAGTGATGTCAGTCTTGGTGGCAGACATCTGGGCTTATGCAGAGCTGGGGAGCTAATAGCTTGCTCATATGTAATTGAAATACAATAGAGACAGGTGGGAAGGCTGGACTAAATAGAGAAAAGAAAGTTCATGGAGCTCCTGGGTGGCTCAGTCGGTTAAGCATCCAACTCGATGTTGGCTCAGGTCATGATCTCAGGGTTGTGAGACTGAGCCCGAGTCAGGCTCCACACTCAATAGGGAGTCTGCTCTTCTCCCTCTCCCTCTCTCTCTGCCCCTCCCCCTACTCATGTGTCCACACTCTCTCCCTCTCTCTCAAATAAATAAATCTTTAAAGAAAAAAATAAATTTGTTTTTTTAAAAAAATTTGAGGATATCAACTTAGAAAGCTATTTCAGATTACTGGGAACATGAAAGGATGAGGTTAAAAGGAGGGTTTTCCTCCAAGGTAGCTGATTCTAACTTGAGCCTCCTTAGAGGCAAAGATAAAGAATATGCACCATCCTGACCGTAAGTCAATATACCCCTGAATACAAATCTGTCAGTCATAAAGCATAGAGCGAAATCTTTCAGGTAAGAATAGGCTACCATAGATAGCTCAGCTATTGCACAAATGGTTCCCAAGATACCAATTCAGAAAAGAAAATCTGGAATAAGGATTTATGCTGATAAGCACAAGACTTCACATATAGTCTTCAGTAATGTGATCACCAAGATTCTAGGAAATATCAGGCCTATATGTAATATCTGGGGCCTGCTTAAGCTAAATCCTCCACAGTTTGTTCATGGTTACTATGCAGTTTATTGAAGGCTAATCATTCTTATAGCTTAGATAGTAATGAAAAAATTAAAAAATGAATATGTCAAGAGGAAAGAACCTGAAGAAATATTTAGTATATTAAAGAATTCCAAAGGTGAATTCTCTCCATGTCTTAACATCATATATTTGTAATTCATGTTTTAAAAAATACCTTACATTAGAGCAAACTTTCACTGTAAAACTGGGTAGTGTGTAACTCTCTAATGAAAAAGGGAAAATGAGGGCAAAAATGGCTCATATCAGTTAGCTACTGCTATGTAACAAATCATCCCAAAACTCAGGTGACTTAAAACACTACACATTTTTGTTATTGCTTATAAAACTACAGGTAGTCTGGGTGGTTTTTCCGGTCTCAGATACACTCTTACATAGGTCTACAGTCAGGTATGGGTTGGTAGTTCTGCTAATTTTGGCTGGCGCTCGCATATTTTGAGGTTGGCTGACTTTAGGTTTATCTAAGATGGCTTTGAATGGGAAAAAAAAAGAGCTGTCCTCAAGGGGCTCTCTCATGTACCAACAAGGTAGGCCAGGTTGTTCTAATGGTCGCAGGGCTCTGAGAGACAGTGGAAAGACTCAAGGACACCTGGCTCAGAACTGGAACACTGACATGTCTACAACATTCTACTGGCCAAAGTAAATCACAAGGCAAGCTCATATTCAAGAGGATGAGAAAAGAGACTCTACTTCTTCAAAAGAGGAATGGTGAAGGCATGCTGAAAGGGTGTAGATTTAGGGAGGAATGAAGAATGGAAGCCAATGTGGCCATCAGTCTACCACATCCATAGACCAAATAGAATATCCAAGTCAGATATTAGGGGAGAAGTATAGTGAGTGACAGTCAATGAAGTCACTTTCCTATGTTGTGATGACATGTGATTGAAAAAAAAAAAAAACAACTAGTTCCATTCAGCAGAGGATAAAGAGTCCTGTATCCGCACTTCATGCCAACCAAATATGAATACCATCTGTATCCAATTTTTACCGAGGTCTGATCACGTAAGAAGCTTACGCACAACTGAGTTCTCCCTATTAGAAATGAAATATATTTAATGACTATTTTGTCAAAGAAAAAATGGCATTATTTTATTTGACATCATACTGTTGAAACTGTAATGAGGTGTGCCGAATTCTGACACTTTTCAGAATGATTTCAGATGGTAAAACTTTGCCAAGAAAAGTCCAATACCTGATACATTTTTTTCTGAGTTATCCATTTAATCACTACTTCTTCCCCTTCCATAGTTTTTGTAGACAGAATCCAAGCAGATTGCATTTTCTATCTGGGGTTCCTGAGCCATGTGCAAATCAAGAATAGTTGGATCCAGAGTAATAGTAAAGAATATTTAGCCAATAGTATGGCATGGGCACTGATCAATCAGAACATAGCCTGGCACTGGATGTTGCTAAGCTATGAGTCCAAACACCTCTCCACTTAGAAGAAGGGATGAAAGATGCCTCCCGCTTCACCTCCCAGGAGACGGGTGCTTTGATGAGACCACTGAGAGGGCTAAATATGTGTTCTGTGGAGCATTAGGGACACTCTGGATGGCCGTCTGGGAAGCCTAGGTTGGGGAGACAAGATGAGTAATTTCTCTGGCAGCTGAGGAAGAGGGAGCTGGCAACACTGGGACTGGCTGGCAGAGCCAGAGTTTATTAGGAAAAAAGGAAGTGTGTTTCTCCTGGGTCGGATATTGCCCCTCACTAAAGGGGCAGTATGGAAGTGATCTTGGACACTGGTATCAGAGAGCCACCTGGAGGGGTGAACACAAATCAGTGGACAGAAGCCATAGGTATTGCCAGATTATCAGAGGCCAAAGAATAAATAAAGAACTAACTGGAAGAGGGGTGCATTCATCTTCCTCAAGGAAACTACAGGGAAAGATCTGGAGCAATAAAAGCAGTTCATATCAACCACAAAAGTGCCCATAGAAGACAGAATCAATTCTTAAAATCTGTGGTCAGGCCCAGAAAGCCCTAACCCAGTTTTATATAGTACCAGTCAAGTAAGACCTTTCCTAGTCTCTCACCTCTCCTCCACCGATCCCTTGCACTTCAACTCTGGAGGGCAAAGACGTCCACTTAAGGAAGCAGAGAAGGGGAAATAAAAACAAATGTGTGCAAATTGGCAAAGAAGTAAAACTCTTGCTCTTTGCAGATGACATGATACTGTACATAGAAAACCCAAAAGACTCCACCCCAAGATTGCTAGAACTCATACAGCAATTCGGCAGTGTGGCAGGATACAAACTCAATGCCCAGAATGCACGCTTGGTAGTCTATGTTTTGAAGGAAAGGCTGTGTGGCTAGATGAGAGGGAGAAAGGAAGGAATGGCAGGTCAAGAGCATGGAAATTCACCAGGAGCCTAATCGTACGCAGTCATGGAAAAGAAATTGGGAGCGAAGAGCAGTACAAAGCTACCGAGCATTTATTCCCATTCTCAAATGATGGCCTTGGTCACTGTGTACAGACAAGAGGGTAGGCAGCCAAGAAGGGGGACCCGGTGACCACTGACTGAATTCTTTAGGCAGCCACTCCCAAATCGCCTCACATACTTACTGAAAGGACAGATTACTAAACCTATCCATCCCATGAACCCACTGAGTCAGAATCTTGTGAGAATAAGGCAAAGGCCGCTGTTTTCAGCTGACTCTACTCTCTGATGCTGTCAGCACGGGGAATCACTACCCTATATCACACACTGGCCATTTTATGAGCACCCACAAAAGAACTTTTGCTCACTCTCAGATTTATGGTCTCCGTGCAGGTCTTTAATCCTGCTTCTTTGCTTTAACCACATTTCATCCATCATTAACGACATGCAGGATTTTCTAGCTCAAATATTTTTGGTTCCAAATTTAACTTGGGCTTAATTTTACTACTTATTCTACCTTCATTTTCCTTTTCCCTGATTTTTTATACATACAATTTTTCAGTATTTATACATCCATTTTGTTGTTTTTAAGAATTAAATTGCTACCTAAGCAGCTTTCAGAGTAATGAAGTGCGCTGTACAAACATTTCATTTAGACTTATGTCCATTATAGCTCCAAATCCTTCTCTAATATGAGGCACAGTGCACATTATTGTTTTCCTTAAAGAAAGAAGCATTAACATTACTTTTATCTCTCTGCCCACCACAATCATTCAAACCACACCTGGAAGAGTTTACACCTAAAGCCATTTAAAAGTTTTGTCTGCTGTTACAGACTCATCTGATCTGCTTTGCTGCAAAACACTGTATTTCCTAAACCTCACTGAAAATATATCATCCTTTAAGAGTCTACGTCTTGTAGCCTGTGAAATTTTATCACAATACTGATGTTTCATCCAATATATCATCTAAGTGGTTTCCTATCACATTCAACCCCAGTGAATTTTGATAAAAGCAGGAGAGCTCTTCACTGAGAGCTAAGAAGACTTAAATTGAATTTGGCTATTTTCTTATTATAAGAAACAAGAGTACCTTAAGACTGTACCTTAAGAGTAATGTTTTAACAGTTCCTTAACTCAGGCAAAAAAGGGAAACAAGTTTGTAGCAGTCCAAGTATCTACAATACTATGACAGAAGCATTTACCACTGGGGCACCTGGGTGGCTCAGTGAATTAAGCGGCTGACTCTTGATTTGGGCTCAAATCATGATCTCAGGGTCCTGGGATCGAGCACTATGTGGGGCTTTGCAGCTCAGTGGGGGGTCTGCTCAAGGATTCTCTCTCTCTCTCTCTCTCTCTCTCCCTCTGCCCCTCCCTCCCCTCATACTCTCTCAAAAATAAATGAATAAATCTTTAAAAAAGAAAAAAAAAAGAAGCATTTACCACCAACAGTTCACACTATCGCACTCTGTGATTCTAATAACAAGGCTTTCTCACTAGAAATATTGTATTAACGGGGGACTCTCAAACTGCTAGCTGTGATACATCGCTTTCTTAAGAAAAAAAGTTATTTTAGGCTGATCAAGGTTAAAATGGCTGTTTATATGATTTCTTACTTCACCTCTAAGCTTAGATGTGTTTGCATCTGATCAGCCAAACTAAGAATCTGCTTTGCCTGTATCCAACGGAATAAAGTGATAAATTAGCAATCAGTTTATCCTTGCCAAAAGAAATACATTCTAAATTTATATACTATAAACTGATAAATTATATCCATATACTACACATTTCATGTTTATATCATGCACATTTTAGGGGAGAAAAAACCACAGATGTTTATTCAAGTGATACATAATAATATCCTAAGAATGTCAATTCATACCTATGAATTCTGTATAAAGTGTAAGTGGTTAACTTACCAGGAATATAACAAGTCCCTGTAATGCAAAAAATGATTGTAAAGGTGAAATCCATTTAATTTAGTCATTACTTTTCTCTTCTCCACTACAAAGTCCTCTGGCAGTCTTCATTGTTAATTTCATGCTAAAATGTTCCAAGTTTAGAATTCTTTACCAATGAAGGAAATTGGAAAGAATATTTTTTTAATCTCAAATTAAAGGAAAACATAATAAACCCCAGCAAATGCAAGTTTGTGACTATATGAACACGTATCATTAATACATTTTTAATACGTTTTTCAATTTTTCAAATTAACACATTTTTCAAATTCCTCCATGGCATCTAAATTATAATTTAAGACCCAATAAACAAAAAATCCTAAGAAAAGATCCAAACTCTACCATGAAACGGGGAGTTATAATAAAATCTATTCATCCCTAGGGGCACTTGGGTGGCTCAGTTGGTTGAGCCTCTGACTCTTGCTTTCAGCTCAGGTCATGACCCCAGAGTTGTGAGATCAGCAGAGTCAGCTTGAGATTCTCTGCCTCTCCCCCTGCTCACTCACATGTGTGCTCTCTCTTTCTCCTCAAATAAGCAAACAAAATATTTTAAAATAAATTAAAATAAATAAATCTATCCCTAAATATTTAGTTTAAAACAATGACAAGAGTAGCACACACTTCACCTAAATAACACCATTTAAATAGCGCTATAACATAAGGTTACTTAAGACTAATAAGTGTGATGTATTATGTGATTCCAACCATTCTGAAAAAAAGTATTAACAAGTAATGGCATCCCCACCAGCTTGGAGCCTACAAAGCCAATTACTTTGGCCATATCTTTCCAAATGATTTAGTAATGCCTTTTAACATTACAAACATAAATCTATCATAGCACTGCAATTCCAATGTATTTTGGTGCTTCTGGGGCTGCCCCAAAATGAAAAGGTATCCAAGTGAAATGCATTATATACTCATTATACCTCAAAATTTCAGCGCCTAACATGTGAAACCATTCTCTACCATTTAGCAATCTGTCTTACATATATTCTAGATTTGTAATTATAGGGGTTTTACTGTTCTTTGGGAAATTAGTGGTAAAACATGGTTTTCAAAAAAACCAGTATATTACTGTGCTTAAATTCACAAATTTTACAACTATACTGAAATTCAATCCTTTTACACAGGCTCACAAAATCTACCACAAAGAAAAAAGCCTAACAAAAAACAATACTTTTGGAAGTAGAACAATGCAAATTTATTTCAGAAACTCATATTACAAAAGATCACCTCTGGGTCGATTTACAATGCTAAGGAAACAAAGCTGTAAAATACAGCTGTGCTCAATTTATCCATACCACGGTATGGAACTTGAAATAAATCTAAAATCAAGGCTTAAGATCATTTTAAGAGACAAGATCCTTTTTTTAAGATTTTGTTTATTTATTCATGAGAGACACACAGAGAGAGAGAGAGGCAGAGGGAGAAGCAGGCTCCATGCAGGGAGCCCGATGTGGAACTTGACCCCGGGACTCCAAGATCACGCGCTGAGCTAAAGGCAGACGCTTAAAGGCCGAGCCACCCAGATGTCCCAGGAGACAAGATCCTAAGTGTTGTTTGTTTGGTTTTTAGTGAGCTTTACATCCAATGTGGGGCTTGAACTCAGGACCCCAAAATTAAGAGTCATAAGCTCTACCGACTGAGTTGGCCAGGTGCCCCCTGTTTTTAAGAGGTAATTTTCCTTCCCAAAGCAAAGTTTAATGAAAAGGTTAACTATATTTAGGGCTTTTTCATCAGCTCTTCAATACAAAATACCATTATCATTGTTCATATGGTCTACATTTTCTTGTCTGATCTGAATAATGAGACCCAGGAAGTGGGGTTGGAGAAAGTAAACCTCTCATTGGTGAAGGAGGTCAAAATCCTTCTGACACAGGCCATCAACCAGGATTTATTCCATCTGGTTGTGTAAATGGAAGGCTCAGAGTTTCCCATTCTTCAGTGAAGTGGGGTAAAGAGGATTATGATGGTTAAAAGGGAATATGCTTACAGGTGGGCCACCGTTTTGAGACAGAGGACATCCTGGAAGAGGGGAATTCACATAAAGTAGCACCTGAGCAGTAATACATCTGGGGAAGAAGTTAATGATTTTCTGGACAGTAGTGTTTTGAAAGATCAGAAGTCAATGGTGGAGATGGCACATGACCACAAACCAAGAGAGAAGTATCTGAATCCTTGAGACGTATGACATTGGCTGGCTTAGTGGTGGTGGAGGAGATGGGGGATGCAGGGGTGGGGGGTACATGTACTCTAGAGGCATAATCTGGTGAGGGTGCCATTCCACTGATTGACTTTCATATTCGGGATGATGATAAGCAGGTGCTGGAGCAGGTAGTGATGATTCTTTAGCACAGGAATCTGAGTCATCCTGAACAAGGACGGTTATCAAATTGCTGTGTTCTCTTATTGAAATACTAACGGTTTCTTGATGGACTGAAGGAGGTAAGGTGGAGACAACTGCTGAAGGAGCACAAAGATCCTCCCGTGGCTGATTATTGTGTTCATGTGGCACATGTTGCACAGGAAGTGGTGACATCACAATGTGCTTTTCTGATGGCATATGGCTCATATGGTCCTTGTCTAGGAGCATTTTGTGGATTTCAGTTGTTGGTGAAGGCATACAATGATGAATCTTTTCAGGTGGAGCACAGTTAAGTTTTTCAGCTTTCGTATGGTAGTGGTTGATATGACCTTGTAAGGCTTTTTCAAACAAATACATTTTCTTGCATCTTTGGACAGTGCTACACATGAAGATGGAACCTCGTATATGCTCCCCAATGAGCAGTACAGGAATACCACAGCCTGGACACATTTTATCTTCATTGTTGTCATAGAAATTAGTGCAGCCATAGCAAAAGGTATATTTTCATGGACTCACTGGCCCTAAGATTTCAATAGGCAAATCACATATGTCACAGAAATGCACTGGCAAATCATCCTTTCCACCTATGATGTTCATCTTACAGTCCTCCCAAGGGCATTTGGGAATATTTTTCTTTTTTTCCCAATAGTGCCCCTCTTTTACAAAGTCACACTGTCTTCTCTGTTACATCCAAATTCTTCTTCACTAACGGGCATCTCATTCATAATCCTGGCAATTTGAGACACAAATTTGGCTTTGCTCACGTGCTTGGAAATGAGCTTTAAAGGCATTCGTCTGGGAACATCAAGGCCACCTGCTGATCCAGAAATCTTTGTGTCTCGTAACCCATCCTCATCAATGGTGCAATGCACATTTCAGCTCAAACTGCACCTGGGAGTGGAAGCCAAAGACTCGCCCTCATCTGGCCCATGCAGCTTGGAACTCTAGGGTCTCTCTTCTCTCCCCTGCTCTATATCACCACTCCGGGGAAGGATTCAGGCATAGGTTAGAGAGAGGGCAAAAGGGCTTTAGTTGACTTGTTGAGATTGATTCTTCATGAGCCACTGGAGCAAGTGGCCTCTAACTGTGGAAGAAGATTGGTGGGAATGGGGAAGAGGAACACAGTAGTAACCAAAAGTAGGAGTTCCCAGCAGACCCCAAAGACCGTTGCCTTCTGTACTTATTTTGATCCAAATGCATTTCTGTAAACTGCCTTAAATCCCTCAATGGTGTGTGTGTGTGTGTGTGTGTGTACATTTATACATACATACATATATACACACATACCTCTAAGATTTTGTCATGATACAATGAATTTAAAAATATCTATATCTGGAAGAAGGGAGCATGATATTTATCTTATCAAGGAAAAATTATGCAGAAGTAGTGAACATGGTAATTTCACAGGACTAGATATTTGCTGTTCTTTAAAAATGATTATGGGTGTGTAGGTCAAATTTTCCCCAGGTCTCACCTTGTTGTAAGAAGAAACTGGACTACAAAAAGAGTAACAAACCATATTGACTTGGCTCTACCCCCACCTGTAAATGTGGCTCCCCTACACCTCTGAGGGTCTCTCCTGAATGTGCAGACAGCCTGCCTTTTGGCTTTGCTGACTTTCAAGTCTCCCCCAAAAAATACCAAAAAAAAAAGATCAATCAAAGCAAAGTTATTTAAGACTTAATCCAGTATTGGAAAACACTACCTTAACAGAATTTAAATAGTGTCTCCAAGCGGGTATAACAGGGTATGATTTAGGGACTGGGCTGGGTAATTTTTTTTAAAGATTTTATTTATTCATGAGAGACACAGAGAGAGAGAGACAGAGACAGAGACAGAGACACAGAGACACGGGCAGAGGGAGAAGCAGGCTCCATGCAGGGAGCGTGATGTGGGGCTCGATCCCAGGACTCCAGGATCACGCCCTGGGCTGAAGGTGGCTCTAATCCGCTGAGCCACCTGGGCTGCCCCTGGGTAATTTTAGGGTAGGTCTTGCAGGGTGGATTGGGCAGATTTGATAATATGACAGCTATAGATGGATAAGCACAGGGTGCTGTGAACAGTGAAGCAACTATTAATAGGGAATATGCTATTCTTGTTAAGTGAACTCTTTTAGTTGGCTCATAAATTTATCTTCTAGGAAAAAGTATTTCCTGGAAGAAAGAGTTAAATTTGCTTATTCTCAGAACTGTTTAACACAGGAACAGACAACTATCCCCAGTCCCATCACTGTTGAACAGCATGACAGGTTATCACGGTTTCAGTGCTCAGCCACCATTCTTTTTTTCTCTGGCTTAGGCTTGTCATTGGCTACACCAATGGTGAAAACACAGCAGTGCCCAGAGAGCCACCAAAGACACCAGCGGCCATCAATGCCCAAAGTCACCGCTTCCCCAGCAAAGAAACAATACTTACTGAAGGTGCTTCTAAGTCCAAGAAGATAAATGGACTTCGTTGCCCTCCTTTCTTTCACTCTATTACATGGGCTACAAAGCAGTTCAGGCCTACTCTCCCTGAAGTCGTAAAGAGATGTTCCAGAAACCATCTTTTCCACTTGCTCTTAATTATTGCCCCCTCAACCCTGCTCCACGCTGCAAGGACTCAGGCAGTGCAAGCAAGCTCATGGTAGCTGGTTTAAGTTTGAATATGCAATGCCACTCGTCTCTCACTCTGTCCCCTAGTCCTTGAACTTTTTCAGTATTCCAGCAATGAGGGACTCTCTTAGGATTCATTCACTCCCCGGAGGCAATGTGATCCTTCATGCAAAAAGACTTCCTTAGGGGCCTGCCTCATGGGGTCTCCAGACACACTTCACCTGCCTAAATGGTAAGGCCAATGCCACTTTCTTCTCTCAAACCAGGCCTCTTGTTATGTACTGATTTGAATTTCAGATAATTTGAAATTATTTTGGCTTAAAAAAGGATGTACTTCTTCATAAGGCAAAGTGGTTCTTACAACAGAATGGATGTACTGCCCCTATTATAAACAACAAACCAGAATTCTGAGCAAAACCTAAACTTAGAGCATTAAGACATCTGCACATGTTCCTGTCTTACAAGTACAATTATTTGCTTGCCAGGATCTTTATGAGAGCTCAGTATTTTTTTTTATTTTTTAGCAATGTGCACATAATTCAAATACCGTGAATACAAAGAGAAAAAGTCTGTCAAACATAATGTCCATAACTTATTTTCTCTTCTTTCCTAGAACCAATGTTTCTCTGGCAAAACTGAGACATTTCTCCTATGACAGAATTTTGTCCTTACACATAACCCTGAATGAAAAAAGCCAGCTTTCTTTCCTACTTGGCTCAATTTGCTTTTGTTGCTCATTGGGCCTACTTCAAATTATTTTAGAAATACATTCTAAGTTCAGCCTTTGAGTCATGAAAGCATGCTTTACCATAGACCGGCTACGTTAACGTCTAGTCTAGACATTTCACACCCAGAGCTGCTCTGGTTCAGCACTGCCAACAACTCTGCTTTGAGTGTTTGTTTGTTTATAGCTGAGAAGCTGGACCTGAAAACCCTTAATAAATATTATTTGGTGAAATTGTTGATAAGATAAAGGGTATTGACCTTCCATTTATACCCATCAGATTTAAGAAGCTATCTTGCTACACCTGAAAAGCTGCCTTTAAACAAAAAGTTAAATGGGCTTCCATTCAGCAGTCTCCTTTAGGGCAAGACACCCTGTCCTTCAATCTTGTTGGTCATAAAAGTTGCTAGACTTACATTCGATTGACAAAAGAGAAATTCGGCGTCTGTCAGCCTGTAACAGTGATTGGATATAAAATGGTTTGGGCTTGGAGATTTAAAAGAAATTGGACCTTTTGGGTGGCTTAGTAGGTTAAGTGTCTGCCTTCAGCTCAGGTCGTGATCCCAGGGTCCTGGGATGGAGCCCCGCATGGAGCCCCCATATCCAACTTCCTGGTCAGCAGGGAGCCTGCTTCTCCCTCTCCTGCTCCCCCTGCTTGTGATCTCTCTCTCTCTCTCTCTCTCCAATAAATAAATATTTTTTAAAAAGGAATAAATTAGACCTTTTAAAATTGTTTTGATTCATGGGGGCCTGTTAGAATTTAGCTGCCTCAAAAGAAATCTGAATGAGGCTGAGAATGAAGAATTATGGACTCCAAAAAACAAGAGTATCAACATGCACAATTAATGCTAGGAAACAGGTTGAGACATCTCCATGTAAGCCACATGCCATCTGGCCCAGAAGCAGTCATTCTACCAGAGTGACACCAAAGGTCGGCAGGAGCGAGAGCCGTATGTCCCGCTGCCAGGCTCCTGGATTTTATTTCTCGTTTAAGGGAATCTGATCTGTCATTCCTCTGGCTCCTGTGGGCTTTAAATTCACATAATCAACATATCACTGCCAGAGACTTAGTAATAGCTGAGGCAGTTTAAAGGTGAGTGGAGAATAATCATGCTCCCAAGCCAGATGCCTTCAGTTCTGCAAAGAAATAAAAAGTCCATCTCGGTTTCCAAAAAGTAAGACAAACTGCCCTGTGTGAAAAAGACCTCAGCTCGAATCCCAAATGTGCCAATAGCTATACTTTACTTCCTGGGAGGGAGGGCTGACCCTCTGCAAAAGTTGAAAGCAGCGGTTCTCAAAATGTGGTCTACAGACCTCTAGGGATTTCCAAGGCCCTTTCCGAGGGTCCTTGAGGTCAAAACTATTTCCATAATAATACTAAGGCATTGTTTGCCTTTTCTTACCATCTGACATTGATGATGATGATGCAAAAAGCAATGGTGGATGAAAGTGCTGGCATCTAAGCATGAAGCAAGGCAATGGCCTCAAACCTATACTAGTCACCTCTGTATTTTTTACTGTCACTCACTCAGTAAAACGAAAACTCCAGTTTCACTTGAGGATGTCCTTGATTAAGCTCTAAAAATTATTAGCGCTAATAAATCCCAACCCTTGACTACACGTCTTCTTCCTATTTGGTATGGCAAAATGAAAAGTACGCATGAAGCACTTTGGCTGCATACCTAAGTATAATGGCTATCTCAAGGAAAAGTATTTATGCCATCATTTGAATTGGAAGGTGAACTATCTACTTTTTTTCTGGAACACTGTTTTCACTTGAAAGAACAATTAAACTACGGCTATTCAAACTTGAGTATCTGGCAGACAGTTTCTCAAAAATGAACAAAATTAGCCTGTCACTTAAAGAAAAACAACTATTTGTTGCCAATTATAAAATTCAATCTTTTAAATGAAAATTAGAATTTCTAAAATCTTCTATCTGCCACCATGATCCTGACAGCTTCCCAGTACTAAAGACTTACCTGATGAGATCAGTGGTGATTAATATTGAACTTAATTTTTTGAAATTGTATAATGAAATGTGCCAAAATTTGCAAGTTCCGCATAACTTGGGGGACCACTATTTTCCAAATAACCAATGGCTGATGTTACAGAATCATGCATGATTAAAAGACCCATTTACAATCAAGACAGTAGTGGATGTCAATGTAACATAGTATGAAAACTCACTGATATGTTTTGGATTCCTTATTGCAACTAACCTTGCAGAAACTACCACTTATTGTTGAATTTTGTTTTAGTTTCAAAGAAGAATATCCACAATGATCTGAGAGGCTATTCTAATACTCCTCCCCTTTCCAACACTATATCTGTATGAGCCTGGACTTTCTTCCTGTATTTCACCAAACCAAATATCACAAAAGATTAAATGCAGGGGCTCCTGAGTGTCTCGGTCAGTTAAGTGGCTGACTCTTGATTTTGGCTCAGGTCATGATCTTGGGTCCTGGGATTGAGCCCTGAATCAGGCTCTACACTCAGCCGGGAGTCTGCTTGAGAATCTGTCTCTCCCTCTACCTCTGCCTCTTGCCCCTACTCTCTCTCATTCTCTCTCAAATCAATCAATCAATCTTTTTCTAAAAAAAGATTAAATGCAGAAGCAATTATGAGAATCCAGCTGTCTACTATCAGGCTAGACATTAAGGAGATTTGCAAAAATTTAAAACAATGCTGCTCTTCTCACTAATGTTTTTCCTTTTGGAAAACATATTTTTCATAAAAATGTGTTGTTTATGTTAATGTGTGATGGTTTATTGTTGTTATTTTAAAATGAAATGATAAATATTTTAAAGTTTCTCAATTGATATACCACACATAAACAAAAGCTCTTTGGGGTCCTTAATAATATTTAAGAGGGTAGAGGAATCCTGAGAGTAAAACATTGGAGAACTGCTGCTCTAGGTGATCTTTTATGCCTTCTCACCTGTACTCTCAGAGACATGGCCTTCCCACCCCCACTCCCCCTTTCACTGCCTTAAAATCTGTCCCATCTGAACCAAACTGCCCAGAAGGCCTCAGAATTTCCCCGTGTTCAAAACTGGCTGATCGTGACACAGGAAAGGGAAAGCAAGATGGAGATCACTTAAATGCCAAACACTATATCATGTACCTAATACATGGTATTTCACTGAATCCTCACAACAGCCCTACGAGGCAATAATAATAATGATATGCCCAAATAATGGGGCAGCAGGACACAGGGGGAGCCAACATTATTTCAAGGGTCAGCAAAACCACAAGCTCACTAAGAATTTTCTGTAGACCAAATAAATAAAAACATCTTACGAATACCACACTACCAATTTCCAAATACATGTGGACATTGCACACTTAAATAAAACTTCAGTGCAAAGCATTATCAAATCCATAAGAGCTTCTGGTTGGGCAGCCTGGGTGGCTCAGTGGTTCAGCGCTACCTTCAGCCTAGGGTATGATCCTGGAGGCCCGGGATCAAGTCCCATGTCGGGCTCCCTGCATGCATGGAGCCTGCTTCTCCCTCTGCCTGTGTCTGTGCCTATCTCTCTCTGTGTCTTTCATGAATAAATAAATAAAATCTTTAATAAATAAAAAGATAAAAGCTTCTGGTAATTATGCTTTTTGAAAATTTCAATCAATGAATCATGCCACACATGCAGGAAATAAAAACTGTTGACAATGAACAAGAAAACAGAGAGATCTTCATCTTTGAAAAATATTGAGCATCACTGTACTGTAGCATTGTAACTACACTGAATCCACAGCAGATTTGATACCTTTGGGACCATGCTAAACTATTTAGAGTGGTATCCTTACTGCTAAAAGCCTACTTTTAGCCATAAAAATATTTAAAACTCTAGACCAGGAAATCAACACTCAGATTTGGAAGCCAATAACCCAGAACAGTACAAGGTTGGATGAGGCTGGTAAATAACAAAAATTCAGCCAAGTAAATTTCGAAGATCTAACTGGCTTTATTGATGGATTCCTGAATGGGGCAGCATCCCACCTAGCCAGTAGGGGGAGCTCCAAAGGACTACAGAAAAGAAAGGTTTTTAAAGGTAGAACGGGAGTGGGGAAAAAGAAATTATTAGCAAAGACTCTATTGTCTTAGGCAAGGTTGTCCTCCTAAGGGGAACCGAGGGGTCTATCAATAAAGCTTCTAGTGCTGACCAGGAAATCCCCTTGCTGACTGGTTCAAGGTGACATTCCCAGGGGCTTGAAACTGCAGTTGGGTTAGGTATTGAGTCTTGCTTTACTGACTTGGGGCCTTAACATACGTGATGCCATATGGGGCCCTCAGTTTTCTTTTTAACTAGGAAAATGGACAGAAAGTGCTCTAAGAGTTCTGGGTACATAGAAAACTTCTAGTCAAGAGGATTTGGAATGAACTAAGATAAGATCTCTACATCCTTAAAGATAGAATTTAACTGGCCTTCCAAGTCACGAGAAGCGAATGGACAAAGACAGATGTGGAGAATCCATGTGTTCAAAGGCAAGATGTTCTCTAGAGGTAATTCAGAATCATCAAGCAAAGATATGAAAGAAAGGGAGCAGAGCATGATGTAGATTGGCAAACTGGAAGAGGAATCAGAAAGTCTTATTAGGAAGCAAGTTACAGTTCAGAACTGAGATTGTTAAGTCAGAGCAGGAACATAGAAGATAAAAGGAACAAGCATGAGGGAGACACTGAAAGGCCACAGTCTGGTGACGAATTTAATGGGAGCAGGCAATGGAGAGAAGGGAAGAGAGGACTTTAAGTTTTGAAGTTCAAAAGACTGTCACATGGTCCAATTAGGGAAGACCCATTTAGGGGCACTTGGGTGGCTCAGTGGTTAAGCGTCTGCCTTTGGCTCAGGTCATGATCCCGGGTCCTGAGATCAAGTCCCACACTGGGCTCCTTGTATGGAGCCTGCTTCTCCCTCTGCCTGTGTCTCTCCCTCTCTCTCTGTGTCTCTCATGAATAAATAAATAAAATCTTTAAAAATAATAATAAAAAGGGAAGACCCGTTTAGCCTGAAGCACATATGCTTATTCAACATCCTCCCGAGTCTGGTCCTGGTCTACCAGAAGCTCCGAGGTCTGTGTTTAGTGCTGTAGAAGAATTCTGTCTTAGGTCTGAGAAGGTAACAGGAATGCTATCCTGAATTCACTCTGATCAGCCCATCAGCTATTTGGGAGACGCCTGCTCCTCTCCACCCCATGACAGTCAGACGAATTGATTTTAAAGGCTGTAGCTGCCCACTCGTTACCCAGGCTACGTCCAGACTGCTCCCTTCACTGAGCAATTCTGCTGGATTCTCCCCAGACTTCAGGACCCTCAAGGCCTTTGGACTCAGGTTTGTTTTTGTGAGGATGCTCCCTGGGACGGGGGCCTTGGTTTTGTACTGACATCCAGGCCCTCTGACCCATGACTCAGTTGTGCTTGGCTTTACTCCACAGCTGTGGGTAAGAGGCACCCACCTCAACTCCCTCTGCTGCCTTCCCAGACTCTCTTTAACTCTACATTTCCCTTCTCGATCCATCGGAGAGCAAGATCAGCTGGGGGCTCTGCATGGTACCAGGTCCAACCCTGAAAAGCGTCTGGCAAGAGTTAAAAGGGAGAGGATCATAGAAGTGACAGAAAGGAGAATGACGAGGAAGAAGCTCCAGAGACATGCTTTTGGTGTGGGCAAAGGGAAGGAGGGTGGCATGATGACGAGACGGCTGTCTTCGGGTACAGAAAGGGCTCTGCTGGAGACCTGAAGCCTGGCTGTCCTCCCATCTGGCTAAGGGCAGACCAAGGGCTTAGTTACATACAGCACGAGGGATTCACAGAAGGTAAAAGAGTTTCTTGGACAAATGCAGAAATGGGTTTCAGAGGGCTTTTGTGTAATTACCTTCGCAGGAGATGGCTAAGAATAGCGTGGCTCCTCTGGCAGCCAGGAGGTGAAGAGGTGTTCTGTGGACAAGCAGGAGGTGAACTTAGGCCTCTGCTTGTTGTGCCTTCCATAACTCCCATCTCCTATTGCTGTAGGAATAGAAATTTTCGCACTCTGTTTAGGCCCCCGTGGAAAAGCTCTGAACCTTTCTCCAGAGCAAAGGCTCTTGGCCAATTCCTGATATTTTTAGAATAAAATCAGCTAGGAAAGCTGTCGCCCCAGTGGTCACCAGAGCACTGCAGTGGTGATAATTCCAAAAGCGATAGAGGCAATTTTGGACTAAATGATATCCTAGGCAGACTAAAAATTGTTTCTTTAACTGAAGGATTGCATGGCTGGGTTTTAATTAGAATGGATTAATAC
This sequence comes from Vulpes vulpes, assembly GCF_048418805.1. Classification (NCBI taxonomy): domain Eukaryota; kingdom Metazoa; phylum Chordata; class Mammalia; order Carnivora; family Canidae; genus Vulpes; species Vulpes vulpes. Next base: position 18,014,359 of record NC_132796.1, on the reverse strand, counting down.
AGTGTTCCCATTTATAAAAACCAAAATTGAAAGGAAGGAAGTGCAATGAGGTAATTAAACTAAGGAAAATATCATCCAGATCCTCTGTCACCCAAACGTCACCCTTAAAAAGAGAGGGAAAATGAAATTAAAATTTATCTTATTCTTTCTATATGTAGATAATCTCCATATCTAAAATCTCAGGAGTATCGCATACTTGCGTAAGTTTCTAGTCTATGTGTATGTGTGTGTCTGTGTGTGTCTGTGTGTGTGTTGATTCATACTTTTTTTTGCACCTCTATAATCATACGAACACATGCAAAGATTTTTACAATGATACATGACAGTGTACATAGGTAGGTAGCACATGTTTTCTAGCTCCAGAACAGCATTAACGGAGGGCTTCTCAGGTCAATTACCTTTTCCCCCTCAACTGACTCATTTGGCCAAACCAAGAAGCTTGCATGCTAGTGCAGATGACCCACATGATCCTCCACTGAAAAAATATGAAATGTGTCAGTGAGTCATTTCTTTAAAAAAAGATTTTATTTATTTATTGGAAAGAGAGAGCGTGTGCACAACTGGGCAGAGGGAGAGGAGAACTGGAATGTCCAGCAGACTCCCTGCTGAGTGTGGAGCCCGACCCCAGGGCCTTGAGGATCACGACCTGAACCGAAGGCAGACGCTTAACCAACTGAGCCACCCAGGCACCCAACTGAACATTCAGTGTCCTTTGACCTATGCAACCGTAGAAAGACAGGAAGAAGGCTAGATGTGTCTCATCATTTATCACATTAAAGGTTCTCATTTTTTTTTTTTACTAAAACAATAAAGTGCCATGCCTACAAGTAGATTCCAAAGCCATCTATTGGCAAGTGCAGTTGGAAGAGTCCTCCTGCATGCCCCCACCTCCCCATCCCATGGTAGCAGCATGTCATATCTCCTGTGGAGTACTTCAAAGCCTCTTAACTGGTGCCAAGGTTTTAGTCTTATCCCCAAGTGTTCTCCACACCACCACCAGCTTACTCTTCATTAAATAGAAATCCATGTGTGTCACTCGTTTGATTTAAATTGTTAAGTGGCTTCCAAATGCCTCCCGGATCAAGTCCAAACTCAGCAGCGTAACCCTCCGAGGCCCTTCTTGATCTGGCCTCTGCCAAGCTATTTTGTTTATCACTAACCCCTCCTTGGCTACTCTTCAATCTCTAGCTCTAGCAAGCCACTTCTAGCCCCTCCCAATGAGTTTATTTCTCCCCACCATGCTTTCCAGCAGTCTGGCCTTTCTGCCTGGAACTCTCTGCTCTTTGCTTACTCCCTGTCTCCAGTGGATGCTACAAAAAATCAAGTCCAGCTATATCTCTCCCAAGAAGGAATTCCCAGAGAGATCCCATAGCTGGTCTAGTGTCTTGCCTGTGTTCCTGTAACAAATGCAGATTTACCCAAGAGTACCACTGAAGAGCTCAAAAAATGGACAGAGAAAATATTTTTTGAAGGAGTTTGATATATTTCCCTCAAAAAATATCAAAGCATTTCTTGTGGGCAAAAAAACTATGAACTTATGTGGACTATCCTGTATTTATTTTACTATTATTTTTTAAAGATTTTTTTTTTATTTGAGAGAGAGAGAGGGCATGAGAGAGAAAGCACAAGCATGGGTAGGGGGGAACAGCAGAGGGAGAAGGAGAAGCAGGCTCCTTGCTGAACAGGGAGCCCAAAGTGGGGCTTTATCCCAGGTTCCCGGGATCATGGCCAAAGCTGAAGATGGACATTTAACTGACTGAGCCAACCAGGTGTCCCTTCACTGTTATTTTAAATTTTATAATAAAATATACATACATAAAAGTACACAGATCATTAACACAAATAGCATCCAGATCAAGAAACCTAAGATTACCAATACCTCAAAAGCCCACTTCCTGGGAACTTCCAGTCACTAACCCTCAAAGGGCAACCATTCTTTTGACTTCTTTTTTTTTTTTTTTTTTTTTTTTTTTTTTTTTTTTTTTTTTTCATTCTTTTGACTTCTAATGGCACAGGCTAGTTTTACATATTTTTACTATGTTTCGTATAAATGGAATCATAAAGTATGCTTTGTGTGTAGCTTCTTTTGTTCAATATTATGTTTCTGATGAGCACTCCTTTGTACGTAGTTGTCTGTTCATTCTTGCTATTGTAGACTAATATTCGGCTACTTACTGGCTATACTGTTGATGGGCATCTGGATAGCTTCCAGTCTGGGATCATTACAAAGAGTACGTCTGCGAACATTCTTCTACATGCCTTTTGGTGGACATACACGTGCCTTTCTACTGGATATACATTAGGTTGAGCACTGTGAAATTGCAAATATTCGACCATTTTCCACCTACTAAGATGACAGCTTAATACCTAGAGGTAGAGTTGCTGGGTCACAGGATGTACGTCTCTTTAGCCTTGGAAGGTACCACCTAACAGTTTCCCGAAGTGGCTGTGTCAATTTATAAACTCACCAGCAGTATATGAGAGTTCCATTTGTCTAAATCCTTTATTTTAGCCATCCTACAGAGAGGGGAACATAAATGAATCACATTGTGCTTTTAGTTTGCATTTCCTTAATGACCAGAGAAGTTAAGCACCTTTTCATGTATTTGTTGGCAATCTGGATACCCTCTTTCGTGAACAAGTTCGTCATCTGCCCAATTTCCTATTGAGTTGCCTGCCTTATTCATTTCTTATTATTACTTTGATTTCACAGCTGAGGGCATTGTAATTATTTCATGGCTTAGCTCTATAAATAGTTTTATCCAGTCCCATTCCCAAAGAACCCTGTGTTCACCTCTATTCTATGATATATTACACTGTTGAAATTGTTATTTACATATCTACTTTTCCTTGCGAATTGTAAAGTAATTTTTTAAATTGTTAAATAATTGGGAGCTAGAACTCTTATTCATCACTGTATTCCCAGCCCTAGAATAGTATCTAGCAAGTGGTTCAATAGTTCAATAAATATTTATTCAGTTAACTAATATGCATTTAACACTGTATTCTTCCTAAATTTGTGTTAACTTTTTAAAAAATATTCCTTTGTATAAAGTTTATTCCAGCAAGGCAAACTGTATGAACCAGAACATCCTGCATGTCTCTACGACCTTACAGAAGAACACTACTGGTTGGAAAAGAACGAAGACAAGAATCAGAGCACAGAAGTAGAATTTGTTCTGTTTAATAACTACAAGTAACAAGCAATAAAAATCTCATGTAATTGAAAAGAAAAAAATCAAGATCTTAAGAGCTTAATAGACAAAGCACATTGATATGTGGGTTATCTACATCAAGAGAAATGAAAAAGCCAAAAGCTAATTAGTAAAGTTAAACAACCAGTCACACTTTTATATATTTGATAGATGCAAATTATCAATTTAGTTGAAATTAATAACACCTAGAGCTGATAATATTTTACTAAATGGGGCACCTTCTTATATTTACCCACCCTTATGCTTGGTATTGTAGTTGTTGGCTTACACATCCACCAGAATAGGGCAGGACCCTTTTCTGATCCAGTCCTGTTGTAAAATGATGTATGTAACCTTGTTAACAAGCAGTTTGTCATATTTCAAAAGCTTATACAGGCCTCCTTTGAACAAGTAAATTCACTTTTAAGTATTAATTCTAAGGAAAAATCAAGAGGAAAGGAAAAAAACTCTACATATTATTTATCTCTGTATTATTTACAATAGTTAAAAATGAAATCAATAATAAATTTCTAATAATAAAGAAATGACTGAATAAATTATGCCATAGAAACATGAAAGAATATTAAGCTGCCACTAAAATGGAACAGCATGAAGCACCATGAATACATGCCAATACTATCAAATGAAAAATCCTGTGAAATCATTAGGCTCTGAAATTATACCATGTAATTATGTCTGGATCCAGGGAGAAACATGGAAAAGGACACATACAAAAGAAATAATTGGAAATTTTAAGGTAGCAAGGTTATGAAGGAGTCTTTTTCTGAAATTTTGTTATTGATCCTTTGGTCACTACTTCTTCCGTGACCCTCCTGGACATGGCCACCATGCTGTCTCACCTGGATGACTGCAACTGTCTTCCAACTGGTCTTCCTGATTCTTCCCTGCCCATCCACAGTCCATTCTCAACACGGCCAGAATCACCCTGGAAATCATGAATCACATCTTGTCACTTTCCTGCTCAAAAGCCTCCACTGGCTTCCCATCTCACAGAGTGAAAATGAGAGTTCTTACAATGACCCACATGACCATCAACAATCTGAATGCCTGTTTTCATTCTGGCATCATCTTGTTCTATATACTTCCTCACCTCACTCTGCTCGAGCCACACTAGCCTCTTTCCTCTTGCTCCTCAACACCTAAGGGACGATCCTCCCTGAATACTGGGAAGTTTTATTTTATGCCTAAGCCAATCTTATTTTTCCATAGTTAGTTTAATAAAACAAGCATTCACGAACGTTTCTCCTAAAGATGTATAATTTATCTTCGGAGAATTAATTTAGAGGAATGTATCTCTGTCCACCTTCCAGAGTTGCCTAGGAATATGTCTAGGAGAATGCTAGAGTGGATTTGTCATGAACAGTCCAGAGGAAATTTTTACTTATCAATAAGGGCCAAGAAAGAAAGAAAGAGTGCAGACGGGGTGGGGTGGGAGAGGAGAGTGGGAGGGGAACGAAGGAAGGAAAGAAACTGGCAAATGCACTTAGATCTAGGCTACTGTGGGACTCTTGGGTGGCTGAGGGTTGAGCATCTGCCTTTGGCTCAGGGCATGATCCCAGGTCCAGAGATCGAGTCCCACATCGGGCTCCCTGCAAGGAGCCTGCTTCTCCCTCTGTCTATGTTTCTACTTCTCACTCTGTGCCTCTCATGAATAAATTAAATAATTTTTTTTTAAAAAAAAGGTCTAGGCTGGTGTAAGCTAGTTGAGGGGATGGAAGATGAAGTGAGAGGCCCTAACTGTGCTAGAGTCATAAGAAAGACATGCAAAGACCATTTTAGGCAAAGCAGTTAAGGCCCTGAGACTGAGAAGGTAGGAGAAAGCCTAGTAAATTTGAGAAAGGAAAGAAGACCGGTGTAACTAGGCAAAAAGGCAATGGAGACAGGACAATGGAGAAATAGCCAGGTCACGCAGTGCCTTTAGGTCAGCCTAAGTTTGGGTTTTATTGTAAATGCTATGGAGAGATCACTGAAGGGTTTTAAAACATAGGAATTACAATGCTTTTATTACAGTATTGTTTGTGAAGTTTGGGGTTAAGGTCACCAAAGCTCTGGATTAATCAAAATGCAATATGACAGCTAGCACCGTGCCTCACGTGTGGTAGGCAGAAGTTAAATGATAGTCGGTTTTTCTTTCTCATTCTACAATAAATATTATTTTGTACATATCACCGATGGACCTGGGTGGGGGAGCATCTTCATTATTGGTAGTATTTGTAGAGTAGGTTTAACATGCTGAATACTTTAAAATGGTTTATTCAATGCTTACAATAAAATTGAGGCACTGAGTTTTCAGTTCCTAAAGAACCATTTATGCTTAAAAAGGCTTTTATTTCTTCCCAACAAACTATGTGCATTAACTCAAACTCAGTCTGCACCATGACTGTGTGTGTGTGTGTGTGTGTGTGTGTGCAAATGAGAGTTAAAATGTGAATCTCCAAGGACCGAGCTTGTTGATAAGTAAAAATTTCCTCTGGAACATTCATGACAAATCCACTCTAGCATTCTCCTAAACATATTCCTAGGCAACTCTGGAAGGTGGACAGAGATACATTCCTCTCATCTCAAATGAATTATCCAAAGACTAAGTTATATGTCTTCAGGAGAAATGGAAAATACCAAATGTTCATGATGCTTGTTTTATTAAAATAACTGTGAAAAAGTATAACTGGTTTCTGCATAAAACAAAACCTCCCAATATTTAGCAGTTTTAAAAAGAAGCTTTAGGCTCTTTAGTTACAGATATTGCTGGGTAAAGACAATAATTCAGTATAGAACTGTATCTGTAGCAGCATTTCTTTCAAAATAAATTTTTGTTATGTTTTCCCATTAGAAAGCAAAATGTAGACTTCCAGTTACTCAGATATCGATCTATACTCCCTCTCACAAAAAAGACACTAAAAATATAAAAAAGGTATAAGCCCACATGGGCAAAAATAATAGATACCCCTACTAAAAGCAAGTTAAAGCAGCCTGTAGAATACCACAGGCCTCAAGCCTTGGAAGCTCCAAATAAGAGTGAAGGTCAGTAAGCATGATAGGGTTAAAGACAAGGCGACTGCTTGGAAGTCAGTAACTGAAGTCCCATGCTCAACTACCCACAGGCAGGGTCACAGAGGCTTTGTTCTCTGGAGAAAGTGACCGGTGGACATTCTGGTTTTAGAAGACTGAACAGAGAGGGCATGGGCAGTCACAGGACTGAACATAGGTAAATTTAGGGAAAATCTATCAACTGAAATAGGGGGATAGCTCAGCCCAGAAATCCAGGACTTAGGGTCATCAAGGTTATATGTTTGCCTAAGGGAGCACTTGGATAAACCTGGATTCAAATCTGGCCCTGCTACTTGCTAGCTAAATACAATCATGGGCAAGTCATTAACCTATAGGTTCCCTTACCTCTAAAATGGGGACAATAGGTATCTGAATGGTTGTAATGATTAGAAAATGAAAATAAATAAAGCATTTAGTGCATACATGGCACATGGTACATGTTCGCTGAATGGTGGCTGGCATTATCCATGAAGAAGCAGGTTGCAGAGAGCTTTCTGGAGCTCTCAAGATGGAACTACTGTCAAGTACAAACACCTGTAAACTGACTCCTTTCTTCACATTATTTTCTAACAGATGACTCTGGAACATAATGTGAATTCTTTGGTAAGTCACAAGGCAAAATCATGTTTGTGAACATTGTTCCATATGCCCAGTAGAGCATCAGAGAATGGGCTCTGAAGTCAGACAAAACTGACGTTTTTTCTGACTCCTCTAATTACTAATGTGGTGAGTCACGTAAGCATTCCTCGCCTGTGAAGTAGAAACAGCAACAATTCTGTGCAAGACTGCTGTGAGGATTTGGCTGTAAAGCACGTAAGAGCCTAGTAGAGCACCTAGGATGTGGGGATTCTCAGGAAATTGAGTCTGTTTTCATCATGAAAGATTACTAGGCCACCCCCCCCCCACACACAAATCATTTATAAATGTCAATTGAAAATCTGGTCAATTTTTAAATAAATTAGCTCTGGGCTTATTTTTTTCATTCATCAAATGTCAGTGGGGTAGGAGGATTGTGTGACTGTAAGCAAGGTACTGATTCCACTAACTCCTGAATCAGTTTGGAAATTGGCAGGGTGTACTTCTAAATGGTAAACTAGATGTCTCTTCTTGCTTAGGACATCTGCAGACATTTCAGCCCACCTGCCAGCATAAATGATACTGTCTTTCAGGCAGCTTTTACATTGGGGATTGCAACTTAATCACTCAGTTCTTCGTTCTCTGTAAAATGGATCTCAAGCCAGAATTGAGATCGTGGCTCGTATTTGGGCACTCGTCTTTGTTTCTTGGACTCTGAGCCTCAATTTGTCTTTCAAGTGGAGAAAGCATAAAATAAGAATATGAAGAATAACTTCTCGTCTCATAATGGAAAAGTAAAACAATTTTCATCTAAATTCTCTAAAAATACTAGAAAACATAGCACAAGATTTGATTTCATAGGATATTTTATTTACTGTCTCAATGGGATATACTTTAAAAGCTTAGAACATTTGTCTATCTATAGCATAGCCACACAATCTTATATTCTCTTATCTTCCTAATTGAGGCAATTAACAAAACAAAATACACATTCAAATGAAACATGTATCTAAGCCATTCAGAAATAATTAAAATTATAGATCAGGTTTTCTTTCACTGATCACAAATTATGGTAATGCTTTTGTGGTGCTCATTTCCGGGCTCACTTTGGTGTGTTTATTAAAGCACGGTATTGTCAGATCACAGGGAGTATCTCATTTTCATTTTCATATCTCCAATTCTAAAGGGGATTAAATTATCCAATTAAGCTGTTAATTAAAAAGACTCCTACAGAATAAACTGCAGGCTACCGATGGCATTTTAAAATTTTCATTGTGCTGTGCCCAAAAGCAATTTCCCAGAATTCAGATGACCTCAAAGTTACCGTCCCATATTTCACTTTAGAAGGTGCAGCCAGGATTGCCAGCTGACAGCAAAACCCATTTCCTCTTCTTTCCAGGCACACAGCTGGCCTATCTATCCCAGCTTCCCTGCAGTTAGGTTTAGCCACATGACTGAGCTCTAGCCAATGGAGTATGAGCAGAGGTGACATAGACAATTCCTGGGACCAGACCAAACCTTCCACTCAGGATTTTCCATGGCCTCTTCCCCTCCACCAGCTTCTTGTCAGATGAGCCTGTATTCAATCATGGTGAAAATGGCTGAATCACATGTGGAAGGAACCTGGGTCCCTAAATCACCAACTGGAAGAGAGAGGCTCACTGACCATTAATACCCATTTTGTATGCAATGAAAACAAGAAATAAACTTAAATTGGGTTAAGCCATTAAGATAATGTTTCAACAGCTAGTGTGATCTTAATTTACAAAACACTGAATTTGAGGGACATGCAAATAACTCAGACCTAACAGGAAATATTCGCCTTCATCAAATTTTGATCAGGTCCACTTAGATATATACCTAAAATTGAATCAGACTCATACTTCTTGGGTCTCACAAAATCTATCATACAGACCATAGCGTGAGAAATTCTAGACCCCTTGGCTCCATTTCCCCAAAGTCCCTCCTTCCTGTCCGCACCCCGGAGCTCGCTCATAAACTGCCATTTCTGTACATCTTTCCTTCTGTCACTGCCCCCTACATAAGAATTCTTATTTCGAGAATCAGCTCAGAAACTAGAGCAAACTCTCTAAGAGGAGTGCTAACAGGCCACACTCAGTCACTTATTACCCACCAATTCTGTAACCCATCTGGTAGCCATCTCCTGTACATAGTCCCTACAGCACACCAGCTACAAACCAGTACTTCTCCGGATCTTAGAACATATCAGTGTGGGTTTTTTTTTTTAAGATTTTATTTATTCATTCATGAGACACACACACACACACACACAGAGAGAGCGAGAGAGAGGCAGAGACATAGGCAGAGGGAGAAGCAGGCTCCATGCAGAGGGCCTGACATGGGACTCGATCCCGGGACCCCAGGATCAGGCCCTGGGCTGAAGGCGGCACTGAACTGCTGAGCCACCCGGGCTGTCCCAGAAAAGATGTTTAAGGTTATCAATAGGGGGCTCTACTTACCCTACCAGCCTAACCTCAAAATGCTCCCATAGAATAGTATGAATTCTGTGGTATGCCTCTAGATTTTTCTGGACTCAGGCAAGACAGACAGGCTTGCATTGTCGTGCATCACTCATTGTCCAAAGGTCACTGGGGGATACAAAATCCCAGGCTGCTGCAGTTCTCTAAGTGTGCCTGGGGCAAAGAGGCTCCAGCAGCATGAGCGCAGCTATCCTAGAGAGCCATGGCCACTTAGAGAAGCACACAGAAGGTGAGGTTAGGGTGCTCAGGAAAGGGGACTAGCTGGGATTTGGACAGAGAGAGAGAGAGAGCACGGACAGCATCCACCAGAGGAGAGTCGAGTAATTCCTTTTCTATGCACCAAACCATAACCCAATCTCCTTAGATATCACCACACTTGCCACAAAGCAGGGTGATTCCAACAGTTTATGTATCTGTCTCCCATGTCTCACGGAGGCCCAGGGACAGCATATAATGTGCTTAAATACAGCTAGTTCCATGATATAATCGAAAAGGTGTTCAGTTATGCTGTGTTGATTGAGTGACTGACTATAAATGGACGAGGTTGTTAAAGAAAGGTGAGAGCGCACAGAGATTCTTTGGCCTGATACTAACTGTAATGCTCACTGGCACTTTTATAAGACCAGCCCTATTGTGGCTGATAATTCCTTCAGAAGCCTCCCTTTTCCTCAAGAGTAATATTCCTGCATAAGCAATAAACCACATCTGCTGACTCATATTCTGGAAGAAAATACAATGACCACCTCGCAAATCTCTCAGTGTCTACAAAGTCACTGCATTCAAATCCCACTTTCCTAAACCAAGGAACCAGGGGTGCGTTGTGTACTTTTTGGACAAATAGCATTGTCTAAAACACAACTGAGCGTGTTAACAGATGCGATCGATTCTAATATTTTTTTAAAAGAGAGGAAACATACATACGTACGTACATAAAAATAAAAAGAGAAGAAACAAAATCTTCAACCTTTTATTGTCCTTAAAATGATTATTCACATTGTTTCACAAGTAGAAGAAAATATAATGACCATTTAGATAGAAAACGCATCACGCAAGAACACCTTTCTTCAAACCAGTGGGGGCACTGCCACTGGTGATGACAATGTTGCCGCATGACACAATCATATTCTTCCCTCACTTAGTATGCAACTGCGACATTATGTTAAAAATATCAGAGAAGAAGCCTATCAAATGCTAAGTGATTATAGAAATACCAAGAGAATAAATGTACTTAGAAATGGGGTTGATCTAAGGGATGAAGGTTAATGCAGAGCTCAGCAGCCCAAAGAACAAAGACGCTGCCTTTCCTGATTCTGGGATACTTGACAAAGCAATTTCAAACCTCTCTCCACTTCTCTGGCATGAGCATCACCCGTGTGGTGAGCCATCATTCCTTGTTGCTTTCTAGCGATGCTCCAGGGCTAAAGAAGATAAAATTTATGTGCTATGCTTTAAGCTCCATTGAGGAAAGGCACTGAATAAACTTCAGGATAATTTACGAATCCCGAGGCTGCATTAGTCATGTCCAAGTCTGTCTCATAAAAGGGAAAAAATGGGAATAGGAGGCCAGTGCTGTGTGGTTGGTGAAAAGCTGAACAAACTTTGGGCAATGGTGATCAGCTCAAATAATAACACTTAATAGACCTAAAATCCTTGACTAATCTGGAGAATTTTCCAAAAAAACCTACTCCTTCCAACACCCAGACAAGAGTTCACTGGTGGAACATCTGGTATGTGAATCAGAGAAGTGTGTTATTGGCAGTCCTGGTCTGTGATCCAATACCCCATTTCCGTTTAATTTACCATAATTATTTTTGTAAGACTTTATGGCTCTGCTCCAGGGAATGTGCTGAGCAAGCGCTGCCCAAATCCTGTTTTCTCTCCAGCGGCATATTGAGGCCAGCTTCTCCCTACTTTTGTACCTCTCCTTCCACTGGCATTTCACCTTCTTCCCTCCACCACTTAATCAGCGACTGCTTCCTTTAGCCATCAGTGTGGAAGGGACATGAGTATCATCTGAAATTTAAACATGAGGTGTATTTGGAAATCCCAACCCCACCAGAAAATTGTTCTAGCTAGTAGCAATGATTTGGGCTTATTTTGTGTCGATAATGGCCATTGTATCTTATCTACAACTTTCAGGGTTACTGACTTCGGTCAAGTAAAGTTAATCAGGACAAGGTAGCCACATCATTCAGAAACTACAGGGCCCCAGCTGATCATCAGCCAGCTGTCCTCAACCAACAACTAACTGACTGACTCCCATTTCCAGAGCCCTAATTAGATGCTTGTATCAAACACTTTCTCTGACCTGCAGGAATGTGTTTATTTGGAGTTTAGAAAGAGAAATCTAGAAGGAAAATGCCATTCAAATAAGCATAAGAAAGCGCAGCTGGTTTTGACTGTCCAAGTGCCAGGATAAAACAAGGAGTATCTTGTATGTCTCAACCAAATCAGGATGATTCTTTCAGAGAAAAAGCATGTACACTCCCAGCAGCTCAACCCTAATTCCACTTGCTTTTAAAAACACGAATGAAGGTTGCATTAAGCCTTTGTTTAAAAAAAGGAGGAAAACTGTAGCTGCCCTTTAAAAGTTTGCTCGTTTGGATAGGACGGAGTCCAGGGGAAAATCGCTCTCCTCTAAAGCAGTGTGACTGCTGTCTTCATGATGGGACCCCTGCATTTCTCTCCCTTTCAAAGTTCCCATGGTTACAAAGGACATGGCACACACTTACCTTTAACAAAATAAAATAAAAAAGGACAACAAATCACAGGGGTGCAAAATAGCCTCCTATGGTTAGTCTGCATTTGTCCTTTCACTTTTGAGATTTTCCTATCGGCCCACTTAACCCAAACCGCATATGTGATGAATAATGCAGAGGGAGGACAGCTATTTTAAGAAACTGGAAATGCCAGGTAACCACTTTCAGGCCATTACGATTTTATCCTACACACACACTAATAAGAGATGGAGGAGGTCACTTGAAAGCATAAAGTCCTGAGGATCAAAACCCTAGTCCTGCTCTTCCTTACAGACCCTTTACAAGGCTCGGACAGTGAAAATTGTGTTTCTTTGGACTATGCAGGGAATTTTTAATTTAATCAATAGATTTGAAAATATCCTCAATCCAGAAATTTTTCAAAAAGCTTTCCTCCAAAGAGAAGTAGCATTAGCTGAGCCAAAACACAAGGGTACTTTGCATCCACCTCAACATGGTATTTGTTCCTTGGCGCTAACGGGGAATGAAAGCCATACATCCCTAACGGAGAATTAGAATTTCACTTTCTCAATGCCCGCTTATTTCAGAAACAGAAGAATGCACATATATCAGGGTAACGAGACAAGTAAGAATTGAACTAAAGAAAAGTGTCTGACAGACAGAATCACTGAGGCTTGGGAAGAAGAGATCAAATGGTGGAGATTTCATCTCCTAGAGTCCCTACCATTGCGTGACTAGAAGTTTTGACTCCTTCTGGCCTTAAAGACACATCCTTTTTCCTTTTTTCTACTTGATAAACAGAAACCCTTCCTCAAGGGCCCTTTTGGCCAGCTTTGTTCATGCTGACTTGAACAGGGCAATCAGCTACATCAGATACAAGCTGTGAGATGCACTTTCATCCCAACAGACTGCAAAACCAAAGGCAAAAAATTGTAAAACGAAACTCCAACACATTTCTAACTTAACTACCACAGAGTGAATAAACGCTGGGAATGACGATCCATAAAACCTCGCATTGCATTCTGCAGAGCGGTAAGGCCGACCAGGTACCCAGGAACATGTCTTCATCACCGACAGTTACAGATTTAATAGACTCAGTTTTGTTCTGGATACATTCTACTTAGGGCCCTTGCAAAGCTGTGTCTTAAAATGGTCTGTACCACTTCACTGTCTACACACTAAAAATGGACAAGAGAAACAATTCAGCAGATAATGTTCTAACAAAAGTAGCCTAGGGATTTATTTTTGTTGGTTTGGTTTTGTAAAGAAACATACTTGCTTGGTTCACTTCTTATATTCCATTTCTTAAGCCCTACCATTTGAATATATTGTTTAAACCCAACCAACACCCAAATAATGGAAGATGCACTGAAAACAGGAGTCCTCGGGGGAATAGAGGCTGAAGGTAGTGGTGATGAGGGCTCAGTGTGGCCTCTACTGGCACCGTACGGCTCTCTGGATGGCATAAACCAGCGGTCCGGCTACCAGAGTCGGCAGGAGTCCATGCCTCTGTTCATCGTGGAATTAGATGGACAGTTAAAGGCTTTCTGGAATTCTTCAAAGTTGCTAACTGCACCATTGACCCTGAAAAAGATAGGTCACAGCCCATGTCATTTAATTCTTCTATATCAACAGGTTCTGGATAAAACTGTAGCAGCCTATTGCTCACAGGGATGTTGCATTCATTTCATCTGTTTATAGGAGAGACAACTGAAGCCCAAAATGGAGAAGTAAATTTCCAAAGAAATTCACAGAGCTTAGAACCAGCCCTTCCTGAATGCCTGGCATTTGCTCTTATTAATCTTCCCTACACCCTCAAATTCCTATATACAGTAGGATTTACAATTCTTATAAGTCATCTATATGATTGCATAGTCTTGTAAATTTACAGATTCCTATAAAATGTAGGATTAACCAATATTTAGGCTTTCTCATTTTTTTTTTACTTTCTATGGAAGGTATGACTGATATGAAGTGCACACACTTGAAATGTAAGGCTCATCAATTTCGTTCATGTGTGTATATCCATGTTACCACCACCCAGATCAAGACATGGGATATTTCCAGCACCTAGAAGGCTCCACTGTGTGCCCTACGAGTAGGACCTCCAAGGATAACTTCTAGTCTGACCTCCATTGCCAGAGATTAGTTTTGCCTGTTTTTGAACTTCATATGAATGGAATCACACAGTATGCACACTCTGTTGTTCCTGGCTTCTTTCACTCAATATTTTATGTTTGTAAGATTCATGCATGCTATTGCTATCTTTATCTTTCAAGACCTCATTCGATCTACAAAAACACTTTTGCTTAATTCCTATTATGTTTAAAGGTTCACATTTACCTAGAATTTGGTCCACGCAACAAACTAATGAATGGTGTGTACTCGTTATTGATGAGTAATGCTTTACTGCAGTTAGTTCCAAATTCTGGTGTTCTTGCAAGTTCCCTGACTGCAGTAAAGACTGTGGGTTCCTACTCAGCACTTTACTTGGCAGTGGTATTTCCATTGTGTGATTCCTCCTGAACTCAAAATCTATAGTTACTGCAGACATCACTAACAAGCCAGCAAAAACTGCCCCCTCATCTATTTCTTATTCAACTGCATGTTCAAAGGTTTGACTAGAGACTCAGCATTCTTAGTTACTATTTCTTCTCTAATGACTTTGTCACCCATGGGCATTTGAAGGAATACACTGGCCTGTATTCAAACCTCTTGGGTTTTAGCTGGGATGTATGAGTAGGAATGCATATTTCATAGCATGATTCACCCTGGGCAAATGTTAAAGAGAATTTAGCTGATAATTAGTTAAGTACATTCTGCAAATTATCAGCTAAAATCCAACATTCCAGGCAACTAGTCAGTAAGAGCAAATTAGTTTCTAAAATCTTATCTGTTACGTAATTAATCTACTGTGTGGTTTCATCTGCACCAGTCACTGGTGGGAGCATATCTGGGTCCATTAGAGACTGTCAGCACTTTTTTGACAGTTTAGCCCAGTGGGGGAGAATTTTCTAACACAGTGATTAGGTTTTTATGCTATTAGGTAATTTAGAGCCAGTATCTGAAGCATTTCTAAAGCAAGGTTTTAGGAATAAGATTTTTAAATATAGGAGAAATTTTAGATGATTTTCCTGCACTGTGCTGATGGATTCAATAAACATAAAGCTATCCAGATATAACATGTTCAAAGCAAAGAATCAATCAATAAAAATTATTACAGTTCTTGTATTTCCCATTACTTGTATTTCCCATTATAATTCTCTCTGACAAAAAAAAAAAATAATTCTCTCTGACCCCAACTGTAAAAAATCTCCCTCAAACTGTGCTAGGAACCTAGCACTGGGTAAGTATACTAACCTTAATTTTATTTTCACTTATTATTTTGTACATTCTGACAATTACATAAGATTGTAATTCCTAATCCTTTTCCCTTCACATGAAGTAACTGTTGCAAAAAAATGATTCAAACTAAAGGCTAAAACACAGTTTTGACTTCAGATACGAATTCTAATAGCTAAATATCACCATACATCCTCTTTTGTGTTCAGAGCTATTCAGAAAGCAGTACTCATTCATGTCTGCCAGTTGGCTGCATGAAAGAACAAGAGGCATTAAATAGGATATTCTATAACACAAAATAAACCAGAGCTCTATGCTTTAAGGCACAGTATGTGAGCTCTCATCCTTGTCTAAGGAAAGAGACATTTTTGGCCTCCACGCTAAAGGTAGGTGGTTGGATAAATCAAATATTTCAGTTTACTGAGCACCCATGGACTGGTGCCTTTCAAAAACTGGAAGATAATAAATGCGAATTAATACTAAAGCCATCATTTGGATTCTAAACTACCTTTGGAGTCTTATACTATCTCATGGATCCCTTGAGATAACACTGGACTAGAGGTATGCATGAATGTCTCCTGCAGAAATTTTTTTGAGAGAATTCTGACTAAACTAGCTTCCTACTAATGAAAGAAAAGATGCTCTGTTTCTGTTTGGCCAGATACTTCTGTCTGCAAAATGGAGATATCGCTGTTCACAATACAGGCTTTTGTTCAGATCTCCTATCTAGTATAGCACTGGGATGGCTGAGTCGGGGAGGAGGTGGGAGATGCACAGGTAAAAATTAGGGTCACCATTCTGCCCATTTACCTAAACTGCGGGGGGCTGTGAGCACCAATTTGGATTTGTTCTCGGGCAGCTTCTGGTCTGTAGGAATTGCACCTCACCTAGAAGAGAAAAGCATCCCAATAATTATGTTTCCTTTTCAGTTACACACTTTCTACCACTTTAACTGCTGCAAATTATATCGAAGAGTAATTTTAGACTCAGTGGATGACAAACAGTTTTGGTAGATCAGATAAAACCTTCATCAGTAGCAACATCTATTATTCTAATCCCCAGGGTAGAAGGTTTTATTGTTGTGCATAATTCCACAATTTGAGTAAATTAGGAAGGTTTCCAGGCAAATTTCTTTAATCTAGAGAATAGTGTATATGCCCAGGAATCAGACAATGTATTAACCCAAATAATATAATGCTTGGAATATATTGCCCTTATCAAAGTCAATCATACTCACTCGAACAGGAAAAACCGAATTGAGGATAGTCATGAGAAGTTAGTATTCTGCAAGCTAAGTGCCTTGTTTGCCTCACCCTAAGAAGTGATAGATGGCACATTCTTGTGGAAGTTTTAAAAACCTAGCAGAAGTTTCAAGTGTCTTAAGAACAATCTAAGATGCCACAGGAAGGTCCACTGGACATTTCCTTATCTCACTTTCCTCCTCTGATGGTGAACATGTAAACACGTGCTGAGATCAAGGCTCCAGCACCCAAGTCCTTGAGAAATAACCATGAGTGGAGCTCCACCGTCAACTGGCCAGACAGGGAGCAGAACCACAAAAGAAACTGTCCGTGTATTGTTTGTTCCTGCCCTGGAACTGACTTAATCCTGACTTAAAATGTGTCTGGAAACATGACATAGTCTTGAAATGCAAAAAGAACTAGGAGACACGAGATGATGGGGGGAATTCCAAGTGCAGGAGAACATGGAAGGAAAGACCTATCTGAGGGCAGCCCAGGTGGCTCAGTGATTTAGCACCGCCTTCAGCCCAGGGTATGATCCTGGAGTCCCGGGATCGAGTCCCGCGTCAAGCTCCCTGCATGGGGCCTGCTTCTTCCTCTGCCTGTGTCTCTGCCTCTCTCTCTCTCTCTCTCTCTCATGAATAAATAAATAAAATCTTTTAAAAAACAAACAAAGACCTATCTGAGAGAGAAGAAAAAGCAAGGCATTTGGTGTGGCTGGACTGTGGGGTGCGTAATGGGCAGCAATGGCAGACCAGCGGGGAGAGAGGATGGTGCCAGAGTTCTGAAACCTTGAGTAACAAGCTAAAGAACTTAAACTATATTTAAACATGCTGTTTGAGCAAGAAAATGATAAAATCCTGTTTTTAAAAGAATCATCTGGCAGGGGTGCATAGAGGAAATAAGAGGCTAGTTTGAAGAGTATTTATGGGGCCTCAGGAAGGTTCTCAATGAGTGGCCACTAAATAGAAATAAACAGGAATGGAGAGAAGTAGGATAAGGAGAATATCTGAGGGAAAAAATTAACAGGTCATGGAAACTATGGGGACATACAAAGCAGAAAAGGTGATATAATGCTACTGCTTTTGATGAAGATAAACCATCGAAGTGGGACTGTGAAGATGCTTTTGTAATGTGATTCCTTCATTTCCTCAGAAGCTAGCCGAGATGAAGTTGTTTCTGGCATTTGTTATTACCTCGTTTTTTCTTGTGTTATTTCTTCTTATATTCCTACATGATTATAAAGTATTGTTATAGTACTGTCTTTGCTTCATAAATCATTTAAGAGACTTCTGAAAACACACTCTGGTTATGACTATTTTCTTAGTATCTTCTCAGGAGGGAAAATAACTTTACTCCCTATAAGCAGACTTATTCCAATGAGCAAAAGACTGAAAATCCCCTTCTTCTGTCTGTAGGAAAACCTTCAAGATAAATTTCTCATTAGTAACATAAAATAGATTTCCATTTTTTCCCAAATCTCTTTGTTTTAAAATAAATCAAATATGCTTAGGAATTTTATTTGAAGACATTTCAAAAATTATGAAGGTAATGTTGCTACCAGTTAGTCTACTTTACTAAAGTACAAAAAGATATTGTGGACTAGGATATAACTAAGATGAGCTTTGATTAAGTAAAAAACAATGGACATTGTACTTTGTCCTCTAAATCAAGGGTCAGCAAACTTTTTCTGTCAAAGGGCACACATTAAGTATTTTAGCCTTTGCAGATCAGAAGGTCTCTGTGTCAACTACTCAATTCTGCCCATAGCACAAAACTGGCCACCTGTAACACAAAGGAAAGAGCATGGCTTTTTTCCAATAAAATAGTTTTTTACAAAAATGGACAGCAGACCATATTTGGCCCATGGGTCTTGGTTTGCCAACCCATGCTCTAGAAAATTCTAACTATGTTTGTTTGTTTGAGTTATCTGGCCCGGTACTGACCGCCTCCCCCCAAAAGTCTCCTTAACTGAAACTGTTCCTTAGTCTCATCCTTTTGAAGCAATTCATCTAAAAATGTCAAGTGTCTTCAGTATACCCAGCCTCTCTGCTGGATGCTATGGAGATACATAAGAAATATAAGGATCCAGAAGATGAGCTATGGAGATAAGAGTCCTCAACATTTTTAGAATAATCAAGGACTCAACTGCATAGTAATGAAGAGAAGTGAAAAGGAGTTGGAGATTCAAAAAAGAGAGAGAAATAAAGAACCTGAGTCCTTGGGGAAGTTTGTGGAAAATCTGGAGGAGGGGGGAACTTGAGATGGAGCCTGAAAGACAAAGATAGGATTAAATAATCTGAGGGGGAGGAGTATGAAGGAGGTCACATTATATAAGGAAAATCAAAAGCAAAGCCCCAGGATAGTAATAGGCATAACACTGCAGGATGGACGTGAGGACACCTGCCTGGCTAAGGGTGAGTCTGGTAGAACTGCAGCAACTCAGAGCTGGTTGCATAGACTCGGATAAGACTGGATGGAACTATGAGAGCCAGCTGTGCATGTTTGGCCTCAATGTGGTAGGCACTTGGGAGTCACTGCAGTTCCCTCAGCAGGTCAGTTATGAAATAAGAGTGGTGTTTCAGGGGCATGTAAGACAGTGGTGGAAAGATGCCAAAGTCGGAAAAATATGCCCTCAGGCTGATAGTCCAGAGTAGAAGAGATTTAAGAGCTAGTGTACAGACAATTAAGGGAATGAGGAAGAAGAGAAGATGAATCTAAAGAGAGGTTAAAAAGATGAAACACTTAGCTTTGGGAACCCATGTCATAAAAATAAGGATAAACAAATGAAGTAAGACAAAAGAATCTATATTTTCTAACCAGGAAGACCCAAAGACCAGGGATGTGTTGACAGCAAAGGGAAAACTAAAAAAGAAGGTCATTTTGGTGACTCCAGTTTCACTGATGTCATGTTGATAAATCATTGATTTAGTGTTGTCATGTCAGCTTTAAAAAAGAAAAGATTTCAGAAAGGTGAGAATCCTTTAGCCAGACTCCACCAAAGATATGGGAAGGAATCAGCTTATCGAGGAGCCAATGCAAAGACTGAGCAAAGGAAGGTTGTGCTGCTAACAACCATGGTCTTATAGATACACCTTTGCCTGCTATGAAGCCATGGATTAGAACCTTCTTTGAACCATCCCTGGCTGCTTTGAAAATGAGGCCTTCACATTGGTGACATAAGCCAGTGCAATAACCAATAGCAACAAAGAATTAGCACTTGCCTCATTAGCCAGAGACTTGAGCTCAGAATTATATCTTTTTGAGTATACATCTTCTTTCAATTTCTGCTCAGAAAACCCATTAAACTCACAAAAGGGTGAAATAATTCTCCTTGCTTTTGTTGTTGTTTTCATCTTTCACAGTCTTCACATATTCATTTGGCCATGAAAAACACAGCCTTGAGGGCCCCCCCCACCACCAGGTTGAAAGTGGTGGGATACAGTCAGCCAATGAGGTAAAATAAAGGTGAAAAACAGCAAAAGGCAAGGCCATGACAGCCAAAGAACAAATTGCTAGAAATGGTTATAAAGTGTAGTACATACTTTAAGAAGTCAGCGTAAATTAAAGAAATACCAAGTGCGTTATGGTAGGGCTCATAACCCACTTGATAAACAACATCAATAAACAATTAATTAATTATGTTCCATAGAACATTAAGAAGGTGAAAAGTATCTTCAAGATAAGCAGCAAGATAAAATTTTAGCTACAATCAAAGTTATACTACTAACCTTCTGTTCTAAATCTTTGACCATGGGAGCAAGCCAAAGTCCCACATTTCATCTCTGATGCCCCTTCACTGGTTTACTCACGTGAGCATAACTCAGGAAGAAGAGCTGGTTGTTGTTGAAGATGATGCCTGGTAGGAGAGGCTCCTCAACTCCCTGCCTCTTGTCATTTATCCATTTCCGGTAAGCCTGGTGAGAGAAGCAGAAGGGATGATCCTCTGCAATGATCATTTTCCTCTTTTTCTCACCCAGAGCAGAGATCCTAAATGCATCCTCCACCATGTACAAAATGCATCCTGTCATATTTTCCTTTAACAAAACCAACCCCTGGAAATGCAAATCAATGTTGTGTTGCTTAACAGTGAGGCAGGTTCACTTGCAAAAAGATTTTTACACTCAATAGATACAAAAGCAGCTAGGCCAAATCACACGTTAAACTACCCCCCCCCCCCCCCCCCGCAAAAGCTGTTTGTTCTCTAACACAATAGCAAGAACTATGGAAATAAATTTTGGGGTCAATATATTGGGGCCAATTTTTTATTTTTCCAAATAAAATGGAGCACTATCATCTTCAATCACCATCATTTTATGAAATGTGTGTTAACCAGAATACAGAAGGAGGTAACCTCAGAACAACAGCCTGGTCTTTACATTAAATGCATTTACCTTTATGAAAATCTGTCCACATCATCCTCATTTCTTGTTTAACCAAGGACCAGAGGATGATGAAAACTTTACTATGGACTCTTACCTGGCCCGCTATATGAGAACCACCTGCCTCTGGCCACAATTGAGAAGTTTGGTATTTTAAGAGAAAATTGCAAGGGCTATCGAGACAGAGTACTCCAGGAAAACTCATATGAACGTAGCCCCAAGGAGATTTCTGTAGCATGCTTTGATATTACTGTGAATGCATCTACTGGAAACTATCCTTTAAATACATGATTCTTAACAACAAATATTATTCTTTAAGGTGACTTTATACCCCAAAAAAAGGAAAAAGAAAAAATGCAGCTCTATTCATATAATACAGTATGACAGAGTCAATGTGGAAATATAATTCTATTTACAGAAATTCACAGAATTGACAGAAATCTAACTCCTCAAGAATATGTCTGCAGTGTAAATTGAGGTGCACCCACATGGCATTCTATAGTTTAATTTTAAAAATCACAGCAAATGCTGCAGTGCGTACCCTAAAAGCTTCCCGCAGACCTCCATTATCAGCAATATTTTCTCCCAGGGTCCGCTTCCCCTTCACCTAACAAGAAGAAAAAGAAAGAGTGTTTTTCAGCCAACTATCATTCAGCAAGAGACATAAATATGATAGCAAGAAAAAGTGCCATATTTTAAAGAGAAAATTACATTCAATAAATCACAGGTAGTCATAATATATTGTGAGATGGCAAACGAACTCCAGCAAGGTGCTCCTGAATATAATAATTTCTATTTTATTATGCTACGCATTTCTTTCTCACCCACCTCTGTATTCTCACCAATTTAGCCAGCTCCAATAAAATGTTAACAATATTCTGAGTGACGCTGGTTTAATGGAGAAAAAGTAGAAATGTCAATACACAGATTACTTTCTCTGATTAATTCATATAATTTGAGTATTCTTTTCAGTGTGCTTGTATTTCCAAATATTTACCATCCACACAGGAACAAAACTTCACCAACCATCACCATTTTACCTTCAGCAACTTCCATAAAAAATTAAAAGGAGGATAGTTCTCATGGGAGACAAAAATCAGACAGAAGTAGCACAGGCCACAAGGTCAAGGTCTGCAATGTGTAGGATAACCAGCCAAGCATGGTGAAGAAATTCCTCTAAACACCTAAAGATTGTTTCTGAAATCCCTAAATAGGCTGGGACAAAAAATACTCCAAACCAATATAGCCCACAAGCCAGAATCAACCTGCTACTTGTTTTAATACAGGCTATAGAGTGAAACTGGACTTTACATTTCTCAATGGCTGGGGCGGGGGGATCAAAAGAAGGGAAATATTTTGTGGTATACGGAAATCACACAAAATTCAAATTTGGTGTCCATAATTCAAGTTTGAGGGCAATACAGCCATGCCCGTTCATGTACATATTGTCTGTGGCTGCTCTCTTGCTACAGCAGCAGAGCTGAGGAGTTGCCACAAAGACCTATGGCCCACAAAACCAAAACTCCCTACAGTCTGGCCCTCTGAAGACAAAGTTTGTCAATCCCTACATAAGAGGCAGAATAATGCCCGCCCCTCAAACCCATCAAAGATATCCTAAATTCCTAGATGTTCTAAATTCCTGGAACCCATGGAAATGTTATCTTATGTGGCAAAAGGAATTCTTAAAATATGATTAAGTAAAGGACCCTGAGACTTTAGCCTGCCTTATCTAGGTGGGTCCAATGTAACTAGAAAGGTCCACGTAAATAGAGGAAAGGGAGGTCAGGAGAGGGTGTCAGAGTGATGCAATGTGAGCTGTGACCAGCCATTGCTGGCTCTGAAGAAAGAAGGGGCCATGAGCCAAGGCATGTGGCCAGCCTCTAAAAGCTAGGAATAGCAACGAAATAGATTCTCCCCTAGAGCAGTTAGTAAAAAAAAGCAGCTCTGCT
This sequence comes from Vulpes vulpes, assembly GCF_048418805.1. Classification (NCBI taxonomy): domain Eukaryota; kingdom Metazoa; phylum Chordata; class Mammalia; order Carnivora; family Canidae; genus Vulpes; species Vulpes vulpes. The sequence goes on along the minus strand of NC_132796.1, from coordinate 17,991,388 downwards.
TACACCTTGACTTTAGCCCATTGAGACCTGAGTGCGACACACAGAACTGTATAAATCAGTGTTTGTGGGACACCTGGGTAGCTCAGCAGTTGAACGTCTGTCTTTGGCTCAGGTCATGATCCTGCGGTCCTGAGATTGAGTCCCACGCCAGGTTCCCCACAGGGAGCCCCCTCTCTCTCTGTCTCTCTTCTCTCTCTTCTCTCTCTCTCTCTCTCTCTCTGTCTCTCATGATTAAATAAATAAAATCTTTTTTAAAAAACTGTTTGTGTTCTTTCAAGTCATTAATTTTGTGGTGATTTGTGATAGCAGCAACATGAAATCTATACACTCTGCTCTAAACTTTAAATCCATGGATCCTACCTACCCACTCTTGACTTTTAAACTAGCCCAAGTATCAAATAATACCACAAGTAATATCACCCAGGTATCAAGTAATACCAATGGATAAAAACAAAGTGATTGCAAAAAACATTTCTTTCTGCAATCACCCAGAATGCTTCCATCCCCCAAAGTTCCCACTCCTGCTTTCACACACATTCTTTCTTTAATGACAATCCCACAAGGTAAGTGCTGTTACCACCACCCTTGCCTAACAAAGTGGGAAAGAAAAGCTCAGAGAGTGGAACCGATGTTGTCAGTATTGCACCAGAAACCTTTTTTCCACCAACACTGAGCACCTATTACTATGACTGCTAGGAGCTCAAAAGAGTAAGCTTAGCTTAGGGGAGCTGCATCACCGAAGATTCCTGGGAGGTGATCCCCTTCCTACCTCTCAGCAACTGACCAATGTGCACTTAGAACTGTCTAGCCTCTTACTCACCACAATTTCTGCAGTGCGATTCAGGCTCCAGAACCTTCTATGGGATCAGGCTGAGGCTAAACTCCTGAAACCAGCATGTTTTCCTCATCCTCTTATAGGTTTCTCCTGAAACTGCTTCTTAAATAAGTCACCTAAGAAACCCCTTCTTGGGTTTTGCTTCCAGTGAACCTTCCCTAAGAGTGATTAAATGAAGCACCCACATTTCACAGGGATTCAAACCCAAGCAGTTTGTCTCCAGAGTCTGGTAATATGCTACCTCCTCAAGTCAAGACTGCTCTTGACTCCTGTGCTTCTATTTATATCCACTCACACTTGAATTTAATCTCCTTCCTGGTTCCTCTAAGCTTTATCAAAATTGGAGGTTTGGAGGATAGCCTCGCCCCTTTGGGTCCTCCCACTCTAGAGCACCTCAGTAGACCATATGGCCATAGGTTTGCCTCTCAAGACTCAGGAGCTGCTAACAGTCTGCTGTGGCACTCTACTGGAGCTCTCTCCAGTTCACTGCAAAGGATTCAGGCATAGAGGACCAGCATCCCCAAACAGAGCCAGAAAATAAAGCACAGTCCTTTATACCCACAAAGGAAGCCACTCTCTTTCCTCTGGGAACGAGACTAAAGCTGTTTTCTGACAGTTGATTGGATTGATGCCAACACAGGCATCCCCTTTCTATCATCCTTGTGACAAAGCACACATTTGCTGGAAGTTAGTTTCGGTATCTGACATTTTAGCTCAAATGGATGCTGTAGAATAGTCTTCCCACCAACACACCATCTAGGAGTAAAATGAACTTAAAATAAGAGAATTACAGCATGATATGGGGGGAAGAATATAGATCTTGGAGTCACACCAATCTAAATTCTAATCTAGACTCTACTATGGGTTTTATCTCTTTGAGCCTCAGTTTTCTTATACATAAATGGGCCAGCAATATGTACACCTTCGAGAACCAGTATGAGGATTAAACTTGTTTCAGATAACTGAGAAGTCTACCGCCCAAGTCTGCATATAACAATCATCAGGAAATATGCATTCCCTTCATCCAAGAAAACTGTTCTAATAGTGTTTTTTTGTTTGGTCTGTTTTTTTCCAGCCCCAAAGTCTTTGGCTTTGTTTTTCCCTAGGATGGGGTGCCTTTGAGTATACCACAAAGTAGTAATAATATTAGCTATAATGCATTGCATGTCAGACATTATGATGCTGGTCCTGTACCCAATTTGTCATTTAATTCTTGCAACAAATGACTGAGTTCAGAAAGAGTGACCTATTTCACAGATGAAGACTCGGAGATTCAGGAATGTTAAGCAACTGTCCCAAATTCACACAACTTGTAATTGGTTGAATCAAGATTTGAACCTCTGTCTGACTCTAGAACCCCTCCTCTATGCTTTTCTTGAAGCAAAATATATTCAAGATGGATTTTCACAATTTGATAGTCTTTGAATTGAAAACAGATAAGCAGAAGGACCTATTTCAGGTCTTCTCATGACATAGTTGTAGATCTTTTTAAAATATATGGGTAGAGACATGGCTTTCCAGAACAGTGATGAAAGAGCTAGAGATACTATTCAAGGATAAAGCCTCTGGTTTCTCTGCCTGGACAAGGAGTGGTGTTCCTGGTGTTCAATATGGTTGAAGAACCAGGAAGACCGTCAGTTCTATGTGGTCTGTTGCTTCTGTTACATGCTGTCTCTTTGACTACACAAATTAGGAGCATAGTGTGTGCCTGTGTTTTTTAGAGTAAAGGCTTCCTGCAGATCCATATCCTACCAACAATTCTTCATTATTGGTCTCTTATTGCCAGATTCAACAAGAGAAATCTACTTCTATTTTTAAGATTTTATTAATTAATTAATTCATTCATTCATTCATTCATTCATGAGAGACATAGAGAGGCAGAGATATAGGCAGAGGGAGAAGGAGACTCCCTGTGGGACTCCATCCCAGGACCCCAGGATCACGACCTGAGCGAAAGGCAGAGCTCAACTAGTGAGCCACCCAGTTCCTAAGACATCTATTTCTTGTAATTATGAAAGCAGGGGCAGCAAATGCAATAAAAAAAACTACAAGAAAATATTAATAGTAGGGAGAGGGCATGAAAACCTGATCAAACCAACAAAATAAGGAAAACAAAAAAGAAGTAAAAATAATTTGCAGGAAATAAAATATATAGTGAAAACTATACAATTGTATTGGAAAACTTAAAATGAGCCAAACAGATAAAAAGACATACCATGTTCTTGAACAAGAAGACTATATCATAAAAATGTCAATTCCATACACTGAATATTATTTGCCTTAGAATCCCAATGGGATTTTCTTTGGGGGACAGGGTGAGAATAGGTAATATGATCTTGGAGCATATACAGAAGTATTATTTGCCTGAGAATGGCCAAGCACATAAAGAAAGAAAAGTGAGGGAAAGCTTGTATTGACAGATACCAGAACAATCCATATATCCATGGTAATGAGACCTTGGTATAGAAACCAACAAACAGACCAGCAGAATAGAATACACAATCTAAAAATGGATGTCAATACATAGGAGATTTCTAAAATTTGACAAACATTCAATTCAGTGAGAAAAAAATGTCTTTTAGTCAATGATATTGGATCAATTGGCTATCCTTTTGGAAGAAAAGTGAACTCTCACATTAAACCCCATAAAAAAATGTTTTACATGCAGGAAGATTCAAATGTAAAATAACAACAAAAACCTTTCCAGAAGAGCCAAGAGGCTATATATATGATATAGAATGGAAATGCAGAAACTATTTTTTAAGAGAAAAAGGTATCTTTGGCTCTATAGACATGTTTACTTTTCATATGTCAAAAGATGCCATACATAAAGTCCAATGGATGCATAATATATCTGGGAGAAAACATTGTAATGTGAAGGACAAAATTTTAACATCTGTAATATTTTTTAAAGTTCTCATATATTGGTGAGAAAATAACTGAATAAATAAATGCTCCTTCATGTATCACTGGTGGGAATATGAATATAGTAACTTGTTGGTGACAGGAGGAATTTCTCCTTGGTGGACATAAAGGATATGTACATAATGAGAGTTACAGCAGCACTTGCTGTGGGAAAAGAAGTGGAGACAAAGTGTGACCTCTCTCAATAAGAGGTTAGGTGACTAAGTTAGAGTATGTTCCCACTGTGGACTTCTAGGCAGCCACTGAAAACCATTAGCTAAAGGAGTTTGTGGTGTGTGTCTTTCTGGGTGAGCATGGAAAGAGTGTAGCAAGGTGATTCAGATGAACGACAGGTAGGGAAGAAAAGAGTGCCTAGAGGGGGTGAAGGCAAGAAAGGAACAAAATTTAATGCACACAAATGGCGTGTAAAAAATTTCATTCTTGCCTTCATGGAAATGTATGCATGTAAATATAATAGAAAATAAACATTTTAAAAGTACATTTCTTTTGTTCAAAGTTCTATAACATCTCTTAACCGATTCAGTCATTAATTCAAATTAGTGAGATTTATTTCAATGAATTAAACTTAAGTAGTAATTTGGAAGGAAATTTTTAAAAATGATAGGGAGTATAGATTCATAAGAATGTTATTGTTTATGTTTGCTGCAATATTTGTTACATTTATCTAAATCTAGGAAAACAAACTAATGTTTAGGCCTGTGATTCTCAAATTTGAGCTTGTATCAGAGTCAAGTCACCTGAGGGCTTATGAAAAGACAGACTGCCTTGAAGCCCAGTGCCCCGCCTCCCTCCAGGATTCTGGGTCAAGAGGGCTGAAGTAAGCCTCAAGAATTTGCATTTAATTTTTTTTTAGATTTTATTTATTTATTTGAAGAGAGAGGGGGGGGAGAGAGAACAAGCAGGAGGAGCAGCAGAGGGAGGGAGAGAAGTACTTACATTTAAGCCAGCTTTCCTCCAATAATAGTTGCTATATTGGTTAACCATGCACTTGGTTTTTTCTTTAAACTTTTCTTCTGAGTCAGTAGACCACCAAGGATCCAGGTTTCCATTTTTATCATATTTTCTACCTAGCCAAAAGGAAAGTTAAAAGATATTTGTACTACTTGCATTCTAGGATTTTTATGGTTTCTGGTCTCATATTTAGATCTTTAATCCATTTTTAATTTATTTTTATGTATGCTGTAAGAAAGCGGTCCAGTTTCTTTCTTTTGCATGTTGCTCTTCAGTTTTCCCAGCACCATTTGTTGAAGAGACTTTTTCCCACTGGATACTCGTTCCTGCTTTGTCAAAGATTAATTGGCCATATATTTGTGGAATCATTTCCGGGTTTTCTATTCTGTTCCATTGATATATGTGTTTATTTTTGTGACAGTATCACACTGTTTTGATGACTAAAGCTTTGTAATATAGCTTAAAGTCTGGAATTGTGATGCCTCTGCTTTGCTTTTCTTTTTCAAGATTGCTTTGGCTATTCAGGTTTGTTTGTTTGTTTGTTTGTTTTTGTAGTTCCATACAAATTTTAGGATTATTTGCTCTAGCTCTGTGAAAAATGCTGGTGACATTTTGATAGGGTTTACACCATTTTTCCAAAAACGACATCTACATGCCCAACAGACACATGAAAAGATGCTCAACATCACTCATCATCAGGGAAATGAAAATCAAAACTCCAATGAGCTATCACCTCACACCTGTCAGAATGGCTAGTATCAAAAAGACAAGCAATAGCAAGTGTTGGTGAGGATGTGGAGAAAAAGGAACACTCCTGCACTGTTGGTGGGAATGCAAACTGGTGCAGCCACATGTGGAAAACAGTAAGGAGGTTCCTCAAAATGTTAAAAATAGAGCTACCCCACAATCCAGCAACCACACCCCTGGGTATTTACCCAAAGAATACAAGAACACTAATTCGAAGGGATACATGCACCCCAATGTTTATGGCAGCATTATCTACAATAGCCAAATTATGGAAGCAGCCCAAGTGTCCATCGACAGATGAATGGAATGAATGGATAAAGAAGTGGTGTGTGTGTGTGTGTGTGTGTGTGTGTGTGTGTGTGTGTGTATTATTACTCGGCCATGAAAAAGAATGAGATCTTGCCATTTGCAATGACAGAGATAGAGCTAGAGAGTATTATGCTAAGTGGAATAAGTCAGAGGAAAACAAATATCATATGATTTCACTCATAAGTGGAATTTAAGAAACAAATGAGCAAAGGGGGGTTGAAGAGAGGCAAATCAAGAAACAGATGCTTAACTCTAGAGAACAACCAGATGGTTACCAGAGAGGAGGGGCTGGGTGGATGGATGAAATAGGTGATGGAGATTAAGGAGTGCACTTGGGATGAGCAGCGGCTGATAAGGAGTGTTGAATCACTGTATTGTATACCTGAAACTAACATTACACTATATGTTAACTAACTAACTGGAATTTAAATAAAAACTTTTAAAAAGAAATCTGTACTATTTATGGAAACTAATTTCTTCATTTTCCCTTTACCTCAATTCAACAGACCTTGAAAAAGCAGTCCCAGTAGCAAGGGTCACTCCTGGAAGCAGCTCCCACCTTCTCACCACTGTCACAAGTTAATTGTAAAAGGCAGTGTGGAGGGGAGAAAGAGGTTTAAGGAAGTTCTTTCCTTCTAAGCAACAAAGAACATTCTAAAAATAAGATTCATCAACTTATGGCATGTACACTGTGAACCAATCTTGAATTCTTTATTTTCACCTGATATGACCGAAAATGTTCTCTAGATTATGAAATGAAATGGTTTCATTCAGAAAGCCCATGGAGGGAGGTGGAGCACCACTACCAGTGAAATTCCAAACGATCCATAGGCCCAGCCCAGTGAGTCATTCACACTGTGAGACCACAGCCCCTGACTCAGCCTTATAGGAACGTATTTCCTCCACAGTGCTAGGAGCTGAGAGACACATAAAACCTCTGTTATGAATCATCCCACAGCCACCAGTGTGCATAGAAGGCCCATCTGTCCTGCTGTGACAAGGAAGGTTGCTCTAAAAAAGAGAACTTGGAACCAGAATGGAAATCTCCAAAACATAATGGAAAAAAAGATTAATTATACATGTTTTTTGCTACAGGCTCACTCTTTGTTTTGTCTATACCCTTCAAAAAAAGTTTGAGTAGATTTGGACTATCGTTTATATTCAAGATTACTATTGGTTTAAACTTAATTATGCAAAGGACTCTTCACTGGGCTTATACAAAAGTCCACAAAGCAAATGTGTTAATTGAAATAATCCAAAGCTCTTTGGCAAGGGTGGATGCCACTACAAACACCCCAGGGAGAGCATGGACTCACTGTCCTCCACACACTATCCAACCAATCATTAAACAGTTACTAGGTATGTAGTTAACCATGTAACTCTCTGTTCTAAGTATTGGTTACAGAATGAAATTGCCATCATTAGATCATGTCCTCTGAGAATGGCTCCAGAAGGCCTCCAAAAGATTCAGGAGGAGAACTGTACTTCATATTTCCCAGGAAGAAGGCCCCAGAACCAAGAGATCACTACTGGGTTATGTTTCTTAGCTAATATCCTCATCTTAGATAAACATGCAAAGATAGAAAATGTAGCTCTGGAGATTGTGATGACTATAAGGCGGCTACATTTTAATAGGGAGGGGAGACACCAGAGAAATAGAAACCCTAAGCGACTCAGGAAGGGCTGCTGGGAGCACAGGAAGAACTGTCCAGAAGGAGAAGAACCAAAAGAGTCTGGCCCTGGCGTAGGCATCCAGGAAAGGATGTCGGAGACCCCACAAGCTTAGAAGAAAGAGGTCCTTCTACACAACCTTGCCTTGTGCCAGCCAGCTTCTTGAATCTGCCACACAATCATACAAATATGATTGTAATTTGTGGCTAATTCATAAATTTTAGACATTTCATGTGACTCTCAATAATGCTCAAAGGTAAAGGCGAAAGGAGTGTTGATGAAAAATGATGACTCTCAAAGGGTGCTAATTTCAGTAGTTTATGTCATACTCTGTTCTTGTGCTTAAATGTCATCAGGATACATAGCATATTCTTATATATTATACATTATTAGGAAAGCGTAGCCTTTTAACAAAATTCTGAATACATGCCAGGATAGAGAAAAACAGAGTTTAAGCATTGCATAATCCTTGCAATAGTATAACGGGATAAGGCAGCCAAGCTCCAGAGTCCTAACTGGGTGAGTCCTCACTTGGCAGCATTTACAATCATCCTGGGAGCAGAGCTCACACCTCCAGGGACAGCATCTCAAGATGGTGAATAAAAAAAATGACAAAGGGGAGAAGCTATGAAGCAATTCGTGTAACGCTCGTGGCAGCTATAGCAATCTGATCTAAATGCAAAGCTAATTTCACTGAAATTACAAGGTCTTTTTTTCATGCTAGCCCATCACCAATGGGAACAATTATTTATTTATGGCAAGCTATCACAGCAAGACATGGGGGAAAGTTTTCAATCAGCAATCATACTGCTTTGGATAATCTTCAGTCTATGATGATGCCACTATGCAAAGATAATAGCAACAATTAACATCCATATCATCAACATTATCATAAAAGTGGCAGCTTATACAACGGAACCAGTACTTACCATTATTATCAAATCCGTGTGTAAATTCATGTCCAACAATTACTCCTATAGCTCCATAACTCAGAGATCTATGGTGTAAATATGTAATTTGAAGAAAATTACAAGCATGAATCTCAGAGTATAATCCTTTGATTTTCTTCAATGAAAGCCAAGATAATCTGTTTTCTAGTAACCACAGTAATAACAACTTAATAACCACACCCACAAAATTATTTTTTAAAAAATCTAAACACACCCTTCTTTCTCATTGAAATGGGCAAAGAAAATAAATTCTAATACTGTCACTATGATCCTATGTAGGATTTTAGGGATATGAAAGAGAAAATTTCTAAAGTCCCTTCCAGCCCTAAGGTTTCCTATGATTCTGTATCTGCTCTAGCCAGTTTATATCTATAAACATTCAAAGCAACAGCAGGGTTTGAAAAGATCCTGCCAGTAAACATACCATTTATTTTTTTTATCTGAGAACCTGTTGAAAAATCACTATAGGGGCACCTGGGTGGCTCAACTGGTTAAGCAGCTGCCATCAGCTCAGGTCATGACCCCAGGGTCCTAGGATCCAGCCCCACGTTGAGCCCCACATTGGGGGGGGGGGCAGTTCTTGCTCAGCAGGGAACCTGCTTCTCCCTCTGCCACTCACCCTGCTTGTGCTTGCTCTCTCTCTCTCTCTCTCTCTCTCTCTCTCTCTCTCTCGTCAAATAATAAAATCTTTAAGAAAATCACTATAGACTCAGAAGTTAGAAGTTAGTTTCCCAAATGTAATCTTAAAAAAGTAACAGAGATTGAAAGGGATCACTGCTTTCAAAGGTAGTCGCATCCCCTTGCTTCTATGACAGACAAGCTCACAAGTGAATGGCAATGATCCTTAAGCCTTAACCAGGTTTGGAAATTGCAGAATTGTGAGCCAAGAGCGGTTGTTCGGTAGCACTTGGTCAGGTAGCCATACATAACTGAAACAGAGTACATTAATAATAAATGAAGAAATCCATAAGGAGGCTTCTGGATGTGTGTGTGTGTCTGAGACCCTTTCTCTCAACTACAAGTTCCATGAAGGCCAAACCCTTATCCACTTGATCACTGCTAAATTCTCTGTACCTAGTATACAGTAAGAAAGCAACAATGATTTAACTAATCAGTTAATTAACTTTACCATTTCAAGGAAGTGATAGGTCTACATGTAACTTATTTTAGTTATTTAACATGTAGATGAGAATTAAAGACAATTTAAAATCCTTGTTATGAGGATTCTTTCTGAGATTCGCAATTATGCTAAAAATATTTCGCAGTTGGCGCCTGACAAGTGACATCAAAGTCACCCGGGCAAATGGAAAGGACCCATAAGTGGGAAGAACGAAAATTTTTGAAGCAACATGTTATTACAGGACATAATGATCCTTAACATGCTAATTGTTTGTCTCAACTATACCCAAGGAAGTGCTGTAAGATTTAATTTTTCCCCTTGGTGGCAATTCTTCCCTTTGTTATTTCTTTCCTGCAAGGTAATTTGCATTTGAAAAAACGCTTCCTACTGTTTTTACATCATTGCAAACCTTCATTAAGGAAGTAAGAGTAAAATTATGCATTTCAATCATGGAGCTCTCATGGCAGTGTGGGACAAACTTGTAATTTTACATAGTGCTGGTTTCTGCAGCAGGAGCTATCATATGCAGCCTGTAACATTGCCCCTTTTTTATGCCTTTCAGCCCTGGGCAGAGTACTCAGTCCTCTACAACCCCTGGTCAATGCTGGTGACTGGACAGACCTAGGGAATGAACAATGGAAGCTTATAGCAACTGCTCCGCAATAAATGTCCCTTAACAGGGGCTGCTCCAATGAGCTTCCTATTTGCAAAGGGTAATAAAGAATTCAGAAAATGACTGAATCACTGTAAGTTCCAATTCTCAGTCTCGTAATCATGATCCTTTGGACAGGGGACAAGAAAAAGTAATTTTATGTGACTGAGCCTTGCAATGATAATGTTTCATAATGCTGAAGTCACATCTTCCGTTTTGTCAATGGACATTACTAAATGAGCATGCCATAAAAATAAATAAATAAACTCAAATGCCTTTTAAAATGTGACTGGCTGGCCAGAAACAAGAAGAGCGTTGCAGAGAAAAATCGAGCCTTTCAAAAGTGAAATGGAAAAAATGACAATTTTTCCACCTACTCAATCTCTCTCGTGTTCTCACTACCCCATGGGTTTAACGTATGCACTGGATTTTGCTGTCAACAAGAGGACAGCCAGGCTGCTGCCTGCAGCAACCATGATCTCACGCTGTCAACAAGTAAGGGCTACTCTGTGCCTGATTCAGAAATTCATTAAAATCTCTGATTTGAAAGCGGCTTTCAGGTTATCTACTTCGACTCCTTAGCAGAGGCATGGGCTTCCTTTATAAAAACCCATTCCAATAGTCATAGGACTTCTCCTGGGATTTCCAATGACCAGGAGCTCACGAGGAGGACCATTTCCTTTTCAGATGGTTCTAAATAAAACAGCTCTCCCTAACACTGATCTGCAGTCTCCTTCCTTTGTCTTCTCCCTACTGGTCTCCTACAGTCTCTATCTGAATACCCTCTGACCACACGCCACCACCCCCACCGAACACAGTAAATTGTCTGCTGCCTTAACTCTCCTTCAAAAATGTGAAGACACTTATAGGGTTCCCCTTCAAGTGTCCTCAAGTTCTTTCAGTTGTTTTTCTTCAACTGTGAATTCTAGACCAGCATTTTCCGAAACACAAGGAAAGGGGAGACTTCAGGAACCTCTGGCTTAAGCACATCTAAATGTTTCTTTCTTACAGAGAACTGCTTGCACATTTTTATGCTGCTGAGTATTGTAATTCTCCAAAACAAAAGGGAAGATGACTTACCTCTGTTACTACTTTGTGGAACACACAATTTGGGATGTTGTCTTAGGCCACTTATGATCCTGATCCTTTCTTCTAGAAACAATGTAGCTTGTCCGTGTCCCCATAATTAGACCCAACAATCAGGGAAGGACTAAGCTAACCAGCGAGAACACAAAGGATACCTACTCCCTGGGTCTGGAGGCTATCCATCCAAAACAGATGCATGGAAGCCATCTGACTGGACTGTGATTCCCATGTCTTCAGCATCTCCATCTTTCCAATGCCACATACCCAAAAGATGCTTAATAATTATTCATTAAGCAGCTATCATAATAGAGGATGGAAGGCTTCAGTGAGGACACAGAGCTTCTTTAGGGAAAAAATACAAATCTCTCTCTCCCACTCAAGTATCAAACATGGCTCAGCATAGGGCTGCACTCATAGACACTAATATTATTTCCGAGGTTTCTATGATTTTGACTTTTAGATCAGAAAATCATGTTCACAGACCCAATAAACACATTCACTGAATCAGTAACTTTAAAACCTAATCAGACTATTTCCAAGTCTCTAGGTGCATAACCACAATAATAGAAGCTCAGTTGAACTGCTAAAGACAAGCAGAATCAAAGAATCCTGGGACATTTTTAGTTTGAAGGAAACCTAGAGGATATTTAACCTAGATCTTTAGTTTTCTAGAAATATATGTAAATTTTTAATCTGAATGATAGGGAAAATCAATTCCAACTATCTGAACGCTAATAAAAAAAAAACTTTGCAGCTGAGGCTTGGGATGATATTAATGGATTTGGTTAATACAAACAAAGAATTCTCATTTATGCTAATAGAGTGCTTCCCTAAAGCTTTACTGATGCCAGCTCCTGGTCGCGTCGGCACTCACCGTGTATGAGCACACCAATCCAACAGCTTCCAATTGCCAACACCTGAAACTAGTTGTCTGAGGATTTGTTCTGGCTACCAGAGCCCTCTTGGTTGGGACTAGGCAATGCCAGAGACTTAATACACTTGGTGGCAGCCCTCAAATCAATGCGGGAAGGTGAGCTGGATGCTAAACAACCCGGCTCCCCAGCCACTGAGGTGGGATTATGCTGAAGCCTGTTGTACAGTTCCCCAGCAGCACCGAGCCCCAGCTGCTCACAGTGATAACAGACTGGGAAATACATAGGTCGTAGGTAGAATAATGGCACCCAACGATGTCTGCATGCTAATCCCCAGAAGCCATGAATATGTTATGACATAGCAAAAGGGAATTAAGGTTGCTGATACTCTGAGTTTAAGATAGGGAGATTACCCTGGATTATCTGGGTGCACCCAATATACTCACCGGGGTCCTTCAAAGTGGAGGAGAAGCCAGAAGAGGACAGTCAGAAGGAGAGGTGACTATGGATCTATGGTCAGGGAAATGCAACGTTGCTAGTTTGGAAGATGGAAAAAAGGCCATGAACCAAGGAATGGGGGCCAACTCTAGAGGCTAGAAAAGGCAAGGAAATAAATTCTTCCCTACAGTTTACAGAAAGGAACGCAGCTGTGCCGACATCTTGTGTTCAGCCCAGTGAGACCCAGGGCGGACTTCTGACCTACCGAACTATAAGCTAATGAATTGGTTTTGTTTTAAGCCATTAAGTTTGTCCTAATTCTGGAAGCCATAGAAAACTCATACAACACAATTTATTGGCTTCTTTCCCTCCCTGTCTGCCATCTCTGCTCCCCTGCTGGTGTTTTCTGCTGTCACCTCTCATAAGAACTCCTTGAACTCAAATCCTTGTCATAGGGTCTGCTCTTGGGGAAGTCCAAATCAAAATATTGCTACCACATCTCTCGTATGTTTATATGTATGTGATCCCATATGTTTTTAACCTACAAAATATCTCAACTGTCATTTGTCCAAACCGAAACACAAGACCCTAAACTTCTAAAAGCAAGACTAAATTTTCTGCGTATTAAAGCACCAGAGCATACAAAGCACATAATAAAAGTGGTGATATTACCAACAATTAATATTATCAGAATTCCCACTATGTAAATTCTTAATTACCTAAGTCCACAATCTGTTGGTATTAATGACCTTTAATATCTCTAACTCCAGAGACTGTCAATTTTTGACCTATTGTATAACTACCCAGATTATATTTCTAAAGACAAATTTGATTATCTTTATTTGTTCAAAACCTTCTATATTTTCTACTGCTTGTTAATGTCCCGGCTCCCTACCTGGCACTCACAGCCCTCCAATATCAAATATCAAACTTCTTTTCCAGATGTCTTTTCCACTACTTCCCTTCATATACTACTTGGACCAGACAAACCAAAATCTTTGCTATTCTGTACACACTTTTCTTTTCTCTTCTTAGATGATTGCTTCCATTTCTTCCATGGGTTACACCCCTCACCATCAACTCAAGTCCCAACCATCCTTGAAGGTCCAAATATTTGTACTATGAGTCAATGCACAAGTGAATAAATGCATAAGAATGAAAGCTCCATGTGTAGAAGTTGCCTCTCCTGTCCAGTCATACACTCTGGTAAAAAGAACAGGAAAACAAATACCTAAATGACAAAAGCAGGACTGACCCACACCTGGTTCTGCACCATCTCTGTGCTGAACAACCACTGGCTTTGTTTGTTTTTTTGATTTTATATTCTATTTTCTGCCAAACCAGCACGTCTCCCTTACTTATCAATAACTGGCTTCTTCACTCATTTACTTACCGAGGATATTCTGTTCCCCAAAAAAAAGGTTTCTGGAGCTCTCCTGCTGGAAACCCTGGGAGAAAGATAGACAAAATTGTAAGGGATACAGAGATTGATTCGACAATGAGCACCTGGTTCAAGCTTTAGTCTGGAGGTTTCAAAGGCCCATCTGAAAGGTCCTCCTTGTGGAACTGGGAGCACTTTTCACAGATTCAGCTGTTGCCAAAATGATATTAATTCAACGGAGTTTGAAATAAGTGCATCACTTTAGTTTCGAGGAAACCACTTTGCATGAATACACTACTGGCACTGTCCAGCCTGCTGTGAACTGGACTCCTTCATACAGTATGTGCAGGAGACTTCTGGCTATCCAGACGCTTCCCCTGATACTGAAAGGGCCAGCTACATGGATATGCAGCCTATGCTGTCAAAGGGGCCCTCCCTAGGTGCCCCATTTGCCTGTAGCATTCTTGATACTACCCAGAAACACAGAACTCCCCTAGGCCCACAATGTGTGGAAGTTCAGTGAGACTCAAAGTGAGTACAAGGTAAGCATGTCACATCTAGGATTGAGTAGATGGAGCCTTGGATAGCCCCAAAAGGGCTCTTTCCATTGGGACCAGGATTTGCTTTGATCACCAAAAGAAAGGCAATGGCATTCTAAGCAACATGAATGACCAGGGCCTTATCATACCCTTTCTTACTTTTGTTACTTTCCTGTATTAACTGAAAATTACATAGAAGGAAAGGGAAAGACAAAGCGACCCCTAGTTCCTTTCCCTTTCAGTCCTCCCTTACTCATCAGCAAGCCAGAAGTAGCAAGGGTGAATAGAATGTACGTGCATTAAGAAATAACATGAAAGCAGGCAGGTTAGCTTTGTGCAGCGTTTCCACTCTCCTGGTAAGAACAAAGTATCTGTGCATGTTTAAGCCACAAAATACAAACTGTATAATTTTGGTGATTTGGTGATTCCACACGCATGTCAAAAGCTCTTATATTTTAATTTAAAACTAACATTGTAAAGGTGAACAGTAAAATTATGCTGATGACTTAGAATTTTTATTCTTCTTACACCTTACAATGACATTAAATTGCAAATAAAATTGACAAGTCTAGAGAAAAAGAGGTCATGGAAAGCAGGCCAAAGCTTCATACCTGAGCACCTTTAACTGTTCTTCTTCTTGCTTTCTGAACAGGGGGCCCCATATTTTCATTTGGCATTGGGCCTTACAAATTATGCAGCTGGCTTTGTGCAGACGAGTGGGAGAAATGCTTTGCTTTGGTATTGCAACTCACCACCAAATTTTGCACCCTGAGCTGATCCTAAGAGCTACATTCATAAGTCCTAACAATCAGGAAAGAAGACACAACAGAGAGGGAGAGAGGGAGAGAGGGAGAGAGAGCAAGCACAGCCTTCTGCAGTGTCCTTGCCTGCTTCACAGCCACTGCTCTAGCTCCTGTGAGACTGAAAGCTCTTTTATGAGTTAAAATGTTTTCTCTTCACTCTCCCTCTCAACATTCTACCTCCTTGCCACGAGAGGATACTATGACACTAGGAGGAGAAGTGAGGGCAGGAAAGCAAGTTCTTAATTTAGAAGTGAAATGTTAATTCTATATACCTATTCTTTATATTTTCTTAATATCAGTTTGAGATTTCAAGGTACAAAAACCTCACTGCAAAACAGAGATGGATCCAGCTAGTGGTTCTCTGTCTTCCTGCTGCTTTCATATAGAGGAAGACGCATGACTCTGAAGGGGCAACATCATATTAATCTTCATAATTTTTAAACTTCCTTATATTTTTTTGCATCTTTACGTCAATATTCCATCCTCTTTTTCGGTGATCACTTTTAGTAAGTCATTCTAACTTGGAGATATATATGCAAGTATATATTGCATATATATGCAAATCACAGTGTTTATACGAAAGTCTCTTCTCACACAATAAATCGTCAAAAAGCAATGATATTTCCTAGTAAGAACAATGATCATAAACCAATGTGATCTAATTATGAAATCATTATGGCTTTCCTGCCTGGTACTGTGCCCAGCTGGAAGCATTTATGTCCACTGCCAACCTCTTTACAGGAAGACATCTGACACCTGCATGTGCCACCATTTCTGCGGCTTTTGCTGCGAGGGGCCCCACACTCGCAGGCCACAGCCATCACACGCCTCTGATCAGCTGTGTCTACTCAGCTTGTCGGGGCCATGGAACCCTACACTGATCAACACAAGAATCTGATGCCCTCAGGGCTGTTTTGCTGAAGAATGGCTTCACAGTGTAAGCTGCAGTTCTGGAGGTGTCAACTGGCCAGTGATAGATCAAAGCCCAACAAGGCCAACTCAGCATCTTATCTCATGAAGTGGATACACTGTATTTGCCAAAGGTAGAAATAAAAAAAATAACTAAATAAACAAAAAAGGAATTTTCTCTTCTCTCCCTTTTTAATAGGCTTTTCTTGTTTGTTATTTTTTTTGGCAAATCCATTTTATTTCCTTTTCCACCCATCTCAGCCTCTGCTTCCCCAGTTTCACACTTTTAAAGCTTTTTTTCTTTTTAAGCTCCTTTTTCTATCAGTTTATTTATGGGAGGCATCCTCACAATGTAAATGAGTGTCTATACACATACATATGCCTATATCCATATTACATATTACATACAGACACGTTATGCATACAAACATACAGATATACATATATATCTGAGAGGAGAGAGGGAGAGGAAAAAGAAATGTAACTATTAGATTGGCAAAAATTAGTAAATTTAGTAATACGTAATACTGGCCAGGGTGTAGGAAGCATGTTGGTGTGAGTATAAATTGTTGCAAGCATTTTAATGAGCAATTTAGTCATATCTTTAAATGCCACTTTTAAAAAATGAGTAACTACGTGACAACATGGAAAAAATATCTAAAAGATAATATGGAGTGAAAAAATATTCAGTGAAAAACCAGCATTTAGTTGTGTACATGGTCCTTTTCTGCATAATGTATATATAAACACATGTATAGGTATGTACAGTCAGTTCTGCTCTAACACTTATATTGAAAAGGCAAATTTACTCTAAGGTGATTGACACACTGGGGGAAAAAATTGGGGCCTAAATGCAATTTCATGTTTGCTCATGTGTAATTTCGTCCTCAAGAAATGCAAAGCAAAAAATGGACCAAATGAACTGAGCCACACAGGAGTACACAAAACTCACACATCCCAACATGGACCAGTTAGTTACCTCAGTTCACCACATGTGTTAGAAACCATAGCCACCCACACCTGGTGTTAAAATTTTCCTTCTAACTTCCGATCACCCTCCTTCAACCACTATACCATAACTCATAAGCTACGAGCCTCCCAATACCCACTCCCACAAGCAAACTTCAGGTCTTTTCAACTGAATATGCCATATTCACTCTAATATTTATGTATTTACTCATTTAACAACATGCATAAGACTGTGCTATCATTTTTCTTAAGATTTCATTTATTTTTAGAGAAAGAGAATGCAGGCAATAGTGCGAACAGGGGGAGGGGCAGAGGGAGAAGGAGAGAAGCAGATTCCCCACTGAGCAAGGAGCCTGTGCTATCATTTTTATTAGGCTCCTGGCTTTTGTTTTCATGTGTCATAGATAACATTTTTGATTGTTGTGTCCCTAACCCCATTTTTCTCATAAGCCTGTGGCTTTTATTGCACAATTTTGTATAACACAGTGATGTTTAGGAACAGATATGTCACACTGCAGCAGAGCTAACTGTATATGTACATGTGCACATCTATGTGTATATGGACACATATAGATTCCTGCCAGTGGTCCTCAAATTTTATCATGCATCAGAATCACCTAGAGGGCTTATTGAACAGATCGCTGGGCCCCACACTCGGGGTTTCTGAATTAGTAAGTCCGGAGTGGAGGCTAAGAATTTTCATCTTTAACCAGTTCCTCTGTGACGCTGAAGCTGCTGGTCTGGGAGCCACACGTCAAGAGCCACGGCCCAATCCCTGCTTCATGTGTACTGTGGAGTCATGGCTACATATGTTCACTGCTGCATCACCATAACTGAGAAAAGTGTGCAACAAACCAGATGTCCAACAGGAGAAAATGACTTAATTACGGCATAACCTACTATGGACTGCTCTGTAGCAAATGAAGAGGTAGGTCTTAATATTCTAGTATGGAAAAATCTCCAAGACGTGTTGGAAGAAAGCAAGGCACAGATACAAATGTATAAAATACCATTCCTATTTGTTTTAGATAAGTACCATATCAGTGTAGCACACGAATGCAAATGCACAGTAAAGGTCTGTAAAATACATATCAAAGAGATCATAGTGGCTGCTTCCTGGAGCTAACAGGGACACTTGGGGGTAGTGGCTGGTTAAAGGGATTTTGGACATAAATGTATGTTGTAAATTTTAACTAGTCAAAGGTAACCAACTTGTGTAATGAAAATCAATTCTTTTAGAAGTAAACGTGTATATATTATAGAAAATTCTTCTGAAGGTTATACAAAAATTGTTTACAGTTCACTAAGCTTACATAGTAGCATTCTGCTCTTACATTTGTCAACACCAGCAAATTTCATTCCTATTTCAAGCAAAAATACAAATTGTGGTTATGTAATTCAAAGACTGAAATTCGAACAAAAGATAGTATTATTTTCTGGATGTTGTAATAGCCCCATTATTTCTTAGTTCTCTTTTTCAGATCTGCGCCTCGGAAAACCACTAAGGCCTGCTTTTGGCTTTCTATTTGTGTCAAACCTTCCTTTTTTGCTGGAGTCTCCCCACAATTCCCACATTAGCGAACAACGACGAACTAACCTCGAGGGTTTTCGTTTACAGGACAGACACGTTCACCAAGCAACTGGCCATACTCAGTGGGCAACTAACCCAGGCAGGTTCAACTATTTGACCTTTGAAGTCACAAAGTTATATCCTAACTGTAGCTACAGCTTTCCAAGAAAACTTAAGTGCCTTGACATGTTTTCCCCAATAGACTCTCAATCGAAATGTAGATTTTAACAAGATGAAAAGCCCTGTCCAGCTCCATGCACGTTCCATTACCCCTGTGTACTCTTAGCCCTCCCTACTGCCGAGGAATAAAGTAGCATATACTCCCTTTCCATGGTAGTGACACATGCTGAAAAGAAAAATCAGATAAAATGCTGGTTTAGATTGGAGTCCTTTGGTCCTAACAATCCTGAATGAATATATTCTCTTTTCCCTATATTCTTTGCATGCTTTCCTGTAACTGCCACATTAAGTTTCATACCCACAGAGGTGTATGATTCAGGAAAGTTATCATATAGCAAATACTTTAAAAGCATTACTCTCCAAAGTTTTACATTACGTGGAAGTTTGAGGGATTTTTTTTATATATATATTGACACTTACAAATGGGGTTATTGTAGGACCATTCTGGCCAGTCTCGCACATCTTTTCCTGTTGTATCCACATTTGGTCAGATTTAACAAAATGAGAGGCTTCATGTCAGACTTCAAAACCCAGACTGCTTCTTCCCTTTCTCTGTAGCAAACTTTTGTAAATATACTAAAACAATGGAAGACAACTCAGACTCGACTAAATTTGGAAGCAGTTCATTCTTAAATTCAATCTATCTTTTGACTTCTTTAGAGGAACTAGTATTAGTGAATGTGTTCACTTAGGATCCCTCCAGGAGCCTCTGAGGCAGAAGTGGCACATCCAGAGCCAAATGATAAAGGTCAGTTCAAAAGAAGGTGAGAGGGATGGTGAGGGGGTGGGGAGGGCAGGATTCTAAAGGAGAATGTGTGGGCCAAAGTACATACTGACCTCTTTAATTCAATCTATTTCCATACTTGCTATAGCTGCTTTCTCCAGAGATGTACTTGAATTTTCCATTGAGTACATATCTGTGTCTGTTTTTTTTTTCCACTGTGGGTGTTTGTGGTATTTTTGCTAAGGGGCTGACTGTATCAATACAATGTATTATTATTTTGTCAAATAATAGGATGTTTAGTCTTTTGCATGAATTTATTGATGTACTAACATGGCTTTATTCTAGTACATGTTATGACAGTTATTTTCAAAAGTCTTAAGTGTATGCTTATACTACTGAGCTAATCCTCATATCAATCCACATTTCAGGATTTACTGCTGATGTATCATCTTAGCAACACTATTATACTTCTTGGTGAGATTCACTAGTTACTTCTGCTGAGTTGATTATTTTACTTGTCCTATGTAATAATAGGGAGTTCTATAGCTTATGAAATGAACATATCCTAGGACTCTGTTTTTGAAGATGTTAATATATTTAAATATCATGATAAAAACTACCAGGAATAGTTGGGTTTGGTTATGATGATGTAATTTCTATACATAATCACTGACCACTGACATTTACTAAGCACCTATGATATTCCAAGCTCCATAGGGAAACTCTCAACAATACAAATGTCCCCAAAGGACCTACCATTTAGTGAAGGAAAACGGATATAACAAAAGAAAACCATCTATATTGCAATATCTAAAAAGGTGAACTGACACCAAAGCTCTCTAAAGTGTATTTTTTAATTGAAATATGTTTTAAATTCAGTAAAGATGCATAGAGGTATTTGGGGAGAGGGGATAGCTATACATATGTCTACACTAATGAGTAAAAGATATGATCTATGAAATCAGTTGAAGTTTGAGGTAGGAATGGTTTAAGACAATGGCACTCAATATGCGGTCAAGGTACAGCAACATCAACATCACCTGGACACTTGTTAGAAATACAAATTCTAGGGGCCCACCTCAGACCTGCTGAATCAAGAACTCTGGAAATGGGTCCAGAGTTTTCAGCAGGTCCCCCAGGTTATTCTGGTGCATGCTAGTTGAGATCTACTGGTTTAGGTCAGGACAAGGATTTTCAATCCCAACTGTACATCAGAATACTTTGGGAAGCTTTTAAAAAGTAGACCCATGTCAAAGCCCCTGCCCAGACCTACTGAGCCATAATCTTTGGGATGGAGCCTTGAACATGAGTATGTTTTAAAAAGCACCTCAGGTGGGACACCCAGGCGGCTCAGTTGGTTAAGTGTCTGCCTTCGGCTCAGGTCATGACCCGGGGTCCTGGGATTGAGCCCCATGTTGGGCTCCCTGCTCAGCGGGTAGCCTCTTCTCCCTCCCCCTCTGCCCCTTTCCCTGCTTGTGCTCTCTCTCTCCCTCAAATAAATAAGGTCTTAAAAAAATAAAAAGCACTTCAGGTGATTCTAATACACTAAGAAATTCAGAACTCTTGGTTCAGGAAAAATAAGGCACTGCTGATACTTAACTGATGTATATAAATCAGCCCTCTTGTCTCATTCTCCTCTCTTCACCACTCCTCAACACTGTGCTTATAACATATAATTAGACATTTTTCTTATAATTTTGCAGACTATACTTTCAAAACTGATACTTTACATGGCTAACAAATTATCATTGTACAAAGGACAGAAATAGTTTTAATTGCAATTGCTTTGGAAAATCCGGAATGAATGCTCACTCTGAGGGAATGAATGTTACATCTTATTCCGGCTTAGTTCTCATAATCAGATAAGCCGGATACCATTCTTCTAGAATCTAGGGGACCATCAGTTGGGACATGGAAATTGCTGCAATTACAAAGCACTTCTGGTTATATTTTCTGCTGTAAAGGGATTTCATTGTCATCACTGCTAAGATTAATAGTGGCTTTTTTTTTCAATTTGGCATCTTGCAGTAGTTTGGTGAATGCCAACCTACCCCTTTCCAGAAAGTATCAAGTACTAACAGCTGTGACTCATGTCAAGGGATTCAGCAAGATGCCTTAGCCATCTGCTGGCTTCCTACAGGTAACCTCCTGCCACTCTATCTATCAGCCTAGAACTGACAAGCAGAAAGCAGCTTCTAAAATCTGTCCTCCATCTTGAAACTTCCTCTTCTGGCCCTTCTGTTCTTTTTCTGCCATAATTACCTTGAGGCTGCAACAAAGAGAACCTCCTCTCCTTTACCAGGGTGACCAACCATCCCTGTTTGCCCAAGTCTGTGGAAGCTCCTGGGATACAGAACTTTCAGTGTTAAAACTAGGACAAGTCCCAGGCAATCAGAACTACCTTTATGTAATCACATTGACCTCTTTTGCATTTGCTACATTTTTATACCTCAGTGGTTCTCAAACTTCAGCATCTAGCAGACATCTGATGGTTAAAATCTTAAAATATAAATTTCTAGGGCCACATCCAGAGTTTGATTCTATAGGTCACGGGTGGGATTAGGTAATGCTCATTTATCACAAGTGATGCTGATGCTGATGATGCAGGAACAATATTTTGAGAACCACTGCTACAATTCAACATCTGGCAGAAAAAAAAATCCCCCCCCCACTACAATGCTCAGCATCTCATATTCTACTCTTATTCCAATAGGTAATTTCATACACACAATTGCTGTCCTTAGGTATTCAAAACTGGCACTAAAGGCAGGGATGTTTAGCCCAGGACTGGGATTATAATAGATGTTAGGCAATTGCCTGTCTGGGTTCAATGATCCATAGCTGGGGTTGAGATAATGGTCTTAAAAATGAAAATATGACTAACATTTCCCCTTATGTCAATTCGACAAAAAAAAAGTCCCTTTCATCTCCTCCAACAGCATCTTTACAATGCAAAACTCAGTAAAAGAAAACCATCTCATCTATTGTTAATGGAAATATAAATTGGTACCACTTTTCTCAAGAGAAGTCGGGTAAGATATATTTTAAAATCCTAAAATGGACATACCATTTGATTCAGCAATTCCTCCATACCTAGGAATTTACTCTAAAGAAATAGACAGATTTGCATAAAAACATAGACACAAAGCTTATCACTGAGTCCAGTTCTTAAATAGGAAAACAAACAACCCAAGCATCTACTGACAGGAAATTAACTAAAGAAATCAAGGTGCTTATAGTTGGTGAAACTATAAACTATCTATGCATGATAACTTAGAATTACATGTAATAAATGGAAGCAATATTCATGTTACAATGTTCAGTAGGGGAAAAAGCAGCATTATTGGATGAGTGCATATTTAGTTTCAATTTTTTTAAAGATGTATTTATTTACTTCACAGACAGAAAGCATAAGTGGGAGTGGCAGAAAGAGAGAGAATCTCAAGGAGACTCTGTGCCAAGCACAAAGCCCAACATGGGGCTTGATCTCATAACCCTGGGATCATGACCTGAGCTGGAAGCAAGAGTTGGACACTTAAGCGACTGTACCACTCAGGGGCCCCTAGTTTCAATCTTTAAATGTGTAGATAAACAGAAGTTTGAGAGGTATTCAATAAAATCTTTAAATGATGACACGAACTTTAACATTTTTTAGCTTAAAAATTTGAAAGAAAGACAAAGGATTAGAGAAAATCTTCAGAAACAATCACAAAACAAGTAATAAAACGGCAATAAGTACACATCTATCAACAGTCACCTTGAATATAAATGGACTAAATGCTCCAGTCAAAAGGCATAAGGTGTCAGACTGGATAAAAAAAAAAAAAAACTCAGACCCATCTCATCTGTATGTTGCCTACAAGAGCACATAGGTCTTTATTTTAGACCTAAAAACACATGCAGATTGAAAGTGAGGGGATGGGGAAACATGCAAATGAAAGCCAGAGGAGCAAGTCACTCCTATTGGATAAAATAGACTTTAAAACAAAGACTGAAAAAAAATAAAATAAAACAAAGACTGTAACAAGAGACAAAGAAGAGCATTATATAATACTAAAGGGGACAACACAACAAGAAGATATAACTATGGTAAATATGCAACCAACATAGGAGCACCTGAATACATAAAACAGTTAAAAACAAACAAAAAGGAACTAATTGATAATAAACTGTTAATAGGGGACTTAAACACCGCACTTACATCAGTAAACAGATTATTTAAACAGAAAATTCACAAGAAAACAATGGCTTTGAATGACGCACTGGAACAGATGGACTTAACAGATATATTCAGAACACTCCACCCTAAAACAGCAGAATACACATTCTTTTCAAGTGCACACAGAACATTCTCCAGAATAGATCACGTATTAGCCCACGAAACCATCCTCAACAAATTCAAGAAGATCCAAGTCATACCATGCATCTTTTCTGACAACAACACTATAAAACTAGAAGTCAACCACAAGAAAAAAATCTAGAAAGACCACAAATACATGGAGGTTAAACAACATGTACTAAATGATGGATGGGTCAATCAGGAAATAAAAGAAAAAAATACATGGAAACAAATGAAAATAAAAACACAACAGTCTAGGGATCCCTGGGTGGCGCAGCGGTTCGGCGCCTGCCTTTGGCCCAGGGCGCGATCCTGGAGACCCGGGATCGAATCCCACGTCGGGCTCCCAGTGCATGGAGCCTGCTTCTCCCTCTGCCTGTGTCTCTGCCTCTCTCTCTCTCTCTCTGTGACTATCATAAATAAATAATTTAAAAAAAAACACACACAACAGTCTAAAGTCTTTGAGAGGTAGCAAAAGCAGTCCTAAGAGGTAAGATACAGCAATACAGGCCTACCTCAAAAATCAAGGAAAATCTCAAATAAACAATGTGACCTTACACCTAAAGGAACTAGAAAAAGAAGAATAAAACCTAAAACCAGCAGAAGGAAGGAGATAATAAAGATAGAGCAGAAATAAATGATATAGAAACTTAAAAAACAATAAAACGCCAATGAAACCAGAAGCTGGTTCTTTGAAAAACAATCAATGAAATTGATAAATCTCCACCCAGACTTATCAAGAAAAAAAGAAAAAGGACTCAAATAAATAAAATCACAAACGAGAGAGGAGAAACAATAATCAATACCACAGGTATACAAACAATCATTAGAGAATATTATGAAAAACTATATGTCAACAAACTGGGCAACCTAGAAGAAATGGATAAATTCCTAGAAACACATAAACTACCAAAAATGTAACAGGAAGAAATAGAAAATTTGAACAGTTTGATAAACAGCAAAGAAATTGAATGAGTAAACAAACAAACAAAAAACAAATAAAAAAATTCCCAACAAACAAAAGTCCAGGACTAGGTGGCTTCACAGGAAAATTCTACCAAACATTTAAAGAAGAACAAATTAAAAAAGAAGAAGAAGAAGAAGAACGAACTATTCTTCTCAAACTATTCCAAAAAAAATAGAAAAGGTAGGAAAACTTCCAAATTCATTCTATGAAGCCAGCATTATCCTGATACCAAAACCAGATAAAGACACCACTAAAAAAAAGAGAACTGCAGGCCAATATCACTGATGAACACAGATACAAAAATCTTCAATAAAATACTAGCACACTGAATCCAAAAATACGTTAAAGAAAATCATTCACCATGATCAAGTGAATTATTTCTGGGTTACAAGGGTGTTTCAATATTTGCAAATCAGCATGATACATCACATCAATAAGAGAAAGGATAAGCAGCATATGATCATTTCAATAGATGCAAACAAAGCATTTGACAAAGCACAACATCCATTCATGATAAAAATCCTCAACAAAAGTAGATTCGGAAGAAACACACCTCAACATAATAAAGGCCATCTATGAAAAACCAATAGCTATCATCCTCCTCAATGGTAAGAAACTGAGCGCTTTTTGCTAAAGATCAGGACCACGACAGGGATGTCCACTCTCACCACTTCTATTTAACATAGTACTGGAAGTCCTAGCCTCAGCAATCAGACAACAACAACAAAAAAATAAAAGGCATACGTATTGGTAAGGAGAAGTAAAATGTTCACTGTTTGCAGATGACATGATACTCTACACAGAAAACTTGAAAGACTCCACCAAAAAACTGCTAGAACTGATAAACAAATTTAGTAAAGTTGCAGAATACAAATTCAATGTACAGAAATCCGTTGCATTTCAATATGCCAATAATGGAGCAGCAGAAAGAGAAATTAAAAAACAATCTCATTTACAATTGCACCAAAAATAATAAGTTCCCTAGAAATAAACCTAACTGAAGTGGTGTAAGACCTGTACTCTGAAAACTGTAAAACTCTGCTGAAAGAAATTGAAGAGGACACAAAGAAATGGAAAGACAGCCCATGCTCATGGATTGGAAGAACAAATATTGTTAAAATGTCTATGCTCCCCAAAGCAGTCTACACATTGAATGTAATCTCTATGAAAATACCATCAGCATTTTTCACAAAGCTAAAAAAACCCACCCTACGATTGGTATGGGACCACAAAAGACCCCGAATAGCCACAGGAATCTGGGGGGAGGGAGAAGCAAACCTGGAAGCATCACAATTCCAGACTTGAAGTTGTATTACAAAGCTGTAGTCATCAAAACAGTATGGTACTGGCACAAAAACAGAAACGTAGATCAGTGGAACAGAATAGAAAATCCAGAAATAAATCCACAACTATATGGCTAATTAACCTCTGACACAGCGGGGCAGAAGATGCAATGGGAAAGGACAGCCTGTTCAACAAATGGTTCTGGGAAAACTGGACAGCTACATGCAAAAGAAGGAAACTGGGCCACTTTCGTACATCATACACAAAAATAAATTCAAAATGGATGAGAGACCTAAAGGTGAGACCTGTAACCAGAAAAATCCTAGAAGAGAGCACAGGCAGGCAGTAACCTCTATGACATCAGCCATTACAAGTTCTTTCTACATATGTCTCCTGAGGCAAGAGATGTAAAAGCAAAAATAAACTACTGGGACATCAAAATAAAAAAGCTCCTGCACAGCAAAGGAAACAATCAACCAAACTAGAAGACAACCTATGGGATGGGAGAAGATATTTACAAATGACATAGATGATAAAAGGTTTGGATTCAAAATCTATAAATAATTTACACAACTCAACACCCGAAAAACAAATCATCCAATTAAAAAATGGGCAGAAGACACGAACAGACATTTCTCCAAAGAAGACACCCAGGTGGCCAACAGACACATGAAAAGATGCTCAACATCACTGACCAGGGAAATACAAATCAAAACTACAATGACCTATCACCTCACACGTGTCAGAATGGCTAAAATCAACAAGACCAGAAACAATAGGTGTTGGTGAGGATACAGAGAAAAAGGAATCCTGACACACTGTTGGTGGGAATGTAAACTGGTGCAGCCACTGTGGAACACAGTATGGAGGTTCCTCAAAAAGTTAAAAATAGAGCTACCTTATGATCCGGCAATTGCACTACTGGGGATTTATCCAAAGGATACAAAAATACTGATTTGAAGGTGTGCATGCACCCTGATGTCTACAGCAGCATTATCTACAACAGCCAAATTATGGCAACAGCCCAAATGTCCATCAGCTGATTGAATGGGTAAAGAAGAGGTGATATATATATATGATATATAGTGGAATATTATCCAGCCATAAAAAGAATGAAATCTTGCCACTTGCAATGACGTGGATAGAGCCAGAGAGGATAATGCTAAGTGAAATAAGTCATTGAGAGAAAAGACAAAGACCATATGATTTCACTCATATGTGGAATTTAAGAAACCAAGCAAACGAGCAAAGGAAAAAAATAAGAGAGGGAGGCCAACCAAGAAACAGACTCTCGGCTCTAGAGAACAAACTGCTGGTCAGCAGAGGGGAGGGAGAGGGGAGGATGGGTGAAACAAGTGAGGGGATGAAGGAGGGCACTTGTCCTAATGAGCACCAGGTGATGTATGGAAGTATGGAATCACTATACTGTACACCTGAAACTAATAGTACACTGTATGTGAACTAACTGGAATTAGAATAAAAACTTAATATTTTTGCCGGGAAAAAAAATTTAGCTAAAAATTTTCTAGGTTTTCTACAATAAATATTAACTACTTTTGTAACAAGGGTAAAAGACTACTGTTTCTTTCAAGAGAAGACAAGTGAGATTGTGAGCACCAAGATAAATTAGTGAACTTTCTCCCTGACTTCCCATCCCCCATCAGCATGGCACTGTGCCAGCTGCCCGGGGCCTCACTCTGGCTCAGAGCCAGGTCACCTGCAGGGAGCGTCCCACTCACACCCCACCTCTTTCATCAGACTGCCCCTGACAACCATGCCATGCTTTCTGCTACCAGCCCTACAGGGAAGCTGCAGTCCTGTGTCTGGAAGCAGAATTTGTCCTGCCTCATAAGTATGTTTTCAAAAGTTCTCTGCAGGTGGCAAATGTGTCTCCCTCTAGGCATTGGTCCTGGGACTCACCACAGTAACAGGAACGCCATGAGATTGCAGGGCTTTCCAGGTGAGGGCACCTTTGTCCTCCAGTGCCAGTACCCAGAATGCCATTCTTAGCTGCCTCCTTGGTCAGGCCTCAGTGCCAGGGCTGAGGGTGGGGTAGGGGGTGGCTGAGAACAGACTATCTTAGGAACTCCAGAGTCCTTGACTAGACCAGGGCGAGAACATCTTAAAATAATTGTAGCAGGTGTCCCACAACCTTGCTAAGTGCATCACCTGGCAATTTTGCAACCTATTCTAAGTTTGTTTATGACAACTTTGGCTCATTTAACCAAACTTCTTAAATCTCATAGTAAATTTTATGAAGTAAAACCTTTTTGGAGTACATCTAAATATTCTTTTTAAGGTAGCTTATGGCATCTCTTAAATAACACCTGTTCCACTCTACCCAAATCCAAGGATGCACAGAGATTATGGGCACAGCTAAAGGGCCTGCAGAGAGCAGCCGCCTTTGAGGCACTGGTAATAAACTGCTGCTCCAAGGCCACAGCCCATTGGGACGTGGCATTGGCAGGACCTGGGAACCATCTGACCCTCACCTCCTAGCTGTCCTCACATCTTGTAGTGTCTTATACTCTCATACTAGACGGAAACAATCTTCTCACCACATGGGTGAGGGTATGACATAATGAGGATATACCTCTAACATATCTATTATGCTCTTACCCTTTTCAGAGTGTGTTCACATGTCTCATTTCATGTAATTCTCACTTTTCTTATGTAGTACCGAATAGCATGGGGTGAAGATTAAGAACATGCAATCACAGACACTGGGTTATATTCTCAACTCTGCCATTTACTAGTTGTGTGGTCTCTGGGAAGTTACTTAGCCTGTCTGAGCCTTAATTTCCTTTTCTTTTTTTTTTTTAATTTCCTTTTCTGTAAAATGGGCCCACAAGGCCAAGCTTATGGAGCTACTGTGAAGATTGGAGGTAACATATGTTAAAGTCTCTATCACAAGGCTTGGCATATTAACAGCTCTTGGTGAAGAGGAACTGCAGAGAACAATCATAATCTCCATTTTATGGGAGTCCTTTCAAGCATCGATGGATAAGTTAGGAAACCAGCCCCTGTATTACTGCCACGTGGTTACCGGAAGCAATCTTTTGGGATTTAACTTATCCACTCCCTACTCTCATCATTGTCACTGCCTAAATTTAGACCCTTTCCATCCTTCTCTTGAACTATCTGCCAAAATCCTAAGCAGTCGAAGTGATCTCAATCTTTTCCCTCTCCAAAGGATGCCATGAGATTTAAGACAAAGGAAACAAAATTTAAATGTCTTGCTTCCCAAAGAAGACGCGACTAGCTCCCTGTGGCCTGTTTCTCAGAGTGGCTTACAAGGCCCTCGTCTACCTCTTCCATGTGTCATCTCCCACCATCTTCTCCCCCATATGCAGCCTTACCCCAACATCTGTGCCCATCTCACCATCCTAGGGATCTTCTTTGCCAGGCTGGGCTGTCTGTCACCTTTGCACCACCAGCCCTCCTTCCTGCGTGGCCCAACCTCCCTTATTTGCCTAGAAAATGTCTTTTTCCTTTCAATACCTATTCAAACGTCATTGTCACTGTAAAGGGATCTTGACTCCCCCAGATTAGTTACCCCTCCTCTGCGGCTCCCACAACAGCAGAAGGCACACCCTTGTAGCATGGGGTGAAGATTAAGAACATGCAATCACAGACACTGGGTTACACTCACCATGTCTTATAAATGACTGGCCACACTTCTGTCTCTCCCAATTTCTTGAAAGCAAGGACTCTTAACAGCTAAGATTTATTAAATACCTACTAAAAACCAGCCTTTCACTTACTGTATATCCATTATCTCCTTTTATCTTTATGACAACTCTACATGACAGTCACTTCACTACTATTACCTCTATTTTACAGGTAATTATACTGAGGCTTAAAGATGTTAAGTCACTTGCTGAAGGTTGCAAGTTATTAGTGGCCAAGCCAGGATTCAAAATCATAGCCCACACTCTTAACTACCACAGTATACTACAGCATACAACCTAGCAGCAAACTCAGTATCTAGCAAGTTGTAGTGTCTCTGTTAGTTCTCTCTTGATGAATAACAAAATATTCCAAAACATAGTGGCTCCAAACAATAAACACTATCTCACAGTTTCTCAGACTCAGGAATTTAAAAACATCTTATATGAGTGATACATCTCAGGGGTTCTCATGAAGTTGTTGTCAAGATGCCAGCTTTGGCTGTGGCTGTCTGAAGGCTTGGCTGGGCTGGAGAATCTGCTTCCAAGGTGGTGTGCATACATGGTACTGGTTATGGGCAGGAGGCCTCCGGTTCTTCACCTATGGACCTCTCCACCAGCTTCTTGAGCAACCTCATGACATCCTTGCTGGCTTCCTTCCAGGGTGACCCATCCAAGAGAGCAAGGCAGAGGCCCAATGTCTTTTATGAGCCAGCCTCGAAAGTCAGACTCCATCATTTCCACAGTATCCTATTAGTTACAAGAGTCAGCTTTATTCAGTGTTAGGAGGGACTACTCAATATTGTGAATGTCAAGAAGAAGAATCATTGTGGGATCTATAAATACTAAGGGAATAAACGGGAAAAATTCCTAAGAATTGCTATGAGTGTCAGAGTCTCTTCCAGATAATGCAAAATTTGGATTTGTTGATTACTTCAGTTTCCTCCCTTTTACCTCCAAAACCATGGAAGATTATTCCCAAATTGTCCCCAAACAGAGTGTCAAATGGATTCAAGGCTTTCCTTTCATTAAATTCTGCTAGAGGCCACGGTGAGTATTTGCTAACTTGGCTTCTACTTGATGGTTTTAGGCAGAGTCAACAGAGTATAAGAAATTCTCTTAGTTTGAAATATAATCATTTCCTTAACAGCAAAACAAATCTATGTTTGATTTCAGGATTAATTCTATAGTTTGATGCCAGCATAAGCCCAGCCTCTGGTCAAAGGCTTATCTTCTTCAGCAGAATGTCTGTGATTAAACTCGGAGTAACCAAATCCCTTGTGTATTACAACAAAGATAATAGTATCATTGGTTTTAGCCCTTAGTCCTTGCTTGTTTTCAAGCCAAGATTTTATTTGCTTAAAATAATTCCTTAATATGATTTAAGACATATGAAGATAAAAACTAACATTGAAATGAAGCATTTTACAGATACACATTGATACTGAATACAACAAATGAATTTTATTCAAAAGACCAGTCTGTGTTAATAGAAATGAAAGCCAAACATGAGCTGTTCACTCTACCACCCTTTCACCCCTAGTACCACAACCTGATTCGATCCAAAGTAGTTTGTAAACTGGGTCAGAATACTCTTCAAGTCTCCCTGGATGCCAAGTACTTGCAGTGCTCTACACCAGGGGCTGGCAAGCTACAGCCCATGTCAATAGTTTTACTAAAAACACAGCCATGACTATTTGCTTATGAACCGTCTATGGCTGCAGTGGCAAAGGTGAGAACTGACAATAGAGAATGTATGGCTTGCAAAGGCAAAAACATTTACTATTTGGCCCTTTACAGAAAAAGTTCGCCAATCCCTGGTCTACACCTCTGGAGGTTTGGCCTGATGTAAGCTATTATAAGCCCAAAAAAGTGTACGCATGTTATACGTTGTTATAACAATTTCTATGGGGGGAGTGAGTGTTACTGTTTATGTATCATCTCCATATAGTAATAGCACAAATTTTAATGGTGGAACACAATGAGACTCTACACATGTATCACCCGTGCGACCACCAATCGCACATTTCCCAAATCAGGAAAATGTTTCCGGTGCCCCCTCCCAGCCAATATCCCCAACAGGGGCAACCATTGTTTTCAATTCCATCACTTAGAGTCAGTTGCCTCTTCCTGAACTTTTTATGACTGGAACCATACAGTGTTTCGCTGAGCATTAAGTCAGCGGCCTTCTTACATATTGTAGCATGGAGCAGTTTACTCTTCCTTGCTGTGTAATATTCAATCATATGAATATACCACAATCTATCTACCTATTCTTTTCATGGACATTAGGCTCTTTCCAGGTTTTTGCTATTATGAACAAAGCCCCTATGAACACTCGATGTTCATGTGCTTTGGTGGGCACACAGATTGACATACTTTATGAAGAGTGGAATTTCGGGGTAACAGGAAGTATCAACAAACTGCCAAACATGTTTCCAAATTGGTTGTACTTTTAAAAATACATATAAAATACTCCCTGAATTTAAAAGTCCTTTGAGAGGGGCACCTGGGTGGCTCAGTGGTTGAGCACCTGCCTTCGGCTCAGGACATGATCCTGGAGTCCCGGGATCAAGTCCCACATTGGGCTCCCTGCATGCACCCTGCTTCTCCCTCTGCCTGTGTCTCTCATGAATAAATAAATAAAACTTTTTAAAAAATAAAATAAAATAAAAGTCCTTTGAGAGCCCAAGTCCAAAATCTGCACCACCACCACCACCACCCCCCGCCAGTTTTCACAGCTGTTCATCCTAGGGTTTCTGGGCGTGCTGGTTTTATTTATTTATTTATTTATTTATTTAGTCATTCATTCATTCATTCATTCATTTATGCATGCTGGTTTTGGATACACAAACCCTCACCCCAGTGATGTGCTAGCACTTTTCAAATTCATCTTGTTCCATCCTCACCAAAAATGCTAGGTAACCTCAGTGTCGGGCAGAAGAGGATAACAAGGGCCAGGGCCATACAAGTAAGTCAACGGCACACGAGGTTGGCCCTGTTTCCCCACAGTGAATAGGAAGACCACTCGTGCAGTTATCACAAAGCTGGGAAAGCAGAAGCCTAGGCGACAATAACCCCAGATCCTTGTTGTCCTCTTTAACCACCTTATTGGTTCAAACATTAAATTCTGCAACAGCTCCTCTGCAGAACTCCTCCTGTCGCGGGGCTGAAGTCATTATTATGTTACACTGCACTCTGCGTCTGAAGACACTGCTACCCAGCTTGACGAGGGTAGAAAAATAAGAAGCACCACCACACTGGAAAACTCGAACACTGAAATATGGCCACAGGCCATAGGGTTTCAGACAAAGGCATGAGTTTGCAAGCAAACAAAAACCAAACCAAACCAAAACCAAACCTATAGGCTCTTGTATTTTCTACTCAAGTCTCTACTGTGAGCGGAAGCAGACGTAAGTGGCATAAATCAGAAAATGATAACGGGAACTGAATGAAATTCCCATAAATCACGTTACTAAGTATAGTTACATCTTAGATGTGAAACTCAATTAAACAGATGGCCACATGCTGTCAGAATCAGCCCCTAATCAATAAAGATGTTCATTTCAGAAAATCACCTCAATTTTTCACTTCTTCAGTGAAGGAAAAAGAAGGCAGTTGGGGGTGGGGGCAGGGCTGGGGTGGGGGATAGTGCCAGGAAACCCAGTGGGGAAATGTCTAAAAAGGAACTCCACCTGTCTTAATTTGTAGTCCAGAAAATCAGAGGAGAGAGAGAGAGAGAGAGAGAGAGACAGTCACCCAAAGGATTCCTTGTCATCTTGCCTGGGAATGTAATTTACAATGAGAGCAAGCACTGGTCATTAGGAAAATAGAAACAGCTTGAATCTCTTAATTAAAACACTGCTTTAAATTGTTCATTTCAAACCCCTCTGTTCATGAGCTTTCCAGAAACCACTGGGTTACCCTGAAAGGGCTGCTTCTACAGTAAACCTGTGATAGGATCAGCTCTTTCCAGACAAGAAAAAGGCTGAGCAGGGGTGAATTCCAGAGGCAGAATATTTTTAGGGATACTTAAATCCCCAAAGCAGCCATAAGCATTCACTGACATTAGAAAGTGAGTGTGGGAAGAATCCGTGAACAATCTATCTCGATGCCACTAGATTGGGGAAACAAAGTCTACCAATGCCAAGAGGTGATAAAAATAAGAGATGATGAAAACACTCCTGTACTCTGGAATACTATTTGCCACCCATCCAGTGTTATCTGCTAAAGTTGAGCATTTGCATGCCCTACAGGCCAGTAATTCCACTCCTAGTATATACACCATAAACATTCGTCTCAGGGGACATGTACAAGAATATTCACAGCAGCAACACACTCTTCATAATAGCAAGACCCTGGGTGGGAGAACACATAGGTCTGTCGACAGATAAAGTCTGTAGTATAGGTAAATAATCTGAGGTACAGTCAAGCAATGGAACATTATACAGCAGGGAAAATGAAGATCCCGTTGCCACATGCTACATGGCTGAATCTTAACAACATGTAGATTAAAAAATGAAGTTGCTTTAGATTGCATGCAGTATGATAACATTTTATTATGCTATAAAAATAAGTAAAAATAAACTAATGGTTTAACACTTATTTTAAAAAGAAAAAAACGATAAACATGATGATCAGAAAAGTAGTTACCTCTATGGTGAACAAGATGAATGGGATAGGGAGCAGCATGGACAGATGCAGCGATTTTGGGAATGTTCTAGTTCTTGGCTGGGTGGTAGGTTCAGAGGAATATAATTTATATGTTTTAACATGTTATATATATTCTTTGGCATGTACCAAATATTACATAATAAGACATTTTCTTTTAAAGTAGATAAGCAAAAAAATAAATAAATAAATAAAGTAGATAAGCACTGAGGGGGGCATTTGACGGGATGAGTACTGGGTGTTATGCTATATGTTGGCAAATCAAACTCCAATAAAAAATATACAAAAATAAATTAAATAAATAAATAAATAAACCCATAGGAGCCAGTCTAGTTGAAAAAATAAAATAAAATAAAATAAAATAAAATAAAATAAAATAAAATAAATAAAATAATCTAGTCCAAATTCAGGAAGCTTCTGGACCCAGTTCTGTGTTGGGCCCAATTTGACTCCTGCTGGTTTCTAGACTCTGTCTGGAAGACAGCCCCTAACAGAAAAGCTGGGGAGCTGAGATTCAGACTAAGAGACAGACTTATCCACCAGCTCCAGAAACAGAGAGAACACAGTAGCTCAAGGAGCTCAGCAGGCATCGGCTTCAATAATGAAAAGCAAGTTGAGGAGCAGGGTGATGCAAGATTCTGGCAGCAAACCCACAAGAGCTCCTCATGGCCAAAGCTGAACACGTTGAGCAACGAAATAGAAGATGATAGCATTGGATTAGAATCCACAGAATAAAATAAATATCCACGAGTAAATGGACAGTCCCTTCCTTACAACAGAATTCACATTAATATAAATGGAAGGACAGAAATGGAAATCTACAGTGAGCAAACAGTGCAGGGACACTTGCTACACACAAGTTTTACTAATGGATGCTCAAATCAGTGAGTGAAAGACTGGCGAGAAACAGGATACAAATGGTCTCAGAGACATAGTTCCCAAGATATTTGCCACCTAATCAGGCCAGGGGAATAGCAACTTCATGGTGGGGCAACCCAGCAGAAACCACCTTCTCCAAGTGATCAAGGTAACATCACATCACCAGCACTAAGACACACAGCATAAACCTGATTATATGATGCACAGTGGAGGGCACAACGTCACGTCCGCGACATTCATGCCCCAAATGTATTAATAAACTCCAGTCCAATCATGCAAAAACACTAGACAGGCACAAATTAAGGGACCTCCCACAAAATAACTGACCAGTACTCTTCAAAGCTGTCAAAGTCGTGAAAGACAAGAAAGACTAGAGAAATATTTTACTCTGTAGGAGGCTAAGAAGAAATGACTAAATGTAATGTGGGATCTTGATAGGATTCTGAAACCAAAAAAGAACATGAGTGGCAAAACTAGTGGCATTTCAGTAAGGCCTTGAGTGTAGTTAATGGTGTTATACCAACGTTAGTTTTCTGGTTCTGATGTTGCTCTAGAGTTATATGTTGTTGGGGTGGTTGGCTGAAGGATATGTGAAAACTCTGTGTTCTAGTTTTGTCACTTTTTAGTAAGTTTAAAGGAATTCAAAATAAAAAATGGGGGAGGGGGCGCCTGGGGGAGGTCAGTCCATTAAACATCTGCCTTTGGCTCAGGTCACGATCCCAGGGTGCTGAGATGGAGCCCTACATCGGGGTCCCTGCTCAGTAGGGAGTCTGCTTCTCCCTTTGCCCCTCCCCCCCACTCACGTGTGCTCTTTCTCTCAAATAAATAAATAAAATCTTTCAAAAGTAAAATAAATAAAAAGTGGGGGTTTTTAAGAGAAAAGGACAATCTAAAGAATTTTCTATTCCTCAATAGATTATTCCAACTAATATTATAATTCATATATAATTTTTATTATAAATAACAGTTAAAATTAAAATCTCAAATACCTTGAGGCACCTGGGTGGCTCAGTCAGTTAAGCACCTGATTCTTGATTTCATCTCAGGTCATGATCTCAGGGTTGTGAGATTGAGCCTTGTGTTGGGCTCAGTGCTGGAAATGAAACCTGCTTAAGATTTTCTCTCTCTCCCTCTCTCTCTACCCCTCCCTCCCCCATTCATTCTCTCTCTCTTTAAAAAAATAAAATAAAATCTCAAATATCTTAAGTTCTTATGTAACATATGCAGCTTAGTTCACATTTTATAACTATATCAAAACATCATGGTGCACATGTTAAATATACACACTGTCAATTAGACCTCAATAAAGCTGGAGGAGAAAATAAAGCAATGGTATTTTCATGATAATAATGAGTAATTCTATAGTAAGAAGTGACATTAAAAATATCCAAAATATGTAACAATGGATTTGGTTATACAAATTAATGTAAAAATCAAAAATTACCACCATCTGCTTGTTTTTCTTCTCTTCCTTATGCTCTCAGACCAGTCCTTCAGAGACTGCCTTTCTCAAAAGTGGCCACAGGAGGGCGACTCTAACAAGCTACGCCTGCTGGGAGTTGGCAGCCACAGCTCTGAAGCTGTCCTCTGCGGCCCGGGAGTCCTGCTAGGATGAGGGTCAGCAGAGAGGCTCTAAGGAGGGTAAGGCAGGGTGCCTCACTGAGAAGGTGGCATTCAAGCCAAGATCTGAAGGATATGGGAGCACGAACCATGCAGATCACTTGGGGAATTTTTGAAAGCAGAGAGCCCCTGGTAAAAATGCTTGGAGACAAGAATCTCATGTCCAAGAACAGGCAAGAAGCCAGTGTGGCTGGAACAGAGGTCAGATCCGCAGCAGTAAGAGGCCTAAGGGCCATTACAAGTGATCTGGCTTTTATTCTGAATGAGAAGGGAAGCTCATAACTGGTTCTGAGCAATGGGGGGGACCTGACATGATTGTAAATCAACTTAAAATGGCTGCAATGTTCTTATATTTAGAACAGATTGAAGGGGAATTGGAACAGAAGCAGGGAGGCCAGTGAGGAAGCTCTGACAGGTAACCAGTGAGGAGGATGGGGGCCTGTGGCCAAGGATGGCAAGTCATAATTTATAAGTTCCATTACCCACATTCAATGAAGTGCACTGAGATGGGCTTACAACCATGAGATTTGAACATCATCCCCAAGCAAGGGAGTGAAGATCAAGACCAGAAGAGGTGCAGGAGGGACAAGAAGCCAGCAAGGACTGGAGCAGGGGCGGCACACTCACCCCACCACAGGTCACTGCCAACCTGAACTCAAATGTTTGTCGTTCCCATGAATGTCTTCATACTTTCACTACAAAAGGATACACCCCTAGACAATATATACAAGTGTTTTGCATGCTCTTCCACTTTTGAATGTGGTATCACACTCGGCATCTTTTCCCCAGTTGTTTTTTTCTCCCACACAACCAATATTTGTGAACTTTATCTGTGTAAATACATATTGCTCCAGGTCCTTCATTATTCACAGCTATCTGGAATTCCTTTGGGTGAACACGGCACATTTGAGTCACATTCCGGCAGAGGGACACATAGGTTAGCCCCCTTGTTCTGCCATTATAAACAATAGTCTTATGAGCATTCTCACGTGGGCCTCCTCAGGTGAGACCTCTAGGGCAGCGGTTCTCAGGCTATGTCAGCCACCCGGAAACCTTAATAAAATAGATTTCTGAGCCTCATGTCCAGGGTTTGCGAACAACAGATCTAAGATAGAGCCCAAGAATTTGCATTCATAACAAGTTCCCCCATGATGCCATTGCTGTTGGTCCCAAGACCACACTGAGAGGCACAGCACTAAGACATATGCCAGGAGTACAAATGATAGTCACAGACACGCATGGACATCCCCAGCTTTTCTAGGTACTGCCGACTGCTCTGCAAAGCAGGTGAGCCAATTTACATTTCCACCAGCGTAAGTACGTGCTGCCAACACTTGGTGCTGCCAGATGTTTAATTTAATCTGATCTTTAATCCTTTTTTAAACTTATCATGGCATTTATAACTATCTACTCAACACAAGTAAATAAAAGTAACTTAAGACTCTCCTAGGGTCAAACGGAACATTTCCAAGCTTTTCTTTATAGACAGTCCCTCGGGTTCTGTCGCGAGCCCAGCGGTACCCACTTATTTTTCCCATCAATCCGAGAAACAGACAAATAGTTTGGACAAAATCATTAAGACCATGATGAAAGAAAAGTGGAAACTTGCTCCTCTTCAGGGCCAACTGCACTGTGGTTTTATTTATTTGTAGTTTTTTTTTTGTTTGTTTGTCTGTTTGCTCAATAAGATGAAGGGACTGAGGAAAATCAGGCACATGGGGAAAGACACTGAAACTTCCCTCATCAACATAGCTGATCACTTATGGAGGGAAATAAAGAAATCATAGTCAGGGAAGGGTTCCTTCTATTTGTACCAGGTTAACAAGGAGACAAGCCGGGTACTCACGAATCTGGTTGGTGGAGGCGCTGTAGAAGGCATTGACAGTCGTTGGATTCGTAAACCACCTGTAGAAAGAGAAGCAAATACCACCAGGCAATCATCATTATCTAGGCAGGAGAGCAGCAAGAATGAACACAATGTGGCAGGATTTATTAGCAAATAACCAGAGAACAATGGGGAAGTGGGGCACATGGGCAAATTATCACCTCAGTTTAGGGTTATTGCTCCGTTCAATGAACAATCCCATCCTAAATTGAACAGGGTTCAATGAGAATATATTAACATGCCTGGTCATTCACTGTTACTAACTTAATGGAAAAAGTATCAGTGCTTCTGAAATAGCTTTAATGAGAAATTCTAGACTCTGAAGGGCTCTCCCCATAGATGGAAGCAGCAACAAGCTGATGTTCAGCAAACCCTGGTCAAGAAGTCCATGGGACAGCTAAGTTTCTACGCTGCATCAACTCTGAACTGTCCGTTACAAGTTTTAGATTGATGACAACACAGAAGCCCATGTCAAGAGACATGATTAAAGCATAACCATGCTACCCAGGGGATGTGCCTGCTCCAGTAGAGTGTTCACTAATTTAAGCACCAAAAGATGTCATGGCTCATCCTTGCCTCTATCACTAAGTAGCTGGGTTGTGTTGGAATAGTTGCCCACCTTCTGGGGGTTTGGTTTTAGCTCTAAAATCAAGGTACTGCATTAAGAGATCTTGGGAGTACCTTCCAGCTATCAAGAGTCTACATTCCATTTGAAATGCAGAGATTACTCAGATCAGGGCTTGGCAAATTTTTTTCTGTAAAGAGTCAGATGGTAAACATTTAGGCATTTTGCAGGCAAAGAAGCAAAAACTCAAAGATGTTACGTAGGTACTTGTACAGTAAGAGAAAAGCTTCCACAAAATGTTATTAATGAAATTTAAAATGTAATAACCGAGTAGAATTTTTTTAAGACAGCCTGTTAATGAGAAGAGTGGAATTCTTTTGAGGCAGAATAACATTCTGCTTAATTGGGATTTAAAGTTAGTGCTTCCTGTCTTAAATCAACTGCAAACATTTATCTCTAAAATTCACCCTGAGCTCATGGGCCTGTACAAAAACAGGCATCAGCCAAGATTCAGTCCAGAAACTGCAGCATGCTGGCCCCTGACTTAGGTGCCTGTGAGTTTCCACCCTTTGTGATAAAACCCAAGTAAACTGTCTTAAGCTAAATTATTCAAAAGAAATGCATATAAATCTCCTTTCAGAACAATCCTTTTGCTAGTCTATATCTAATAAAAGAAGTATGACAAGCTAATAATTTATGTCAGGCTAATACGAAATTGGTAGTAAATCCAGGTGTTGATTCTAGTTGACCCGCACATACCATCTCCCTATAAATAAGTCTACGAATAGGTCATTCTGTTATTATCATTAGTAGTAGTAGAGGCAGCAAACATTCACTGAGCATTCACGATGCCTAAGGACACCTTATTCCTAGGGTTTTCTTCCCCAAAGCAAATATAAGGAATTACTAACCTATCTCATGGATGAGGACAGTGAGACTTAACAAGCCTTATATACCTGTACAAGTTCTGGTCTGAACTTCAAACCCAGCTCAGCATTATATTATACTGGAGACATTACTGGAAATCAAGAAAACAAGTGACTCCCCTAGTCAAGACTGAAACTTATACTCCTTTCCATAGAATGTGTACTCTTTTCCTTCAGATTTAGGAACAGTATTTCAATAATCCCTAATGTTTAGCAAACAAACCTGCCACCTGGTCTACTTTCTTGAGGAAACAAGTAGAGGGGGAAGCACCTCTACTGTCCTAATGTCACTACCTGTAGTATATAGAATTCTGGCTCCCCAGATGATGTTCATATCCTATTCCTTGGATCCTGTGAATTGGTTCCATTACATCCCATAAAAAAGGACACTGCAAATGTAATTAAGGTTAAAGCTTAAAATAGGGAGATTATCCTGGATATCCAGGTGGGCCCAATCTAATCACTAGTCCTTAAATAAGCAGAGAACCTTTCTTTCTTCTGTGGCTAGAATCCCAGAGATCCAATGGAAGAAATCAGATTCCAAGAATCAAAAGGATTTGACACATTGTTGTGGGCTGAGATGTAGGGACCATGGCGCAAGGACCAGAGAGAAACCTCGAGAAGGGAACAGTGGCTCCCAACCGACAGCCAGCAAGGAAGTAGGGATGTCAGTTCTGAAACTACCAGGTAGTGGAGCTGCCAACACCTCAATGAGCTTGGAACAGGATTCTTCCCAGAGCGTCCAGCTATGAGCCCCGCCAGCTGACACCTTGATTCCAGCCTTATGAAACCCAGATCTGAGGTTCCAGCCAAGCCATCCT
The DNA here is from genome assembly GCF_048418805.1 of Vulpes vulpes. NCBI lineage: Eukaryota > Metazoa > Chordata > Mammalia > Carnivora > Canidae > Vulpes > Vulpes vulpes. The sequence goes on along the minus strand of NC_132796.1, from coordinate 17,950,132 downwards.
GTATTTCTGACCTACAGAACTGTGAGATAATACATTTGTGTTTTGAGTTGCTAACATGGTAATTTGTTAGAGCAACAACAGAAAATTAACACATTACCCAAAGAACCCAGCATTTCTATGTCTGAAGTTTGAGTCAAGAGGGGAGAATCCAGGTGCCTCTCAACTTGGCTTCTAAATGACCCCGGACTGAAGCATAATATTGAAAAGATGATGTGTATTCCTAGAGCTCATTCCTTCTCTTCCCCTCCCTCCCACCTCCTCCCTCCCTTTAGCAAAGAATGAACTAGGATAAGGGTCCCTGCGGGAAAAATGCTTCTAACCGCTGATGGACAAAGGTGGACAAAACAAATCAGATGGGGCCTGAAGGGGTCTCTGGAGCTTCAGCGATAATACCTAAAACATCTTCTGTCAGACACAGGATCTCACCTTTCCTGACTTCCCAGAGCTCTTGCTGCCTCTAAGGTATGTTTGGAGGCTTGATTATACCCAGAGCTGATATTAAGTGTCTGCACCAGTAGATCCTACCACTTGTGGGTGCTCATTATTTCTTCTTATTGGTCAGTGCCCATGCCAAGCTGGCCTTTAATATTTTGTCTGTCTCCCTCGTTATATCCAAGTTTATTCTATATTTAGTTTTACTATTCTCTAATATAAAGCTACCTACTCCGGTTCTAATATGTGTTTGCATTTTTTTTATACTCCTCCCATTAAGAAGTGGAGTCTAAATCCCCTTCCTCTGGATTATGGGCTAGCCTTAGTGACCTGGCTCTACAACAAAAAATGCAATGGAAATGACACCAAGGGACTTCCTATGCTAGACAATTAAAGGCAGTACAACCTCCCCCCAGTGAACAGACATGCTCCCTCCCCCCACCCTCTTTCTCAGGAACTTGCTCTTTGCAGCAATTCTTGTTTTAAGCCTGTAAATCTTGGAGTGTTTTGTTACAGGGCAGTAAATAAATGAAACACTGAAGACTTCGTTGTCCATAGATTAAGTTGTAACCACTGGGTGTATTGCTATATATACATCTACTTGAATAAACAAAGAGTGTCACTCAAGTGCTTTAAATTCTTCTTACCATGACTTTAGGGGGTTTCTGTGGCCTGTGTTTGGGGAAGGATTTAGTGGACAGGGTATGAAGAGGCCTCATATAAATTTCAAAAGAAAAATATATGGGGTTGTAATTATACTGGACATAGAATACACAAAAGGAGTCTAATAGTAATAATGAAATACAATTGTCTAAAGACAAAGACACTGGTACCCTGATTTCTATGGAACATACAGAATAGATATACATCAGGCTAAAGTTTTACATTTTTTTTTTAAGTTTTACATTTTACCTAGCAACTCTTAAAGATAGTTGCAGGAATATGGAATGGCAAAACCAAAGAATATTTATTGCTTTATTTCTAATATTGTATAGATTATATTCTTCCCATTCCAGGCTATAGATAATGCTTTTGCAAATAAAAATAATGGGCAAAACCATAATTTGTGTAGACATCTGTTATATTTGTACATATTTTTAAAGATTTATTTATTTTTATTTATTTTAGAGAGAGAGAGAGAGAGCAGGGGGAGGGGCAGAGGGGGGAGAGAATCCTGAAGCAGACTTCCTGCTGAGCATGGAGCCCAACTCAGGGCTCATTCCAGGACCCTGAGATCAAATCTGAGCCAGGATCAAGAGTCAGCCACTCAACCAATTGAGCCACCTAGGCACCCCATATTTTTTACATATTTTTTAAAAGATAGAGAAAGAAGATCCAGACATGTTTGGTCACAACCAAATGAGAGTGAGTTAATAGGGAAGCTGATTTAAAGTCATTTCCATAAAAAACGAGATCCTAAGGGGAAAAAATTTTTGACTCAAGCCAAGCAATAGACTAAATCCTCTATTTTTAAGCAAGCTGATGAAGTGACAATTCTTAGAACTAACCCTAACTATGTACCTTCAGGGATGACCACCCAATTAATTCCATTCATGCTAACATTTCCCAGTGCATTAGAAACTTCTTAATACACATTAGTTCAGCTGAAATGGATTCCATGAGAATGAAAGATAAACGGTATTTATCTCCTATACCCACAAAGAAGCAAAATGTTATTTCAGGGCTTTATAGAAATATAATCACGATGTGCTATTCAAAGTAAACTAGTGTAGTGGAGCTACTCCAGAATCATTCCCACTAGATTAACTCATCAATTTTCAAAACGAAAGATGTGAATTAAAGCCAATGGATATCATGAAGCTAAAATTTCCTACGATGCCTGAAAAGGAGTGGCCCAAAATTTCTTTTAAAAAGTTGACTATTGGGATCCCTGGGTGGCACAGCGGTTTAGCGCCTGCCTTTGGCCTAGGGCACAATCCTGGAGACCCGGGATCGAGTCCCACGTTGGGCTCCCGGTGCATGGAGCCTGCTTCTCCCTCTGCCTGTGTCTCTGCCCCTCTCTCTCTCTGTGTGACTATCATAAAAAAAAAAAAAAGTTGACTATCCTATCACTTTACTACACAAAGAGGACCTTAAATTTTTTAATGTTGCTATCTCTGGAATATATATATATAATCTGAAGAAATAAGAATTAGTACTATTGAGGGGCATCTGGGTGGCTCAGTCAGTTAAGCATCCAACTCTTGATTTTGGCTCAGGTCTCAGGGTTGTGAGATCAAGCCCTGAGTTGGGCTCTGAGCTCAGCGGGGTCTCTGCTTGAGATTCTCTCTCTCTCTCTCTCTCTCTCTGTCTCTCTCTCTCTCTCTCTCTCTCCTTCTGCCCCCCCTTGCTTGCATGCACGTATGCACGCTCTCTCTAAAATAAATTTTTTAAAGAAAATTATTAGTACTATTGCACTGATTTTCATTCCTGGGTAACTTTTCCAGAAACATTAACCAATTTAATGTCCTTGTGAAAGAAGTATTTTGACAGAGAAGAAAACTACACAAAATCACACAGTTCACCTAAGCCCACAAAGTTAGCCAGCATTTTTCCAAGCATAAATAAAATATTAGAAATAGTCAAGGCCCTTAGGATCTAACAGTCCATCAGTATTTTATGATGATATTAAAGAGGACACATTTAGGGATTTTTTCAGTTAGCAACCCACGCCTTGCTATGCACCCAAGTGAAAAACATTTTGAAATTAAAGAATTACCTTGACAGCATCTCTAATATTGAGAAGCCGAAACCCTGAAAATTCTGAAAAATACAAGTGACAAAAATACCTTGAATTTTCTACAAATTGCAAGAAGAGTTTGAAACGATGTAAAGTAGGTCTGAGAAACAACAGGATGATTCACACAGATCTGTGACTACCATACTACATGTAGATGGCTCATCAGGATATTGGAAAGTGTTTGCTGAAGTCGTCAGATTCAAGAACCTACTTTTAGAACCCTAAATCTAAACTTTCTATTGAATAACTGAGGTTAGGAATGAAGCGAAAGGAATGGGCTGAGAGATACTGTGATGGCAGCAGAGGACCATGGACAGGGAACACAGAGCTTTAACACAGTTATCTGGCATTTCCAAAGAAGTTTGAAAGCCTTCTAGCCTTCTGTGTTCTTTTGATTGGGGTCAGGGATGGGGCAGGGGAATAGTTCACCTTCGGCCTACTCCTTAAAGTCAAACACACGTAACTAACTTTGAGAGTGTGTGTTAGAGGAAGGCTAGAAGGGCAAAGGGCAGATGGGAGCCATGGGTAAAAGGGAGAGGCAGTAATCACAGCGTAAGCCAAAGGCTGGTACAGGGCCGAGAATTTCTAGAGTCTAGAACAGAGCAGGGAGTTGGAATGGAGAGTAACAAGAGACCCAGAGAACATAAAAAGAGCCAACCAAAGATCTGGAGACCAGAATATCAAGCCAAGGTTAAAAAGTGGGCCATTAAAAAAAAGTGGGCCACAGAATCCAGGCTTCCAGCTAGGAGGATATGAAAAAGTTAGCAAATCCTTTTCACAACAATCAAGTAGAAAACTGGGCAAGATCATCAACAAACAACCATTTTAGGGCCCTGGGAACTGATCATCAAAGCCAAACAACAGACTGAAAATGTTTAATTTTGGAAAATCACTAGAGCCTGGGATTAAGCAGACCAGGAGTCTGTAGCCTTCTCACCAGGGACCATTCCCCTCCCTTCCGGGCCGGGTCAGTGAAAACTTGGTTTTATCAGGATAGGCAGGGCTGGCTGGAAAATCAGCAGCTTTGCTGCCACAGGGGGTGAGCTCAATTGGGAGTGGAGGTGAAAACCTGCAGCCCTGTCAGCTACAAGTGGCAAACTTAGTGGAAAACAAACAAAGAATACCCATAGCTCTGCTCGCTTGAAGTTACAGCTCCCACTGGGAAGACGGAGAGATGAGCTGGAAATTTAAAGGGGAGATCTTGGAAATGGAGGAGTCGAGGAAGGGTGAGATAAGCTCTCTACACGTGCCTGGCTGACTGGGACCCTAGGCACGTATATGGGGGAGACTCCCAGGCCCATGGAGAAATGTCCTCCCCGCCCGCATACAGATCAGCTGGCAGAGAGCAGAGGCCCTACACACTCGAGGTGTTTGAGCCCAAGGTCTGCCCTAGTCCCTGGCCGAGCACGAGCTATGCAGACACAGGGGCAACCGCGAGCAAGACAGGCTAAAAAATAAAAATAAGATTTTTAAAAATGAGCAGAGACATCCCTGGCCACATCCTACGGGGGAGAGAGATTCTGCTGTCTAAATGGAGTAAAGTTGCTTTTTAAAAAGCCTCAAGAAAATAAATCAGAATCCACAGTTGCTACAGTATATTATCTAAAATGCCATTTTCAACAACAACAAAAAGGAGGAAAGGAAGGAGGGAGAGAGGGAGGAAAAGGAAGGAAGAAACAAGGAAGAAAGAAGGAAGGAAGAAAGAAAATCACAACAGAGAAACAGAAACTAAAAAACAACCAAATGGAAATTCTGAAATTGCAAAGTACAATAACCAAAATGAAAAATTTGTTACATGGGTCAAAAGCAAATTTGAGAATACGGAAGAAACGATCAATGAATGTGAAGACAGAGCAATAGAAATTATCCAATCTGGAGAACAGGGAGAAAAACAGGGGCAAGGTGGGCCCCAGCAGAACCCTGTCAACAGCAGGCAGAGCAAAAAGTAATCCAGACCTTGTATGTAGCATTGCGTCAAGTGTACTGTCAAGGAACCACATTTTTAAAAATGGAATCTAAAGGTGAGCTGAAGAATTTCTCAATTGTAAGCCTCTCATTCATTTGTTTCTTTTTTTTTTTAATTTTTTATTTATTCATGATAGTCACAGAGAGAGAGAGAGAGAGAAAGAGACGCAGAGAGAGAAGCAGGCTCCATACACCGGGAGCCCGACGTGGGATTCGATCCCGGGTCTCCAGGATCGCGCCCTGGGCCAAAGGCAGGCACCAAACCACTGCGCCACCCAGGGATCCCCTCATTCATTTGTTAAATGGGGATGGTGCTATTTATTAATAGCACCTACACCTCACAGAAATGACAAGAGGATAAAATTAGTGGTAACAGGTGAAGCACTTCCAGGCACACTGTGAACATAATCCTTGTTAGCTGCTATCAGTATCATCATCATACACATTTTGCTAGGGAAGGACATCATGGCTGGCCCTGACCCAAAAAGATCCTAGGGAAACTTTCCTACCTATAGGGATAGTTCCTATGGGCAGCTGGGAGGAAGGAGAATAAATCATAACCACTACGAGAGAAAAGTAATAGAGCCATCAGTTCTTTGACATTTATTACTTTGACACAATCTTCTAGTTACTTTTAAATTATACAGTTACTTCTACATTTGTAACCATACTTTATTTTTTAAGCATTTGTTCTTTTTTAAGATCTTTGAAAGTTTCTACCTGAGTGTGAAATTCTAGGGAAATTTGTTTTCCATATATATATATTCATAACTACATCTAGAAATGACTTGAACGTATGCATCCTAATAAGCCTCCTTGCAACGTTTTGGTGCCAAGAGTGGGGCAGCCATTCTTAGAATGAAGAACTGATTCATATGATACCTGAAAGAAGAGTTATCAAAACCTAACATGGGTTTGGCCAAACCCAGGTAACTGGCCAGCCGGCTACTCTGACCAGAGGGGAATCACAAAATTTGACCTAATGAGACTTCACTACCCACCAGCATATCTATTTCTTTTCATTTTTGGGTTTTTGTTGCTGTTGTTGTTTTTACTCACTCTGTTTTTGGAACCGCTTTTCGCAGCCAGAAGAAATCAGACTGTGCTAAATACTTGCGGGTTTGCAGGACATTGCCGAAGTAGTCAGATTCTGAAAACTTGATCTGAATAAAACAAACCACAACCATCATTGTTCTAAGTGCAGATAAAAGAGGGCTATGAAAAAAGCCTTCAGCACACAAATGAGCAACCAAAGGAGAAGCTGCACTCCTCAGGACACCTCTCAGCGGTCACCAGTTAACCCAGTATCCACAGAGCCATGAAATTTGATCTCAGTGATTTTCTTTTAAAATAAAAAGCCCCCAAATCGATATGATTATTTCTGCATCACAGTAAAAAAAAAAAAAACACAAGAGAAGCTGTAGTAATTTATGATGCATTTCATTTGCTTTATAATTGAAAAATCTACTTCAACCTTTGCAGGACTTATTCTCTTAGGTTTGAAATTTCTTGGCTCACATGAGTCCTTGATCTTTTATAAAATGTGTACTTTATTTATTTGTCACATAGGTTCTTCTAATAACATTCAGTTTAGTCAGCTAAAACCTCATTTAGCTTATAGATGATGATTTAGTCAAATGTTAAAATCCAATTTACTGTAATCAGCATTTGTTCATGAAGGGAAAACAATGAAAGTGATTCAGAGACTTATTTCCCCCGCTAAGCACAATGGAGTCACTAGAATTATTTCATTATTAACAGAATTTGTCTATTACCACTCAAAAAATTCTCTGGTCTCTAAAAATTAATGAAATTACAGAGGCAAATCATAGATTACAGCTTGCATAGAAAAACAGAAAGTTGATGCGTCACAACAATTTGTGTATTAAAATAGGGAAACAGACATAAATGATTCTTGAGTTCTTTTCCTTTTTTGGAAGGAGAACGGCACACTTTGAATCCTATAGGCATCAATCTACCAAACTAGCAGTACTTAACCTAAATATTGTAAATAATATCTGTGCAACAGTAAAAGCAATGGTATGTAGTGATGTCTAATTCTTTGATCTGAAAATGTATTACTGTGGCAAATAAAATAAGAAAAATACATGTTTGAATAAGCAAATAACCCAGAGTAATCAAATTCTTACTAGCCATAATTTCTTGGTAAGTTTAAACCATACTCTTTTAAAAGCAAAAATTAAAATATAACAAATGCATGTATGTGAAATCCACAGGCATTACTTTATACATCTGAATATACACACACAATTTGGTGGTTATAGATTTGACAGTCACCTATTTGTCGGCCAACCCCCGGCTCACATTTATCTCTTCCCTAACATCCAGTGGATACTCAGTATGTCTGCACAGTAACTTTTGTTAATGATTCATCTTGCTCTTTCCAAGGGATCAGGCCAAAATATAAAGGAAGGAGCAAAATAACTAAAAGCACAGGGAGAAAGGCAGGCAGGAAAGTATCAATTCCTGGCATTTTGGTGTTGACCAACCAGTTATAAAGATATGACTTTAAGTTGTCCCTCCTTCAAGCTTCTTAGTGGGACGTGGCTGATAAATAAATTGTGGTACAGTCCCATGATGGAAAACAACACAGCAGGTTAAAAGAATGGTATGTAGGCATGAACGTGAAATAATCTCAAAAGCAATGCTGAGTGAATAAGGCAAGTGGTACGTATGAGCAAATTTAAAGTTTTAAACCATGTGAAATGATACTGCATGTTGTTTATGGATATGTACCTATAGAGCAAAAGCATAAAGAAATGCATGGAAATAACAAAAACTGAATTCCAGATAGTGTTTATTCGTAGGGAAGGAGGCAGGCAGGAAGAAAGGACATTAGGTCAAGGCAGATTATCAGATGAGTTTCCAGTGTATCTACTTTATCCATTTCAGATGGATATGTGCATTATAAAGCTAACACAGCCACATTTAGTATTTGTGAAAGCTAGAGATGTTCGAAAAAGGACTTTGCATACTTTCCCAATGTTTGAGGTACTTCAAAATAAAATCTTACAATTAATTGTATTTAAAAATAGAAGTTTATACTCAACCTCAGAGGAAAGAGAGTAAGCTCCTTGTTTTCACAAGCAACCTTAACCAGCATCCTAATGCATCCCTGGGTCACGCAGTTAAAAGATGTGTCCGCTTTTCAACCCTTAGCCTTTTTTTAGCTCTTGGTCCCAAGACAGCTCTGCCAGGACCTTCAGAATATGATTGTAACTGATGAAAAATTCAGATAGGCTCTTGGGTTCACACCACTTTCTGGGAAATTCTCTCAAAGGAATTCCCTTCAAAAATACTAACTTTTCTTTTTGGTAACATCAGTGGGGTCGGTTGTTACTTTTAGAAGAGTTGACTAATGGTGATACTTTCCTGTTCCTTTTGGGAAAAAACCCGAAACCTTGGTATTCAGGTTATTCTACAGACATTAAATGGAACACCATCCAAAAATTTCCTAAAAAAGGAGAGTCCCAAGTAAAAAAATAATAATAATAACAAATAAAAACAGTAAAATAAATAAGGTTCTATCATTGCCATAAAAATAATCATGGGGAGCAAAACTCAGAGGCAAGTAATTACAATTTGCCAACAGCTTATCTAAATTTAGGATAATTTTTAAATTGCTTTAATAATTAAACAGAATATTTGCTATTTCTTGGCCTAGTTTAACTGATCTATTCCATTCATTTAATGGAAATAAATAAAGGGGTAGAGGTAGAGGGGGACAAAATTTTACTTTTTCCTGTGACACAGGTTCAGTGTTTGGGGGAAAGGAAGGGCCAGCTTGTTACCCCCAAATGACAGATGGGGGAGAGAGCTGAAGATATTATGGAACTTGCCAAAGCCATATCGTTCAAATCAAGAGGCTCCTAATTTCAATGTTCTCCTTGGTCCTAATAAGAAAACTGGTGATTGAACAGAAACAGTACAGGGAATGAGGAGGCGAAGGTAAGAATTAAGAGTGGAAGAGGCAGTGATTAAATAGGTGATGAAATAAGTGATTAAACAGTTTACTTAAAATCATGCAGCTGTTAAAATAATGCTAATTAGGCTAGGGAAGACAAGGCCAAAACAAAGGGTTAATGGTAAAGCTCAGCATACAAAATTACCCAGAAGCATCAATCTCAGCAATACAAAAACAGAAAGACAAAATAACATGTTGCAACAAAAAGCATGTATTATTATGTTCCGGTACCAATATTATGGGTGCTTTCTCATTCCTTTTCTCCAGTTCCCAAATCTTCCACCAGGTGATAATACTTTGATAGGTATACATATTTCAACAGGCCCTTGAGTGAAAGGGGAAACAAATATGAAACCTAGCTACCCCTGGGAAAGTTCCGCTTGTAGAGAGAGAGAGCAACAAGGACAAATGCACACGAATATTTGAAAAGCACTTGCAATCTTCAAAACAAAAATGTTTAAACTCTGCAAGGGACAAAGATTTGCTCAGATGCCTCTTGTGCTATCCATTACTGGTGAAAACATAGGTCGGTCAGGTTGACAGCGACTTTCAATCCATGATGTCTCCTGAGTTTTCTATTGGGCGGTCTTTGGGAAACCAATTGGGGCTCTTGCATCATTTCCTAAGAGTGGCTCTCCAGATCCTAAAATTCAGGACAATCTGAATTTCTCTTCCTGGAAATCCTATCCGGGGTACCAAGCATCAAGTGTCACAGACAAAAGGGATAAAGCTGTTACCACCCCTTGAAGGTGAGGAACGGGTAGTGAGGGCAGAACAAGGAAATGAGTTCAGCTTCTCGGTAGGATGGGTACATGTTGATAAGACACTACAGGAGCCAACAGGACGAATAGATTCTAGAACACTTTTTAAGTTAAATCCATCTCAAGATACTCAGAGATATATCCAAATATCTTCAAGACAGATTTTATGTTAGGCACCCACAGAATTTTCTAAAAACTTAATGAAATTCAGATTTTATACTTATGTTTTCTCTTATTTATAGCAAAGTAATATGCAAGATTGCTGCATTTAGACAGCTTTGTCCATAAGTATTATGTGTGTATACATATATACACACCTACACAGAGACAATGTTCAAAATGCTTAACAACTTACATACAGGGTACACTGTGGATGAGGCAGTTCCCACAAGCAGCCACCTCAGGGTGACTCTGAGGAGTGCCAGCTAGCGTGCCACCAAGGAACCAGGTGCCCTGCAGCTACCACGTGGGGAGAGGGGAGGACTCCGTCTGCTCTTGTGAAGGGGACACTCAAGATGGAGGCTAGTGTGTGGGGGTTACGGAAGATTGGCTCAAGGCTGGTAGGTACCAGGGCACTCCCCTACAGCACCCACTCTTGGCTCTTCTGAGCCATGGCGGCCAGAGATAACTTGATAGAACTTAGGGCAATGTTCTATTTTGTTTCTTTACCTATTGAACAGAATTGCTTCAATATTTTAGCAACCTGTTTTTCTGGAGCATGTGAGCTAAATATCATCTCACTCTTGCACAGTGGCAGTAGCACTCTCTGTCACTCACACACACACACACACACACACACTCCACTGGCTAGAGCAGACCAAGACCCACCTCAGATAATATGCAGGTTCACATGTCTGTGTATCTCTACATGCATATCGATATGTATGTATGTGTTTATCACTCACCAGAAACATTGATCTTCTGTGAAAAAGTACCCAGATCCAATTCTCCTAAGTAAATAGAGGCCAGCTGGGACTCTGACTTCACTCTTACTCCAATTCTCCATTGGCTTTCACAAGAATGAGTGAAATACCTAGGGGGGCTGGTTATTTACCCACTGTCTCTCGGCTACATGCCCACCCTTTTACTCTGTTCTAGAATGATGGGGCTGGGAATCTGAAAACTTGATTTCCCAGGCCCGAGTGCCAGTCGGCTTCCTGCCAACAGGAGGCGCTGGGAGGCACTGGGGGAAACCAGCAGGTGGCAGGAAGGAAAAAGATGCTGTGTTTATTCACTTTCATTCTCTCTCCTCTTTCTTCCGACAACGATTCTGGAAGAATCTTCAGCTCCTCTTCCTATTAAATCTCCCCTCTCTGAAATACCTAGTGCCCTTCTGGCCTTCCCGATTAATACAGCAACCTTTCTACAACGGGCATCAACTCGATCTTGAGTCTATTTTCATCAAGGACCAGTGAAGGAACACTTTGAAAGGCTAATCTGAAAATGGACCGGTGCCTATATGTTTAAGCTAACCAGTAGGCTCTCCCGCATGCTACCAGGGCTTGACATAAAGGGCATTTCCTCTCTCCCTGCCCTTTTCAAAGACTGAAGTAAGATTGTTGTTCAGAAATACTTGGCCAGGTATCTCGGTTTACCTTGTCAATCTGGGGTGGGGGTCAGGTTTCTTCTCTAATTCTTCACATTTGCCTCCAAGTTCTTTTCCATTTGCCTTTGTCTCCACATGAGCCCAACTTCAGTCTTCAGCCTTTCTCCTTGACCTTCATCTGATCCGTCACCTAATCTCTATCCTCTCTCCTTTTGCCTTTCTGCCTGATGAAGCATATCTTCACTTGCGTCAAATAAAGTAAGCTGTTTGTCATTTCTAACAGCCTCTCGTGCTCAGAGCTTGTATTACCAGAAATTTCTCACAGACCCTATAGTAGTCCTTATCTACATGTTTCTCAAAACTGAAAACACAGCCTTATTGTATGCCAGGAACACTTTGATCCTACTGCTGTTCACCTTGGCGACACTATCACTGTCTATCACATCAAGCATCCTTTACCTACATTCAGGTTGGGTTTTATTCATGTTTTTCTATCTATTTCTGAATACAAATGTATTTTTATTTCAGTATTGGGATGTTTTTTCACCGTCTGTTTTTTGAAAACTGTTACAAACTCTTGGGTGCAACTGTGTCTGCTCTGGCAGTGAGTCAAACGAAAGCCATTTCTTGACAAAAGTGCTTAAAAATTCTGGTGTGTAATGGCTTCAGTTCAGACCTTGGAGAAACAAGGAAACCTACCTAATACTGCAGGCTGCCTGGCATCTGGCTTCTTCTCACAAAAGATACTGCATTCAGCGAGTATGTACATTTTGGGCACTCACTTTCGACAAGAGCAGACTGCCAACAAAACCTGATCAACTCAATGTTGTGAGTGAGCCCTGAATGCTATCTTATTTGATTAAAGCTTGAGACTGTTCCATCCGTACAGCCTTTTAAATCAATTTAGGGCACCTGGATCCTGCATGAGGCAATTCATAATGACTTTTCCACACCAAAATAATCTATAGTACATACAAATTGAAGATGTCATAACTGACACTTATATTGCGCTTACTGCGTGCCAGGGTCGGTTTTAAACATGCTAAACATGTTAACTTATCTGATCTTCACAGCAGCCTTATAAGGGAGGGATTATCCTTCTCAGCTTCATTCTAACATGAGGCATCTGAGGCACAGAGAAGCTATATAACCTACACTAGGTCACACAGCCAGAAAATGGCAGCCTAAGGATTTAACTCCAGGTGCCTTGATCCCAGGGTCCGTGTTCAGAACCACAACACCAAAATGCCTCTCGCACCTTCTCATCTGCATCCTTGACTTGGAATAGTTGCCAGGCTCATCCGGGCTCCCCTTCCAAGGCATTCTGTGCTGGTGATGCTCTTCTCAGCAGCAGCGGTGCTCATAGTGATCTACAAAGTTAACACCACTCACAGGGAACCTACTTATGTGCCTGAACATTATGCTAGGTGCTTTTACATTTACATACTGTCATTTAATCCTCCCTGACAATACCGAGATTTGCTTATTATTATTTCTAGCACCCAGTGTTTGGGAAGGTCATGGAAGACTTGACTACAACTCAACCTGTGAGCTGGACCTGAGCAATTAGAGGCCCCCCACCTCCTCTCCTGGGAATGCAGGTTCTGCTTGCCTTTCTCGATCCCAGGGGCTGCCCCAAGGACACAGCCCTGAGACAGAGATGTGGTGTTGAGCACACCTGCATGGTATACATGACAGAATTTAGTTATGGCCTCTATACAAACTTTTAAAATCTGGTAGGCAGGTGCAGGGAGGGATCCACTCATCTTGTTGACCTTGTATGTAAGTTCCCTTGGCTTATGAAACCCACCACCTACCACCCCAGAGTGGTCTGCTCCTTTCTCCAGTCTCTCCCTGCCCTCTAAGTACAGGGAATGGTTCCAGATTACTCCCAGGGAGCTCCTGAGGAGCTTCTAAACCAACACCCAACAACCCAAGGGAAGCAAACTAATCGTGCACAAGATCAGACAACTAGTAAGTGGAAGAGGGAGAAGCACTCTAAGGCCTGTGCTCTTAACTGCTTGACAATATGGCTTCCCTCTTCTCCCCTTCCGACCAGCTCTGGGAAAGCAGCCCCCACCAACTCTTCAAACTCACTGCTCTTCCTCCTAGGTAGGTACCTGACAAGGACCTTGCAGAACCCCTTCTCTGATTACAGGGAGAACTTTCTGGGCTCAGATTTCAGTCCTGGCTCTGGCACTCTGCAGGACACTGAGGAAATCACTTAACATCCTGAGTCTCTACATGCTTTTCTGAAAAATGGGGATAACCACCATTTACTTCAGAGGATTGCTGTGGAGTTTAAAATATAATGTACTTAATGTGTCAAGTGTGTCGATATATTTTTGGGTTTTTTTTCAATATTTTTAATAATCATAATAATACTGAGATTTTTCAGCATCGAAACAACGTACAAGATGGGTTAAAGCAAAATTATTTTTCCTACAGAGCAACTGGAGCAATACTTTGGAAGGCTGTATCTTGGAGCCTACTGGAGAAACTCTGTAATTAAAGCTTTCTCTCTCTTTTGAATAACATTATAAAATTCTAATGTTCGTCTACAAAGCTAGGACTGCTTTTAGATGTGTGACTTGTCAAACCACAATTTCAGGAAAGACCTACACCTCAGAACTTTCCTTATTAAACTCTAAGAAACCACTTTTTAAAAAAAAAATGTGGTGAATGGTAAAAACAGGAGGTTCTGTGAGGAAGAAAAGTTTTTTTATTAGAACTGTTTGTAGGAAAGGAAGTAACAGTGGTTGTGATTAGAAAGGCCTATAATGAATGTATCTACTGAAAAATACATGCCCCCAAATATTAGAATACAAAAGAATTATTGCTATTCCTCCATCAGAAACTTACTGCAAATATACAGTCCAACTCACAATAAATTATAGACTCATATGTATGTGCACTTAATCTGCCAAAACACTCATAAAGTTAAATGAAGTTAACTCCCAGCAGGGAGATTTATTACTAGTCATTTAATATGAATGAAGCACATAAAGAATGTGTAACAACAAACATCATGCGTTTTACATTAGAACATGCCCACTAATTGTAAAGTACTCAATTTGCTTAATTCTTTCCTTTATGATTAAATCAGACCAAATGCAGGTCCATTTGCTTTATGGCACCCACTCAGCTATGCCTTCTTTCCGACACTTCCTTTATTTTGAATCTTCTCTAAATCTTGTGATACGCCTGGCATACTGAGGCTCCTATCTAGCCAAGGGATGAATCAAAAGTTGCTGCTTTCTGGCACTACCTGGTTTAAGTGCTTGCACTTGGGCTAGCCGAAAGACACAAGGCCAGTAAAAGTTGCCAAAAACCAAAAATACAGTATATTTAGCACTTACTGCCTTGAGGTCTTCATTAACATAAGTATCATTCATTATGAACTCAGGATAGCCAACTTTTGCCAAAACAGCTCTTGCCTATAAAAAGGAAAGAGAAAAACGACGTCAGTACTTGTATCATTAATAATCACACAACATAGGACACAACGCTCATCTGAAAACTCTCTTTACAGAGTGCCTCGTATATGCAACCCACTGTGGAAAAAAAACCACAAAATAATTTTTTTAATTTAGTCCCTGCCCTCAATATATTTACAATACAGTGAGTGTAGCAAACAATATACAGTAAAAATAAACAAAAGAAAATGTTTCCAAAGAAAGATGATATGGTTATCAAATTCCACTGCAGAGACTAATTCCTCATGAGGAAAATATTTAACATAAGTGACCAAACTGAGTCTTAGAGGATGGCTGGGATTTCCACACGCAGAGGTGAGAGGAAGGACGTTGCAGGAGCACAAGTGCAAAACCAGGGAGCAGCAAATGAAGGTCATGGCCCAGGGAGGGTAGTAGCTTGCTGTAGCTGCGCTAGAAAGCATGAGGAAGGGAGAGCAGAGAACAACGTAGGAAAACTGGTTTGGGCCAGTTCCTAGGGAATTCCTGAATGCCACGCGCGGAGAGTCTGTATTTTATTTTACAGAGAGGAGGGAATGAAATGTCTTTAGCACTAGTGAAATGAGATGAGTCACCCTTCAGCAAGATTATCATACAACCTTGAGAATGATGGCCAGAGTGCCAGAAAGATTGGAAGTAGGGGGTCCAGACAAACTTAGATGTGCCATAACCATCCTTTTGACAGACTGATGACTCCCTGTGTTCTGTAGCACAAAGGGAATGGAAGGGTACACGGGAGCTTAGCTTGCATAGCAGGGCCTGGCCAACTGAGCCAAATCTACTGTCCCCTCTCTTCCCCACCCCACCTCCGTTTCTCTAACATTCGTACTGGAACACAGCCAAGACCACTCAGTTGCTTTTGCACTACAATGGCAGAGTTAAGGAGTGGGAACCGAAACCCTGTGGCCCCAAAACTTCCAACATTTACTATCCGGCCCTTTACAGAAAACGTGTGCTAACTCTTGCTCTAGAGCAACTTCACGGTTCCATATGAAAAAGAGTCTCTTTCCTCTCCCCAGATTCTGGGTTTTGAGTGGCTTACTCAAAGAATAAGTGCACGGTAGGGAGGATCTGCCTACCACCCCCCACCTCACAAGCCAGGATCCCCTTTATTGCTTCTGTACAGCCTTCCCCAGCATCTAATGTTCTTTTTCTTTTCTAATGGTCAGCGCTTGAGACTCTTAGAAGGCCTGCTCTAGGGCTACTGGAGCCCCTTGCTGGCACGAAATAGTTCCTGGGTGTTTGCCTTTGATCCCATCCCCACCCCTACCCATACCAGCAGCCTTCAGCCAATGACCCACTGCAGCAGAGTCGGAAAACTCCCCTCCTTGGCCTCAATTAAGGACAAACTATGAGGTCTACTTTGCACTCCAGAATTCCCCTGACTGCTCTTGTCTATGGCTTCCCCAGAACTCTCACCCTCGCCTGTCTCTTACCCTTCCCTGGCTGGACTCCCCTGTTTCCTGCCTGGGCTCTCTTGGGAACACTTGCTGAACAAATCCTAAGTAACCTGCACACACATCCTCACCTCCAGTTTGGCCTTCAGGAAGCCCCAACAGAAGACACCCAGGCAACCCCAAACACATCAGTTTTATTCCAGCACAGCAAAACCAGGGACCTGCTCTTGGTAACAAGTTTTTTCCTTTAGACCCTTTCAATTTTCCTCACCCAATAAATAAATAGAACAAGCTAGTGCATTTTCCTTATCTTCGTTGAGATAATGCAAATATTAAGTATCAGCATAAACCTGAAACTCAAGACTCAGAGAGGATTTTACAAGTGCCGTAGGACACAGTCATAATGGGTTTTGCTGTTCCAGACTCAAATATAGCACAGATCAAATTCTGCCTTCAAAACCCTGCAAGTTACAGTGAAAGCCTGATGTGACCTAGATAACAGATAACTAGCACTTAGGACTCTCCCCCAACACCTGAATACCTCCTAAGTCTCTAAGTTACCTTGTCTCAAGACTGATGTATCATTTCCCTTATTGTACTTAATTCCTCGTCATATTTTATGAGCTAACCCAAGTCACCCGCATAACACAGAGCAAATAAAGAGCTCCAGATAGTTACCCCCCAAACGAAGAAATATATAAGCTGAGTCATCCCCAGTCGTTTTCTGAGCACCGGCCTTTCTGGAGCATGCTGATGAATTATGCATTGTTTTTCAAACCTCACGCTCTGGGACCCCCACTGCACAATGGAACTTCACAGAATGTATTACCTTCTACACTGTACACACAGGTCACTGAATCCTCTTTTATTATTTATTTAGCAATACCATGACTTGAAGAGAGCCAGAAGAGAGATACAAAGAAGCCCTAATTCATCTCCCAAGGACACATGGATAGGATAAGGTAATAATACTAGTAGCAACACTGCCAACGTCAAACAGTGCTCCTCTTCCCCAAATGTGCCCTGTACATATGCCTCCATTCAAACTCAAATGGTCCTTCTGTCAGACGGTCTGTTGTCAATTCCACATCATCCCACCCCACGCCATTCTACATTCTTCCTGAAGAAGCTTCGGAATGCCATCTCCAGAAATCCCCAGGGGCCTGGCTCCAGGTCTGAATCTGTCAATGAGAAGCACTCACAGGAGACTGGAGAGGGAGAAGAGGAGACACCATTTATTCGCTTGCCATTGGCAGCTACAGGCAGACACAGAGGCATCTGCAGACAGCAGACCGAGCGGCCAGCAGCTGCCAGGCAGTCTTCTGAGAAGATCCCTTTTGTATGCGGGCAGCAGTTCACGGGGGGGGGGGGGGGGGGGTGCCCTTAATTCTCCCACCCTCCCAATGATTGCATAAACCTCCGATTCCCCGTATTAAACGTCTTCCTACTTGATACACTTAGAAGGGCATTCACTTTCCTGCATGAACTCTGATGCACCCTTTAAGGCAGATAGTGATTGCATCACTTTTTCACTTCTCATGAACGAAATGAGAGAAGCACCAAGAGTTTGGTGGCTTGTTGAAGGGTAAAAGAATTGGTGAGACAGGCCTGGAATTAATCACCCCATGGGCTGGTTACAGGGACAAGAAGGAAAGGCAAGTCCCACGGCAAATACTGAGAGAAGAGTGGCATCAACAGGTAACAGACTGCATACTAAGTTCTGCAAGAAATATTTCCTAGGCTGCTTGTGGCTGATTAAGAACTCCAGAGTTTTCTGTAACCGCTGCATGCATCTTCATCTCTTATTCACACAAACTTCAGGAAAGGGACTGCACATGACAACCAAACCTCCTTCCTCAAGGGAAGAGGCTCGAGCCACTGCTGATCTTCATTACCTCTGTGACCTTGGGCAAAGTACTTACTTTTCTGAAGCAAATACTGCCTACTGTCCACTCAGGATCCATCCTCCTTTCTTTCTCTTTAGTATCAGACTCCAATTCTGCTCAGGGTGACAATGGAGCAAATGAAAAAGCTGCATCACCCAGCTTCCTTTCCAGCTAGGACTGGCGATGGAAGGAGTCTAGCCAATGGCATATAAGAAACTCCCTGTTCCACGTCCAGGAATCCATGTTTTAGAAAGGACATATTTGGCTGGCATATGCTTTCTGCCCTTAGTCCAGGGCTTCTCAATCTCTGCACTGTGGACATTCTGGACCAGATAACTGTTGTTGTGGGAAGTGTTCTGCATACTGTAGGCTGTTGAGTGGCATCTTTGGTTTCTTCTACACACCAGTTGCCAGAGAAACACTCAAGCCCAAGTCTGGACAACCAAAATTGTCTCCAGTTATTTCCACATGGTCCCCAAGGGCCAAAGTGCCCCAAAGCAAGAACTACTTTAGCTTTTCCTCTTCTTCTCTCCTATAATGCTGACTCAATGCCAGAGGTAGAGCAGCCACCTTATACCCACAAGGCACCAAACAAGAAATAAATCTCCATGCTAAAGATGCAGGAATGAGGAGCTGATGGCATGTGGAGCCCCTCGTATCAGCCCTGAACTGCCTCCCTTTCCCCTCCATGACAGGAGGAAAGCAAACCCCTTACTGAAGGCATTATATATCATGTTTTCCATTAGCTGTAGCTGAATGTAATTCTAATATAGCATCCTTTTTCATCAGATGCAGTCTGAGAAAAATATAGTACCTACTTTAGAGGGTCGTGTGAGGATTCAGAATGACATAGGGATCCAGAATGACACAGCATGTAAAGCACTTTTTTGTGCCTGATGAGAATATGACGAAGAAATGCTGACTACAGACTACACAGAGAGAGTAGAAACATGACTTCTTCTTCCAAGGATTTGGAGTTACTGTCACGTGCCTGTGTAGAGGGTCTTTTAAGTAAGTTCAGGCCAGATTACACCCTTAACCAAATGCCTAAAACTCCCTTGTGGAAGAATGTTACTCTTTGGGGCCACACAAAGTGATGAGAGAGAAGGGCTGCTGAAGCAACCCTGTGATCAATGTGGAGACAGATGTTCCCATGAGATTCTTGGGGCATGGTGGAAGACTGCCCAAGCAAAGCCCAACTCTAAGCATGAGCCTGGAGAACCAGGCTATTCACCCCTCCAAAAAGGTCCAAGGACTCTTTAAAGGACCACTATTTGCAAACCTCAGAAAATGGACACAAGAACCACTGTAAAAGCTAATTCTAGAAAAGATCAAAGAAAAAGGCCACCTTTAGTATTTGTCATATTAGTTTCTGCCTTCCCTTCCTTTCTTTTTCCTGTATCTAGTCCTCCCAACACCTAGCAGGCGCTGGGGGTGTTCATACCACTTGTTCCCTGATCATACCCAAGGTGTCTTTTCCTAGCAATACACTGGCTCCAAAGTCATCTCCCCCTTCCCTCTTCATCCATCAAAACCGTTATTCCCTCAAGGCAGCTAATCCATTAGCTGTCACTTGGGCCTTAAGCTAATTTATAATAAAATGTGAGTGACTAATAGCAATCTAATGTATTAACCTTGCAGAAATATCTGTATTTAAAAGAGTAGTTCATTAACCAAAGGGATAAATCCAATTATAAAGGAGGTTTTTATAGCTGAGAGAACCTTCTTTCTGCTATTACTCAAATTAAGCCAATGGCCTATTACATATAATCACCATTGTGTTCCCCACATGCAACACAATGGCAGGCACATAGCAAGTGATCGATGCTCAATAAATATTGATCCATATAATGAATAAGGTGGTTGATAAACCCACTCTGACCAATGTCAATAAATTATTAGAAAATATGAAACGTTACAGGTTAACACATGACCAAGAACATCATTTAATGCTGCTAATATCAAGGCACATTTCCATATTAATGAATCTTACCATCAGTGAAAAAAAGTGGAGGATAAAAGAGACTTTGTGAGAACTTAGGAAACTTTCTAGAAAATGGACCAATGTTTAAAATCTATTGGAATTGGGGTGTCTGGGTGGCTCAGTTGTTAAGCATCTGCCTTTGGCTCAGGTCATGATCCTAGGGTCCTGGGATCAAGCCCTGAGGCGGACTCCTTGCTCAGCAGGGAGTCTGCTTCTCCTTCTCCCTCTGCCTCTTGTTCCCTCTGCTTGTACTCTCTGTGTGCTCTCTCTCAAACAAGTAAAATGTTTTTAAAAATACTATAAAATCCATTGGAATTGATTTGATAACCAAAATTGTTTTAATATAAGGTATTCCAATCAATTAACAAATACTTATTGAGAAAGCACTTCTAAGCTCAGGATTTTCCTTAGCTAAAGGAACATAAAAATATATAAAGTGTATTTTAAATACTTGGTCCACAGTCTCACTTTGTATAAAGTAAACTGAGGAAAAACATTATATGATAACTTGCCATTGCTGCTAGTAGAAACTAACAGCAGTGCCTTAATTTTCTGAATCTCTGTTTTCTCATCTGTAAAATGTGGATACGTTTACTTCTAATACAAATACAATGAAAGAGAGAATTAACAGACATATTTTAATAATAAAAGAACCAGGAAAGGAAAAGTTGCATCACCTAGATCAAGGGTGGGCAAACTTTCTCTGTAAATGACCACATAGTAAATATTCTCAGCTTTGCCAGCCATATGGTCTTTAATGCAACTACCCAACTCTGCTGTTGTAACCCAACTCTGCTGTTGTACCTAGGAAAGCAGCTGTAGATAACACATAAATGAATGGCTGTGTCTGTGTTCCAATCCAACTTTACTGTGACACTAAAATTTGAATCTCATATAACTTTTACATTTCATGAAATATTCTTTTTATTTCTTTAAACCATTTAAAACTGATAAACCCACTCTTAGCTTGTGGGCCATATAAAAATAAGCAGCATGTGAAGTACAGCCCAAGAGCCATACGTAGTTTGCTAGGCTGATGTAGATAATTCATTGAGAATGGGTTGTTCATTGAGTTGCCTCAATTGGTGGCACAAGGCCTAATACACAGTAAGTGTTCAACAATGCTTGCCAAATTGATTGATTGATGCTGAATGACTCAGGGGAGTGAGCATGTATGCGCATGTGCAAGCATTTTTAGCTGCTTTTTGGTTTGGTTTTGTTCTAACACTAACATATACATACGACAAATCTTAATTGCTTAGGAGTTTATTCCCTGCCCTAAAGTCTTAAGGCTAGAGCTCTAAAAAATTACAATTAATTCTATAGAGACAACAGAGAGTTCATAAAGTGAGAATTATTACATTGAAAGAGAGAGAATAACTACCACAAATGAACTCAGAAAACAAGGAGCAGGGCAGCCTGGGTGGCTTAGCGGTTTAGCGCTGCCTTCGGCCCAGGGTGTGATCCTGGAGACCCAGGATCAAGTCCTGCGTCGGGCTCCCTGTGTGGAGCCTGCTTCTCCCTCTGCCTGTGTCTGTGCCTCTCTCTCTCTTTCTGTGTGTCTCTCATGAATAAATAAATAAAATCTTAAAAAAAAAAACAAAAAGAAAAAAGGAAACAAGGAGCTTCAGAAATTTAAAACACAATGTGACTTCAACACTCAAGTCACCCCTCCTTCTCAGAATCTTCCACAAGATACACTACGACTTGATAGTGCTGGTGGGAAGCAGGGAACCAAACATAATTTTGCCGTATTTGGCTGTGGCAGTGAAACAGCATCTAATTTTGACACAGATGACCAAACTGATTTGAAGACTGGTTATGATGACGGCTTTATTCCTGAATTTTCAAAGCCACTTAGTCTTAAACTGATTGGCAGAAAGCAAGATGGAAAGCTCATTTGTTTTAATCCCCCACTGACTTGGCTGTTTAGGAGAGTCAGGTAAATTCTCAAATGTCTTGCATGTATTACATCAAAGGAATCACTTTAATCACTTAATTAAACAGCTTTGTGTTTCCGCTACCTAGTTAAGTCTCTTGGCATATTTTTTCTTTTTTATTATTTAACCAACATAAGAAAAAAAGAAAACTGATGATCAATTGCCCTTCTACAAACAATTTATAGCATGACTTTCTTAAGCTTGCAATGGCTTTGAAAGCTTCAGTCAGGCTTCACCACACTGAGGCCTCATTTTCTCTGATGAGTTCTGTAATAACTATTAAACATCAATCCAAATTCTGAGCTTTAAGCATCTGAAAGTTCAGGAGACTGTACATGAATTACACTATCCTTCAAAACAATGGCAGTTTTCATAATACCAAACAAATGATTGACTAGTGTAGATGCCTTGGCTGGAGATACGATCCTAAGCAGAGCTGATGGTATTGATGAAAATTAGCCTGGGGAACAGGCTTTAATATCCTCTAGGGCTATCTGGATCCCACAAATAATAACAATGCATTTATCTGAAAAATCAAATTTTATCTTCTCAGTAAGAATGGCACTGATTTATTACAAGTCATGGAAAACTTTAATTCTGCAAATTGCTTTTGGGTGTGGTTCACAGGCTCATGCATCATGCTGGTGTGGAGGATGAATTAAGCGCCCCCATGAATCAGAGGGCTTTATGAGTGTAAGTCACAGTTGTGATTTTACAAGAGCTGGAAGACAGGAATGCTCAGATTTCAGCTCTTCCATCCTAAATCCTGCCTGAGTAATGTCCTAGTATAGCAGACAATCCCCATTTCTCGCCAAACACGGACAACATTCTAGGCAGCATTCCAAATCACAAACCAGCTCCATCCATCCCTCTTCTTTTCTTGACAACACCAACTCCATGTATCTTGGAGGTGGGCAGTTTTTCCAGTCTGAAAAAAGGAAACTACACAGGCATGGGTAAGCTGTAATTTAGCCAAACTGGCACTAAATATTTCCCCGGTGTCTTTGGGATGGTCCTCTCACTTGGATGAGCACCACACACAACAGAGTTAAAGAAAGAAACCAATGTTTGAGCTTTCTTAGTAAATAAATGGAGCAGGGAACAGCAACAGAGTTAAGAACCCAAAACCATCCTATCATTAATCCATACAACATCTCCCCCTCAGGGTAGGTAGGGGCAAATAGTGCCTTTAAAACAGAGTCAAGTCTCATGTACTCCTTTTAAAAGAAACAGTCCATAAAACTAAAAGACAACCTACAGAATGGGAGAAGATATTTTCAAATGACCTATCAGATAAAGGGCTAGTTTCCAAGATCTATAAAGAACTTATTAAACTCAACAGGAAAGAAACAAACAATCCAATCATGAAATGGGCAAAAGACATGAACAGACATCTCACAGAGGAAGACATAGAATAGACATGGCCAACAGGCACATGAGAAAATGCTCCGCATCACTGGCCATCAGGGAAATACAAATCAAAACCACAATGAGATACCACCTCACACCAGTGAGAATGGGGAAAATTAACAACACAGGAAACAACAAATGTTGGAGAGGATGCGGAGAAAAGGGAACCCTCTTACACTGTTGGTGGGAATGTGAACTGGTGCAGCCCCTCTGGAAAACTGTGTGCAGGTTCCTCAAAGAGTTAAAAATAGATCTGCCCTACGACCCAGCAATTGCACTGCTGGGGATTTACCCCAAAGATACAGATGCAGTGAAACGCCGGGACACCTGCACCCCGATATTTCTAGCAGCAATGTCCACAGTAGCCAAACTGTGGAAGGAGCCTCGGTGTCCATCGAAAGATGAATGGATAAAGAAGCTGTGGTCTATGTATACAATGGAATATTCCTCAGCCATTAGAAACAAAAAATACCCACCATTTGCTTCGACGTGGAGGGAACTGAAGGGTATTATGCTGAGTGAAATAAGTCAATCGGAGAAGGACAAGCATTATATGGTCTCATTCATTTGGGGAATATAAAAATTAGTGAAAGGGAATAAAGGGAAAGGAGAGAAAATGAGTGAAAATATCAGTGAGGGTGATAGAACATGAGAGACACCTAACTCTGGGAAACGAACAAGGGGTAGTGGAAGGGGAAGTGGGCGGGGGGTTGGGGTGACTGGGTGATGGGCAATGAGGGGGGCACTTGGCGGGATGAGCACTGGGTGTTATGCTATATGTTGGCAAATTGAACTCTAAAAAAAATTTTTTTAAATAAATAAAACTGAATAGGAGAGTAACTAGATCATATAATTAAAAAAAATCAATGTCTTTCTGTACTTTCAATCACATATAGTAAGACGCTCAAAAACTTTTTATAAATAGAACAGCTGCTAGACCTTCTCAAAGGAATATCCTAAGTCTCAATTAGCTAAATCCATTTGCCAAGATGATAAAAGCCCAAGAGCTGGAACAATTGTATATTGTAGTTAGGCTTTTATATGAGCTAAAGTAAATGAGATTTTTCTCTGTCTCTCTCATACAGGGCTCTACATCAGGTCGGCAAACTAGAGCCCACAGGCCAAAAGCAGTCCACCACCTGTTTTTGTAAATAGTTTAACTGGAACCCAGTGAAGGGGTCCAGAATATGCCACCAAGTCCTAAGAATTATTTTGAACTGAAGGCATTTGAGACTCAACAGATACAAGAGGCTTTCTCTGCACCTCCCTTACTTGCCTAAAAGCAGAGCCATCTAAAAGAATTCCATGGTCATAAATCCCCTTCAATGGAGGCTTCCTATACCAGAAGGAATGACTCCCCTAACCAGAGATAAGAAATCACATAAATAGACCTTACTAAAACAAACTTTACTTTCCATTAGTTTCCCCCATATATTTCTCAGTCATTTCCTATCATTTACTGTTCCTTGAAATCCTAACCCACTCCCCCTGTTTAGATGGCATATAAGCCCTAAATTGTCAATGGCGTTTTGAACTACATTTTGAGCTACACTTTCTGTAAGCTCCCAGCTACTTAAGGGAATAAACTTTGTCTTTTTTTCTTGCTGACGTGCCTTTTGTTAGTTTAATTCTCAGGCCCCCAAATACCGGGCCCCAAAGGGTAGAGGAAAAGTTCCTCCTCTACAACAGCTGAGCTTATTTGTTTATTTGTCTCTGTCCACTGCCATGCTGTACCTGCGGAGTCGAATAACCACAAAAGAGACTGGAGGGCCTGCAGAGCCTAAAATACTTCCCATCTGACTTGTGGCTGAAAGTAGTTTGCCAACACCTCTTCAAGATAACAGGTTCCCAGATTTTTCAAAACAGTAAAGACAGTAAGGGAAAATAAGGGACAAAGTGTAAGTTTTGGACAGTTTCATCACGATATAAACATGTGACTCAACTTATAATGCTTCATCTTTTGTTCAGGTGAATGCTTGAATTTCAAAACAGAGCCAGCATTAAAAATATTAACCCAAAGCAGGAGCTAATATCATGGAAAAACCGAAGAAAAATGCAAATAAATTATTAAAAATTATTTTCAAATGTCAAGATCAAAGGACTTAGAAATGCACATGCAACATCTAGTCCCTAACACCTGAACATTTCTCGGGTAAATTTAATCAGCTATTTAATCCTCCTTCAATTGTTGAATTACTTATTTAAATGGGAGGCAAACTGCAGAGATTAACTTAAATAAACATATCCTATTCTTTCATCAACAGTTCAACTGAGGGGGAATTTGTGGTCATTCTTTCCATTAAGGTTTGCCTTGGACATAAACCATTTTTCACTAGAATAAAAAACTTTTCAACCACCTCCCTCATAATGTGGGAGCAAAGATCAAATGAGATAACCTTAAGGAATGATTAAATTAGACCAATGTGAATTGTCATGTAGTTTTTCTATAAGAGGGGGATGCTATAGGGCCAATGCCCATACATATGGCTCATTCCCTCAACACTGCAGCCCTGCAACACGGCTTCTTACAAGGCTGGGTCCTTGGACCGGCAGCAGCAGCAGCACTTGGCAGCTTGTTACAAATACAAATTCATGGACCCACCTCAGACCTCCTAAGTCACAATATTTCTGGGTTGCAACCAGGAATCAGTGTGACCAGAAGGCAGGATTTCTCAGCCTGGGCACCAATGACATTTGGGCCAAACTATTCTCATTTGTGGGGTCCTGTCCTGTGTGGGATGTTTAGCAGCATCCCTGCTCTCAATCTAGTAGGTATCAGTAACTCTCCCCCGCTCCACTTCGCAGTTATGACCAAAGATGTCTCCAGACCTTGACAAACGTTCCCTGGGGGTACAATATCACCCTGGGTAAAGGACCATTGTGGTAGGGGACTCTCTCAAGTTCGTGCTAGACTGCTAGATGCCCTAGATTGTGGTACTTACCAAGGCTTCCAGACCCACCTCTGAGAACCCCTGACATTGTATTATCCATCCAGTCCTTCAGGATTCCTTAGGCATCTCCCTAGCGGTCACCACTATCATGCTCACGGCAGTACTTTATGAAGAAAACACCATGATCTTTCCCAACGATTTCTGAACATGCCTCAGGCACTTGCAGTTCTACCTAATTTCCGGCCAGTGCCACCTAAATCCCCAGATAACAAGGGCAGACAATTAACCGGCCACTGGAAAATGCTTTGCACCTCCGAGTCAGGATACGAATATACCCTCAAGATCTCAGAGATGTTTAGATTAAAAGTTCTAATAAGTTCTCTCTCAGTAACTTGGCAAAAATCTATTTTAAGTACTTCGAAGCATCTAAAAAGCCACGTTAATACAATTACAGTTCACTGAAAAATTAGCATGCAATTTCAGCTTGAAAGCTAAAATCAGTCATAGCAGGGTAATATTCCATTTAATTATAAAGATTAATTCAACCTTCATTTATTTGTGCATGTGTTTGGTCTTTTCATTTTTCAAAGAACACCCGAGATTCAAATGCCATCTGGCAGAGCTGCCGCACAATCGTCAGTAGCATCTATTAGACTCGTGGATTTCGCTGCAAAGCAGGACTGATGAAAGGACAAGGGGAGGGAGAGAGAAGAGGGAGGTGGAAGCAGTAGACACTCGATTTAAAAATGAGGGTTGGGATGGGGGTGAGGGCAGCGGTTTAGCGCCACCTTCAGCCCAGGGCCTGATCCTGGAGTCCCGGGATCAAGTCCCGCGTCGGGCTCCCTGCATGGAGCCTGCTTCTCCCTCTGCCTGTGTCTCTGCCTCTCTCTCTCTCTCTCTCTCTCTCTCTCTGCGTGTCTCTCATGAATAAATAAATAAAATATTTTTTTAAAAAATGAGGGTTTTCACCACTCTGACAGGACTGCATCACCCCACTCTCTTTCATTACCCGCCATGCTACCTGCACAAATGGTCCCCAATAACAAGTCCTGCTATCCCTACTTTCTGTATTTTCTGTAACAGCCAGGTGAAGATTCAAGCAGTGCTGTGAAAAACAGCACAAACTCCCATTATGACATCCACTGTGTTTTCCAAAATGTATGTTACGACTGCCTTAAAATTTGGCCATAGTCCTATGGCGATTAAGATTGACCACGTTTTTCACTGTAACATCCACTCAATAGCCAGTCTTTTATGGGATGACTAAAAGTTGCCAAATAAGTGCTGTAGATTGGAAAACGCCTTTCTCCATTTTTACTGAGCTGTAACACACACAAAGTACACAAAGATTAGGTGGACAAATCAAAAACAAGTTTTAAGTGCACACACAGGCCTGTGTTAGCAGCTCCAAGACAAGATTTAAGACATTTATAAACACCCAGAAGGTTCCTTTGGGTGCCCTGCCTGTCAACAACCCCTTAACCCCTAAGATAACCACTCTTCTAACCTCAGCTCCACAAATTAGCTTTGTCTGTTCTTGAGCTTCAAGAAAAGTGTATACTCCTGGTGTCTGGCTTCCTTCACTCAACAGTACACCTGTGAAATTCATCCACATTGTTGTGTATAGCAGGAGCTGAGTTACATAGTTTAACAAATTGCATCCCTGTCCTCAAGGAGTTCATGGTTGATCATATATGGAGAACAAAATGCAAAAGGGAGGGAGGGAGGAAGGAAAGGATGGATAGGAGGGAGAGAAGGATGGAGAAAGGGAGGGAAGAAAAAAACACTAGCAGAATGTAGAGGATGGGATGGGAAGGGATAGGGAGAGAAAACCTTGTGAAAAAAAGGTCAACTTCAAAGAGGAGATCTCAGAGCCAAGATGAATTAGTAACAACAGAAATAACATTTTTAATAATAACAGAAGTAATGTTCTTTGCTGAACCCTTACTACGGACCAGGTACTGGGTTAAATGCTTCACTTCTTCATCAGATTTAAATTTTACCTCAACTCCACCAGGTAGGTACAGATCATCTCCATGTCACCACTCAGGGAGCTGAGGCTGAGAAAGGTCTTGAAGGTCTCCCCAAGTCCTGAGGACATTTCAGAGCCAAAACCAGTCTCTTAACCCAGATTGATTTAGTTCTCATCTGACTTCAAAAAGTCCATGTTTCCCCATCATAATCTTTTGAGGGATGAAAAATAATACTCTATTATATGAATACTATTCACTTTTATAAATCCAAATGAACTGGATAATGTGTAATGTACAGACCACCTCTGCACCAGTAACCATATTCAACACGCCCAGATAAATGGCCTTTTAAGTTATAAGAATGGCAAGACACATGCAGACAGAGTTTAAGAAGTTTCTATCCCTTTCTGAAATCATAGCATTGAGCTTTTGGTTCTGGACACCAATGGAAATAACTTTCACTGAGAGCCCCTGACAGACCAAGAGTTGGCCAAGAGGGAGGTCAAGACAGAAAAGGAAAGGCAAGAAAGCATTTATAGTCTAGAAATATCAGAGCATCTATTTTTCAGATCAGTCAAGGTAATGAGATAAAGATTTCACTAGTAGAAGGAAGGTTCCAGGGAATGGGGTCTCAGGGAGAGAAAGATATCAATCTCATGAAGGAGATCCCCTGGCAAAAACCAGCCTGAGAAATGGACTCTAGCATGAGCATTCCTGGCCCAAAAAATTCTGGCCTTTGTCTTCCCATTTGTAAAGAGAAGTAACATCTGTTCCTTAGGGATTTAGACACTGTCATAAAGGTAAATGAGAGCCAGTTTCATAAATGGAACCAATTAAACTTAAAACTTTCCTAAAGCGAGGCACCTGGGTAGCTCAGGTGGTTAAGCTTCTGGCTCTCGATCTCAGCTCAGGTCTCGACATCAGGGTTGTGAGTTCAAGCCCCATGTTTGGCTCCACGCTGGGCATGGAGTCTCCTAAAAAAAAAAAAAAACAAAAAAAAAAAAAAACAAAGACAAAAACAAAACTGCTCTAACACTCAAACCTAACTAGCTTTGGGGTTAAAAATGAAAAATGCACCATTAGCAACAGACCAGAAATATTTGGACCTTACCCCCAAAAGCCTATGGGATGGAACATGGGCCTTCTGAGCAGAGTACTTGGTTCCAAATTTGGGTTGCCCAAAACTCACAATTTTATCCTGCGTTGTCTATTTGTAAGGATATATCATCAGCAACATGTAGCTTTCTGCTGCCAGCATAGCCAGACCTATGAGCATGACATATGTCAATGTGAACTGTGGGAGTCCACATCCCTTGTTGTTCTCTACCGCTCAGAAAGCCATAATAGCAGCCTCCATCTCCTCAGACCAGACTCCAGGGTAAGCGGTGGAAGACGGATAAAGGGAATGCAACCCAAATCTACCATAGTTGCTCTACCTCCACAGCTCAGCCATGCTTATTTATTCTGGGATGCCCATGGGTCACACTGTGGAACAAATCTTAGCTCTGTTTTGATCTACCTCTGAAAAGGCAGTCCAGGGAAGGAAATCAGAAAGGCCACCTATCCTCAAGGAAAAACAATGAGCCACAGCCAAGGGACAATGTGGGCTGTTTGTAAACAGCAGCCTAAATGTCATCATCAATTATTCATCATTGGACAAAGCAAATGAGTAACCTCTTATAAAACCACTTAATTCGTACTCAAGATTTGGCCCAACAAGAGAGGAAAGCAGCAAGGTGTTGCTCAAAAACTTGAGACTAAGAAAACTTCAAACTAGGTCGGCAAGCCATGGCCCACATGCCAAATTCTGACTGCTGTCTAGCTTTATAAATAAAGTTTTATAGACACAGTCACATCCATCTGTCCATTTATTGTCTATGGCTGCATCATGCTACAAGAATAGACCTGACATGCGCTACAAAGCCCAAAATGTTTGCTATCTGGTCTTTTATATGGAAAGTTTGCCAACCCCTGCTCTATACTCTCAGTACTCAAAGTGTGGTCCGTGGTCCAGGGGCATTGGCCTCACCTTGGAGCTTACTAGAAACACAGGATCTCAGGCTCCACTCCAAACTTACTAAAAATCTGCATTTTAACAAGGTCCCTAGGAGACTGGTGTGCACATTCAAGTTTGAGCAGTACTATTCTAATAGGGCTCTGCTTCCCAAACTTGACTGCCTCATTATTTGTAATAACCAAGACATGGAAACAAAGTAAGTGTCCATCAATGGATGAATGGATAAAGAATTTGTGGTATATATACACACAGGGAGATATTATCAGACTTATAGTTACCAGAAGCAAGGGGTGGAGGCAGGAGGAATTGGAGGAAGGTAGTCAAAAGGTACAAACTTCCAGTTATAAGATAAATAAGTACTAGGGATGTAACGTACAGCGTGCTGACTGCAGCTAACACTGTTGTATGATATGCAGGATAGTGGGACGCCTGGGTGGCTCAGTGGTTGAGCCTCTGCCGTCGGCTCAGGGCGTGATCCCAGGGTCCTGGGATCGAGTCCTACATTGGGCTCCCTGCAAGGAGCCTGCTTCTCCCTCTGCCTGTGTCTCTGCCTCTCTCTCTCTGTGTGTCTCTCATGAATGAATGAGTACATAAGTAAATAAGTAAATAAATAAATAAATAAATAAGATAAACAGGAAAGCTGTTAAGACATTAAATCCTAAGAGTTCTCATCATAAGCAAAGATTTTCTTTCTCTCTTTTTTTTGATTGTACCTATATGAGATAATGGATGTTAACTAAACTTATTGTGGTAATCATTTCCCAGTATGTGTAAGTTGAACCATTAGGCTATACACCTTCAACATATATACAGTGAGGTATGTCAATGATAGCTCAATTAAACTGGAAATTTAAAAAACCCTTGGCTGCTTATTGTGTTCACCTGGGGAGTTACTTTTTAACTACTGATGGCCTGGGTCTGAGGTGACCCAAGCCAGAAAGTTTGCAGGAGCTTCCAACATCTCACAAGGTCACCCCGCACAACTCTCAATGTCATTAGATGCTAAGAGGGGACACTCAAATAAGCAAGTAATGGTTAGGGGTGGGGAGGAAGACTTGGTAAGAGAGGAGGAGGAAAGAGACTTTTTCCTCTTCTATCCCATGGTTTCCTCATTTTAAAAATGTTCTGTCTTTTGAATGATTTTTAATGAAAATCAGAGGTTGCTTAGAACCAACCAGAGGACTTCACTAAAACACAACTTATTACAGATCTATACAAACTGCTTTGCCAAACTGTAGCTTGCATTTTCAAAAGCCTAGAAGAACTAGTCAAATTATTCCATAAACCTGCAAATTCATTTTTGTAACTAAACAGCACAATTAAACAAAGGCTCTGTTCTGTGGCCCCAAAGGACACAACTTCAGGATCATCCTCCACTTGACTCTGCTCTGGGACAGGTACATTCAGCTCATTAACTTAATCTTTACAAACTCCTGGGAGAAAACTCTAATTAGCCTACATGGTTACTGTCAATGCTGGGAACACTAGAATATACCAAAGGCAAAAGATCAGCCCCCTTTACCTTAGGTCACCAAGGACATGGAGCGAAGCATGGCCCTTGCTAATACCAAGAATCTTTGGTTATGGAATACAGGAAGTCAGTGTAGGGGATGTCTATGCTGAAAGTTAATTTTATTTACTAAGGAACTCAATGTCAAACTGAAAAAAAATATTTGTCTATTAGGATGGGGTTGAGTTCCTTGAGATTTAGTCCAACTCTGGCCTCCAAAATCTGATAGGAACTTCTTACATCTATGAAGGAAGATCTCACAGACTGAGGCTGGGTCCTTTCTCCATCACAGTTCAATAACTAGATTACTCAAATTATTCTGTGAGTCAATATGTATATACTGGCCTGGAGCTAAGAAAAAGAAACCAGTCAACAATAAGAAACAAACCAACCAAACAGAAAAATAGCCAAAATAATAATAATAATAATGACACTCAGTGGTCAGGTGTTAAAGACAGAAGATAAAAATAATTCCAAATTCTCTAATGTAAATAATGAGAAAAGAGAGGCAAAGGACACTGATTGCAGGTAGGTAGTTTCCAAATGTGGTTGCCAACAGCAGCTCCTGCCTCTGTATGCTCACATTTCCCCCTCAAGCCAAGAGATGAAGTCTTCCTTCTGCCTTTGAATAGGGACTGGCCTTGTTCTCAGCCTTGACCAAGAGAAGAGATAGCAAAAGAAACCTGGGACTTTGGAGCCCAGATGTTAGAAAGACTGACAACTTTGGCTTCCTCCCTCTTGGACCTTTAGCCTCCCTTTAAGAGTATCATGCCACCCTGCTGGAGGAAAAAAAGCCAGAGGAGGAACACTGAGGTGCTAGATATGAGTGAAGAAGCCACCTCAGATGGCCAGCCATAGCCAACATGTGAATACAACTGCATGAGACACTCCAGGTGATGCCAGGAGAAGAGCCATCCATTTCAGCCCCAGCCAATCCACAGAATCATGAGAAATAATAAGGTATCTTCCACTTGATGCCAGAAAGTTTTGGGGTGATATGGTACACAGCAATAGATAACCCAAACACGGAGCACTGCAGTAGGTGAGTCATTCTACCTGCATGAAGAAAGATAAAACCTGCTCTCTTCCCTCTGGCAACTGACAGATCCAGATTCAAAACAAATAGTACACAACTCCAAAATCTTCTATGAGGAATCAATCCTTCCATCAATTCATTTTCTTAAAAAAAAAAGTAATTTTGTTCATTTGAAACACCAAGAATGATAATATTTAAAATCAAAATAACTTTTGTTTTGCAAAGTCATCAGAGCTTCTGTCCAAATACTTTGGTCATGCCATTTTTTTCCTAACGCTGCTTCCCAAGACGTTTCCAACCCCCAATCTTTACCTTTTTTTCCCAGTTTTGTTCATTCTTTTTTCTCTTGGTATTGGGTTGTTTCTCTGGCTCATAAGTGAGATTCTGTGAGAAGTGGATTTGCTGTCACGCCCTCAGACTGCCTTTACCCAGCTATGCTAGGGTCTAGAAAATGACAACTCAGAACACCAGGTTAAATACAATTTCTTTCTCTTCACCCATTTTCCACTATCTGCCTGTCTGGTCCTTGGGTTATTAATGGAACTGACATTCCCGTACAACTGACTGAGCAGGACTAGCAGCCAGATAAGAAGGGAGCCGCTGACAGCAGCAGACGCCACCCCAGAGATAGCAGATAAGCAGATGCGTCACGGCTATTAGTTTCATCTTGGGCCAGAGAGGAGCATCACAAGATGTACACAAAGAACTTGAACATTCCTAATGAACTCTTTTCCCATTAAAGTAAAAATCAATATATCAAGACGGATTCTTTTTCACTATGTTGTACACATGAAACTAATGTAATATTGCGTGTCCAATATACTTCAATTCAAAAATACTAATTTAAAAAAAGTTTTTTTAAGTGATTCTTCTTTTATCAAATCAAATTAAACATACATTTCTAAGTGAATTCCTAACATACTCAATTTGTATTTGGACCAAAAAGGAATAAACACAAGCATTAAATTTCTCCCATTCATCCTCCAAGAATAAAAGTAACAAAGATTTCCCATAATATTTAAAATGCAGCTCTCTGCTTTGGGCCTCTGGAATTTCATTCTGAGGCTATCATGACATTTTCTCAACTGCTTTCAAAGTCCTACAACCAACCAATCCCTCAACCTAAAATAATAACTAACAAATTCTTAAAAACTAAACACTTTTACAGCACTGTATTCAAACTGTTACAGGTTGCTGATATATTGTCAAAATCTTTAATTTTTAAATACTTACTACTCCTACTTTGGTCTTTTAACATAGTTCCATTGTTCCACAATGCTCAAATAAGTTCTATTCCTTGACACTACCAACATTTTTTCATATATAACTAATATAAATATATACTTACTTATATTCTTGATGAACAACAGAGAATACAATGATTAAGAAATTATCAAAACCACACAATAAGTATTACATGTATATCCACTTACATGAGTTAGTGCCCCTTACAAATGATAATTCACATAAATTTCTAACTCCTATTTCTGCTGATGTGTTTATTACTGAAACTCAGTATTTCAAGTTAGTAAGGAGTCTTTCCTCCACCAAGACAAAAAAAAAATCAAAATATTGCTCATTGGTGGAAGTACTAATTAAGGCAATGATTTATAATTGTTCAAAATAGTTTGTGGTTAAACAGAGCTTGAGCATTAAGGAGGATATCTTGTCATGCCAGGAAGCAAAGACACTGTCAGAAACAACTGGAGTCACCTGAAAATTCCCTAACAGGAAACCTTCAGGCTGGCCAGTATGGGACAATTTGTGCTAAAAAAGAAAAATGATTAAACAAATCAAATACATAAAACTCCCTGAGTTTATCACGATACTTTAAAAAAAAAAACTGCTTTGGACTTCCTGGGAAGATGGCAGAGTAGGAGGAGACTAAGCTTACCTCATCCCACTGATACAACGAGATAACACCCACACCAGTGTAAATAACCCTGAAAATGACTAGCAGAATAGACTCTCCACAGCTAAATGTAGAGAAAAGGCCACACTGCAGAGACAAGAGGGATGGAGATGCCCTTGGGAACTAAACAGACCCATGGAACTGTCTGCAGGAAGAAGGGACAATGTGGCACAGAGAGAAGAGAGAAACATACCCTCACACAAGAAACTCCAGGCAAGGGAAACCCACATGGGGAAGACAAATCCCCAAAACACGTGAACCACAGTAATAGGGTTCACACAACAGAACACACATACAAAACACCCCTAAAGAGTCAGGCTCTGGTGAACAGGGAACATTGCACTGCAGGGCACTACAGGACCTCTTCTTCATAAGGCCACTACTTTCAAGAGCAGGAGACATAGCTGATTTTCCTAAAACATAAAAACAGAGAGTTTGACAAAATAAGGAGACAGAGGAATATGTCTTAAATGAAAGAAAAGAAAAAAAATCACACCAAGAGAGCTAAATGAAACCCCAATAAATAATATATATGCCTGATAGAGAATTTAAAGTAATGGTGATAAAGATACTTGACTTGAGAAAAAAGTGGAGGACCTCGTGAGACCCTCAATAAAGAGACAGAAAACATAAAAAAAGAACCAATCAGAGATTAATTCAGTAACTAAAATAAAAAATATACTAGACAGGGGCACCTGGGTGGGTCAGTTGGTTAAATGTCTGCCTTTGGCTCAGGTCATGATCCCAGAGTCCTGGGACAGAGTCCTGCATTGGGCTCCCTGCTCCATGGGGAGCCTACTTCTCCCTCTCCCTTTGCTGTTCCCCTGGCTTGTGTTCTGTCAAATAGGTAAATAAAATATTTAAAAATATATATACTAGATGGAATAAATAGTAGACTAGAGGAAGCAGAAGAGCAGATCTATGACCTAGAAGACAAAAAAATGGGAAGCAATCAAGCTGAACAGGAAAGAGAGGAAAAAATAAAACATGAAAAGTACCTTAGGGAAAGCAGCAATACCACGAAGTATAAAAACATTCACATTAGTAGGGATTTCAGAAGAAGATAAAGGGGGGCAGAAAAATTCATTTGAAGAAATATTACCTGAAAACTTCCCTAATCTGAGGAAAGAAACAGAAATCCAGATCCAGGAGGCCCAGAGAAATCAACCCATGGAGGTCCACAACAAGACACATAATAATTAAAATGGCAAAAACTAGTGATAAAGAGAATTTTAAAAGCACCAAGAGGGGTGCCTGGGTGGCATAGTTGGTTGAACATCCAACTTTTGGTTTCAATTCAGGTCATGATCTCAAGGTTGTGAGATTGAGCTCCATGCCAGGCTTCACACTCAGTGCAAAGTCTGCTTGAGATTCACTGTCCCTCTGCCCCTCCTGCTCATGCTCTTTCTCTCTCTAAAATAAACAGATTTAATTAATAAATAAATAAACGCATCAAGAAAAAAGAAAACAGTTACATACAAGACAAACCCCATTAGGCTATCAGTGGATCTTTCAACAGAAATTTTGCAGCCAGAAGTAAGTGGCATGATATATTCAGAGTGCAAAAAGG
The DNA here is from genome assembly GCF_048418805.1 of Vulpes vulpes. NCBI lineage: Eukaryota > Metazoa > Chordata > Mammalia > Carnivora > Canidae > Vulpes > Vulpes vulpes. The sequence goes on along the minus strand of NC_132796.1, from coordinate 17,913,704 downwards.
AAAAATCCTGTAGTCAAGATCATTCTATCCAGCAAGGTTATCATTCAGAATAGAGGGAAAGATAAAGAGTTTCCCAGATAAATAAAAGTTAAAGGAATTCATGACCACTAAACCAGCCTTACAAGAAATCTTAAAGGGGAGTCTTGGAGTGGAAAGGAAAGACCATAAATAAAAGAAAAGTAGGAAACACAAAAGCAGTAAAATTAAATAGATCTATAAACATGGGCAGCCCCGGTGGCTCAGCGGTTTAACGCCGCCTTCAGCACAGGGCGTGATCCTGGAGACCCGGGATCCAGTCCCATGTCGGGCTCCCTGCGTGGAGCCTGCTTCTCCCTCTGCCTGTGTCTCTGCCTCTCTCTCTCTCTCTCTGTGTGTCTCTGAATGAATAAGTTTTTAAAAATCTTTAAAAAAAATCTATAAACATAAACAAACATAAAGGAAGTAATCAACAGTAATACAATAATAGAAGGGAACTTTAACACCCTACTTATATCAATGGATAGATCATCCAAACAGAAAATCAACAAGGAAACAGTAGCTTTGAACGACACATTGGACCAGATGGATATAACAGATATATTCAGAATATCCCAAGCCAAAACAGCAGAACACACATTCTTTTCAAGTGCACATGGAACATTCCTCAGAATAGATCACATTTTAGGCCACAAATGAAATGAAAACACAACAGTCCAAAATCTTAGGGATGAAACAAAGGCTATTCTAAGAGGGAAGTTTCTATCAACAGGCTTATCTCAAGAAGCAAAAAAAAATTCAAGTAAACAACCTAACCTTACACCTAAGAAAGCTACTAAAAGGACAAACAAAGCTCAAAACCAGTAGAAGGAAGAAAATAATAAAGATTAGAACAGAAATAAATGAAATATAAACTCAAAAACAACAGAAATAGATCAATGAAACCAGGAGCTGGTTCTTTGAAAAGATCAACAAAATTAATAAGCCATTAGCTAGGGTGCCTGGATGGCTCAGTCAGTTAAGCATCTGCCTTCAGCTCAGGTCATGATCCTGAGGTCCTGGGATTGAGTCCCACATCAGGCTCCCTGCTTCTCCCTCTTCCTCTGCCTGCTGTTCCCCCAACGTGTGCTCACTCTCTTCCCCCACAATATTCTGTTAAATAAATAAATAAAATATTAAAAAAAAACAAGCCATTAGCCAGGCTCATAAAAGGGGGGGGGGGGAGAGAAGAGAGAACTCAGACAATATCAGAAATAAAAAAAGAAAAATAACACCACCAAAAATAGATGAAGGATTATAAGAGAATATTATGAAAAATTGATGCCAACACACTGGACAACCCAGAAGAAATGGATATCCTAGAAACCTATAACCTCCTAAAACTGAATCAGGAAGAAACGTTTTTTTAAAGATTTTATTTATTTATTCATGACAGACACACAGAGAGAGAGAGAGAGAGAGAGAGAGAGAGAGAGCAGAGACACAGGCAGAGGCAGAAGCAAGCTCCATGCAGGGAGCCCGACAATGTGGGACTCAATCCCGAGTCTCTAGGATCATACCCCGGGCTGAAGGTGGCGCCAAACCGCTGAGCCATCGGGGCTGCCCGAAACAGAAAATTTGAACAGACCAATTACAAGCAATAAAATTAAAGCAGTAATTTAAAAAGTCCTAACAAATAAAATTCTTCACAGGTGGATTTTACCCAACATTTAAAGAAGAGTTAATACCTATACTCAAACTATTCCAACAAATAGAAAAGGAAGAAAAGATTCCAAATTCATTCTATGAAGCCAGCTTTACCCTGATACCAAAACCAGACACAAACACTACAAAAAGGGGCACCTGAGTGGTTCAGTCAGTTGAGCATCTGACTCTTGGTCTGGGCTCAGGTCATGATCTCAGGGTTGTGGGATTGAGCCCTGTGTTGGGCTCTGCACTGGGTGTGGATCCTGCTTGGGATTCTCTCTCTCCCTCTACTCCTCCCTCTCTCTAAAAATAAGCAAATTAATAAAAAGAATGCAAAAAAAAAAAAGAGAACTACAGGCTATGGTAATCAAAAACAGCATGGTATGGACAAAGAAAAAAAAAACACATAGATTGGTGTAACAGCATAGAGAGCCCAGAAATAAATCCACATTTATATGGTCAATTAATCGTTGACAAAGGAGGCAAGAATATACAATGGGGAAAAGATGGTCTCTTCAACAAATGGTGTTGGGAAATCTGCCTGGACAGCTATATGGAGAAGAATGGTACTGGACTGCTTTCTTACACCATACACAAAAATAACAAACTCAAAATGGAGATGCCTGGGTGGCTCAGTGGTTAAGCATCTGCCTTTGGCTCAGGTTATGATCCTGGGGTCCTGGGATCAAGTCCCACATCAGGCTCCCCACAGGGAGCCTGCTTCTCCCTCTGCCTGTGTCTCTGCCACTCTCTGTCTCTCTCATGAATAAATAAATAAAATCTTAAAAACTCAACTTAAAAAAAACTCAAAATGGATTAAGGACCTAAACATGAGATCCAAAACCATAAAATTCCTAGAGGAGAGCACAGGCAGTAACCTCTCTGATATTAGCCATAGCAACTTCTTTCTAGATATGTCTCCTGAGGCAAGGGATACAAAAGCAAAAATAAACTACTCAAACATCAAAATAAAAAGCTTCTGCACAGCAAAGGAAACAATCAACAAAACAAAAGACAACTTACAGAATGGGAGAAGATATTTGCAAACAACATACCTGATAAGGGATTAGGATCCAAAATCTATAAAGAATTTACATGTCTCAACACCCCAAAAACAAATCATCCAATTAAAAAATGGGCAGAAGACACAGACATTTCTCCAAAGAAGACACCCAGATGGCCAACAGACACATGAAAAGATGCTCAACATCATTGACCATCAGGGAAATGCTAATCAAAACTACAATGAGATATCACCTCACACCTGTCAGAATGGCTCAAATCAACATAAGAAACAATAGGTGTTGGTGAGGATACGGAGAAAAAGGAATCCTGACACACTGCTGGTGGGAATGGAACCAATGGTACATACCATGGAAAACAGTACAGAGGTTCCTCAAGAAATTCAAAATAGGGGCACTCAATCAGGTAAGCCACAGACTCCTGCTTTCATGCTTCAGGATTCTCTCTCCCCCTCTGCATCATCCCGTACCACTCGCCTGTGGTCACTCTCTCGCTCTCTTTCTCTCTCTCCCTCTTCTCAAATAAATAAATCTTTTTTAAAAAATTCTTAAGATAATTATTACAGGTAGGATCCAGTAATTTCCACTACTAGGCATTTACCCAAAGAATACAAAAACACAAATTCAAAGATATATGTACCCCTATGTTTACTGATTATTCACAATAGCCAAATAATGGAAGCAGCCCAAGTGTCCATTGATAGGTGAATGGATAAAAACGAAGTGGCACACACACATACACACACACACACACACACACAATAGAATATCATTCAGCCATAAAAAAAGAATGAAGTCTTGCCATTCGCAACAACATGGATAGATCTAGAGAGTATTATACTAAGTGAAATAAGTCAGAGAAAGGCAAATACCATATGATTTCAATCATACATGGAATATAAGAAGCAAAACCAGGAAAAAAAAAGACAAACCAAGAAACAGACTTTTAACCGTAGAGGACAAACTGATGGTTACCAGAGGAGGGGGTGTGTGTGAAACAGGTGACAGGGATTAAGGCAGGCACTTGTCATCATGAGCACTGGGTATTGTATGGAAGTGTTGACTCACTATATTGCAAACTTGAAACTAACGCTGTATGTTAACTATACTGGGATTTTTTTTAAGGATTTTATTTATTTATTCATGAGAGACACAGAGAGAGAGGCAGAGACACAGGCAGAGGGAGAAGTAGGCTCCATGCAGGGAGCCCGACGTGGGACTCGATCCCGGGTCTCCAGGATCACACCCCAGGATGCAGGCGGCACTAAACCACTGCGCCACTGGGACTGCCTGGGATTTTTTTTTTAAATCTGCTCTGGCACCTTTAGAGATATTAAAGGACGAACTCATTATATAAATCAATAAAGACAGACATTTTTGGTGCCTTCCAGCAGTTTATGTCAGTATAAACTTTGCATCAGCATATTCAAGCTGTGGATAAGAGAAAATCTTTTCTATAGAACAATTCCAGCAGACAGAATGACAGAACTTGAAAATCACTAGTTGCAACACTTAATGAACTCATGTACCTATGCAACATTATCAGTGACCACGAAAATAATTAGGACAGTGGTTTTCAACCCTGGATGCACATTCATATCTCCTGAGGAACTTAAAAAAATGCTGATACCCCAGGGAGTCTGGCTGCCATTGGCCTGGGGTGCCATGTCGGTGTCAGGATTTTCTTAAAAGCTTCCTAGGTGATCCTAAGACACAGTGGAGAAAGAAGATCACTGCGTGAGGTGACAGGTTGATGGGTAAGTTAAAATGGAAGAATCAGGCTAACAACACCCAAACCCACTGATCAACCTCCTCAGAGGAAGTGGGGAAGCCCATCATCATGAGCCTCCGCACGGTAGGCTGCAAGAGAAAGCACACAGCAGGGCCCGCCACGTCCTCCTGCCAAAAGAAAATTGAACCTGAATCTCATCAAACCTCTAGATTCAATTAACAGGAAATGTAAAGGACAGAAGAACATGTTAAAAGAAAACACTAGGATATAACCAGCCAAATCAAGATTGCTGAAAACTCTACCAGACAAATGATGCAATTTTTTTAAGAAATAAAACTCCCAGATAAAACAGGAGTGGAAGCTCTTAAAGTTTTTGAAGCCTTGAAAGATGGACCTATTAACTGCAATATGTGCACTCTGGATAGTAATTTGAACCAACTTTTTTTTTAAAAAGAAACATTTTTTAGATAATTACAGAAAACTGCATAAGGACAGGCTACTAATTAGTGAGTTATTGTTAATATTGCCGGGTATGTTCACAGTACTGCACTTAGGTAAAAAAAAAAAAATCCTTATCTCTTGGAGATATATAATGAAGTATTTATAGTAAAATGATGTCAGGGATTAGCTTTTGAATTCTCAAGCATCCAAACAGGTGGGGTGGGGGAGTGTATGAAGTCAGAATGACAAACACTGGTGAGAGGCTGGTGGAGGTGGCTGAGGAGGACCTGGGGATTTGTTAGGTACACCTCTGTGCACATCAAAAAATTTAATAAGATGTTTAAAAATTTTTAACAAAGTCAGTAAAAGTCCACTTTGTACCTCCACCCCCAAAGAAAACAATTTAATTGGCATCAGCTTCTCTTTCCCAATTTTAGGGCACTGTAATGGCACATCACATTATTTGGTGAAGAGGAAATAAAAAAGCAACTCGAGGGAAAAAAATGAAAATGTCATCTTACTAATACTGAGCATTTGTTCTCTGCCAGTCACTGTACATACCTTACTTATTTAATCCTCCCAAGCACTCTGTGAAAATGATAGTATCTCTGTTCTCATTTCATGGCTGAAGAAACCACGTCCTCAAAAGATGTGCATCTTGTCTATGTGTTTGGTGGAGCCATGATCCTTACCAAGGCCTGCCCAGGGGCCACAGAAGGGCGTTCCAGGCCATGTTAGGTTCTGAGCTTGTAAAAATCAACCAGCCAGCCCTAATTCTTCCCTTACAGGGGTCACTTCCACTCAGTAATCTCTATTTTAGAGTTTTTTTAGTCATAAATAAACATACGATGCTATTTCAAAAGTTCAGAAAAGACACGAAAGACTTCACTATTCAAAATGTTAAAAAAAAAAGTATATTCCGTTATTCTCTTTCCAAGACTATAAATGAGGAAATGGATTAAAAAGGATGAGAAGATATATGTTACAACATGGGTGAACCTATAAACATTATGTTGAGTAAAAGAAGCCAGACATAAGGGACGCCTGGGTGGCTCAGTGATTGAGCGTCTGCCTTTGGCTCAGGGTGTGATCCTGGAGTTCCGGGATCAAGTCCCACATTGGGCTCCCTACATGGAGCCTGCTTCTCCCTCTGCCTGTGTCTCTGCCTCTCTCTCTGTGTCTCTCCTGAGCAAATAAATAAAATCTTTAAAAAAGAAAAAAAAATAAAGATAAAAAAGGAAGCCAGACATAAGAGGCCACATATTCTATCATTCCATGTATATGAAATATGCAGAATAGTTGAATCTATAGAGAGAAAGCCAAATGATGGTTGCCAGGGCTGGGGGGAAGGCAAGAGTGAGGAGTGACTACTAAAAGGTATGGAGTTTCAATTGAAGAGTCAGAAACCTTTTGGGACTAAATAGCAGTGATGGTTGCACAACATTGTGTAAGTACTAACAGCCACTGAACTGTAGACTTTAAAACAGTTAATTTTATGTGAATTTTACTTCAGTTTTAAAAAAAATAAGAAAAAAGTATGAGAAGCTAGGGGAGGAAAGAACTATGAAACAGAAATGATAAAGATTTAAAAGTTGTTTGGAAGACAGACTCAACAGGATTTGAGTGCTTCCAGTTGGCTGGGAGGGAAGATTGAGATTTCTGGTTTGGGAGTCTGAAGAGCTGGCTGTACCCCAGTGAATGATGTAATCTGTACTGAGGATCACACGAGACCTTAGAAAGAATGGGAGCCCAGTGAATGTTCAATTTCATCAGCTTTCTATTTTTTTAAAAGAACACTAGAGGGGCACTTAGGTGGCTCAGTTGGTTAAACATCTGATTTTGGCTCCAGTCGTGATCTCAGGATCCTGGGATCAAGCCCTGTGTCTGCTTCTCCCTTTTCCGCCTACCCCTCACCCGGCTCGTGCATACTCTCTCTCTCTCAACTAAATAAATAATCTTTTAAAAACATAAAAAAGAACACTAGTAAATCAACGAATCCCTAAACACAATATAACTGGGTTCTATCAAGTCACAGCTAAATAGCTCATGATCTCTGAGCAGGCAAAAAGGAGGAAGTCGATGACAGTTCTACAGAGTTGTTCAAAGCAGAACAACTGGACTAAAAATCTACTGGTTAATGAATTACTTAGTGCCTAACAAAAGACCCACCATTCTCCATGAATCTGCTCAGTAAATGAATCTAGAAGGAGTCTCCAAAGGATAGGCAAAGACACCAATTCTGCCTCCATTTTGTAAGCATGCTCACTGATAACCGAGAAAAGCAATCAAATCAAAAAGCAGATTACTCAGATAATGAATGATTTAGAGGTGGAGACACTAGTTGACACACTGAGTAACAGACTTGAGATTTTTAACAGTTTTTAAAAAACATTTTATTTATTCATTCATGAGAGACAGAGAGAGAGAGAGAGAGAGAGAGAGACAGGCAGAGGGAGAAGCAGGCTCCATGCAGAGGGCCCGATGCAGGACTCGATCCCGGGACTCCAGGATCACGCCCTGGGCTGAAAGCAGGCGCTAAACCACTGAGCCACCCAGGCGTCCCCTTAACAGTTTTTTTTATGATTTTATTTATTTATTCATGAGAGACACAGAGAGAGAGAGAAAGAGAGAGAGAGAGGCAGAGACACAGGCAGAGGGAGAAGCAGGCCCCATGCAGGGAGCCCAATGTGGGACTCGATCCCGGGCCCCCAGGATCATGCCCTGGGCCAAAGGCGGCGCTAAACCACTGAGCCACCAGGGCTGCCCCCCTTAACAGTTTCTTAAGATCCCTTTCTAAGCAGTTAGTTTGGAATTTAGGGAATGCTTTCCTTATGCACAAAATGTTTATCGTAATAATATCATTAACACCACAGCCTAACCATCCAATATGGAGAACTGTTTAAGGAAAAATAGTCATTAATAGTGAAAATTCTATTATAAAGACTATGTAGCAGTAGGAGAAAGGTTTATAATATAAAAGAGAAAAAAGAAATCAAATTCATATATATCTAACGTTATTCAAACCTATGTACAGGGGAAAAGCCCAAGTAATATATCAAGATGTTTGTGGTGGTTGTGTTTGGATGATAGAACTAGCAAGAATTTTTTTCTTTCTACTTTTATGCTTTACTTTCAAAATTGTGAAAGTTTCAAAAATTGTGCTCATACTTTCAATGAGCACAGATTTTTATAATAAAAATAAACATACAGAAGATCCAAATATATGTATATTTTTAAAAGCTGAGCCATGAACCAAAGGTAAATGGATCTAAAAATAAGAATAAATATGAAGTTCTAGGATGAGGGTTTAAAAAAAAAGCCAAGATTAGGACTGGAGCAACAGGGCTTAACAACAGTTCCTGAGGGATAAAAAAAGACCTAGAAATTAACTGACTGAAAATTCGTTATGAGCCAACAGTGACATGGCTGAGAGGAAAAGATAACCATAATATAAACTTCAGATTTTTTAATATAATTTGTATGCAAAACAAAGGCAGTAGTAATATTCCCATTGTGTGATGTGAGTTGGACTACATCTAGAATATTGTGTTCAGCTTTGAACTTGAGCTTTAAAAAAAGACGGTGAAACCTGGACAGTAGCCAGCAGGATGAAGCATCAGAACCACAGTGTGGAGCAGTGATTCCCACACTGGCTGCATGAGAATCACCTTATTAAAATGCAGATTCGTGGGTCCCCTCCCAGAGGTTCTGATTCTACGTATGTGGAGTAGGACCAAGAATCTGCATTTCTAGTTACTTCCCAGGTGATGCTGATGCTGGTCTGTGGACCACACTTGCAGAGACCCACTAGCACTGTGGATAAAAGCCCAGAACAGACCACCAAGGACAGAGTCCCAACCCTTCTGCCTACTGGATGTATGACCCTGGGCAAACCTGCTGGCACTCAATGTGCTTCAGTTTCCTAATCTGTAAAAGAAAAAAATGTGACCTGCCTCATACCAGATATTATGGCATTAAAAGTAGTTAATATTTGTAAGGCCTTTAGAACATCCAGCCTAGAATATAATGTTTGTTAATTCATGAGAAACACTAGAGACATTTCATCTGAAATAGAAACACATTCAATATCTTCAGATATTAGATGGCTTCTCCATGGAAGACTCATTCTGCCTACTTCCTGGGACAGACGGAGTCAAGGGTTAGAAATGACCAAGAAGGAGCCTCTGGATCTCTAGCAACAAGGACTTTTCAGCGGGCACAACAGTGGTGGGGCAGATGGCCCGGGGTGGGTTCTGATACTCAGGGCACTGCCTTGTGAGAAATGTGAGAAGGGATTCCTGTAAGGGGTAAAACAACCATTTAATGGATGTTAGCTAGTTCTAGTAACACAGCCTTGGGATAAGGCAATCTTCACCTATGATCACCAATAGTTGTCAAAGTGTTGGCCCAAGACCAACGGTATCATTGAGAACTTCTCAGAAATGCAAATTCTGAGGCCTCACCTCAGAGCTCCAGACTCAGAAATTCTGGGGTGCGACCTGGCGATGTGGGTTTAACAAGCCCTCCAGATGCTGCTGTGCACCTTAAGTGTGAATACCAATCAGCTACAGCATCACACAAAACAATACTTCCATGAGGCTCTAGGATACCAAAATCCGATTAAACTCATTATAATAAGGTATCAGGCATAACAAGCCTTCGATAAATATATGTATCAAACTCCTTACACCAAATATTTGCTTCTGTATTTCAAATATATACACCGAGGGTTACCAGAGGGGAGGTAGGTGGGAAGACGGGTGAAACAGGTGATGAGGATGAAGAGTACATTTATCATGATGAGCGCAGAGCAAGGTATAGATTTGTTGAAACCCTACATTGTACACCTGAAAGTAACGGAACACTGTATGTTAAGTACACTGGAATTAAAGTCAAAAACTTCATAAAAATAATAAAGCAAAATATGTATCACAAAGGTAATGCTGAATTTGTTCAAAACCAGAAAATCCACACTCCACAAAGAAAAGCAGGGTGCTCCCCCATCACCCTCTCAGCAAGGGCTGTTTGCTATTAATTGCCCATCGGGGGATGCAATGAGGAGGAGGGCAGTGTTCTGACATGGAGCACCAGAACACCTAAGGGGTGAGAGGTACCTCAGAGACCGTGGTCTACTGTCAGTGACCTTCCCAACCCAGACAAAAACACAGTGACCCAGATACACACATGGAACCTCGCTTTCCATCTCTCTCTCCTCACCAGCCAGTCCCACCCAAAGCCTCTCCCCGGCCACAGGACAGCAGCTTAAAAGAAACAGCTGAACACACTTAGAGAGATGTTTTCATGCCTCAGGCCTTCTTCTAAGTACTTCCAGTATATTAACTCCTGCATGAACAAGTCTCTGAGGTAGGCACTCATCTCCCCATTTTACAGACATAAAAAGTGAGGGTCAGAGAAGTTAAGTAACTTCCAAAGATCATAAAACCAAAAGGGGCAGACACTGGCTCTGAGCCTGAGCAGTCTTTCTCCACAGTCTGTAGGCCTAACCTCTGTACTGCACTTCCTGTTGAGGCCAGTTAGAGGAGATACAAATATGAAAGCTACTACCTTGGCCAGGATGTGCATGTGAGAGAAATGGAGAAGCATAGGGGCAGAGATATGGAGCCCGAGAACGCCAGCTAGCTCAAGATGGCAGCAGTGTGGGCCCGGGGTCTACAGGGAGTGGGGAGGGACGCTGAGAGATGTCACACACTATTCCGTCAACCCCTGTGTGTCCCTGGGGGAGCACTGGAGTAGAGGCAAGGACCTGACATTCTTGAGCACATGCAAAGAGCCTTGAATTTGGAACAGGGAGGGGCAGGAGACAGTGTGACAAAAGCCCCTCCCTGTGTTTTCTTCCACAGGATAATTTAAAACAAAAATGTGAAATGAAGCTAGAGTGAAGGTAGCAAGGGAAAGGGAGAGCTGGGTGCAGAGCTGTTGAGGTCTGCAAGGAAGAGCCAGAGGAAGCCCTACCTGCAGGCTATAAGAACATAAGCAGTGACACGAAGTGGGGACAGAGTGGGCAGTTCCCAAGTCAAGTGCCCCCATGCGTGGGTTTAGGCTCCGTAAAATCTTCCTCCCCTACAGCGACAGCCAGGAGCACTTTGTCCCTCCATTGCATTAACTAAAATTTCTCCCCATCTGTCCAGCACCCATGTTCCAGCTCTCGTCTCCCAGGACAGTGAAAGGCCCTACAGAGAAAGGAAGCCACGAATCATCTTTGAATCTGTAGCTCCTGCCCCAGCACCTGGCACATCACTGGTTCTAGAAACGTTTGTGCAACTGAATTTACTGAAGTAGTACTCACACTGAGATGCAGTGAAACGTGTTGTCACCTTAAGGCCAGTAAGGATGGAAAGAGCACACACCCCAGGCTCTGTGCCCTAGTTGAAGATCCCCAAGAGCAGAACCAGAGACAAGGACTCAAGTACAAGCAGTTCATTTGGCAAGTGAAAGAAGCATCAAACACCAGGAAAGGACTTGGGAAGTAAGCAGAGCAAGGCAGGCTGTCAGTAAAGGGCATCTTCCGGAGCCAGCTGTCCATGTGAGCAAGAGGAGCTTACCCCACTGGGGAAACTCCAGGAGCCCATGGTGAACACAAACTTGAGGGAGGAGGGGGCACACACAGCAATTCCCATCAGTCACTGGGAGTGTTTATTCCCTAGACCACTGGGCCCTCTGTACGAGTACTATTAGCAGGTTCCAGTGAGAAGAGAAAGCTCTTGGGCAATGTGCACGGGCCGGCAGTTGGAAGCCAGACAGATGTGCAGTGAAATGGTCAAAGCAGGCAGTGGGCCTCCCACTAGCACCTCAGAGCTCAACAGGTCTAGGGGGATGTAGGAATTTGCATCTCTAATGCATCTCTCCCCTCTCTACCAGGAAAGACTAAGGTGACTCACCAAAGACAACTTTAGACCCTATCAGCCTGGGGATATCAGCAGAGTAATCTACGTTCCAGACTTCACTAACTAGCCTGTGTCTACCATTAATTTCCCATATATTTACCTTCCTACCATCTGCTGCCCTTGGAAGTCCAAAACCACTTTCCTTTGTCATTTCTCTGCAAATTTTTTGTTCTTTGTTAAAGATGCTATGTAAGCTGAGGTTCTAAGCCACCTCTTTGAGTTACTCATTTTTCTGAGTTCCCTCATGTATGTATGAAATATACACAGTAATAAGCTTCTGGTTGATTTTCTCTTGTTAACCTACCTTTTGTTACAGGGGCCCAGTCAAGTACTTAGAGGGGTAGAAAGAATTATTATTTTTCCTCCCCAAAGAAGACAAAGCCAAAGAGGTGAGATACGCTTTTGTTGGCCCTCTGTAGGAAAACTCTTCCCCCCTTGCTCCTCCCCACCAAGCCTGTGTCTTGGAGTTGCATGCCTGTGCTGATGGAACCATACAGTACATTTCTGGAAATCCTCTGTACCTGCCATGGCCAAGGTTAAGGCCACTCACAGGATCCTGAGGATGCTGCCTTCCTAGCATTTCCACCCAGGTCTTTTTCCCTAGGGATGGCCAGGCAAACCTAGGTCCCAGGAGTAAAGAGCACAAACAAATATTTCAGAAAGCTTTTGGATACAGAACTGAACTCTAGTTGGGGACCAGCCGAATTCAGGAAGCTGCTTCTCCTGATCTGACACAGAGCTCGCCAGCAGAATCTCTGCTCCTGCCACTAGGGCAGCCAAAAGCAGTGCTGCATCACTTCCTGCCAGGCCTCAGAATCACTATGTAGTGACCTTGAGATTCTCCTACTCTGTTCTGAAAAAGGCAAATCTTCCAGAAGACACCCCCCAAAATAATTTCCATCACCTTACACTCATCCCACATCTATGATAACTGAAAAAATAACAGGCTTCCTGTCCTTTGCTGCTAGTTTACAGTAAAAGCATATGCTTGCAGGAAACAGAATCCTAAACAAAAATTGGTGTTTATTTCACGATACTAAATTTCCAGTTGAAACCTATACCATCAGTTTCACAACACTAAAGCACTCGTGACCCCTTAAGAGATGAGAGGAGCAAGACAGGGAGACTGAGATAACAAATTTACCCTTCCCAGGAGCAGAGGCATCCTCGTTTATCTTTTACAGTAATCACGCCTAGTGAAGAACACAACAAAGTCACATCCCCACACTTCCATCTTGAAACCAGGGGTCACTGCCACACAACTCAAGGTGCTAGGCCTCAAGCCGCAGCAGGTATCTGGACCCTCCACACTCAGGAGGCCCGGCACTAGGGAACACTTAGGTCAACACCCAATACAGGAGGTACTGGCATTTGTTGCAGTCCAGAACTTCATGGTTAGGCAAAGAATAGCCTCTCTCCCTCGCAAATCAGAACATTTTTCCAGCTTTCCCAATGGGTTGCCAAGTGACTCAGCACTGGCCCAGTGTGGGCACTATTATTGATGAGAAATCTTCCGCCTGGGTGATATACTGCATACAACACATGCCCAAAGAACAGTGCCAAGTCATACCAGGAAGTGCAGGCAAATTATTCACCTCCACTTCGAACGTAGGCAAATCCTGTCTTAATGCAGAGGCTACTCTGTATCAAAAAGACAAAGCTCTAAGATCGTCAGAGATTTCCATCTAAGATTCAAGGAATTAGTAGACAGAACCTCTCCTTTCTTGTTGACTATTAAAAGGCAATCAAATTGAGGACAGCAGAGAAAAAGGGCAAGAAAAAAAAATAATTTTTCAAAAACCACCCCAGAGCAGAAAGCTGCATAAATGCCTTCGGCTTCCTACATGTTGTCTTTGTGAGTCTACGAGCTCCGCCCAGAGGTCATTTCCAGAACTACATGTTCATTTAACTTGAAAAACAGAAAATCTGCATCTTCTGGGGGCCAGAGCCTGACATGCCTTGGGAAAGTGCTGAAAACTCTCAGACAACATCCCCTCCTTCTTGCCTTTTAATAAAGGAATGTCCCTGAACTCTGAAATACAGGATTTACTCAGAGAGCCTGGTGAGATCCAGAGGAAAATTTCCTTTGATATTTCTATCTGTCAAGGAACAAGTTGAGTTCCTGGCAGGTTGAACTCAGCTCAAAGAAAGCAGAGTGTTCAAAGAGTACTTTTAGAAGAAAAAGTGACAGCTCTCATTGAAATAAAATATAAGACTGGAGAGCAACTCAGGGGGCAAACAGGAACATGTCTAATATTAGAAGAACTGAGAATAATGTGCCTTCAAGAAAGACCCATGGGCCACTTGCCTGGAAGACCCAACTGTAAGGTGCCCACTCCTTGATGCAACTCAGAAGATCTCCCCCTAAGATAACCAGTCATACCTCCCAAAGAACTGACTGCAGTCTCCAGAACAGTCCTCTGGTATCTACCCATTCATCACAGGCACACAACCCTCATCACTCCACCCCATCCTCCACACGGGTGACTCTCAGGCCACGAGGGGTCAGGCTAGGATAAAGAGTCCCTAGCGTTCGGAGTTCTCAACTGCCCAGTGCAAGACAAATTCTGTTCGAGATATCACAAGCTAGCCCAGCAAATAAATGAAGCCTTCAAAAAACAACAATATGTTAGTGCCAAAAGTTTCATCTACCATCTGGAGAGCTTCTCATCACAGCCCGCGTGCTCCTGCCTTCATCAGCTTGCGCCTTACATGACTTAAGACAGCTCTGACAGATTCTCGAGGGGAAAAAATCCAACTTACCCTTTGTCTTCTAACACCTGCCACCCCCGGCCACCCAAGTTCTTTCTCCACTGCAAACAGTGAACAGCCTTTTCATGTCTATTGACAAAAATATCTACAACAATGTTTATCCATTTCAGGAGTATCAAAGCTCTAGAAAACACCCTTGCCAAACCTCTGCACATTCTCATTTCAATAAGGCTAAGCATTCCCAGAATGCTGCCCTCTGTTTTTTTGTTTGTTTAATAGACTTTATTTTTCCGAGCAGTCGTAGGTTCACAGCAAAATTGAAAAGAAAACACAGAGATTTCCCATAAAACCCCTGACCCCACACATGCATAGCCTCTCCCATTAACAACCTCCCCCATCAGAGTGGTACCTTAGTTCTAATCAATGAACCTGCATTGATACATCACGACCACCCCAAATTCAGTTTATATTAGGATTTACTCTTGGTGCTACACATTCTATGGGTCTGGACAAATGTAGGACAACATGAATCCACCATTATAGTACCATACAGAGTAGTTTCACTGTCCTATCTTCTCCCTCTTGACCATAGGGCAAAAAGATCTGTACTCAGCATGACTCAGTAGGACTCTAAGCAGTGTTCCCCAGGCCCGTAGAGCAATAAAAACTGACTAAAGTCACAAATGTTCCAACTGCACCCTCAATCCACTGAATCAGACCTTGCAGGGGAGGGGCCCAAAGAGCTGTTGAGCATTTAGGCAGCCCAGGGGATTACTACCATCAGCAAGGTTTTAAAATACCTCTCTAAAGAAGAAATGTTCCGGGGCACCTGGGTAGCTCAGCGGTTGAGCATCTGTCTTGGGCTCAGGGCGTGATCCCAGGGTCCTGGGATCGAGTCCCACATTGGGCTCCCTGCAGGGAGCCTGCTTCTCCCTCTACCTATGTCTCTGCCTTTCTCTGTGTGTCTCTCATGAATGAATGAATGGATAAATAAACAAAGAAAGAAAGAAGAAGAAGAAATGCTCCTAGTTCAGAGTCTCCCAAATGCAGAGCAGCGTCCATGAAGAATGTGGGAGGTATTCCCCACCCACTTGAGCTCCAGCTCCACCTGAATACCTAGAGTTCAAGATGGGTCTGATTCTTGGTTTTGAAGCAGCATGGCTGCTAATACCTCTCTCACGTAGTCCTTCATCTTGTCGCATAGTACCAGAAAATGTGACAAGGCCCACCAAGCGTCCACTTCTATTAGGAAACATTTTCGTATTCCTACACCCTGGTCTACTACTGGTCTGCAGTTTATAAGCACGCCGTTTGGATCATTAGAGCAAGATGACCAGTTAGGAAGTAGACCTGCTTGGCTGTGGGCAAGGCTCTTCCCGAGGACATTTGCACATGTCGTGCCCAGAGGGGAAGGACACACAGCCAGTTTGGGTTTCTCTTCTTCGTGCCTTGAGGGCTCTCCTGCCAGCTGCTCCCCCGGGGTCCCCACTGCTATGCATTCTCCCATAGCCAATGAGGCCCCGTGGCAAAATTCGCTGGGCAGCTGGCCATGTGGCTCTTAGAAACAGCAATTAAGAGAGGAGGAAAGGCTGAATCACAAGGTGCTAGAAATGCAGTTCAAGAAAGAAGAAAGTCGGATCTTCTTTGCTCTTACCTCCTGGTGATGAAATCTGTATGTTCACACCGAAACAGCCACCTGACTCTGGGGCCATTAGGAGTCAAGAGCTCAGTCAATATAAAAATCAAGTACACAATATTAAGCATGAAAATCCATTAAACCAAAGTCACATATATATTTTTAATCAGAAGGAACCCTTACCTTCTCTTTGGCTTTCCTTTTTGTCCCTGCATCCATCCACTCATTTTCTTTCTCCAGCATGTCAATAAAGGCCCAACGAATACCCTCAATCAATTCTTCCATCTACAAGGAAATACCCAGAGACAGGTCAAAACCAAGAAGCTTCAGACAACGTTTTCTGGGCCATGAGAAACAGTTCAGCACCAAACATGGTGGCAAACAGGTTCCTTTCAGCTTGACTCCAAGCTCTGTCAACATTTCTTTTCCCCGGGAAGATGCCTTCCCACCCCACCCCCCACCACTAGAAGATAACTAATCATTCCTTCGCAGACAACGGTTTGATGGTCCAGTTGTAAAAAGATTATGTGGAGAAAGGAAGTCATCACAGGTCATGACAACCTAAGACCCGGCTCCTAAATTAAGCCATCCTTATCAAGGGGGCAACTAATTTCAATAGTTAATAAGGATCTGAGAGAGACACGCAAAAGCACGGGCTGTGTGCTTCAGGCGGGTGTTACAGAAGCAAGTGAGCGAACAGCTGAAGGAGACACTGTTAACAGGGAGACAGACAGGGAGAGCCAGCACCCCAGGAGACCCTCCCCCAGTATAATTCAGACTCCTGTCAAGACCCTAGCTTTTCCCAAAATGAGTGCCAGCGGTCAGACCAAATGCTTGGCCATTCTCTGTAATCCTCCTTCTCTCCTCTCTACTCCCTTGCAGCTTAGAAAAGTCTTAGGTTATTTCAAATCTAAAATGGTAGGTCTGGGGACGCCCGGGTGGCTCAGCGGTTGAGCGCCTGTTTTCGGCCCAGGGCCTGATCCTGGAGACCAGGGATCGAGTCCTGCGTTGGGCTCCCTGCATGGAGCCTGCTTCTCCCTCGGCCTGTGTCTCTGCCTCTCTCTCTCTCTGTCTTTCATGAATGAATAAATGAAATCTTTAAAAGATAAATAAATTAAAATAAGATGGTAGGTCTGAAGGGGACTACTACAGCAAAGCTGACTCCTGAGAGACCTGTGCCAGTGTTTTGACAGTAAGATCACACACCCACACTGATGCTGTTTGCCCTGGCTTTTCTTCCAGTGTTTATGGGTCAGCAGAGAGAACTAGGGGAAGAGAGATGCTGACGCCTGCCTTCAGAGGCCCACACAGAGCAGTGTGGGAGGTCTTGCCCATTTATGGGTACAACCCCCCCACCACCACCACCAAATTCCATTCTCTTGCAGAGATGCCTTCATTTTCTTGGTAGGACACTTAAGAAGAATAAATACTAGGTTTGGCACCAGGATTAAATTTTTCACTTAGGATTAAGGGGTTGTAAATCCATTTTTAGCATTAATTCTAGAAGGAAAGTTTAGACGTCTCCTTGGTTCTATAATGAATTGTCGGCACAGAGCTTGAAATAATTTTTTTCTGTTTAATAGGTTTTCAGCTATGTTTTCAGTTCAATAACAGTTGTAAGAGAACCAGAACTGTAAATCAGTGGGCTGGGTTCCATCATATGTAAATAAGAACAAACAGCAGATGGAAGGGGGTGGGGGGAACTTCACAGCTATTTTTTCCCAACTAAGTAAAAACATTAAGGGAAATCTCAACTTGGGATTGGGGCATGGCTGAAAACATGCAGTAAACGAAGAGTCATGGTCCTCTAAAACAATAAAGTCAGTGGTTGTCAACCTTGTCTACACACTGAGATCTCTGAGGGCGGAGAGTCAGGCTGCTCCTGTCACTGCTGCAGGATGCAGCCTGGGCTGGGAGTCCCAAAAGCCCCCCGGGTGAGTCTACTGCGCAGCCAGGGCGGAGCCGCAGCGGTCTGGGAGGGGGAGGGCACCTATTTTACAGATAAAGAAAATAAGAGTCAAGACAGTCCATGATCTGTTCCAACCACAGAGCTAAGTGACAGCTGTGATCTCAGAACTTGTAGGATCAACAGAGGTGTGCCTCGTAAACAAGGGAAATGCCAGGCAAGTAAAAGGGAATCAACAGAGAGATGCAGAAGTCGCAATTTCAAACAGAAAACCCACACAAGGAGGATGTTAAAATGACAAGAAATTCTCAGCGACTAGATTTTTATGCCTGTTCAGCCACCAGCACCCCTAAATTTTTATGACTTCATCACACGGCAACACATGTCAGTCTGCCTGTCATCTTCACATAAAAGATGAAACAATATCTTCCCAAGCTAATGAGGGAGGGGACAATCAGGGTGGGGAAAAAGTGGGCAAATTAATTTGAGATGGACTCAGTAACCAAATCAATGGAACCAGGGTCAGATTCCTCCCCAGGCTTCCAGTATGGGCAGCTAGGGGAATGCTACTGCTATTTTCTAAGACTGGGGATGCTGGAAGAGAAAGAGGGCTGGGGATAAAAGCCACACCTCAGTGGGATGAAGGGTGCATGGGAACTGGAAACAGTGAGTGTGGACAACTCGGTCAAGGACTTTGTCTAGCTCAGAGGGCAAGAATTCCTGGCCCCTTTGAGAGTCCTCCTAGCTGGACTAAGAATCAAACTGACATAAGACAGGTTAATAGGGGAAAATCAAATTGAATAGCGTATGTATGGGAAATCCCCACAGATGTGGAAATTCCAAAGGTTGGCCAGATGAGGTCTGCATGTCATTCTAAACTAAGGACAAAGGGGTAGGGCGCCTAGGACTTCAGGAATGCACTTCACCGAGCAGTAAGAAGAGCAGGTGTTTGGTAATTAGATGTCTGTCCCGTGGGTCACTCAAATAAAACTTATCTCTGCTAATAACGCTTACTGTGGGAAAGACTCCCAATTTAGATTCTTCATTGTGGGGAAGGGACAGGCAAAAGTTTCTCTCAAGCCCTTCAGCTCAGAATAATCTTAATGCCAAAGCAGCCCATCTTGGGGTAGCCTGCCCTCTGCTCCTACACCATGAAAGACAGAAAGCAAAGACAAGGCAGAGGGAGATGTAGGGTTAAGAGAGAAGACTGAGGGTTTGGGGTTTGGGTCGCCATGTGTATGTTTGTCACTGTTGCTGCTGTTGCCGCTTCTGTTGTTGTGGCTGTTGACCATGTAAGAGATGTGACTGTGTCTAAGTATCACTGGGAACTCAACAATAAGAGAACCAAAGTGATTTTAAAAACGAGCCAAGGACCTTGACAGTCACCTTCCTAAAGAGAATTTACACATGGCAAGCATAAGAAAAGATGCTTCCCATGAGAGGTCATCAGAATAATGCAAACTGAAGCAATGAGATACCGCTACCCACCCATTAGAAGGGCCCAAATCCACAACACTGCCACCACTGAATGCTGCTGGCAAGGCTGTGGAGCAACAGAAGTCTTCTTCAGTGCTGGTGGGAATGCAAAATAGCAGAGCCACTTTGGAAAGCCATGTGGCGGTTTCTTACAAAATTAAACATAATCTTACCACGGGATCCAGCAACCGTGCTCTTTGGGATTTGCCCAAAAGTCAGGAACAGATACCAGCACAAAAACCTGCACAAGGATGTTTACAGAAACTATTCATAATTGCCAATCTTGGAAGACCCTGCGAAGATGTGCTTCAGTCAGTGACTGGATAAACAAACAAACTGGTACTTCCAGACAATGGAGTATTATTCAGCCCTGAAGAGATATGAGCTAGCAGGCCATGACAAGACATGAAGGAGCCTTAAGTACATATCACTACGTGAAAGAAGCCAATCTGAAAAGGCTACATTCGGTGTATTTCCAACACTATGACATGGTGGAAAAGGCAAAACTATGGAGACAGTAAGAGGACCAGGGGTGGCCAGGGGTGTAGAGAGAGCAATGAATAGGTAAAGCACAGAGGATTTTTAAGGCAGTGAAACTACTCTGTATGATAGCATAAGGATGGATACAGGTCACTATGGTTTTTTTCCAAACCCATAGAACGTATAACACCAGGAGTGAACCCTAAGGTAAACTATGGACTTTGAGTGATATGTGTCAATGTAGGTTCATCATAAAAAAAAAAAAAATACGTACTATTCTGAAAAGCAATGTTGATAATGGGGGAGATTCCATATGTGTGAGGTCAGGGGATATATGAGAAATGTTTTCCTCTCAATTTTGCTATAATCATAAAACTGCTGTAAAACAAATCTTTTTAAAAATCTAAAAGAAAAAATATTGAAAAAAAGGATTCAGTGAAGATTAAGAGGTTGAAAATACAGGGGTTGGGCTCTAACAAGGCAAAGGGGACAGGATCCAGAGAATATCTAGAAGGATACAACTTAGACAGGAGGCAGGTCTATGAGAGAAGGGTAAAATGATGGACAGGAATACAGAAGAATCTTTCAATTAGATGGTGGAAGGTTGAGGGCTTAGCACAATGGTGTGTCTTTTCTCCATGAAATAAGAGCAAGATCTTCTGCTAAAAGGGAGGTTTCTCTTAAAAAATTCAGTTTCTTGGGATCCCTGGGTGGCGCAGCAGTTTGGCGCCTGCCTTTGGCCCAAGGTGCGATCCTGGAGACCCGGGATGGAATCCCACATCGGGCTCCTGGTGCATGGAGCCTGCTTCTCCCTCTGCCTGTGTCTCTGCCTCTCTCTCTCTCTGTGACTATCATAAATAAATAAAAATTAAAAAAAAAGAATTTAAAAAAAATTCAGTTTCTTCACATACAGCTATATGCATCCTGGCGACATGAACCTACTGGTAGGAAGAGAGGTATTTACACATGAGAACAAGGAGGGCAACGAAAGGTTTGCTCTCAGTACCCTAGCCAACATGTGGTGATAACAGAAAGCACCTAAAGAATACCTAAAAAGCTCAACACGTCCCAAGGAAAATGCTTGGAGTAAAGAGTGTGAAAATTAACCTGCTTTCATTGTGGTTTAAAATAAATGATCTAATCAAATAGAACAAAATAAGCACTACCCAAGCCAAAAAGATCTTTGGCAGATACATGTTTTGGAATTTTAGGACTTCCATGGAGAATCTTAAGATCATGCCGCTCCTCTTTGCTTTAGGGCACTTTTATGAAGTATGTACCTATTATTAAAATGAGGCTGGGGCGCCTGAGTGGCTCTTGGTGTCCAACTCTTGGTTTCTGCTCAGGTCATGATCTCTGGGTTGTGACATCAAGTCCTGCGTCAGGCTCCACACCCAGCTGGGAGTCTGCTTCAGATTCTCTCTCCCCCCCGCCTCTCCCCCCACCTCTCTATCCCCCTCCCTCTCTTAAATAAATAAATAAATAAATACATACATACATACATACATACATAAAATGAGGCTGAGTGCTTCCAGATACCGCTCTCTAGGCAGCATGGCTTTGTAGGTCCCCCCCCCTTGCCATCCCTAGGCATTACAATGGCTCTTGAAGTCACCAACATTTTCAACATTTTGCATAGATGCTTAAGGCTCTCGGTCTCTACCCTGCTGACTGGCATTTCAAATGGACATCTCTTAAGACAGGGCCAGGGCCAAAGACAGGTTGCCCTAAAATGTGCCACTTTAGCATACTGATTATTTTAAATAAAAGTCACAAAAGAGACAGCCTCTTCCATCCCCCTGAAAGCAGGAAGTAAATCTCCCCTGCAAAAGGTGCCACCCCCGTCCCAGGGGGTAGAGACATCCTTACCACCGGAGATGGGAAGGTTAGAGCTGAGAAGGCTGTGTCAACAGTTCATGTTACTTTTTACTAATTTACTACCCCAGCCCAAATTCTGTCTAGCATTTCTGACTACTGAAGCTCCCAAAGTTAAGTTTCCTTTGTCCTGTCAATTCCTCGCGGATTTACTGTCTGTCTATGATTATAAAAACTGCCTGGTCACTCCTTTACATCTCCGTTTCCTTAGAGGGTGACGGTGCCCGTGTAATAAAACTTTGGTTTCTTCTCCTGTTAATCTGACTCATGTAAATTTCTCAGTCCAGCTAAAAGACCTTGAAGGACAGAGGAAGAATTCTTCCTTCGTTTCAAGTGCAAAAAGCTTTCTGCCTATTGCCAGGACACAGAATGACATAGTTGACGCAGGTGGCTTCCTTCCTCAGCTTCCTTTCGCTCTCCCCACTCATCTCTCCCAGCACCACCTCAGTCTTTCATAAATCCCTACCTTGGTAACTCAGCCTCTCTATGGCCCCTTCACAGATGTCAAAACCCAAGCCATCACTCCTCTCTCAGCCCCCCTGTGAGCCTCCTCTGGCTTCAGTTCTCATCCTCTCAGGTGCCAACCCCGCCCCCGCCCCGGGGCCCCCTGGCAGGTTCTGCTTGCTTTCTTTTTTGCAGACTGTACAGATTTATTGTGTGACATTTTCTGTGAAACAGGGCTGAGCCACCCCAGCAGAGTTCAAGAACAAGTGAAATCTTTTATGGTGATTAATGTCATTGGTTGTCACGTCAATGCAAATAAAAGAAATAATGAGCTTAGCATGTTGGAACTAGGAAATCACTGAACACTTCTGATTTTTATCTTTAGACTTCTCTGCAGTATCACATAATAACATCACCTTCAGTTAAGCCATGTTCCCTGAGGCACAAAAGCCTGCTAGAATTTCAAAATAAGGAAAAGAGAGTATTTCTTCACCAAACCTTGACCTAATGCCCCCACTAGCCAACCTGTAACATTAATAGAAATCACTTAAGGTGGAAGTCCTAAGTTGAAGTTTTCCATAGAAAATATTTTTTAGAGACAAAAATAAAAGTATGTAAAATTAACTCAAGTGTTTTTATGGTAAAATATGCCATATTGAGCATGAGGGCCCTCCAGGCAAAGCAGTATTTTCCTAAGTATCTATTTATTTCGAATCTCAGGGATCCACACTGAAAATATAGTTCATTTGGGGCACCTGGGTGGCTGAGTCGGTTAAGCATCCGACTCTTGATTTCACCTGAGGTCATGATTTCAGGGTAGTAAGATTGAGCCTGTACCAGGCCCCATACTCAGAGGGGAGTCTACTTGGGATTCTTTCTCTCCTTCTCCCTCTGCCCCTCCCTCAGTGCTCACTCTCCTTCTCTTTCTCTCTCTAAAATAAATTACTTAAGTAAATCTTTAAAAAAGAAAAGAAAAGAAAATACAGTTCATTCAGTTGGTCTACAGGCAGCTGTTAGTTCTTTTCCTCAACCACTGCTATTTAAAAGTGGTTCCCCTTTTCAGGCTTTGCAATCCAGGATTTTGCCCATAGTTTTCTATATGAGACACTGGAGAGTCACACATGCATATGCATGCACCTGCTGCCCCTCCATGGAAGGTTTTGTTTTTTTAACAAGACACTTCTACCTTTGGAAATTTTAGGTTGTCTCACCTACTTCTCTTTTGACCTCTCCTTACCATTTTCCCCATTGCATGTACATAGGAACGCTGTGTTTTATATAAATGAATCAAGATTGTTCTAGTAATGCATTTGAAGGAACGTATGCCACTATTGCTCCAAGGAGTCGGTCCATCCCATTGTCAGTTACAGTTTCCTTCAAAGCTCTGTCTCTAGCAATAAAAAAAACCTTGTATGGCCAACTCAGATCCTTCCTCACATCCATGAACCCAAAACTTTAAACCCATACTTTCAGTCCCTTCTCAGACTTCCTGTTAGGCTTATGACTAGAATACAGGTGTGTGTTTAATTGTCATTTACATATATTTGGTCTCCACAACAAAATCCCTAAGCTTGAAAATAGGAATCACAATTTAGATCAAATGAGGTGATGAATATGTAAATGTAGGGGCCACTGGCAAGCCACCGAAATGGGCCAGTTTAGCATAAATATTATTTTAAGTCAAAAACAATCAAAACCAGAGACACTTGGGTGGCTCAATGGTTGAGCATCTGCCTTCAGCTCAGGGCATGATCCCAGGGTCTCAGGATCGAGTCCTGCATCAGGCTCCCCGAAGAGCTTGCCTTGCCTCTTCTTCTGCCTATGTTTCTGCCTCTCTCTCTCTGTGTGTCTCTCATGAATACATAAATAAAATCTTTTTTTAAAAAAATCAAAACCCAACAGACTCAGGAAAAGCTCTTTACTTCCCCTTCAACTGCCTGCTTATACCAAGAAGATAGCTTTTCAGAGATGCCTCTTTCCTAAAAAACCTAACTGCATAATAAGGCAACCTACGTCTCCCAAACATCTGCTCTACCTTTGTGTTAATAGTCTTTGTCCCCTTTGTGTCCTCAGACTACACCCTCTCCTGAGCTCAGATAAGCCTCCTGGTGCCTCAATGTCTTCGGTATTTCATGGCTGTGTGGATTCCCCATATAGACAAAACTAAACTTGACTTTCTCCTGTTAATCGCTTTCATGTCAAGTGGATTCTTGGTCCAGCTAGAAGGATCATGAAGGGGAAAGGAAATTCTTCCTCCCCGATGGCGGGTGTAGTCAGCAAGACAACAACTTGCAAGACACAACTCATGCCAGACACAGTTGCACCAGAGAGATCCTTGGGACATCAGACAAACAGCTGGCAGAAGGCAAGATTTCTTACCATGTCAGTCTCCTATAATCTCTCTTTGTGGAATCTGATGGAGCAAGAATGCGGAGAGGCCTTCTTCTCTCTTTCTAAATTTAGATTAGCAGGAAAAAATATTTGTGGAGCTATTTCTTTGGGCTTAGAAACTCACTGGTTAAATTTGGTAGAGTACTCTTTGGTTTCTGATCCATTTCCTCCCACATATAAGTCTTTGTTTTCCTCTGTGTCTTTGTGTCATTTTTCACACAAACTTCGCCATGGGTTAATGTGCACATGAGGCAAAGGCTATTGCTAAGGGACATTTTGGAGGACGAAGCCATAAAACTGGTGGACACAGGTGCAGCACTTAAAAGCTGTTAGAGTGCTCTCTACCTAACTCAGAAGTTGGTCATGGAATGGGTTAGACTGACACTAGGTCACCTGCCAACCTCAAGAAAACTTCTGTGCAATAGGGTACCCTGTAAAACAACACACAATCCCCAACTCACAGCACATCTCTCGTGGGTATTAGTGTGACCCTAAAAGACCCAATGCTCAGCCTAAACTGTTAATGTGCATACTAGACAAACTTTGCTATGAATTATGATTTTTCCTTTTGTTGTATTCTGTGTCCTAAGAGCTTGGTTTTGTGACCAGTGAGAATGTTCTCTTTGGTCTCCATCATTCAGAGGGTGCACTTACCAGGGTGCACCTTGGTGACCAAATAGACCAGGAATCTGAGTCTCTCTATCTCTCTCCAGCTGTGCCAGCTCTCAGGAACGTCTGTCATGAGAGGCTCCAGCCCAGAGGAATCTCTTCTGCCTCAACTTTTGTTGCTTGGCAGTGCTGGCAAATCCCATTCCAGAAGCACCCGCCCCGTGTCACAGATGAGCTAACTGGAGGAGGCTTCTCACAATTTGATGAGGACTGGAGACATTGTTTTCACCACACCATCCTTATTGCCTGTACAAGGCATAGTTTTAATTTCTTAGACTAATTTTTGGGAGTAAACTTTTGGATCATGAGGCCTGCCCTCTTTGGATGCCTCTTAAGTCTTCATTAAGCCATTAAAAGGCTTATTGTGGTTTGAGTTCCTATTCACATATCCTACTTGCCAATGGCCAGATGATGGATTCTCTAAATTGGCTGTATTTAATAGAAAAATATGCTTTATAGAAAGCTCTCAATTCTCTTATTAGTATACTGGCTAGCCTTAGGGACTCCCTGAAAAGATAAAAGAACAGAAATCAGGCTTAAGATTTAAAAATAAATGTTCACATCCAACCGAAGTCCCCCTTCTTAAAATCTATCCTCATCTGCCTGTTGTAACTTCCCTTTCCCTATGAGATTTACAGGGAGTGTTCTAGCCTAAATTAAATTCTAGGTTCAAAGTATACAGGTTGTTCATGTAAATGCTAAAAGCCAAGAAACGAATTTAACAAAAGCACCTGAGACTGGCAATAAGGCTTGCTTTGCTCCTACCTTCCAGGGCTCTGTAATCTGGCTCTGCCAGCTTCCGGCATTCCTATGCAATGTCCTTTGCCCGTATATCCTAGACCCCCACCCCAAAAGAATTCGTGTCCCTAGACAGCCGCAGGGCTTTTCAATTATAAAGTCCTTTTACCTCTGCTTTCAGAAGAGCCTACCAAATTTAGAAAGGAAAGATTAATGACTATTCACAACTCTTCACAGAGGAAACAGAACCAAACTTTAACCTACCCCTCCTACAAACGATCTGCAAAAGGCCAATATTCATGGGCCAAGGTTGAACTGTGTACCTGGAAAAAAGGCTTTTGTTAAAATGCTTTATACAGACTTGACAAAGACATAAATCTCCTGATTCTCATTTTTTAAAAGATGTATTTATTTGAGAGAGACAGAGTGCACATGTGCACACATGGAAGTGGGGCAGAAGGAAAGGGAAAGAATCCTCACGCAGACTCCTTGATGAGTGCAGAGCCCCAGTACCCAGGGCTCGATCCCACAACCATGAGATCATGACCTGAGCCAAAACCAAGAGTCAGAAACTTAACCAAATGAGCCAGCTAGGTGCCCCTCTTGATTCCCATTTTAGTTAAAAATTTTTCTTGATATAAAAAAGCAAATTTAGTTTTTAAAAATGGGCCAGACCCTTGATTTTCAGACCATGATCTAATTCTTTAGGAGATTAGAAACAAATGTGTGGGGACGCCTGGGTAGCTCAGTGGTTGAGTATCTACCTTTGGCCCAGGGCATGACCCGGGAGTCCCGGGATCATGACCTGAGCCGAAGGCAGGCACTCAACCGCTAAGCCACCCCGGGATCTCCCAATAAAATCTTTTTTTTTAAAGAAAGAAACAAATGTGTGTTTTACAAGTCTCTACAAACCCAGAAATGCAACTTTAGAAATAAGTCCTAGCCTGCCCAGCTTTATCACTCCTCCAAATGCACCTATTTCTCTCTAAATATGTGCAGAAATATAAAAGATCAGGATATTGGAACAAAATTTTCCTGTACTTTTCTTTAAAGGGCAAATTTTAAATAGCAATCACTCTGAAAAACTGGAGAGAAAAAAAAGTTTGCATTCTTTCTCTGTTTCTTGAAATTCTAAAACCTACTGTGCCTTTGAAATTTGTAAACACAGCCCATAATCACCTGAGCCTAAGAAAAAAAAAGGGTAAGATGTCTTTTTTAAATGATTTTATTTATTTATCCATGAGAGACAGAGAGAGAGGCAGAGACACAAGCAGAGGGAGAAGCAAGCTCCCCACGGGGAGCCCGATGTGGGACTCCATCCAGGCCCCCCGGCATCATGACCTGAGCCAAAGGCAGACGCTCAACCACTGAGCCACCCAGGTGCCCTAAGATGTCTTTTTAAAGTACAAACTGCTCAAAGAGTTCTTGTGCCCAGACTCTAGCACCCTGGATAACAGGCAGACACACTCCAACTCTCTATCTTGGAGAAAACTCGGATACTTTCTCTGGACGTTTATGGTGTAAATTTTCTACCTCCATCATCTCTACATGTAAGAGCCATTCCTCAAAATACAAACATTAGGAAGACTTTTTCATCAGAAAAAAAAGAGAGAGGGAGATATTGGAAATTGAACTTTTATTGTTCTCTCCACAAGTATCAATAAAAAGAAAAGCTAGAAGATTTTTGTTTGCATCTTGTCACTGTGTGTGTGTCCACATACGTTGTTAATGTAAGATATTATCTCTGCCTCTGGATGACTGTGCAAAAATGAACTTGTAAAAGAGCTCTATGTAGTAGGTTTGAGGGCGAGTGCTTATAAGTTTGGGCATCTAACTCTCAGAAAGACAGAAACCAAGCCAAATGTTTTTCGAGTTCATGTGATCTGGGGAAATGTTCAGTATTAGAGCTAACTCAAGATTGCTGGTTTATTTAATGGACATATCTTCAGAGTTACCAGCATAAAATATAAAACTAATCCTGCCTGTGTTCACTACAAGATGAACAAATTCATTTTCTCTGTTACAACATTTACCAGGGAAAAAACTTAAAGTAATGGGCAACTTTGTCTAATGCAAAAAAAAAAAAAAAAAACTTTGTCTAATGCCTCATAAAGTTTGTTGGGCAATTGAAATGGAAGTGTTAAGAATAAGTACACTAAGCTGATGAAAATAAGACAAAAAGGTTTGTAGGTAAATTTTTAAGTTGCCTCCAAAAGCTATCAAAAGCTTTGGTAACCTGAAACTTTAAAGTTTTGGTAAGTTAAATGAGAAGTTAAATCATTTAACATCTAGATCATTTTCAAATAAGATAAAATAATGAAGCATTAAGTACTACACCTAGCTTTTGTCTTATGACAAACTAAAGACAAACTTGGATCTGTTAATAAAACATGTTTTGTGCCTTATTGAAAGGGTGTACTATAAAAAAGCGCATGTTTCTAGAAATTAGAAAATGTATTCATAAATTTAAATTTGTCAATTTAAAGACTACTGGCATAACAGTTTACAAGTGTTTACTACTTCGTTTTTGCTAGAAATTAAGGTTTCCAAGAATCTCTAGGAATTCTAATAAACATAGTTATAAGTACTGGAAATAATAAGGGGAACAACTCTATGCAAGGAAAATAAGATGTGTGTTTTGTGTAAGAAGTAGTACAAGGAATAGAAATACATTTTTGTTGAGGGAAAGAAAATAATTTTGTCCTAAAGTGAGGCTGGTTATTTAAAGAGAGAAAGTAGGACAAAATCTGAATGTAAAGAAGAAAGTTGTAAAAGATTTATGGAAAAAAAAACTTGGAAAGAAATTTGATGTGTGGTTGGTTCTGGCTAAGATTAGGATAAATTTAAGTAAGTAAATGGGTTTTAATATCAAAAATAAACTGGCACAAAATTAAAATTTTGTCTTTGTTAAAAGGACAAAATTTTCCTGAACTACTCTTTTTTTTTTAAGATTTATTTATTTATTTATTCAGGGAGAGAGAGACAGACACACAGGCAGAGGGAGAAGCAGGCTCCATGCAGGGAGCCCGAAGTGGGACTCGATCCCAGGTCTCCAGGATCACACCCCGGGCCGCAGGTGACGCTAAACCACTGCGCCACCAGGGCTGCCCCTGAACTACTCTTAATAAGCAACTGTAATCAAAATTTTTTCTTTGCCTTTAAAGTTATCTACCTAGAGAACTAGGATGATGTGTTTTGTCAAAATAATTTTCTACGTTTATCAAGTCTTTGATTACTTAAGAAAACTGAGTTTAGCACCTGCCTTAGGTCCAGGTCGTGATCCTAGAGTCCCCGGATAGAGTCCCATGTCGGGCTCCCTGCATGGAGCCTGTTTCTCCCTCTGCCTGTGTCTCTCTGCCTGTGTCTCTCTGCCTCTCTCCCTCTCTCTCTCCTTCATGAGTAAATAAATAAAATCTTTAAAATAAATAAATAAATAAATAAATAAATAAATAAATAAATAAACTGAGCCTTAATGTTTAAAGAACTAGGGCAGCCCTGGTGGCTCAGCGGTTTAGCGCCACCTTTAGCCCAGGGTGTGATCCTGGAGACCCGGGATCGAGGGCCATGTCGGGCTCCCTGCATGGAGCCTGCTTGTTTCTCTGCCTCTCTCTCTCTCTCTCTCTGTCTCTCATGAATAAATAAATAAAATCTTGTTTTAAAAAAAAGAGCTAAATTGTGCCCACAACCATGTAACATTCTGCATTTGCCTCTGAAATCTTTTTATAGTCACTTTGGTTAAATGGATAATTATATATTGTTTCATAATAATATATATGTGATCCCATTTAATCAAATATACAAACATTTTAATATCTTTTGACATGCTTTCCAAAATCCAACTCTTTTGGCCACAATCTGAGGCATTACAAAGGGCCCATGGAACATTTCAAAGATTCTGTGAGACATTAATTAGGCTTATTTGGTTTGTTAAAGCACATGAGAAGCATTGTCAAATAAGTGGTACCAAACCCTCTTAGATTTTATTTGTGTAGATGTGTTATTAAGATAAGTGCTCTAAAAATGGTATGAAACTCCTAGAAATCAGATGTCCTGGTATGTTATTATCTTAAAGTGCTGTGTGTCACAGACATAACCAAATTTCCTCGTCACCTGCATTACAATGAACTCTAATCAGATCTCTGACCCTGGACATTTTTAAGTCTTGTCATTTAATTACTGTTTTACTCTGATGCTGTTACAAATGTGCATCTTCACTGAGACTCATAAAAAGAAGTCTAAGGACAAGTTTCTGATAACCTTAAGATCGTAAAAATGAACTATGTAAAAATTTCCAGAACTAATGGAAAAACTGGATTTAAGCAGAATAGTAATTAATAACATGGCACTGAATGAACTGAGGAGGATAACTAATTTTTATGACTCTGTTTAAAACATTGCTGATTTCTTTAAAAAAAAATGCTTTGTTTTTCCAGATTTAAGGAAATTTTTCTCTTAAGCTAACTGACTTACAGCATTTTGATAAAATACACCTTCATGAACAAAATAAAACATTTGTCTTTCTCTCCCTACCTGATCCCTCCAAAATTTAGTAGCTCAGGAAGGATTATTATATTTTCATGGCAACATATTTGCATAAGCTCAATAAGAATCTGTTCTCCTTATGACATGACGTAACTGGAAACATTGGTTATATTACCAAGGCTTTGACTAGAATGTCCTATTTGAAAGAGACATGCACAGACTCAGATATGACCAGACAGCTTTAAGGAACTAAGGTTGACTTTACTGAATCAATAAAGCCGCTCAGGAAATGTCAGCCTGATACCTTGCTTACTAGGTGAATAAAGAAGGTCACTTTCTGGCAGGTACAAAACCTCAAGATATTTAGGGGACCTCAAGAGAGAGGAATTAACCCAAATCTATAGGCATTGCAGGCGACATCTGATGGCAAGTATTTGGCTTGGCTTCTGGCCTCAAAAGGCTGTTAAAAGTTCAATCTAGGGATTCCTCATAAAAAGCTCCAGCAAAGCAGGTTTAAGAGAAAAAAAAAAGCGTTGGCCATCCTTAGCATCTGAGTAATTCCCAGGGCCCAGCAAATGGACGAGATTTCCAGAGCCCTGAAGACAAAGGGTGACATCACAAAATATGGCCTCATTTTCCACTACGCCTGCACTGGCCAAGCAGCTGCCAAGAACAAAGGCTGCATCTTCCAATACCTCGCAAACAAATGCAGTATTGCCACAAGAAGTGATTGCTTCTCTGAGGTGCCCACAAGTATATTTGGGGAGAAGCTTCCAGAGAAAGCCAAGGAGTACCTGTCCTTCTATGAGACTAGAGAGATTGCATGAAAGAATGTGGATGCCAGAAAGGAGGCAATGGTTCAGACAGAAGTGGCTGCTAAGATTGCTAGGAAGCTGAAGAAACAGGAGAAGAAATACATGAAGAAAGCAAGCAACATCTGGCTGCGAGCACTCTCTTGTCTTCAGAAAACAGCAGCAGTACCTCTGAGCAATGCGACAAGACAGGTGAACGGCCCAAAAGAAAGCAAAAGCAAAAGCCCCAGAAGGCTCCTCAGGAGAATGGAAAGGAGATCCCATCTATCTCTGTCTCTTTTTCTCTAAACCCAAGAAAAAGAGATCTTTTTCCAAGGAGGAGCTGGTGAGTGGTGATCTTGAAGAGAAGGCTGGCAGTGGAAGCCTTCCCAAGAGGAAGAAATCTTTCCCTGAAGAAGAACCAGTTAATGATCTTGAAGAGGCAGGAAGCAGCAGTGTCCCCAAGAAAAAACAAAATTCTCTTCCAAGGAGGAGCTGCTTGCTCAGCAGCAGATCTGATGAAGCTGCTGGCAGCCAAGAGCAGCAGCTTCAAGAAAGAGAAAAAGTTCCAGAAGCTATCCCAGGAAAATCAGAATGGACATTTCCCCCTGGTGGGGACAAAATCCATGGTGACATTTCCCAACTCAATCCATCCCTTAGAGCTCAATAAAAACAAATTCACAAGAAAAAAATAATAAAATTAAAATTAAAAAGTCCTGGCGCACCTGAATGGCTCAGTCAGTTAAGCATTCAACTCTTGATTTCTGCCCAGGTCATGATCTCTGGGTCATGGGATTGAGCCGAGTCAGGCTCCACGTTAGGTGTGGAATCTGCTTAAGATTCTCACTCTCCCCCTCCACCTGTCTTCCCCCAAAAAGTCTTATGGTCAACTGCTATTCTTGCTGCACTTATGTAAACGATCAAGCCAAGGTTTTTTAAAACTAGGCTTTTCACAGACAAATACAAATTAGGCTATCTTTGGTAAACATGAGGGTGATTATATAGAGAAGATGTGTTTCAATAACACTTTTCAATAAATATTAAACTCTAGCACTGTTCATTATAAACTCACCCAGATCCCGATTCCTTCTAGTTTCCTCCAATGCCTGGCTATAACTCTCCAAACTAATGTTTTCAATTTTTCTCCCATCTTTTTGAGTTGGATTCATTTGAAAACCAAAACTGCCCTTTCTCCTAAAATCCTGCAAACAAATATGAATGACTTGATGTAAACTTTAGAGAAATCTCTAAAATCTCACATATAGGCAACCTTCCCATCTGTTGCTCTGTGGGCCTTTCAAAAAGATCACCAGAGACATTCAAACCACAGACCAGGAACATCAGACTACCACTGGCTGCTCTCACTCTATCTAAAGATGCTTCAAGCTTGACATCTAGAAAACATCTCACCTAGCTATTCTCAGACTCAAAGTGGTTTCTAATTTGATCCAATCATTAACCACTGTCTTCGTTTCCATACAAATGCCTCTTGTTTAATACCCGATGGCTTGGCCTAGCTTTGAGAACACGGCTGCATCACTGCCTCCTAATAAAATGAGTTTAACTGACCTGACCTACTGTCAGGAGTACGAGACTGGTTCAAAGAGACGGAACATCCTACCAACTCACCTTCTACTGAGTGAAGGAAAGTTTTAGAAGAGGAAACTGTAGGGGCCGAGGGCAGGCCATCCCAAGATGGCCCACTCTGGCAGGAACATTATTTTGAGTCAAAAGCAATCAAAACCCAGCACATTCAGGGAAAGCTCTCTATCTTCCCCTCAACTAACTGTCTGCTTATACCAAGAAGACAGCTACTCACAGAGATCCCCCTTCACCTAAGAAGCTTATTCGCATAAGAGGGTCACCTTTGTTTTCCAAACATCTCCTCTTACATTCCCACAAAATGGTCTCCCTCCCCGCCTTTTTTTAAATGTAGCCCTTTATTTTTTTAAAGATTTTATTTAGGGATCCCTGGGTGACACAGTGGTTTAGCGCCTGCCTTTGGCCCAGGGCGCGATCCTGGAGACCTGGGATCGAATCCCACGTCGGGCGGTGCATGGAGCCTGCTTCTCCCTCTGCCTGTGTCTCTGCCTCTCTCTCTCTCTCTCTCTCTCTCTCTCTGTGTGTGACTATCATAAATAAATAAAAGTTAAAAAAATAAATAAATAAAATAAAGATTTTATTTATTTACTTGACACAGAGAGAGGGAGCACAAGCAGCGAGAGCGGCAAGCAGAGGCAGAGGGAGAAGCAGGCTCGCCAAAAAGCAGGGAACCCCATGTGGGGCTCGATCCCAGGACCCCGGGACCATGACCAGAGCCAAAGGCAGACACTTAACTGACTGAGCCACCCAGACACCCCAGTATCCCTTCCATTAGTATTGTCAGACCCTTACCCCACTCCTGAGCTCCTATAAGCCTCGTGATGCTTGATTGTCTTTGGAATTTCATGGCTGTATGGATTCCCCCCACTTATGAAAATAAATTTGATTTATTCCTGGTAACCTATCTCATGTCCATAGCAAGAAGGACCTTGAGGGGCAGAGGAAATTCTTGCTCCCTGACATATGCAAACTTAAAAGTGTTCTGCAAATTTTACATTGTTTTACGATTTCATAGCTCATGTGATATGATTTTTCAGATATAATTTCATATCTCGTAAAATACATAGCAGATGCTCAATAAATACAAGTTGATTTATCCTTTTCAAAACCTCTGGTGGCATCTAGCAAAGAAATAAAATTGAATCTGAAATTGAAAACAACTATCTTTCATCTATGCTAATGTATAACAGTTATTCTAGCAGCTATTCCAAAAACAGACTAATGGAAATCAAATGACTTGGTAAGTTAGCCCAGTCCATTCTGACAGGGAGGATGCTAAATGGTACAGGACAGATGACTTAAAAAATGGTGTATATATATATATATATATATATATATATATATCTGGTAGAAATAATCATGGGCTGCTGGAGTTCTAAAAAAAGGAAGAAAAAGAAAAAATCTTCAAGGTTTATTGTGTGTATTAATCTTAAAATTATATAATTTTAAGAAGATTCTTAAAGCCATAATGTTGAATAGGTTTTCTATTTTAATATATTTAGAAATTATAAGTATCTTTTTTTATAAATTTATTTTTTATTGGTGTTCAATTTGCCAACATATAGAATAACTCCAAGTGCTCATCCCATCAAGTGCCCCCCCCCTCAGTGCCTGTCACCCAGTCACCCGCACCCCCCACCCACCTCCCCTTCCACCACCCCTAGTTCGTTTCCCAGATTTAGGAGTCTCTCATGTTCTGTCTCCCTTTCTGATATTTCCCACCCATTTTTTCTCCCTTCCCCTTTATGAGACCATAAAATGTTTGTCCTTCTCCGATTGACTTACTTCACTCAGCATAATACCCTCCAGTTCCATCCACGTTGAAGCAAATGGTGGGTATTTGTCATTTCTAATGGCTGAGTAATATTCCATTGTATACATAGACCACATCTTCTTTATCAACTATAAGTATCTTAATAAGATAGATTCCAAAATCTCCAATCTCCCCACTGGTGCAGAGCAGGGCAGGTTTCCTTCCATTGTTATCACTTGATTAGTGCATGTAAAAAATGGGAACCATTATCAATAATTTATATGGTTAACCCTGAAGAAAAAGGCTGAGGGAAGTTTCTAAAATGTCTCTTTCTGGTAATTGTCACTTTACTAAAAACAGACACGTTATATAAATCAATGTACTAACAAATACTAAATAATTGTTTATACTGTAACCATTTAATAAGATGAGTTTGAACTGGCTCCTGATGAAAATATAATAGTGGCATGAAAATAAGAAGTAAAGAAGAGACCCATATTGAGAAGGGAGACGGGCAGCCCTGGTGGCCCAGTGGTTTAGTGCCGCTTTCAGCCTGGGGTGTGATCCTGGAGACCCAGGATCGAGTCCCACATTGGGCTTCCTGCATGGAGCCTGCTTCTCCCTCTGCCTGTGTCTCTGCCTCTTTCTGTGTCTGTCATGAATAAATAAAATCTTTAAAAAGAGAGAGAGAGAAGGGAGAAGTAGTTAAGCCGGAAAAACTAAGGAGAGTTAGAAAACACTGAGGTTTCTGGCAGCCAAGCAAGCTAATAAAACAAATCATACCAGTTTGTTGGGATTAACAAACTTGCATAGCTATTAAATATGTTGGCAAAAGAAAAAAAGATTATCAAGCTATTTGGGCCACAGACATGCTATAAAGCATGTTGATCGGTGATGCAAGAGTTTTGCATGTCCTTTTATCAAAAAGCCTTAAGACTGAGGTGGAGATAATAAGGAGGAAGATCCTATTTACTGGATATGAACAGAAAGACTGTGTTCAAATTTTATAACTTGTCTTTTCCTGCTTCCTACTTTTCTGCTCTAAGAGAGAACTAAGCAGAGACCAGAATAACATTGAGAAATCAACCGTTCTCATGATGGTGTAGCCTTTGTCTGTGGGTAAACTTCCCCCAGAAAGTAACTGCCTGGTCACTTCTAAAATTCAGCTCTACTGGAAGGCATAAATACTTTTTTTCAGCGAATGAATTTTTAGTACAGGGTCTTCTCAGTCCACAGGTCTGATTAGATCTGCTTGACAAGACTGTGGCTGATAATGTGTCCAATGTTATCCAAGACCAACAAGAAAAATGGGCCAAATGTGTCTTGACTGTGGCAAAACACTCAAAGACAGAGGCTAGGGTGGTGTCCACACTTATTTCAAAAGAATTCCCTATGAGCTATCTAAATTACTTGTTTTGCCGGATGTCATTTTGCCAAAGGTTGCTTAAAAAGAGCTGTCGGGACTGGGGTCAGATGATGACCTTTGTTGTAAAAAGATTTAGCCCACAGAGAGTTGTGAAACCTGGATCTGTTCTAGGAATTATATTTGGCTCCTTGAGCCGTTTCCTGAAACTCTCCTAGGAGCCAGATTTAGCATGAAATGATAGGGCAAGTTCTGGAATGTGGCCAGGGCACTAGTATTAAAAGGATCTTTATCCCAACTGCAAGCTACTATAATAGGCATGGATGGAGGATGAGGAACGGCAATAATTCCCACAGGCACCTCCCTCACTCTCACTCTTTCGAAGAGAGGTTAGAAAGAAGCGATTTCAATGCAGGAGAGCTGCACTGTCTACACCAGGACTTTGACGGTATGAATTCTCTCATTGTGATTAGTCTCAGGCATGTCACATAGTCCTAACAGAGGCTAACATTCACTGGGCACTTACTACGTACCAGGCATTGTGCTAAGCCTCCTACGTGGATTACCTCGCCAGGCCCTCCCCACAAACCTCAAGTCATCTTCGTATCCCTATCTGTGATTCACTGTAATGATGGCTTTAATTCTCCACCCCTTCCTTGGTCCGCACCCTTTGCTGCGTGACTTTGCCATTCCTCACACTACAGCGCAGGTTCTGCTTCACCTGTCAATTGGGACTGGCCCCATGGCTCGCTTTGGCCAACAGAACGTAGACCTGACATGATGCCAGGTCTGCGTCTGGGCCTCAGGAGGCCTCACGTGTTCCTGCTTGCTCACTTGCACCTCTGCCATGGCTATGAGAACACACCCAGGCGAGCCAGATGAAGGAAGTGAGACAACTGGAGCAGGGCCACGTCATCCTGCTCCCCTCTGCCAAAGCCAGCCCAGACCAGCCAAACCCCAGACATGTGGGAAGCCCAGCCAAAGTAACCAGAGCTGCCCGGGGGACCACCAACTGCCTCCAGATGTACCTGCAATAACTGCTCATCGGTGAAGGCCGCTGAGGTTCTGTGATTGATCATGACACAGCATTAACGTAGCAGTAGAAACTGGTGCGCCACGTATAAACAGGAAGACAGAGGCGCCAAGATGTTAACTACCTTGCCCAAACTGATAGGAGTACAGCTGGGCTATGAGACGCTACTGCAGCTTTGCAGGAAACGGGATGCAGTTTCCATACAAGGCCAACATTTTATAACTATGTGAAAAAGCCTTTTAAAACCCAAATCATTTCGGTTTGCCTGAATTCAGACAGGCCCTCCTCAGCCCAGAACCAAAGAATGTGATCTTGACATGACAGCTAATGCCACTGAGCAGACAAACGGAAAGGGACATGTTAGCCAGAGAGAACAGCCTCGCTTTGCACGTTGTGTTGAAGGGAACTGTGTCTTTATCTGTACAAGGGCCGTCCTGAGAATAACCCTCATGAGCAGCGGCAACTGCAAGGAACAAAGAACCCCTCAGGATAAGGGCATCGCTGCAACGTGTGACACTGACTTTCGTGTGACTTCTGCCACCATTAGAGTTACGTCTCATTTACTCGACCACTGAGAGAAATGGTGAGCAGGGGAATTGGAGAACTTCAATATTTATGACAGGACATCAATCCAATTATCTTGGCCAACTAATGAGGTGAACTCCTAGTGTATGGAAGTTGCAAGTTCAAACTCCACCACCGCAATGGGGCCCATGTGGGTACTTAAGTCTCTGGCACCAGCTGCAGCAGTATGGGTTGGGAGGGGAAACCTGTTCGGGGGAGAAGAACAACTATCAGAATTGGTTACACAGAGCAGCTCAGGAAACTGGAAGATACTGTAGGTCATCGATGGCATTACTTGGGGACATGAACAATGTCTTTACCAGAAAGGGAAAAAGAAAGAAGCTACTACAGTGCAAGAGAATGTATTGAATTGTTTTACACAACTAACTAAAGTCTTAATTCTTCAGTTAATAAGGTCTAAATCTGAAGTGTAATAAAAGATTTGTTCCGCTTTAACTAGATTAACCTTCTGCATACAGAATGTTTTAATGTATAAGAAGGGACTAGTGACTTTAGCTTTGATTTCAGTATTGATCAAGATTCTTTTCTTGACCAAACCTTAGTCAGGTTCCTATAAGCCCTCTTCTTGACTAGGCCTTGACCTTGGCCCCCATCTTGTCCTTGCCAAGCCTGCATAGCCCAGTTTTAGCAAGAATCCTGGTCAGTCAGTTTAGAGACAATCTGCTACCCTTGATATCAGAGCACCCTCTGCAACTGATCAAATTCTCCATCCCCCACCCTTGATATCTGATCACACTGGCCTGCCTTCAGCAAAAGCCCCCTTATCCCTAAGGTCTCATCTTAGGGACCTCCTAAGGTCCACTGACTCCATCACTCTGCTTATTGGACATAAATCCCCACTGGTCTTTGCTCTATTCAGAGCTGAGCTCAATCTCACCCACTGTGATAGTCTTTGAATGTTTTGCAATAGTACTGAATAAGTCTTCCTTACCATTTTAACAAGTATCAGAATAATTTTTTTCTTTAACAGGATTTACCCTGTAACAAAAACATAGAAAATATGACCTACCACCAAAGCATGCCTACTGGTAGAGCTGAGATACATGAATAAGTAGAGTTTGGGGACACAGTGACTATAATGAAATAAAATGACTGGGTTTAATACACAAGGACTTAGCACATACAAAATGTTCAAATGGAAACCAACTTCACTGAATTTTCTAGAAACTATAAAGCTGAAAGATCTTTTTTTACATTAATACTTAATAAAAAATTGTTCTTTAAAGTACATGCTCACATTTCTGTGGTAACTGAAGAATTATGAACTTTTTTAAAAAGCCTTTTTTTTTTTAGGGAGGCACTTGATGGGATGATCACTGGGTGTTATACTGTATGTTGGCAAATTGAATTTAAACTTAAAAAGGGGGGGGAGACTTTTTTGATAAGAAAGCTTCCAGAGCCTTGAGTCACCATTCCAAACATCAGGGATCACTCCTCATAATGATGTATGTAGAAAATACTGGAAATTGAGCTCAGTGTATAGACTGGGCCAAAGATATACCTAGAAAAGTTGCTCTCGGATAAAATCTCTCATAGCATCTGAATCAGCTTGTTTCTTATTATTTTCCTCTTTCTTCTGAAAATTATATGAACATGAAAATACAACATCAACTGGTTGGGCTTAAGTTTTCACTATATTTGTCTTTAAAAATATTGAAGTACCAGAAGCAAAATCTATTTCAACTGTTTACTATCTCTAAAACACTAAGAAATAAACATGTGCCTTTTATTTTTATAAGATCTTAATATAAGAATAAGTAATTTCCTGATAAGGGTGAATTAATTATAAAATAAGCTACTTAGAAGTCTCCTCCTTGGGGTGCCTGGGTGGCTCAATTGGATAAGCGACCAACTCATGATTTCAGGTCAGGTCATGATCTCATGGGTCATGAGACTGAGCCCCATATTGGGCTCCATGCTCAATGTGGAGTCTGCTTGAAGATTCTCACTGCCTCTCCCTCTGCCCTTTCCCACTTGCATGCTTGCTCTCTCTCTTTCTAAAATAAATAAATCTGGGGCACTTGGGTGGCTCAGTGGTTGAGCATCTGCCTTCGGCTCAAGGCATGATCCAGGGGTCCTGGGATCGAGTCCCACATGGGGCTCCCTGTGTGGAGCCTGCTTCTTCCTCTGCCTATGTCTCTGCCTCTTTCTCTGTGTCTCTTATGAATAAATAAGAATCTTTTAAAAATAAAATAAAATAAATCTTTAAAAAAAGTTTCCTCATGACTAATTTCCTCATTCTAGACATAAAATTGGCAAAGATTTGAGTTTGTTTGTTTGTATGAGGAGCAAGGGAATAATGCACTAGTTTAAAGCTAGATTGCCTGGGCATGAACCCTACCTAAGTCAATTTTAAGCTGCTATGATTTGGGATTACTGAAACTCTTGGAGCATCAGTTTCCTCATCTGGAAGATGGGGGCAGTAAAAGCAGATATAGGACCATTATGTGTATTAAATGAGTTAACATGTTACAAGTACTTATAAAAGTACCAGATATCCAGTTAAACCTCAGTAAAAGTTAGCTACTTTATTAATAACACCAGATTTTTAAAGCATAAAACCCCTACCACTGCAGTCACACTAGGCTCATGCTAACCATCCCCCTTCCTGGCTCTTATTGGTATCTTTACCTACCCTCCATGGATACAGATACTTACCTGGGGCATTTACTGATATATTATAGATATAAATCATTAGCAATAATAAAAAAGGAAGAGGTATCTGGCTGGCTCAGTAGATAGAGTGTGCACC
This sequence comes from Vulpes vulpes, assembly GCF_048418805.1. Taxonomy (NCBI): domain Eukaryota; kingdom Metazoa; phylum Chordata; class Mammalia; order Carnivora; family Canidae; genus Vulpes; species Vulpes vulpes. Next base: position 17,873,254 of record NC_132796.1, on the reverse strand, counting down.
TCTTGATCTCAGGGTCATGAGTTTCAGCCCCATATTAGGAGTAGAGTTTATTTTAAAATTAGTAATAGAAAAAAATTAAAATAAATAAAAATAGTAATAGGGAGTAATAGGGGTGCCTAGGTGACTCAGTTGGTTGGGTATCTGACTCTTGATTTCAGCTCAGATCATGATCTCAGGGTCCTGGGATCGAGCCCCACAACACGCTCTGCACTCAGCGCGGAGTCTGCTTGTTCCTCTCTCTCTGCTCCTCCCTCACTCATGTGCTCCTGCATGCACATGTGTACTCTCTCTTTCAAATAATAAAAGTCTAAAAAATATATATTTTTAAAAAATAAAAAATAATAATTTAGTGAAAAGAAAATGGAAAAGCAAAATATCAAGTAATACTTTAGACATCCTTCCTCTTCCTCCCACAGACACACACCTAATCTTCTCCTGTCATTTAGGTCATGAACGTACAGATCAGAGTTTGTCACCATAGGATTAGAGCATCATCTCTATTTATAGTAACAATACATCATGGATTCTTTGAAGAGTCTCACTTTTATATCCTGTGTGTAACTTTTCACAAAAGCAACTTGTTAAATATTTAGCTAATATGCTATATTTTTAAATTGTACATGGTCTTCTAAATAATATTTTTAAATTTTAAAAAGGTCTCTAATAAACAAGTTCCTTGTTTTTGGTTCTGAAGACAGAGGAGAGAGAGAGAGAATATTAGTGTAGAAGACACAAAATGGTATCCCCAGGACATACTTTGTTTGGCCATCACAGTATCGACCAAGATTTAAAATATGGAAGATTTCACATAAAAATCCCTATTTCTGACTTCTCTCAAAAAAACAAAGAAACATAGTTTGGTTTGAAAACACACACACACACACACACACACACACACACACACACACACACAAACCAGAAGCCTAGCGAGGCAGGCATCCTGATGAATACAGCCTGAGCTGAATCCTGGATAGCATATTCATTCCTATTCACCACTACTGTGTCCCAGACACTAAGATCCAGAGGCAATTACCTCTCATCACTGCACTTGCCTGGTTTCTGCTGATACTTAGCCAGCTTTACTTCTGTACATCATTTAATGTTACTGCCTGTGAGGGTATTTGAGCTTAAAACCCCAGGCTTTCAGCTTGACCAAGTCCTTCACAACTTCAAGACACTGAACCCCTTTAACTTGTAGACTCCACTCCACCCAGTCTGTGAGCCAATGAGAAGCAAGACTCCCAGGTGCTAACCACAGAGTAGCATCTGGAATTTATCTCCTCCTCTACACTGTACACTAGGGAACCTGAAACATCCTCACCAAGTAGCAGCCTGACTCCAAATCCAAATCCCAGTTCCCAAGCTGTGAATCCTGGCATTGCTTGAGTCCTTCCCCACTGATGTTAGAGCCCTCCATGAAATCCAATTGGTCAGGGACCAATGATCCTGCCTTTCCAAACCTGGCTATAGCCTCACCCTTGCCCCAAGGACTAAGCACCATCACACTGAACTCAAGAGATCCCTTTTCGAGTCTTTAAAAGGGCACTGTACAATATGGTAACTACATGTCCAATACGGTAGCCACAGTGGGAAATGAACATTTGAAATGTGGCTAGTCTGAAGTGAGATATCCTGTAAGTATAAAATACACATGAGATTTCAAAGATTTAGTTTGAAATAAATCATATAAACTATCACATTAATAATTTTTATATTTATTATTTGTTGAAATAACATTTTGGATTTATTTAGTTGAACAAAATATATTAAAAATAATTTTACCTGTTTCATTTTACTTTTTTAATGAAGCTGCTAGAAAATGTAAAGTTACATAAGTGGCTCATATTCAAGATCTTTTGGATAGTTCCACTCTAGGTAACAAAGACAACTACTGTCCAAAGAGTTCTGCAACTATTCTCACTCTGCTGGCCTGTCCTGCAGCCAGTCCCACATGGGACTGTCCCACCATCAAAAGGCACAAGATTCTTCCCTATGCCTCTTTAGGGAGCTTTGTGTTGAAGAGTTCTCCTTTTTCTACATGTTATTCCCTCCCATTTCTAATTAAATCTGTAAAACTCCCATAGCTGTGTGAAAGCAAATTAGTATGAATGTGTGTGTGTGCGTGTGCGTGTGAGTGTGCACACACAGGCACATGCACATGCACACTTGCCTAAGGGAAGTAGAAAAGAAACAGGAACTTGGAATTGTGTGTTTTCCCCAGTAAAAAGGAAGAGAACCCTGGCTGGTGGGGGGCTTTCTCCTCTACAAAGGAAACCTCAAAGTGAACTGCTCTCTCCTGCCCTCTATAACAAAGGATGCCAAGCAGAGGTAGCTGGGCCAAATCTACCATTAAGAGACTACAGAAACAGACACTGAGGCGAAGCAGGATGTCCCTTGGAAGAACCTAAGTACCAGTTTCCAAAGGAAAACTAATCAGTTCAAGGGAAAAACAAAACAAAACAAAAACCAAGAAACTGGAGGCCCCCACACAGGGTTTGACAAAGTCCATTTAAATCAAAGTGAACATGGAAATTTTCAATGAGTTGAAAAACTGAAGCAGTTAATTGCACTAATGCAACAGCCTTTGGTAAACAAGGTACTGACGTCTGAGTCAACAGCCTACCCTGCTCACATGAGTTGCCAGGGTTGGGATTCTGGTGGTAACTGTTTGCAGGTAAATGAATGACGCAAAGGCCTTGCTACTCCAAGTGTGGTCCCTGGACCAGCAGCATCAGCACCATTTGGGAACTTGTTATGCAAGTTTTTGGGTCCTAACCCAGACCTAAGATAAAAGGATTCTTGGTAAAATGCAATGGGATTTTGCATTTTTATAAGAAGATCCTCATTTGATTTGTGTACACATTAAAGTCTAACAAGTACCTGAAATTTAACCTTCGAAGTGTATTCATCTGCTTAGCAATCTTTTTTGTAAATAAAACAATGGCAGCCCTCCTTTGGAGTTAGAGTCTCTGGAATTTGTCCCACTGGGGATCTTTCTGTTTTTTTCTTTGGCCTATAGTTAATAATACAGAATGTTTTTCAAATAAATCAGTGGTTCCAGGTGGTTCTTGGATGAGAGCCTTGTAACAAGGCTATAAAAAGCCAGATATTTCTCTTATAAGTTTCCAACTTAAGTATTCCCTGAGGCAAATAGCTTTCGCTTAAGGGAGGAAAACAATTTTATGTAAAATAGATGAGTATCTGTAGTATCCCACTTCCTCCATGTCCCATGTATATCAAAATAAGAGGGAAAACTGCCAAAATCAACTTTATTTTAGAATATTACACCCTAACACATGAAAAGGGGACTTTCACACCAAAACTGAGAAAAACAAATTAATCCAAATACCTTTCATATTACTTAAAATTATTCTACTGCCAAAAAAAAAAAAATACGAAAAACAAAAAGCCTCTGTTATGCTTTAATTGTTTTTATATCCTTCCCAGGGCTTATAATGTTACCACTGTGATTATCTGATAAATTCTCAATCCACTTACTCTAAGCAAAGAGTGAAATAAAACACACAATGGGAATATTGAGTATTTTGAAATAAGACACTAATTCTCCAACGGAATTATTTGCAAGAAGGGGACGTGCAGGTTCAAATAGTCTCAAACGTGGCAGAAAATTCCCCCAAAGAATAAAAAAAAATCCAGGTAAGTATACTTAGATTTGAGGTATTCCAAGGCAAACTTCAGCAAATACATGGTTATGTGTTACATATTGCAGGGGCCAAGGGCGAGCCGCCCCAAGATGGACCACTTTGGCAAGATTATTTTGAGTCAGGAGCAAACAAAACCTAGCGGATTCAGGAAAAGTTCCTTACCTCCCCCTTTAGCTGCCTAAATTTACATTGGAAAGGAGAGCCTGTACCCAAGGAAGACAGCTATTAACAGAGATTCCTCTGTACCTAAGTAGTCTCCGTGCATAGCAAGGCCACCTTCCTTTTCCAAACATCTCCTCTCACCTTCCTACAAATGCTCTCCCTTTCCTTTGTGTTCTCAGACCACTATCCATCTCCTTAGCCTCATGGTGCTAGTCTTTAAAATCTCACGTCTGGGACACCTGGGTGGTTCAGCGGTTGGGCACCTGCCTCTGGTTCAGGTCGTGATCCCAGGATCCGGGATCGAGTCCCCCATCAGGCTCCCTGCGAGGAGCCTGCTTCTCCCTCTGCCTGTGTCTCTGCCTGCCTCTGTGTCTCTCATAAATAAATAAATAAATCTTTAAAAAAAATAAAATAAAATTTCATGTCTGTATGGATTCTCCATTCACATAAAAACTAAGCTTGGTTTTGTCCTGTTCATCTGTCTCACGTAAATTTGATTCTTAGTCCACCTAAAAGGACCTTGAGGGTCACCTGGGTGGCGGTTGGTTAATCATCAGATTCTTGATTTGGGCTCAGGTCATGACCTCAGGGTCATGAAATCAAGCCCTGCAACCGCTCCCTGCTGAGCAGGGAGTCTGCTTGAAATTCTCTCCTCCCTCTTCCCCTCCCTCCACTCACATGTGCGCATATGTACTCTCTCAAATAAATAAAATCTTTAAAAAAAAGAAGGATCTTGAAGGGCAGATGAAATTCTTCCATCCCAACAGTATTAACACATAATACCAAACAGTTCATACTATTTACCAGCACATAATACCAACTATTTCAACTATCATGATATAACTGACTTTATGTGTTTGCCTTTAAAATCAGTGTTTGTTGACCACCTGCATCCAAGCTGCTCATATATTCGAATCTGAATGGCTATAATGGCTCATTATTAATGAAATATACCTAATGTATACCTCTTTGACATACTGATTATTTGGGGCTGATTGTTTTTGAGAAGCTACAAACAAAGGAATCTCTCAAAACAGAGTCGAAGTTACCCTTTTGTGAGAGAAATTAGCATTTAGGAGGGAAATTTCCATTGTAAGAGTATCTTCCTCCCTGTATCAGGAAAAGGAGGATGAATCTCATCTCTAGAAACTTTGATCAATGGAGAAGAGCATGGACTTGAATCTGCAGAGTAACCTTACCTTTGTCTATGGTGCTTTTCCTGGTAACCTCCCAACACTGGCCTGCTCACCCCTGTGCCCACATCTTCTCATCTTCTTTTTCCTTAGCTGGGGATGGTAATTAAGGTGGTGTGGGCCATTTCTGGGAGTTCCTCAGTTTTCCTGGGTCTCTCCCTTATATACAGGAGGTATGCACATTTATTAAACTTGTTTTTCTCTCATTAATCTGTGCTTTATCACAGTGGGATCTCAAGAACCTAGAAGAGGGGATGCCTGGGTGGCTCAGCAGTTGAGGGTCTGCCTCCAGTTCAGGGCATGATCCTGGGTCTAGGGATCGAGTCCCACATCAGGCTCCTTGTGAGGAGCCTGCTTCTCCCTCTGTCTATGTCTCCACCTCTCTCTCTCTCTCTCTGTATCTCTCATGAATAAATAAATAAAATATTTTTTAAAAGAACCTAGAAGAGTAGAGGGATATTATTTTTTCCTACCCTACATTAGTTAATTGTGCCTAGATATTTTGCTTCATGGCATTTGTAAACTATAACTCATTGCAAAGAAAATACACACCAAAAACTCCCCACCATAGCTAAATCCCAAGCTCTGATTCAAAATTCACCCTCTCCTCCAGTGCAGTTGAAAAAAATGAAGAACAACACACTGGTGAAGGTTGAGGAGTCCTGTAATTCATGACCTCCAACTTCATCTAGACCATTACTGTCTCTGGACAACCATGCTTCCTCAGTTTACTTACTCTCCCACTGCCCTGGACAACTATTTCACACCTTCTCCTTTCTCTTCCAACCTTGAACCCCAACCTCTGTCCTCAAGTCAAGACTCATACACTACTGCCTCCCTGACATCTCCAACTGGAAGTCTGATAACCTCTCAAATTCAACATGGCCACAACTAACTTCCTGATCTCTCCCAAATCCAAATCTGGTTTCCCACAGCATTCCTCTTCTCAGTTAACAGCAACTCCATGCTTCCACTGAAATCAGACTCAAAGCTCTTATTCTCAGATCCCTCACTAAATCTGTCAGCAAATTATGTTGGTTCTACTTCAGAATGTATTCAGAATCCAACCCCTTTTCACAACTTCCAGGGCTACCACCTGGTCCAAGCCATCATCATCTGTCATCTGGTTCCTCCAATTGTCTTTTTTTTTTAAAGTAGGCTCCATGCCCAGCGTGGAGTCCAATGTGGGGCTTAAACTCACAACCCTGAGATCAAGACCTGAGCTAAGATCGGGAGTCAGACACTTAACCAACTTAGCCACCCAGGCCCCCCTTTCTTTCAACAGTCTTCTAATTAGTCTCCCTGCTTCTGTCCTTGACTCCCCGTAGTCTCTTCTCAGCATAGCAGCAGGGTGATCCTTTTAATATAAGTCAAGTCACATCAGGCTTCTGCTCAAAAGCCTGCATTAGCTCTCCACTGCTCTCAGGATAAAAGCCCACAATGGCCCATAAAACCTTACAGAACGCCACCATTCCTATTACTGCTCTCACTGCAGCACCTACTTCTTACCCCCACTCACTCTGCTCCAGCCACATGGACCTCCCTGCTATTGCTTAAGCACACCAAGGCCCCTCCCAGCCATAGAACCTCGCTATTCCTTTGGCCTGGAACACTCTTTCCACAGATAGCTGCCATATCTAATTCTCTCACATCCTTCAAATCTTTGCCAAATATCATCCTCACAATGAAGCTTTCCTTGACCACCCTATTTAATCCTACAACCTGCCCCACACACCTTCACCTTACAGCACTCCCAATTCCTCTCTACTCTGATCTCCTTTTTCTTTTTTCCAGGGTCCTTACAACATGCTTGCCTGTCCCCCCACCCATCAGAATATCAACTCAATGAGGTCGGAGATCTTTGCTCTGTTCTCAGCTGTGTCCCTAGTGCCTGGCATATAACAGGTGTTCAACAAGTGCTTGTTGAATAAATGAATGAAACTAAATCTCATGTTTTATTGATACATCTGGTTGGGCCATTATTGCCATTACAGCAACTACAAATCATAATAGATCATAGGTAAAGGAAATCTTATTACACTGCTCATTCCATTTTTGTAAATGCTCAGGAATTTCCAAAATAAAAGGATTTTTTAGGTTAACAAAAAAAAAAAAATAAACACAGAGCATTGTCTCTGAAATACGTGTCACACTTCTGAAGTTTCCAGAAAACAGCATAAGTAGGAAAAAACCCTGCATTTTATTTCTATCTCTAAACCATTTAATAGTTGTTAAATATATTACAAATTACTTCATCTCTTGGTCTCCAGTTTCCTCATCTCTCAAACAAAGAGGTCTGACTAGAAAACCTCTACCCTTTGTAATGACAACAGTCTAATATCTAATCATAAAATTATCAAGACCCTCTTTGTTCCTAAGCGTTGACTTCACACATTTAACTTCTACAGGAGAAATTCAGACTCTATGTGACATGATTTCATGCTTTTCTCATTTCTAACTTGTCTTAATTTAAATGACTATATTCTAGGTTTGAGTTTGTAGTTAATATTGTACTGCAGGGATTCCTCTCTGAAGCCAAATTATTATCTATCTAGATTGATGGTTTCAAGAGCTAGAAGGCTGCTATTGGCCTGCTGGCCGTGCCCATGCCAGACCTGGCAGCCCGCCATGGCTCTTACCAGCTGGGAAGCCGCACTTACCATCTCCTTCTTGTCTTCCTGGAAGTGTACATCCACAAACATTTTTCCCACGACATAAGGGAGGGCACTCTCGATAAAGTTTACACATTTGTCCCATTGAGGCAACAAAGTTGTGGTCCCCTGAATTACCTGTGGGAGATAATTGATCTAGATTGAGTTTCACTGGGGTAAAACCTATGGCTAAAAAAAATTCACACAACCTGAAGAAAACAGGCTAAAAAAACATTGCATACCCCAACCCATATATATGTGTCAGATGGTAGGGCCGACTGTGAAATCTGTCCTAATTCTGATTGTTCCTTGTTACCTTTAAAACTGAATGAAAATATTCTGATGGTGGAAAAGTATGTATTTATCCTTTCCTTTCAGTTTTCCCCATTAAATGAATGATTAGGACAATGGCATAGCGTTTCTACAGTTAGCCGGGAAATGAGTGGATGCTGTCCAAGTGTCTAGATAGTCTTTAAATATCTATTGGGAACTGAAGTTCCACTAGGAAAGGTCTAGTATCAAAGTGCATGCCCAGAGAAGGTTTCTTTGCTCTGGGTAGTACACTTCCAAGTCCAGAAACAACATGGTGCACTGTGAACAACCCAAGAAGCCTATTTACATCATAATGTAGCAAAGGACACACAAATAACCAAATACGAGATGCCTGGGTAGCTCAGCGATTGAGTGTCTGCCTTTAGCGCAGGGCGATCCTGGAATCCAGGATCAAGTCCCCACATCAGGCTCCTTGCATAGAGCCTGCTTTTCTCTCAGCCTGTGTCTCTGCCTCTCTCTCTCTCTCTCTCTCTGCATCTCTCATGAATAAATAAAATCTTAAAAAAAAAAAGTAACCACGTAAAAAACAGATGTAAATGTTTTCCCCATCTGTCCCAATTAAGCCATTACAAAAAAAACACAAACAAGGAGGTTCCAAAGCAGGACTTGGAAGGCTCAAAGGTTTACTCTTGGTGATGAAAGTAAAGAAGTAAATGGCGTCTAAAATGCCCTTGGAGGATGGAAGTTGAGAGCTCAAAGTGCAAACTGGAGGCAAGCAGCAAAGAAGAGGGACCTGAGCATGGTGCGGGGGGTGGGGGGTGCTGCTTGCACTGCGGCAGACCTGGACTGCTGGCACAGTGCAAATGGGCTCCACACTTAAATTCATCTGTGCTTCCTTCCCCCGCTTTCTGGCAACACGACCTCTTCTCAGACATAAGGAATCAATCTATTTTTTAAATCTCTAGAGAAAGAGATCCTACAACTGGCTTTGGCAATTCAATGTTATATTTAGCTCTTTACACTCAAGAAACATCTCCTCATACCTAACCTTCCAATTTTCACACACTACTTACACCATTCTCTCCTATTCTCTTCACAGTAGGGTTGAAAAGCAGCTGGGTACTATCTTTTATGTGATCCAGAGGAGTTTAAAAATATACACGCACATATATAAGTATATATGTAACATATAACATATGTTATATGTATAAAATCTACTTGTTTTGTAGCTTAACCCTTTGATATGACCTCAATAAATATAGCTGTTTTATACTGTTCTCTGTAAAGCTCAATAATCTAATGATTTTGAGGGCCAAAATATATTCAAAATAACTGTGTTACCCACCAAAAATTCCTGTACTCACCTGTTTCTCTAATAACCAAAACATCTGTTAAATGAAAGTACCGTTATAAAACTTGTCATTCACTTCTAATTGAGAGAAAAATAAATTGTAAATACATTTAAAATGAAAAAAAAAACAAAATCATTAGGTCCTCTATTAATGGGAGAATTATTCAGACAAAAGCTTGTGAAACAAAGCCAAATAACACCTGTGTAAGTGAGGGAGCGAAGATCAAAGAACCAGGTGAAGGGAAGAGAAGCAAAGTATTTCAGGCAGTTGAGCCAGGTCCCCAGGGAGACTAAGTTTAGGCCTCTTCAGCCTAGCAGAATTAGGATAAATTCAAAGACTGAATGAAAGTCGAGATAAAGTTAAAGACCAAATTCTATCCCTAAATTAAACATGAAACTTTACCATCTAATACATATATCATGCATATTTTGAATATTCTGAATCCTGAAAATGAAAAATAGTTACAAATATATCACTAAGATACATTAAAACTGTGATGACAGTGACCCAGTTAAAAACATTGGGGAAAATGGGAATAAGTTGATAAGAGGGAGCAAATGCAACAGGATAGTCCCAAATATTGCCCCAAATATCTTTATATGCCCTCATCAAAGTACAGTTTGAGTGTAATTTACAGTACATAAGATTTAACTTAATAAAAAGAAATAAATTAAAAAAATTAGAGCATGGGCTGCAAAACTCCCTCTGTCCCATCCATAAAGGTGATTTTTATTGGATTAGTTAATATACAGACTGTTTCGGCATGTAAAGATATCCAGTGATGTAACATTGCAATCTTCTTCAATCTTACCCGTGAGAATTCGAGCCACCTATACTGAAAGCGCCTGCTAAGGTTTGGAATTCTGGAATAAACCATCCTCCACACCAAATAGTTGGCAATGGTCCTGTTAGCAAAGAGAAATGCACATTTATTACAATTAGGTTGATATCCGATACTCTGCAGAGCACCTTGGGGAAAAGTGTTGGCAAAGCTCCATGGAGGGACCCCCTGCTCATACAAAACTGCAGAACTTGCACTTGAGAAATGACATAAGATGATACGATGTCAATAAGCTCAACCGAAATTGGCTTTTCACCACTTAATACAGATAGATGAAATGACGATTCCAGCCTGAGGCCTCAGTGTGAAAGTTTTGCTTCCCCTCTCAGGGCATGGAATCCACTGTTGCCTAGTTCTTTATGTCTAGAAACTGTCCATACCCTGGAATTATCAGGCGATTTCATAAAATGCAGATGAATTCTTACTTTTGGAAACAAACAGCAATATATTGGCCAATATCAATTATGTAGACTTGCACCTTGGTTCCGTACTTATATGAGCTTGAGCTTCTCATTTAAACTTGCTGATTTGATCTTTTCTTGTCAGACAACAAACAAGAATGATCCCTACCTTATAGGGTGGTTACTCTGAAGTTAAAATAAATAACAAAACCCTTGATAAAGGGTAAATTCCAGATTTTTTAAATTGTCATTAACTTCCAAACGTGTGAATAACCCCATACACTCATGTAGTGCCCATAACAGATATTGTTAAAAATCCATTACATTTTGTTAACTGTAACCTTTTTCCTTTTTTTATTTTTTTAAAGATTTTTATTTATTTATTCATGAGAGACAGAGAGAGAGAGAGGCAGAGACACAGGCAGAGGGAGAAGCAGGCTCCATGCAGGGAGCCTGATGTGGGACTCAATCCTGGGATTCCAGGATCATGCCCTGAGCCGAAGGCAGGCACTTAACCACTGAGCCACCCAGGGATCCCTGCCTTTTTCTACAAGCAAAAGATGCCCTGACCTCAGAAGGAAGTGTGATCTAATTTCTAACTCAATAGTGATGATGAATTTTTAATGACCCACCCCCTCCCAGTTGCACCATTACCATGGTAACTAATAACACACATTCCTGCAATGACTCTTGGGTCATCCGGCCATGTAAGATCCATGTGACACGATGATGGTATCTGGCCCATTAAGAACAACCAACTCTCTCATTTGCATGGTGCTCTAACCCAGGGGATGTGCACTCTCAGCAATTAAATACATTCCAGTACATACACCCAGCATTTATATAGTTATTTTAACTTATATGGAGAGTTAACAAAGTACTTACATATCAAGAATGCTTTTAACAAATATAGAAATAGGAGTTTCAAAAGATAAAATGAAATAAAGGTATTTTCCAAAGTTCAAACACTATTAGTTAATTCTTCAAAACACATTGTCCACAGAGGATGAGGTTACTACAACAATAACAGTGGATACAAATCCCCATTTCGTAGAGTGTTCTCGACTATTTCAAGACATTTTGAACATATTTTTGTCAGATCTGGTTAGACCACCATTGTTTTTCACCTTGTCAACTGGCTAACCAAGATAGCATACCAGACTGGGAGAAGGCTCACTTCTGCCATTTTTTCCTGATGTTCAGTTTGTTCTTACGTTATTAGTAATAGCTTCAATTTCGGTTTCTGTGGAAGAATTTTTTAAGCCACTTGTCCATTTTGTGGGGGTTAAACCACTTAATTCATAAATCTACAGTTATATAGTAAATGGCTGGAAATTATTTTTTAAGTATATCAACTGAAAACAAAACAGTGAGAGTGACAGCACCCATCCCCTCATGTGTGTCATACAGATCAAATGAAGGGTCCATGACCATCTATATAGGATTCAACAAAGCCTCATTCCTTTTTTCACTGGAAAAAATAAAGATCTATAAAAATTCTAAAATTTTCTTCTCAGACTCAGTGAATCATGTGGTGGTATGCACACCTCTCCTCAAGACCACCACTCTCATCAGCAAAGGCTAGTTCTCTTTTCAGGCTACTATAATAAATATGTGGTTGTAGGTCATTCCTTTGGATCTTCTGAGTTCATAGTCAGTGGATCTCCAACTTAGTAGGATCACTTGAGGAGTTTAAAAAGTCCAGATAAATGCCCAGGCCACTCCAGAGCAATTAGATCAGAATCTCTAGGATGGGACCCAGCATAAATACTGGGGTTTTTTTTTTTTTTCAATTTCCCCCAGCTAAGTCTAACATGCAAACAAGTTGGAGAACCAGTGTAATAAGCAATGGAGGGTAGACCACATAGAAGCGGGTCTAAAGGCTCTGTGCTTTTTCCCTAAGCTACACAGTGATAAATTAATGCCTCTAATTCAGCAAAGATTTCCCAGCCAGTCAAAAGTCCCCAAATGCTTCATGGAAATATGTGGGTACGAACAAAGAATAGTGTGTGAGGCCTTCGTGGGCAAGGCATTACTAAGACGATAGCAAAACAAGACCTCTGAGAGCTGGAAGATGGAATGCGGGGAAGCTCGCACAGCAAGACAATGGCACTGATGAGCTGCTCCAGTGTGTTATAAATATACTGACAGAACGCTGGGGAGCACAGCTTTGGAGTGCTAATATTACCAAGCCAGAAACAGATCTGACCATAATGAGTGAATCACTGCCACTTAATGCTCAGATATATCAAAAAACAAAACAAAAATCATATTCAGCAATAGTCCTTGAAAATAACACATAATATCTTTTTTTTCAGAAAGCATTTTCAGCAGTATGGTAATTTCCCCAAATGGCAATAAATAAAGCAGAGGAAGGCAAAACATCTCAGGAGAGAACCCACCATTAAGAGAGCAACGTGAAATCATTTCCCAAAGCCTCTGGGAAGTTTTTTTTTTTTTTTCTTTAAAGAAACCCTTGCTGCCCCTTGTCAATTAGTGACAGCTTACGTTTGTTTGCGATTCAAGAGATCATTAAGTACCTTTTTTTGATGCTCATGACAATGCCATGGGATGGTTATTATTATCCTCATTATCAGGTGAGGAAAACGAAGGTCAGAGTTCAAGGGACTTGCAAGTATGTGGCAAATCCAGAACATTTGGTCTTCAGATTCCAGAGCTTGCATATGCTCCTTTACGTCAAACTACCTGAGGAAAGCCAAAAAGGTTCTCCTCAAAGGTTCCCAAAGCTAAAGAGATCTTCCTAAATCTTAGAGACTACTCAATGGTACATCTAAGGCAGTGGTCCCCAAAGTGTGTCCCTGAACCAGCAGCTTCAGCAACACCTGAGAACTTGTTAGAAAATTCCTAGGCCTCACCCCAGATCTAATCAATCAGAACTATGAGATTGGACTCAGCAGTCAATTTTAACGAGCCCTTCAGGGAATGCTGATGCTTGTCAGGTTTGAGAACCACTGGTGTAGGAAAACTCTATCTCCTTTCTACACACACAGCTAAACTAGGAATTTCTAAATCCCAGATCAGGGCTTCTTAAACTTTAGTGTGTATGTGAATCCCCTGAGGATCTTACCAAATGGCAGATTAGGATTCAGTAGGTCTGGAGTGGAGCGTGATTTCTGCATTTCTAGCAAGCTCTCAAGCCAGGCCTATACTAGTCTCCATGGGTCATACTTTGAACATAAAAAAGACCCAGATCACCCTCAGCAGCACTGCACTCTGTAACAGGTCCATGTAACAGCACATTTTTCAGGTAAGCCTCTAGGAGTGTATGTCTAACAAGAATCACCTCACTTTAATGTACACTGTGCTTGCTTTATATTAAAATAAAACTGAAGACAGAAAAGATCACAGAGGCTTGGTAAAATGTCCGAGGGTTTGCTTTAGGCCACGCCACTTAAAAAAAAAAAGTACTGATGTAGATGATCTGCACAAGGCCAGGCCCTGGCAGGAAGAAGACCCCAAGCAAAATCTGCCTACCCTCACCCTTCCTCAGCCTCTCCCATCCTCCCATTTTGCTCCTCAGACCAAATCAGACTATCAGAGGCATCTGGAAGTCAGGAGAGGGGGAAGAGCTGAGGAGAGGATGGAAAGGGAGCATCTAAAGCACCTCCCAACCAGGGACATGCTAGTAAATGTTTCACAACTGGCTTTCCAAGGGGGGGTGGGGGGACAAGCAAATGTGATTGTAGCATTAGCCCATTTCCATGGCGTGAATATTCCCATTTCAAACGGTTCACATGAGATCACTCAACAGGGAGTTCGGAAGGGACATGCATAACTTGAGGAGCAGGGCCTATCACTGCGTCTCACAGGCCAACTCCTCCTGGGCACAGGCGGCCTCCAGCTTGTGCCTCCAAATGGCCCTGCCTGGCCACCCTCTGTCTGCAACTGCAGGGGCCGATGCAGTCTCTGCAACCACCTCGGCTCTCATTGCTCTAGTTTTGTGCCCTGCACCGCCACCTGCCAGGGGGTCAGGGCCACTGCCCCCACAAGAAAAGCCAGCTATCACCAGGCAGCGGCCACGGCACAAGACGGGGAGCAGAGGTCAAGCGATGAGCAGCTGCTACCAACCAACCCAGGACGGTTCTGTAACCTTGGAAAGGTCAGAGGAACTATCTGCAAAACTAGCTGTGAAATGTCGGAAAGGGGTCTCTTTTCCATACAGGCACATGCGTGCAAGAGACAGGTTGTAGAAATGAGGGTGACTCAGCTTAATCTCAGCCGCACTCCCCTCTTCAAGGCATGTCCTGGGGCAGTCACTCTACCTCAGCTGCTTCATCTAGGAAGTGGGAACAACAGTGGTTTTCTTGTTTTAAAGACCATAGGTAACTGTTAGCCATAATGGTGATTAACATGAGTAGGTCTTCAAACCCAGTGAGCCCCCCCAAAAAAAACTAGCTGAAAGATTCCCCTGGGGTGCTTGTTAAAATTCAGATTGCAGCGCCTCACCCCAGAACTACAGTTTCCGCCTCTATGGAGGAGGGGCCTTGGAATCAGTATTTTTACCAAGGGCCTGAGGTGGTGCTGCTGGCATTACTGGTCCATGGAGCACACTTTGTTGCTTCCGTTTTTTTTTTTTTTTAAGTTTTATTTAAATTCTAGTCAGTTGACATAGAGTGTAATATTGGCACAGAGCACACTCTGAAGAGCAAGGCTCTACCCCCACACATACACTTATCT
Source organism: Vulpes vulpes (assembly GCF_048418805.1). Lineage (NCBI taxonomy): Eukaryota > Metazoa > Chordata > Mammalia > Carnivora > Canidae > Vulpes > Vulpes vulpes. Next base: position 17,858,018 of record NC_132796.1, on the reverse strand, counting down.
ACCTCTAGAGTCAATTTTCACTTAGAAAATTTTTATAGAATCACTGCTTATCCCCAAATGGTAGAATTTTAAGTAAATTTATTATTTCTTCTCTTTTCTGTGTGCTTTCCACAATGAACATGTATTGCTTTCATCATAAAATATCATTTTAAAAGGAAAAGCAGCTCTTTAAGTGTTACCATAGGTAGGGATGGATGCTACATTTTATTTCTAGGACTATTGCAGGAGTTTTTTTTTTTTTTTATTTTAAACACAACTCCCGGCAAGATAGCCCTAAGTCCAAATACGAAAATGTGGTTTTTAATTATGGTCTGGCAACTAGCGTAGTAAACTGCCTCTGTAAAGCTACTTGACCTTTCTGTGCTTCATTTTCTGTAGGCAAATCTGAATGGCTTCATGAAGATGTAAAATTCTCTTTCGTGGGCATTTTTAGGATCCTCTTGTTTGTAGTGCTTAAGTAGCAAAGCAACCAATTCTAATACATTCTTTAAAATAAGAAAAACCACAGGGTGCCTGGGTGGCTCAGTCCCTTGAGCATCTGCCTTCTGCTCAGGTCCTGATCCCTGGGCTCCAGGATTGAGCCTCTCCACAGGGAGTCTGCTTCTCCCTCTGCCCCTCCCCCCATTACTGCTTTCTTTCTCCCTCACCTGCTCACTCTCTCTGAATAAATAAAACTCTTTTTAAAATAATAATAAATAAATAAAATAAGTAAAATCAGAGGTGCCTGGGTGGCTCAGTCGGTTACGGTTAAGCAGTTAAGCCTCTGACTCTTGATTTTGGCTCAGGTCCTGATCTCAGGGTGGTGGGATTCTGTGCTCTGTGCAGAACCTGCTTGTCCCTCTCCCTCTTCTCCTCCCCTTGCCACCAGCCCCACTTGTGCTCCCCTTCTCTCTCAAATAAATAGATAAAATCTTCAAACAAGTGAAAAATAAGAAAAAACAGTTCCTGAAATTGTTTCATCAGTACAATTTTCCCACGGCCCCAGAGTACTCTTATCCAACACAGGAACTTCAGTATATTGCAACAAAGTGACTTATTGGCTAAAAAGAAACGGGGGGGGGGGGGGGGAGACCAGCAAAGGACCAAGAATGAACTGGAAAAAAAAGAGATGTTCATACAGAAATCTCAGAAAATAACATCATTATATAACTAGTTCCTTAGAGTGGGAAACAATTTAGGCTTTCAGAGAGAAAAATATGAAGACCAGAAATAAGGGGCCAAAACACTGTGTATTTGCTGCTATCACAGCAAGTAAATGACAGCAGACGATGATTTTAGCCAATTTGTCACAAAGGGCACCACGATTTTCCCCCGAAGACTCTTTTGAGGTAACTTTCTTTAACAACAGTTCTCCAAGGATGTGAGAGGGAAGGCCTTATAATTGAAAAGGAAAAACAAAAGTCACAGTAAAATGCACAAGAAAGCTCTTACTTCTTCCTCTCCGAGCCTAATATCCTAAATAAATCCTTAAAGTACTGCGGGACACGGACGACCACGTTCTCTGAGGGGCCAATGTCTTTCAGGCCTGGGTAGAGTCTGGTATCGATGACCTTCTTGATATAGCCCAGCCAGTCAAACTGAGGAGAGAAGGACAAACACAGTGAGGAAACATCTGCTGGGCAGCGAGCAAGGAGAAAGGCAAGTAGAGGTGGCTGGACATACGCCACTGCTTGTCATTTCTGGCCAAACACTTAGAGACGTCACTGCTCAAATCTAGAAAAGAAATGACTTGTCACTGCTGCCCAGACCTACGACCTGCATCACAGACTTCCTGTGCCCGTGCCTTCTGTACCATCTGCCCCCCAACAGCACACTCCCTCCTGCCCTCCGCAGCACTCCCCCCTCCACCCCGCTCCCCTTCATTCTCTCCCTTTCCCCCCCATTCTCCTTCCTCCCACTTCCCTCCCTCTGGTGCTTGCCCTCACCCGCCCCTCGACCCCCTGCACTCATTCACTCACCTATACACACAGATGCCCCAGTACAGGGGACACTACTGGTCCCCACTCTGGGGCAGCTTTTCTTACGCAGGGGAAAACTAGGAGCAACAAAGAGGAATATGCGACCCCTCCCCCAGAGCATCAGTCTCTTGGCAGTTTTTAACTGGCTACCCCAAAGTCATTTCCAGCCTTTTTCTTCTTTTTTCCTCCCTTGCCTGCATCCACTATTAAAATGGAAAACCAGTCACTCACTTGCAGCTTCCCCTGTAGGCAGGGATGGCCACAGGGCCCCAATCCTACTCTAGACAGAAAGGGAAGACATCTAAGAATATGCTGGAAAGGCTTTGGGGTTTTTCCTGGTACAAGAGACAGACAGGACTATCACTGGCCCTTCCCTTTCTTCCTGGTTGATGGCAGATGTGATATGGGGAGCTGCGGAAACCACCATACAACCCTGAGTCATCAAACAGGAAGCCAAAAAGCCAACACACTGAAGAGAGTGGAGTGGAAAGGATGAGAACCTGAGTCTCTGACACCACAAACAGCAAAAGCAACACCCACAGCCACCTACAGCTAGACTTTTGTTATGTTAGAAAATGGGCTTCAAGTTTCTAAGCCACTCTTGGAAAGGTTCTCTGTTCCCTACAGGAGAAAGTATCCTAATGCACAGACAATGGATATTTTCTGTGGAGACTGACAAACATGATGATAACCAACCAGTAAGAGTGACAGTCGGTTTTCCACAGGCAAAAATTTACACACGGATGACAGACGATCACTTGTAAAATGACCAGTTAAGATAACATTTCCTAGATCATTTTCACCAACCTGGGGAATCATAGCACTCAGCTGGGAAATGTTCATTTTGTTGTACATGGCCTCACTGGTTCGGTTTTCATGTGGAATCATTATCTGTTGGAAAGAGGCTTTGGTTATTTTTTTTTCAAATGAACCACTTCTTGATGCATGACTACTTTCTCTTTGTGCCAAAACATCTGCCTAGTATCATAAAGTTCTTCAAGATTTTGAACTTGAGAGAGACGGGACAAGTTCACAGGACAGTGCTGAACTTGAGAGAGAGAGAGAAAAAAAAAGACATCACTTTAGACAAAATTAAGATTAGGACAAATAAAAAGAACCTTTCCTGTCTTGTTCAGTGTGAAAAACACTGCCCTCAGTACAAAAATAACTTTCTAAATCCCTTCCTCACCTATAATGTGGATGGACAAAAATCTATTACGGGCTCAGGTCTGACAGCCAAAGTGAGATTAGGCAACTGAGACAAACATCCCACCTTCACCGTCTTTGGTATCCAGATAATGACCCTAATAGCTCAGGAACCACGGGCCATCCCTTCATCCCTTGGGGCACATTTTCACTAAAGAGCACTAGACTATCTGGATACCACTGCCAACTGTGATCATTCTGTCAACAGCTGATTACCTCCCCTCCCCTCTTCCCTCTGCTTTCTCTGGCCTTGAGACACCACCCCTCCCACCCCCCACCCCCATCACCACTGCTCGGGGAATGAGTCCCGTTCCCACTCGAATACATATTTCCAAGTCTGCATCTCCAGCCTTGACTCCTGACGCTCTTTCTAATCCCAATATCCATGCTCTTGGCCACTGTGCCAACACCAAATCTAAGCGATGCTGATTCTAGGAAAAGGAGCGATGATTATCTTCCTCAAGGGCCATCTTAATCACTTCCATGGATAGCAAGTAGCTCCCCATACCCCTAAATCACACCGTACTTTTAAGGCCCTCTGTCATCTGATTCCCTTCCATTAAACTTGCCACCTTCTACCTCACACCTCACACAGGACTCTCCTACGCTGGCTCCCATCGGCCATCAATGCTCCCAGAGTTTGAACTATGATTCAAGACTTTGCCCAAGATTCATTTTCTCTGTCGAGCCTTTCCAATTAAACTGTACTTGGCTCCACTCACAAGGGCCACTCCATCAACATGACCGCCCCTTGTGCACACTTCTTTCTAGCTGGCATTGATCAAATGCACACTTCCATGGCTGTATTTACAAGGACCTTTTTGTGCTTCGCTAGGTTGTCCTGTCTCTCTCTAGCTTCAGAAAGTTTCCCTGGCACTATGTGTTCCACAATTTTCAATGACCTCGGGGTGTAAAGGATGGAGGTAAGAGTTAACCAGTTGGCCAAAAATCCAAGCACCACAGATTTTTCAAGACAAAAGCACACAGGGCTGAGTAATAGACATCTGCCCCCGTTTTCTAAAGGCTTCAGTGCCCTCAGCTTCTCCCCCTCACCCTACACAGGAGAGACTTCATGAATCTTACTAACAGCCTCCTGGCTCTATCTGAATCATTGCCTCAGAGAATGTCCACACTCCTCCCTCCCTCTACTAGGGCTCACAGCCCCGAATTGAAGCCCTTTGGCCTCAGAGCTGTTTTCAGCTCTCTGCCAACTACTTCCCCCCACCCCATGGATTTGTCACTTCATTTAGCCTCTCAACAATTCCCAGTCTTGCCTCAGCCCAGCTGTTTTTAGTTCCCTTTTTGGTCCGAATCCCTTGGCCTTCCCCTGCTATATCAGAGCTTCGGTCCAAATTAGAGCTCTGGGTCTCCTATTTGCCTGCGAAGGGAATCCAGATGGCCTCTAGACATGGCTTAGAGGCCCAGTCTTTGCCTCCAGAACATCTGCAGCAGTGTTCACACAGTCTTCAAAGGTGACATGCACGAATGAACTTTCTGCTCGGCAAGTAGGAGTTTGGATAGAGGTATGTATGTACATCACTGCAGCTGAGAGAAACTAATTCCTCCTGACCCTCATCAATCATTCCTACTCCATACCTCAACACCCTACCACCACTCTGCCAAACACAAAACCACCCAACACCTGGACTCACATGCAACGAAGGATTTTTACCAAATTCTGTTAGAAAAGACTACCAGCCCATATGCAAGACTTTCTTGATAAAAGTATCATTTTTTTCCCACCACAAGGTATCCCCACAAGCAGATTTCACATTTGTTCTCTCTGGTCCTGAGAATGTATAGGGATTTTATACTTTGGTTCTTCTACAAAAGAAGGGATATTCTGAACAAAGGGACCCAGTGAGTATTTCTCATTATTCTCCCTCAAGTTTACTTCTTAGATCTCTACCATGAGCCTGAACTCAAGACGACTTACAGACTTCCCAAAGCCCCGACCTTAGCTCATACTGCCCCTGAGGGGGGAGTATAAAGAGGAAACTAGATTAAAAATGACCTTCCACTCTAGCCAAATCAATATGGATTTAGTAACTAACTGTTTAGGAACCACACAGAAGGTTTTTTAGGAAAATAGAATCAAAGGGTGTCCCTGATGCTGCTCTCTGGCCACAGCCTATGGACCTTCTCCCTGTTACTGCCCAGGGGGACATTCTGAGTTCTACAGGACAATGCCACAGAATGCAATTTATATATATATTTTCACTCAGGATATATTTCTTTTAAAATAAGGAAAAGAAAGAAGGTGATTTTCCATGAAGACTTACCTCGGCTATCTTACTTTCCAGTCTAAGCACTGATTTCATGTCATGCTCCGCTCGGGAGCTATTAGCTCCCAAAAGCACAGCCGTATCCACCATGAACTTGTAAAGGGCATCCCGATACTATAAGAGATAAAGAAGCAAGTGACCATGACAAGAACCTATTAGAAAGTATGTTCAGGGACAGAGAAGAGCAACAACAGCAGGTGGAAATAAACGCTCTTGGTTTCCACTCTATACTCAAAGTATGGTTCAGGCATCAGGCAAAGCCACCCGCCCGCCTCCACTTTGGGAGAAAGAGGAGTGCCAGCTACTTGGGTATTGTTTCCATGACAGACAGACACCAGCCACCAAGGATCAAGAGAACTAGTTTTCTGGCAACCAGTGATCTTATAGATACATGAACGTCACCAAATGAGCCCAGAACAGAAAGTTAAAGGTCAGACTCCTCTTTCCAGGCAAGTGAGGTTTTAATAAAATAATGGGAAAGAACTGTTGCTAAAAGCAGGAGGCATGATCCATGAAGACTAGTGGAAACTGTGATTTATTCTCCTCCAGCTCAATCTACCCACCTTCACACAAAGCAATAAAAGACCAGTGACTGCAGCCCTATGCCTCCTCAGTTTTGTATGGATTTTACAAAGTTCTCCTCACTACTCAGGGGGGGAAAAAAGAAGAGAGAGATGATAAAGAGAAACCTAGCAAATACAGAGTTTCCTCCCTGCATGTTCATAAACCCATTTTCAGGCTATTCACATGTCATTGGGAGAGGGACCTTACTGTGTGGGAACTGCGGAATCTTGTTGAGGTCTCCTCTCCTTTCAGATATATTTGTGAGAGCTCAATACACCACATATCAAACTATCTCACAGCTATGCTATGCCACTAAGATTTCCTAACATACATCTTGATTCTACATGCTCTCCTTGCTCTGTTTATGACCTCGAGACCTATACAGTGCTCTCATATAGCAGGGCCTTAATAAATATTTTTTAATCAGTAAGTATTGCAAATAGTCTTTTTTAAGACTTTATTTATTTATTTAAGAGACAGAGGGAGAAGGAGAGGGAGAAGGAGAGGAAGAAGCAGACTCCCCACTAAGCAGGGAGCCCTATACAGGGTTCTAGTCCCAGGACCCCGAGATCATGACCTGAGCCAAAGGCAGATGCTTAACTGGCTGAGCCACCCAGGCACCCCTGCAAATAGTCTTAATTAGAAACAATGTTTTGCAATTCCCAGTTCAATTTAAGAAATTATTTGTTCAATCAATACATGTATAAGATGTCTCACTAGGCATTCTGTGCTTATGAGGGGTACAGATGAAAAATTACATAGTGCATGAGTCTGGTTCTCAGTGTGTGATCCAGTGAGGGAGATAAACATGTAATTACTAACTGTAACATTAGAGAGACCAAAATAAGTTCCTTAACAAAGCTACCAAGTGTTTGGAAACTCTGCTTCTCAAGAAATAGAGAATAATTCCAGCCTAGAGAAATCAGCACAGAGCACTTGGAGGAGACAGGCTCAGGGGCAGTGAAGAGTCCTCCTGTGAGGTGTGCAAGCTGCCTTTGTTGACGAAAAACACAAGTAGATGAGGCAGCAAACATGCTCTGGCATCATGGCATGAAGAGGCCTTGAATTCCCTCTAAGGAAAAAGCATGCTGGGAGTTATACTTTGAGAAGAGACCTTATCCAATGGTGCTAAGGAGGCAATGAAATGAAGGCAAGGAGGTCACAGTTAAAGGCTACTTGTAGTCGAGGCGAGAGTTAACAAGGATCTGACCTAGGGCAGGAAAGACAGAAGGAAGGGACCAGATGGACCAGAGATTTTGAAAGTAGAATCCACAGGACTTGACTTATTGGTGATGGGGGGTGGGGAGGATTTGAAGCCTGGTTGCTGATAGGGTGGTGACCCCAACAGAAACACAGGTGCCCGCAGGTTGGCAAAAGTTCATTGTACCTGCTTTCAACCATACAAACACGCCAGCCTTCTCTGATAAGTGTCCTCATCCAGAAAGTTGCCTAAGATCTTACCCAGCTTCCTGCCCCCCAGAACCTTCCAGATACAGGGCTTAGTATCATCAAAGGAGCAGGGACTTCCACTGTGACCCAACATTTCCCTGTCTAAGTTCCTACGTTCTTAGGCTGGCCCAGAAACCAGTGAACTCCCTAGTCAAGAGTCCCCTGGGTCTGAGGCTCCTTTGGAAGTTCAACCATGTTTCCGAAATGAATTGAAAGTGTCAGGAATGAAGCAGCTCTACTGCAATCTCCAGGAAACTACTAGGTTTCCCAGCCAGCCCAAGAAGTCTATCGGAACTGATCCCATCTGGTTCTCATTAACCTTGTATTAACCTGTGGCATCTGTTAAGAAAACAGATTCCTGGGCCCACTTCAAGTCTCCTAAATTGGACTCTCCTGGGCTGCAGCCCAAGAATCGACATTTAACAGGAGGTTCCCAGATGATTCTTAAGCTATACAATGAGAACCATTGGTTGACTACGTCAACCCTGTCAAATCCCCACACTTTACTTCTGCAATGTACAGTGAGCTCTCTACAGTCCTGAGGAAAGGCTGCAAGCTCAGTTTTGGTCACTTCATTTGGGTGTGCTGCCTCTCCAACTCGATCATGAGGGCACTGAGCCTTGATGCCCAGACTTCCAGAAGACAGGGAGTGCTGTGTGTCTGACTGAATAAAAGGCCTCTGCTTCCTGCATTGGAAATATGGGCATCAAATAGCAACACCATTCATTTCCAGTAAAAAGTCAGGAATTTTAGAACAATTTATGAACCCAACAACAGTCTGAAAAGGCACCGTGGTGAATGTGAGTAAAACTTACAGACTTGGCTTCTGTGGTATTATCCAGGTAGTCTTCCCTCACGGCTAGGGAGAGAGTTGCTTGGTCCAGCTGTTGAAACAAAACAGAAAGTATTCTGCTTGTTATGGAAATTCTTACCAACCACTTTAAGGAGAATCATGAAATCTGCATCCCATAGTGTGAGTCTCTGTCACTATCACAGAAACAGTTCACTGCACTCAGAGCTACACGCAAGTAAATACGTCAGCAATGGCAGAAATTATAAAGTGTCAGAGACCCGCCCCTGTTTCATGGATTCTAACCCTTTTGAGGTTCTACAATCACTGAGTAGCATCAAAGCTATCTGAGTTGAAATAGGTCTCAGAGATGATTTGGTTTTCCCCCTTCTTATGGAGAAACAAAAGCCAGAGAAATCATGTGACTTTTCCAAGTAACACGGTTGGGCAGAGCTCAGAGGAGAACCACTGTCTGGCATTACCAGATCCAGTATTCTTCACACTGCAGCATTTTACAAAATGCCAACCTGGAAAGAGCTGAACCAGATTTTCTACCCCTAACATAGTGTACTGCATTAATTTTTTTTATTTTAAAGGACTCAAACGATAATTTTGAGAAATCTTTGCAAAATTTAGAACTTTCTCTGGAAAGTTTAGGGCAGGTGATAAAAATACAAATAATAATCAGACAACTAAATAGCTAGAATGATCATGGAAAAGTATAGCATAATTTCTTGAATTAAACAATTTCAGCATCTTAAAGGCAATCAAAGGGAAAAGACTGTTTTTGAAGAAGGTGCTACAACTGAACATCCATATGCAGAAAAAGCAAGAAAGCAAGCAAGAAAGAAAGAATGAAAGAAAGAAAGAAAGAAAGAAAGAAAAAATGAACTGTGACCCATACCTCACATCTTATACAAAAATTAACTCAAAATGGATCAAAATATTAAAATAAATAAATAAATAAATAAATAAATAAAAATAAAACTATGAAACTTCTAGAAGAAAACAAAGGGGGAACTCTTGTGACCTAGGGTTAGACAGAGTTATTTTTTTAAGATTTTATGTATTTATTTGAGAGAATGAGAGAGAGAGAGAGAGAGAACGCGCACAGAGGGAGACAGAAGCAGACTCCCCACTGAGCAAAGAGCCCAACTCGGCACTCCATCGTAGGACCCTGAGATCATGACCTGAGCCAAAGGCAGATGCTTAACTAACTGAGCTGCCCAGGTGTCCCTAGACAAAGAGCTATTAGACGTGATATCAAAATCATGATCCATAGAAGAAAACAGAAACCAGACTGCATCACCATGAAAAACTTTTGTTCTGCATATGACACTGTCAGGAGAATAAAAAGACAAGCTGCAGAGTCAAAATATTTGAAAATCACATATATGAAAGAGGATTTGTACGTAAAGAGCCCTCAACATGCAATAGTAAGAAAACAAACAACTCAATTTAAAAGCAAGCAAAAGATCTGAATTCACCAGCGAAGATATGAAGATGGAAAGTAAGTGCCTGAGAAGATGTTCAATGGCACTAATAACTAGGAAAACGTAAGTCCACTTGACAGGATGAGCACTGGGTGTTATACTATATGTTGGCAAATTGAATTTAAATTTTTTTTAAAAAAAGGCAAACGTAAGTCACAAACAATAAAACACCACTATGTATCACTAGACTGGCAAAAACAAACATCAGAACCTGATAATGTAAAAGCTGTCCAGGATGCAGAAAAACTGGATCCCTCACACATTGCTGGTGGGAATACAAAGTGGCAGAGGCACTTTAGAAACCAGTGTGATAGTTTCTTAAAAAGTTAAACACACACTTACATATGACCCAGCAATCCCACTCCCAGGTATAAGAGAAACAAAAACTTAATGCTCACACAAAAACCTGCATGTAATTCTATTCATAACTGCCAAAAACTGCAAACAACCCAAATGTTCTTCCTCTGGTGAATGGATACAGTATGGAACACTAGTCAGCCATAAAAAGGAACGAGCTACTGGTCCGTGCAACAGGCAGGTTTTACTCACATTCTTAGAAAAGGCAAAGCTACAGGGACAGAGGATAGTGTTTAAGGATGAGGAAAGTAGATGCCCTACAAAGGGGCAACATGAGGTAATTCTGTGAGGGGTGATGGAACTGTTGTGTTTCTTGACTATGGTGGTGATTACATGACTCCATGTATTTGTCAAAACTGATGGGGGGCCTGGGGGGGCTCAGTCTGTTGAGCATCTGCCTTCAGCTCAGGCCATGATCCTGGGGTCCTGGGATTGAGCCCCACATTGGGCCCCCTGCTCAGCGGAGAGTCTGCTTCTCCCTCTCCCTCTGCCCCTCCCCGCTGCCTGTGCTCTCACGCATGTGCTCTTTCTCTCTCAAATGAATAAAAAAAAATTTTTTTTAATTATAGACCCGTTGGGGCACCTGGCTGGCTCAGTTGGAAGAGCATACAACTCTCGATTTCAAGGTCATGAGTTCAAGCCCCATGCTGGGGCTTTAAGATTACTTAAAATATAGACCCGTGCATCACAAAAAGTTAATTCCACTGTATGTAAATTAAAATAAGTATTTTTTAAGCTCTAGAACCTTCTCTAAATCTATAGCTGTTCTTCCTTGAGTTTCAGCAACTCCCTAAAAACTGAATAAAACGGATCCCAAAAGCAGATTTAATTTTAAATCTGATTCACAAAGAAAAAAGTTAAGTCAAATAAAGAATATAGAAAATCTAAGTAACAAATCAAAAATTGGTAGCATCTGGGTAAAAACTGAATCCTAAATGCCCATATCATTAGTTTATACAACTCTTTTTAATGTATCTATACTAGTTCTTCGTCATTTTACTATAATCTCAAATATTTTCTTTTTTAATGCGTAAGATATATATAGGATCACAGTTTTCCACGAAGATCTCTTTCATATGCAACAAATTCTACAAAGGCCAAGGTAAGAGTTCATGATGTTATGAAAAATTCAAGGAAAAACATTGCTCTTGTTTCAAAAAAGAGATTTTCATAACATCCATCTTGCCTGCATGTATTACTAAAATCCTTAAAATGTTGTGTTCAACCATCTTCTCTAATTGGCCCCAAACAACCAAGTCATAAGCCAGCCTGGCTTCATCCTACTAAAACTCCCAATCTACCACCATTTCTTCCAAAAATTAAGTAATCCAGGATCGTGAAACACAATATTATGATTAAGATGCTTTGGCTTTCAATTAGATCTGGACAACTTGGAGCAAGCTTTAGAGCTTCAGTCTCATAGGAAAGGAAACTAAGTAGATAATATCAAGAAAGCCAAAGCTTCTCTCTAATGAAATGAAGTTAAATCCACTTATTGTAAAAGTTTAGATGACTCAAGTAAAGTTACTGGACCTTTTTTAAATCTTCACATTGTTATGGTTTCTAGGGAACATTTTAAATACACCAAACAGAATAAGGTCTGTCAACTAACACTCTTTAGAAGCATACAAACCCTTGAGGCAAAAGACTTTCTCAAGAGACCAACATTAGGACACTGTGTTTGTTATTGGAGGTTTTTTAATCCCTGCATTTACAAATGACCCAAACATCCCAAGTAGGAAATAAAATATGTGTTTAGGAAATCTGATATATTGAACTGAAAGATGAATTTTTTTCTCTAACTGCAACAAACCTCAGATTGGGAAACAAAGCAATAACACAAAAAGAAACATCTGACAAATTATGATTTAGGAAAAGACAAGACAAAGCAATTAGAAAAACTTCATTTCCAAGAGGGTCTCTCCTTGTCATCCTTACAGATTTTGCTATAAGTCAGACAAAAAGCAGGCCACTTATTGATGACTTTAAGTCACTGTTTCAGTAACATATACTGAGACTACCTGGTCTTCCAAATGTTTTTTCAGGATCCTTTATATTCAAGTCCTTTCTTGTCCCTTAAGTCCTCACTCCTGTTATCTCCTGACATAAAATAAACCCAAACACATGTAGCAAACTATGTTTGAGGGTGTTGACTTCTGTTGTGTCCAGTATTTTTGAATTTCCTTTCTCCCATCTCAGCCTGGGGCAAATCCTGGGCCATCTCGCCACAGGGCAGCTCGACATAGGACCACTGTGCGCTCACCAGACTGCCTGTCCTTGGCATGGAGACACCTGTGCCCACTGGAAGGTACCACCTGCTCACCCGAAGAGACTGCCGCAGTGCTGTCCCTTCCCCAAAAGAGTCCTTTCTCTTAACCCCGTGGTTCATGGGATTAGAAAAGGTAAAAACATTGAAGAAAGTGGAGTGTGATGGAAAAAAGAAGTCTCCTAACTCTGGGAAACGAACAAGGGGTGGTGGAAAGGGAGGTGAGTGGGGGGTGGGGGTGACTGGGTGACGGGCACTGAGGGGGGCACTTGACGGGATGAGCACTGGGTGTTATGCTATATGTTGGCAAATCGAACTCCAATAATATAGAGAAGTATATATAAGAAAAAGTAAAAACATTGAAGAAAGTGGCATGTGATGGAAAAAAGAAGACTAAGTACATCGAGGGAGGAGAGTCTGGAGATAGAAAAAGTTCTCCCAGAGCAAAAAAAAGATCTCCTAAGCAGCCAAAGACGTCCAAGTTCCTCATGAGCAGAGTGACCAGTCACTGCCCCTCCAGAGTGGCAGGATCTCAGAGGGCGTGGGAGGCTCGGGGCCCCGGCAGACACATACCTGAAGAGCCTACAAGGGCTGGGGTAAGGGCTTTCTTCTCAGAAACAAGTCGCTGATGAGTGGAGGATCTCCCACTACCCCAGGAGAAGGCTAGCAAATGGGCCAAGAGAAGGTGGGGAGATGCCTGGATGGGTTCAGCTTCCCACTACAGGGCGGCGTGGAGCTCAGACAGAGATGAAACTGACACTGCCTATTTCCCACACGTGAACTTGAGATCCCAGAGCTATGTTGGTACCAAAACTGAAGGGAGCCAAGTGGTTCTCCAAAGGCTTCTGACCAGTTGCCTTGTTGTGCTTTAAGGGAAGGGCACCTCTTGTCTTGTGCTACTGTGTACAGTATCTATCCTGGAAACGGGCGCCAAATTCCTCTCATTTAAACCTCACAGCAACAGTGAAAAGCACATTCTAATTCGCCTGTCAATACACATGAAGAAAATGAGAGTCAGGTGAAGCAACTTGCCCAAAGATATTCACTGAGTCAATCATGAAGCCAAACCATGAAACTTAGTCTCTTTAACACCAAAACCTCTTCTTTTTACCGCTATGCTAGTGGTTTTCAAACTGTGCTCCATGAAGCTTAAAAGGTGCTCCAGGGGCTTGAAATATTTAATCAAACTCTGTAAAGATTTAACTGTTTCTAATTAAAGCAACGTTCACAAATTCTACATCATTGGCAGTCACCAATACACTACTTTTTGTCATCAGGTTCGTTGGGTTTTATGCAGATCTCAGAAGAAAGCTTCTCCTACCACATCTAGGCACAAGCTTGAACAACTTCTAACCGTGTCGCGATTGCAAAGACTGTAGCTCTATTTTGTTAATTCAGGTGTGTGACTACTCGTTCACATAATGTGGTACAAACAGAGACATAACTAAAGCAAACGTGTGCTGCACTCAAATACCAAGCTGTGCTCAAACACATCAGCTTGGAACAAGTTACCACGCTGGCAAAGGAGAGCAGTAAGTCCATGAGTGCCTCCTCATATTTGGAGACTGTTCTATCATTGACAGTCCAGTGTTTCCAGGGTCTGTTTAATTGAATATCAAGTATGCAAGGCAAGCTGTTAAAAATTGGTTACTGTGTTCCTCTATCCCCCATGTTTCCTGTAAGCTGATATTAAGACTAGAGGCTTGATTAGATCCAAGTTCATTTTTTTTCTTTCCTTTGAGCAGGACATCATTGGTGATGGTGTATACCTCCCACTGCCTGGTATCCGAAGGTATATAAAATCTGGCTTCCCCACTTTGAACAAGGCTACCATTGTAGCCAAAAGTGGGTTCTTTTGACGTCAGTGTGATCTCTCTATCATGAGTTTTCCCCCATCAACCATTTACCAAATGGTTTTAGCAGCTATAGATGGTAGCTGCCTTGATCGTTTCATTAGAAATTTTTTTTATAAATAATATTTATTTATTTATTCGTTTATTTATTTATTTATTTATGATAGTCAGAGAGAGAGAGAGAGAGAGAGAGAGGCAGAGACACAGGCAGAGGGAGAAGCAGGCTCCATGCACCGGGAGCCTGACGTGGGATTCGATCCCGGTCTCCAGGATCGCGCCCTGGGCCAAAGGCAGGCGCCAAACCGCTGTGCCACCCAGGGATCCCCTCATTAGAAACTTTTTAAGTGATAACTTTAAGAATTTATTTATTTGAGAGAGAGTGAGAGAGGGAGCGTGAGCAGAGGCAAAGGGCAGAGGGAAAGGTAGAAGCAGGCTTCCCACTGAGCAGGGAGACCAACACGGGGCTGGATCTCAGGACCCCAGGATCCCAATCTGAGCCCAAGGCAGATGCTTAACTGACTGAGCCACCCAGACGATCTCTAAATGGTAACTTTTTATTCTATTCTTTCTCCTGCATTTTTAAAAAGATATTATTTCTTTATTTGACAGAGAGAGAGCCCACACAAGCAGGTAGGGAAAGAAGCAGCTTTCCTGCTGAGCAGGGAGCCCAACGCAGGGCTCTAACCCAGGACCCCAGGATCATGACCTGAGCTGAAGGCAGACACTCAACCAACTGAGCCCCCAGGTGCCTCTTCTTCTGCATTTTTTAAGCTGTGATTCTCCTATAAACAAGAATTTTCCCTCATTGTCTATTAGGTTGCCCTGAAATCAGTCAAATTCACAATGCTGTAGATTAAAATCCACTTATCATTCAAATGTACATGACATTCTTATTTGGAACCTGAATCAAAGACCAACTGTTTAAAGACATGTCTGAGACACTCAGGAAAACTATAAATGAACTAGGTGTCAGATGTTAATTATGGAATTATGGTTACTTTTTTGGCTGTAAAAATAGTCCTATCCATTAGATAACACTGATTTACCAGGGCAATGACATTATATGTTGGATTTGTTATAAAATGCTCCAACATCCTCCCAAAAAAGGAAGAGGTTAGATAAAACAAGAACAGCCAAAAATTGCCAATTGTTGAAGCTAGGTTGATGAGTACATGGGATTTTATTGTATTATTCTTTTTATTTTTGTATTATTTTCCACAATAAAATGTTTAAGGAGATTAATTCTTAGAGTAGGTCCAGAAATTGGTGAAAAATGAAGTGATTGCTATTTGCAACTACTTAACTGTGTGTAAATCAAGACCTTCTATCGCCCAGGGGCATCTGGGTGGCTCAGTCGGTTGAATGATTGACTCTTGACTTTGGTTCAGGCCATGATCTCGGGGTCCTGGAATCAAGCTCTGCACCAGGCTCCCTGCTCAGCGGTGGAGCCTGCTTCTTCCTCTCCCTTTGCTTCTCCCAACATTTGTGTGTGCTCTCTCTCTCTTTCTCTCTCAAATAAATAAATAAAATCTTTTAAAATTCTGGTATATTTGTTTTTAAAGTGAGTAACCTATCAGCATGAGGCAGTGATCAACTGGATCATTACACAGTATCACTGCATCTTGAATAGCATGTCTTACCGGGTGGCATTAGTGTCTATCTCAGTGCTATGCTCTTGTTCCTTCACCCAGCATGAAAATACAGCTGTCTCTGGAACTAAGAATTTCCTCCTGAGTAGATTGGAATTCTTCCGGTGACTAGAGATTTCCTGAGACTTCCATTATCTAAACTATAGCCAGGCAAACTACAGCCTGCCGGCCAGCCTGCCACACAACCACACCCATTCATGGGTATACGGTCTACAGCTGCTTTCCCAGGTACAAAAGCAGAGTTGAGTAGGTGAGACAGAGACCATATGGCCCAAAGAGCCTAAAATATTTACTATCTGGTCCTTCACAGAAAAATAAAAAATTGCTAGCTTCTTGGTATAAATCAAAAAATAAACTTCATGGTGTTGCTTTTTAAAAGTTGTCTTAGGGGCACCTGGGTGGCTCAGTGGTTGAGCGTCTGCCTTTGGCTCAGGTCATGATCCCAGGGTCCTAGGATCAAGTCCTGCATCGGGCTCCCCACAGGGAGCCTGTTTCTCCCTCTGTCTATGTCTCTGCTTCTTTCTCCGTGTGTCTCTCACGAATAAATAAATAAAATCTTAAAAAATAATAAAAATAAAAAAATAAAAGTTGACTCACAGCATAAGAGGGTAATATAGTCTAAAGCTTTTATACTTCTACGATGTAATGATCGTAATGATCAATATATCACTAAAATTTCTGCTTTGACAAAGAATGGAATTGGGAGAAAAATCAGCAATTCAATAAAAATTTCCTTATTAGTCAAAGTAACTGTGGAAGCAAAAAAATACAGTGGGATCAAAACACAACACAATTTGAGAAATGTTATTTGAATCCTTGTCAAGCTGTTTCACTGATGAGTCTTTCATTGTTGCTCCTTTGTCATGAGGAGGTTTGGGGAAGAGCAGAGTTCAGAAAGTCTTTGCAACTTGCTCCCCACTGGAATTTAGGGACCCCACACAAGCTCAGAGTAGATATTTGAGGGCCAGATCAGAGATGACTTAAAACTCACACGCCAGCTTCCTGAAAGGCTGACAAAACTGGTTAGTTCATGATTTACACTCTGCAAATCTGAGAGGAAGGGGAATATCCTAGATCCTAATGTTTAACAGGATTTTTATCCTCTGATTTCACTAAGGTAGGATGACTCTCTTTCTCTGGAAAGACATCCCAAAAGGCTAACATTGGACTGAACAAACAGGATGAACAAGTCCTCACTATACCTTTAAAATGTGTTCGCTGGACACCTTGTCATCAGGGGACACATACAATCGGATGAGGACAGAATTGCTGTATTGACCACGAAATGCCGCAAGGGTATGCAAAAGACTAAACTTCCTCTCTGACCAAACTCCTTCAGGACCGATGTTAGACTCGAGCACAGGCCAGCGGAAAGGTGAATGCCGCAGGATGTGTAGCAATGGTTTGGCATCGGCTTTTTCAATCGCTTCTGAAAAGGAGCAAATACGAAGGAAGAGTTAGAATTGCAAACTGGATCACCAAACCACCAAACCAGAATGCAGGTGTATCTTCTCAAGAGAAACTTCCCCAGAAGGCCCCAACTGAACATTTCAGCTGTTAGAAGTGCCGTGGATTGGGCATGACCACAGACATAGGACCGTCTATGACCCACACTTCAGTGTGACTGCCTGAACTCGGTCTTCTCGCCAGGAGAGCTGACTAGGGAAACTGCTGGGTATTCCCCACAAGAAAAGATGGGCTCACTATAGCCCAATGAGCAATATTAGGCTGAGAACACTCTAGAAGACTAAGGAACAATCCTAAATAAAGGAAACTACTCAGCCAAACCAACCACTCCCCCAATACATGGGAAATAATGCTTCTAGACTCTTTTGTCGTCTTTTACTACCCTCTTCTAGCTCACCAAATAATACCCCACATCCTAAACAAGTTAACACACTTCCCACAGGCACTGGCTTCTTCCTGTAACGTTCTTGAGAAAACACACCAGATTAAATGGCAAGTGTTACCTTAACTCTAATCAGACCCAAGATGCCAACATAGGCCAAAGACACCCACCTAAGGTGCCTGTTAGGCTGATGGGGAAGAAGAAGGAGCCCGGCCCACCAGGGAATCTGGATTTTCCTACACCCCAGTGAGGTTCTATGGGATACAGCAACACTCCCAAATGCCCTCTCTCCCAGGCTCCTTTTCAGACCAGACAGGGCCTCTGGATTCTTATTTCTGTACCACAAACAGTGGGGTTTGCCTTCCTGACCCTCCCCAAGTTTCTCATGGAGTGACTGATACCTAAAGAACCCAAGCCCTAGAAATAAAATGCTTTTCCTATTTTCTGCATCAAATCAACAATAGAATATTAAGACAAGGAGAGTCTAGATTCAGTCTTTGAGAAGTGTTCCTCTCCTCAAACAACACTTTTAAACATTAATCGAATTCTTAGTAGTTCTCATTTCCCTTAAACAATATCTTTAAACATTAATAAACTCTCAGAAGGATAGGGTGTTAAATATTTTATTTATTTTCTTTATTACTCACTCTCATTCATGCAAGATGAATAAAGGATTTTGGCTTTCTGTATAGCTTCAGTGTCCCGCCTTCTACTGATAGATTTCTCCAAAAGTGCTAGGAAAATTAAGAAAGGATTCATTAGTATCCATCCCTACATGGTGCCAAGTTAAAGGTCATTCAATAACCCCAGTCCTGGTCTCCAGAAAATCAAACGTAAAGACAGACAACCCTGGGAAAGACACACCTATAAAAGATATACAGATGGCAGAACCAAGTCTAAGTTGCTTGAGGTTCAAATTTTTTTTTAAAAAAAAATTTTTAACCTTCTCTTTTCCCAGGTTCTCCTAATTCAGAGAAACCAAAAGTTTAATTTCCAACTCAGACTGGCCCTGCTGCAAGGGTTAATGTTTTCTGCCACCTACATTAAAAAAAACCAGAATTCATTTATTCAAGAACCAAAAATAACTGAATTCTGTTCCTTGTTTCTGCACCGAGTAATATTCTCAAAGGAGGCAATTTCATCAGGGTCGGGTTTCTTAAGATTTCTTCACAGCCCAGCCTCTCAGGGAGGTCACCTGGAAGAAATTGCCCATTAGAAGTTTTATTCAATGTTGCATAAACATGCTGTGGACATGAAAAAAGTTGTTTAGACGGGAAATGGAGAGGCGAGATTGGAAAGCCTACCCAAATTGCCTGAAAACTTGTCCATTTACACATGTGGAGTCCTGCCCGTTTAAATGAGGTCATGTGTATGAAATGGCTGCCAGCATAGACATGAGCCCACCCAGAAAATGATTTGCCATTTATAACATCACTGATGCTATTGTTTGAAGGTGGAAAATGACAGCTGTCACTATTAAATAGAGGAGGAGGGAAAGGCAAGAGTCAATAAAAACTACCCTCCCCCCCAAACACAACTTGGATGTACTTTACTGTATTAATTTACCTACATGAAGCCAGGATGAAGAATCCCCATGCAGCCCCGTGGCACTGCCTGCATCGAGCTATGTCAAACTGCCGTTGTCAAGGCATTTGGAGTTTATTTCTGAAACAACCTAGCAGCCTCCAAATGACAGCACAACAGATGCTCCCACAGTACTCTGAATAGCTTCAAGACACAATGGAGAGTGCTAATCAAATTAATAAATAATTACATATTCCCTGAAGAGGAACCTCTACTTCTACACCAGAAGTCCTACCTTTCAAAAAATGATGCAGTCCAGAGCTCCTGTCCAGAGCACCTGGACATCAAATAAGTCCATATAACTACACGGATCCAAATAAAATAAATTGAGTTGGATGTGGGCGTTTTCAATTGTTTCGACTTGTTTGGTGTTTTTTTGTGTATTATCATAGCAATAAAAGCAGGATAAGTAGCCCCAAGGACAAGAAGGAAGATTGGTTTTGTTTTTGTTTTTGTTTTTGTTTTAATAGTTTATTTATTTATTCACGAGAGGCACACAGAGAGGCAGAGACACAGGCAGCAGGAAAAGCAGGCAGCCCGATGCAGGACTCGATCCCAGAACTCTGGGATCACTCCCTGAGCCAAAGGCAGATGCTCAACCACTGAGCCACCCAGGCGTCCCTGTTTTTGTTTTTTATTTAATAAACAGAAAGCTCTAAAACCATACTCACATATAAGTTCTATTCAAATCAAATCATGTGCCTTTTCTACTGTCACTAGATTGTTGGGGAGATGCATTTGGAAGTAAATAATCCAAATTCTATTTAGGGATGTGATGTTATTCCAATGCTATAAACACTCCACAGATTGCAAACAAGAATGCCCTGAGGACTAAAAACAAGCCATGGGAACAAAAGAACTCAAATAGTAAATATGTACCTGAGTGTGTACCCAAGACAGTGCGTGTATCACAAGAAGGTAAAAAGAGGACATGTGATGCTAAGTAGGGCATTCCCAAAACCTTAACTGTGCACAAGTATCAGTAATTAGTTCAGGCATACCCCAGAGATATCATGGGGTCGGTTCCAGACTACTGCAATAAAGTGAATATTGCAATAAAGCAAGTCAAATGAATTTTCTAGCTTCCTAGTGCATATAAAAGTCATATTCACACTATACTGTGTTCTATTAAGTGTGCAATAGCATTATGTCTAAAAACAACAATGTAATACCTTAATTCAAAAAAAAGTACTTCATTGCCAGCACCTGGGTGGCTCAGCGGTTGAGCGCCTGCCTTTGGCTCAGGTCCTGATCCTGGGGTCCTGGGATCGAGTCCTGCATCAGGCTCCCCGCCAGGGGAGCCTGCTTCTCCCTCTGCCTATGTCTCTGCCTCTCTCTGTGTCTCTCATGAATTATTTTTTAAAAATACTCTTTGCTACAAAATGCTAACCATCATCTGAGTTTTCCAACAAGTTTTTCAACAATATTATTTTTGCTGGTGGAAGGTCCTGCCTAGATGTTGATTACTTTTGACAGATCAGGGTGGTGGTTGCCAAAGGCTAGGAGGACTGTGGCAATTTCTTAAGACAACAATGAAGTTTGCCACATAGACCGACACCTCCTCTCAGGATCAAGTTCTCTGTAGCATGAGATGTTGTTTTATGGCATTTTACCCACAGTGCAACCTCTTTCAAAGTTAGAGTCAATCCTCTCAAATCCTGCTGCTGCTTTATCAACTGAGTTTATGTAATAGGGCATCACACTCCCTTTAGAGAAACCTCCTGTTGATAATAAAAGAGGAACAGCCCCTCAGCACCCCTAAAAAATCCTTGGTCCTCTAAATCCTTGGTTGTCATTTCAACAAGCTTCACAGTGTCTTTGCTAGGAGGAGATTCCATCTCAAGACACTACTTACTTGGGGTGACTGGGTGGCACAGTTGGTTAAGCGTCTGACTCTTGGTTTTGGCTCAGGTCTTGATCTTGGGCTCATGAGATCGAGCCCCACATCAGGCTCTGTGCTCAGTGCAGAGTCTACTTGAGATTCTCTCTCCCTTTCTCTCTGCCTTCCCACTCATACTCTCTCTCTCAAATAAGTAAATAAATCTTAAAAAGAAAAAAAAAACTTTCTCTGCTCATCCATAAGAAAAAACTCCCCATCCATTCAAGTTTGATCATGAGGTGACAGCAATATAGTCACATCTTCAGGTTCCACTTCTAGTTTTCTTGCTATTTCCACCACATTTGAAATTACTTCCTCCCCTGAAGTCTTGAACCCCTCAAGTCATCTATGGGGGCTGGAATCAGCTTCTTCCAGATTCCTGTGAGTGTCAGTATTCTGACCTTTTCCCATGAATCACACATGCTTTTGACATCATCTAGAATGGTGAATCCTTTCCAGGAGGTTTTTTATTTACTGTCCCAATATCCATCACAGGAATCACTATCTGTGGCAGCTATAGCCTTATAAAACCTATTTCTTAAATAATAAGACTTGAAAGTCAAAATGACTCTGTGATCCATGGGCTGCAGAGTGAATGTTGTGCTAGCAGGCATGAAGGCAACATCAATCTCACTGTACATCTATCTCCATCAGAGTCGGTGACCAGGTGCAGTCACCTCTTTTTCTGATCTGTAGGTCTCAACAAGAGGTTTAAAATACTCACTAAACTATGTTGTGAACAGATGTGCCGTCATGCAGGCTTTGCTGCTCCATTTAGAGAGCACAGGGTAGGTCTAGCCTAACCCTTAAGGGCTCTAGGATTTTCAAAGTGATCAATAAGCAGTGGCTCCAGGGTAAAGTCACCAGGTCTGCCTTAGCCCCCGACAAGAGTCAGCCTGTCCTTGGAAGCTTTGAGGCCAGGCACTGACTTCTCCTCTCTAGCTATGCAAGTGCTATGTGGCATCTTCTTCCAAGTAAGGCTGTTCCATCTACAATGTTCAGTGTAGTCATCTTCATGAATTATCTGAGCTAGGTCTTCCGGAGAGCTTGGATGTCTGGGTAACTGGATAAAGGCGGCTTCCCCTTACGTGATGGCACCAGCTTCTCCCCTTAAACTTCATGAATCAACTTCTGCTAGTTTCCGACTTTGCTTCTGCAGCCTCCTCCCCTCTCTCAGCCTTCACAGCATTCAAGAGAGTTGGGGCCTTGCCCTGGAGCAGGCTGTGGCCTAAGGGTCTCTATCCTGTGGCTGCTTTGACCCTCTGTCCAGACCCCCGCAACTTTGTCCAGATCGGCAATAAGCCTGTTTTGCTTCCTTATCATTCGTGTGTTCACTGGGGGAGCACTCTCATTTCCTTCGAGAATGTTTCCTTTGCACTCACAACTTGGCTAACTGGTGCCAGAGGCCGAGCTTCCAACAAACCTTCTTCACTAAGCTTAATCATCTCCAGCTTTTGATTTAAAGTGAGAGATTTCACTTGAACACTTCCAGGCCACTGTAGGGCCATTAATTGGCCTGATTTCAATATTGCCGCGTCTTGGAATAGGGAGGCCTGAGGAGAGGGAGCAAGATGGGCAAAGAGCCAGTCGAAGAGCAGTCAGAACGCACACAACATTGATCAATTAAGTTCACCATCTGTATACGGTTCGTGGTGCCCCGGAACAATCACAACGATAACATCAAAGCTCACTGATCACAGATCACCGTAGGAAATAGAAGAGTAATGACCAGGTTTGAAATATCCCAAGAACTACCAAAATGTGACACAGAGACATCAAGTGGGGACCACACTGCTGTTGGAAAAATGGCACCAAATACATAGGCTCAATGCAGGGTGACCACAAACCTTCAGGTTGTAAAAAATGCAGGATCTGCCAAGCCCAGTAAAGGGAAGTCCAATAAGGTGAGGAATGGCTGTATGTGTCAGAACTCTGGCTTTCCAGGGCACCGGGGGGTGGGGGCGGGCGCTGAGTGGTTGAACATCTGCCTTCGGCTCAGGGCGAGATCCTGGGGTCCTGGGATCGAGTCCCGCATCGGGCTCCCTGCAGGGAGCCTGCTTCTCCCTCTGCCTGTGTCTCTGACTCTTTCTCTGTGTCGCTCATGGATAAATAAATAAAATCTTTTATTTAAAAAATCTGGGGATCCCTGGGTGGCGCAGCGGTTTGGTGCCTGCCTTTGGCCCAGGGCGCGATCCTGGAGACCCGGGATCGAATCCCACGTCGGGCTCCCGGTGCATGGAGCCTGCTTCTCCCTCTGCCTGTGTCTCTGCCTCTCTCTCTGTGTCTCTCATGAATAAATAAATAAAATCTTTAAAATAAATAAATAAATAAAATAAAAAAATAAAAATAAAAAATCTGGCTTCCATACTAGAATACGGCTTTTATTTATCTTTTTTAAAAGATTTTATTTATTTATTCATGAGAGACACAAAGAGAGAGAGGCAGAGACACAGGCAAAGGGAAAAGCAGGCCTCATGCAGGGAGCCCGACACGGGACTCGATCCCGGGCCTCTAGGATCACACCCTGGGCTGAAGGCGGCGCTAAACCGCTGAGCCACCCAGGCTGCCCATGGCTTTTATTTTTATTAATTTTTTATTTTAAAGATTTTTATTTTAATTTATAAATATTTATTTTATATATTTATATATTTAATATTTATATATAAATATTTATTTATATTTATTTATAAATAAAGATATTTATTCATTTATGGCTCAACCGCTGAGCCATCCAGGCATCCCAGAATATGGCTTTTAAAAGAAATTCAGCTACACGGGTTACTTGTCATACCCCTTCCCCGTCTCTCCTCCTCCTCATGCCCAAGCAGGCAGGAGAGCATTGATATGCAGACAGTGATGTGGCAATCAGTTGGCAGGATCCATTTTATGTATCTCTTATTTGAATTAGAGGTAAGAGGAATAAAGTCTAGCCTGGAGAGTAATTAATGAGCAGAAAACAAAGCCTGCCTATCAAAGGCAATTACTCAGGTTATTAAAATGTCCCTAACGCACTGAGAAGGGCTCCTGGGTCACCCACGCAAGGGCATTCCCATCATCATCTGTGTTGCTTCTTGGACAATGCCTCAACCTTCGCCCCTTTCTGGGTATTCTTAACCATGTTACAACAGAAAAGGAAAGCTCCAGTTCATAAAAATCTCTAGTGTGACAAACCTGAGACTACAGAGTCAGTTCCTAAATGCTTCTGATCATCCAATTTGAACATAACCCGTATTATGTATTTTTTCTTCTCTAAATTAGCCTTAATCAAATAAAACTGTTTTTCTCATAAACAGATAAAATAGACATATCAAGGGGGTGGGGCTTTCAAATCACACCGAAGTGGTTTCCAGTTGCCGCTTGCTGCTTCTTTCTAGCTGGAACTAAGCAAATTATATCACCTCTCTAAGCCTCAGTTTCTTCATCTGTAAATCTGGAGCATAACACTGCCTATCTCCCAGGGTTGTGGTGAAGATCAAACATTTGAACGCAAAGAAACTCCCTCTGTCAGGACGCCTGGGTGGCTCAGTGGTTGAGCGCCTGCCTTGGGCCCAGGGCGTGATCCTGGAGACCTGGGATCGCGGGTCCCGCATCAGGCTCCCTGCGTGGAGCCTGCTTCTCCCTCTGCCTGTGTCTCTGCCTCTCTATCTCTCTATGTGTCTCATGAACAAATAAATAAAATCTTTAAAAAATAAAATCGAAAAATTTTTAAAATTAAAAATTAAAAAAAAAAAAAGAAACTCCTTCTGTCAATGCCCAGACACCCAAGTGATCCATCAATGGGGGCCCAGTCAGCCGTTCACAAAGCTCAAGTAATCAAGCCTGTTTCTCGTGCTTTTCCCTAAATGCTTTTTCCTCCTCCTTTCTCAGGATATTGGTAGCTGAAGGCCACATGCTAACCCGAGACACGGCCGCTCCATGTACAGGACTGTTTCACAAACAAGACCTGCCCGAGCCACCTGGCCGAGCCCCATGTTCTCCACCGTAAAGACAACGCCCCACGGAGAGGGATATTCTGCAGTGTTAACCTTGTACAAATATTTTGTTCACATTCCTCTTCCTCAACAAGGCATTTTCTTGTGTTGAAGAAATTTTCATGTGTTTCTAATGAGACTATAACATATGTACAGAAAGGTACACTGATCATAATTTGAAGGATTTTCACAAAGTAAACACACCCACGTAACCAATGTTATGACCAGAGCCCTAAAAGCCCTTTGTGCTCCCTTCCAGTAATTACTTCTGATCAAGACCACAAATAGCCTCATTAAGGAAGTACTCACTCAAGTCGATGTCCCCTACCTCTATTGGGTAATCTACCTTTCTCTTACTGATTTATAGAATTTCTTTATATATTCAACACCAAGGCCTTCGTTGAATAGCAGTATTGTGAAATCTCCCCTTGGATCAGCTTCACTTTCACCATGGCATCATTGGGTGATGAACCAAAATTCTTTATTTTAATATAATCCAAGTTCCCCATTTTATTCTGTGTGTGGCTCGCATATTTGGTGTCCCATTTAAGAAGACTCTGCCTGTCCCAAGGTCATGATATTCTCCTCTGTTTTTTTTATAGAATCCTTATTGTTTCACATTCAGATCTACAATCCATGTAGAACTAGTTTCTAGTTCATGGACAGCCATGCCTTTGTAACATAAGCTTGGCTCACAGGGACAACCCGAGGGAGAATTTTCATGAAGGTATTTTTGATCATTGGGCCCCAAGTACTGTGACGTAAAAAGTAATCTTGGTACATAAAACTGGCATTAACAATGGCTAGCCTCCATTAAACTGAGTAGTCTGTGGGGCAGGGGCTGGGTCACATTCATCTTTGAGCAGCCAGGGCCTGCTGCTTAGCATGGTTGGTGCTCAGTCCACATTTGCAGAGTTGAATTCCTGAAAAAGTTAAGTCTGAGAGTTTTTCATCTAACAAAAAAGGAACTGTGAGAAGTTGGACTTCTTCTATCATTGCTCGTTATAATCAGCAACGCCCCAATTACGCAAAATCCATAATCTCCTTCTCTCCCATCCCAGTCTCTGTATCATACAATGAAATCCAAGAGTTACTTCATCAGTTTTCATGAACACCAATTTTTAGGATGCCTAAGTTTCATCATACCAGTGGTCTCAAATTCAATCACCCACTTCTAGTCTTCATCTGTGGGTAAATACTTAGGTGGCACTCAACTTCCTTTGAGCTCAGAAGCTGAGACAGGACCACCAATCCTACTCACTAAATTCACCTCTCCTGCTGAGAAAGGGCTTTTACTGAGGGATCTGGAACAGGAGAAAGAATTCTGAAGGACGGACCAGACTCCTGAAGACTTGGCAGTCCCTGGTAAGTCAAGAGCTCACAACAGTCCCATGCAGCTCAGGCCAGTCATCTGAAGTTTCCACAACATTTAGGACCTTCTCACCTAACACTGTTTTCAAAAATTTCATATGCACAAAGTTTTAGGACTATGAGTAAATACCTACCAAAAACCTTGGTGCTGAGTTGATGCCATTTGAATGAGATGGCTCAAGGGCACAGGAACTCAAAACACTCTTGTGTTCTTTCTCCCAACCCTGCAATCCTTCTCTGTGCCTGTTCTAAAGGGGATCCTCAGGCTACCTGCTAAGAGACCAATGGATGCTGAAGCCGTGTGCCTGATTTGCTTAATGCAAACAGTAACTGCGTCCTAAACCTTCATGTCACGTGTCATCAAGGTGAATTCTCAATCCCTTGGTAGATTATGCCAGCATTTCTCCCTCAGAAATCAGGGAGAGTGTCCTCTTAATTCTAGCTCAAAGGAAAAACAGGAAAAATAAAAACTTTGGAAAGTTGAATCCACATTCTAAGGGAAGGTATGCCCTTCCACACCAACATAACAAACACATTCTCTAGAAATATATATATTTTTAAACCTATTATATCATGGCCTGGTTTCTCCTCTGGTGGTACTTAAAAACCACCTTCGGACGGCCCATGGTAGACTGTCACCTCTAATCTTACTATTTTTAGTCCTTGTTGATTTTCCAGGCTACAGACTTCAATTTGGTTTCCAGGCTCCTCAGTTTATTTACCGTACTGAGAAATTTCATTTTTCTAACTCACACTGCATGGGTATTAAACTCTTAGGCAGCTGGACCTGGAGACTCTAAATCAGCTTGCAAAGCCCGTTGTTATTCTCATTAAAAAATAAAATTCAAGTTAACCAAGTCATGGTCTGTGGATCCCATAACCCTCACGAACGGTGTGACACCCAACTTTGCAGTTCCGCCGCCCAGAGCCAGTCAAGCATGGGATTACCTGAGTCTTTCTGACACACTGAAAAGACAATAAGAACTGATATTTCTCATTCTTCTGGGAAACTCCCACCTAAATATAGGGAGGGAAACTGTCAGAATCCTTTTCTCTGTTCATTTTTTATCATCATCTTATAAATGATAATTGTTGGCTGGCATCAGCTTAAGAAAAAGGGGCAGAGATTATTTTAGGGGCACTAACAACCTCTAACTCATCAATCTAAATCATGGGTTACCAAATAACATAAAAATACCCCCCATTTAACACAAAAGACCTCTTTGCCCATAATGAAATCGATTTTATAAAACTGCCAGACTTACAAAAGTCTAATGGAAGGTAACTCTTTTATTATGTTCACTTACAAGTGAATTTATAAGGATTACACTTATCAGGGTTACACTTCAAAATAATTTAAACTAAATTTTAACATTACTCTTTGACAGCATAGAATTACAATGAACCTGCCAATATGATATTTTAACTCATAAAAATAGCTTTCCTAGTTAGATAATTTGTATCTTAGCAGATAATTCAATGTAAAGCCTGTGGTGAATTTAAAGTCACTAAAATCCATCTTCAATTTTTTTCCTATACTAAAAACCCTAATTACATATTTTGTCCTGCCACTTTCTAGCATCTTAACATTATAGGGGAAAGGTCATGCATGGTTATGTTTCCCTGGCAGGGGTCCTTCCTGAGCAGTCCTGAACATCCAAGGACCCAGTGGTGATAGCATTCATTTATCAAACATCTGCTCTGTGCCAGGTGTATTGTACATGACCTCAATTAATCCCCCACAAACCCTAAGAAGCATGTATCACTGATCCCATTCTACTCTACTCCTGAGAAGACCCTAAGAACCTGTCCAAGGAAACTCAGGTAGTAAAGGTTAGATCTCTGAGTTGGGCTCAGGTCTCTTAACTCCTGTTCATTCAACCATCAGGTACCCAGCAAAACTGTGCAAGTCGCTTTTGTGTGTGAGAACAAGGTCCCCAAGTGGTTAAGCCTGAGGCAGCAATGCCCTCATGGACTTTAATGGAGCTCTCAATCTTAACTGGAAGGCATTCCCTGGTGACACTGAGACATGTTTTTGAAGTCGTGTACCAACTCCGTGCTGAGCCATCTACCACTATGCCCTGTCACCCCATTTGTAACCAGGGAGACACACTCCTGAGGCACCTAGCTAGCCAGGGAACGGAAGCCTAGTGACGTTAGGACAGGACAAAGCTGGCTGGTCCCTAAGGCTTGACTTTACATCATGTCCTGGTCTAAACCAGTGGTGCCCAAACTTGAACAGGCCTTCTTGATGCCTATGATCCCAGGAAACATCACCAGCCCAGATTCCCTCCTCCCCCATTCCCCATTCCGCTCAAAGTCAATGCTGATTGCCGATTTCCTCACCCGACAGCTTCCTTTTAATTAAACGTCACCATTCTTCAAGGAGAGCACTACTTTGTTTTGTTCTATAGACCCTCTCTGTGTATTGGCCCATTTAAATCTAACTTAGTTCTTCAGTTCTGCAAAGCACAGCTTTAAAAAGTTCCTTTCTCAAAGGTGAAATGCAATAGGGGTTTAAGGTGAGGGTTGATTCACTGGTTCAAAGGGCAAAACAAACCAAAAAAAAAAAAAAAAAAACTACATGATGCCAGGAAGACTTCCAAAGTGAAAAAAAATACAGGACAGCTATTTTCAACTCCAGCTTATACCACACCCTACGGCAAGGAAGAGTGGGATAAATATTGCATCCCTCAAATCCTAAAAAATCTGAGCTCTAGACTTGACAATTCCTCCCTCATCTGTGAAAGCGGCATCAAAACACTGTAAACATAGGTTTAAAAAGCCACTTCCCAACTAACCCCTGTTTTCACTCCCACCTTCCATGAGGAGGTAAGAGTAGCAGAGGTTCTATTCCCAGCTGTTCAAACTACAGTGTGTGGTCAAGAAAGGCTGCCTTTTTTTAAAGACTTTATTTATTTGAGAGAAAGAGATAGAGAGAGAAACAAGCAGACTCTGTGCTCAGCACAGAGCCCAGAGCCCGATGTGGGGCTCAACCTCAGGGCCCTGAGACCATGACCTGCGCTGAAATCAAGAGTCCCGCGCTCAACCAACTGCGCCACCCAGGAGCCCCAGGCTGTCCTCCTTAAATGGGGTTTCTAGCAGTGAGGGATTAGGAACTGGGTTCTCTTCTCTTCTCTGTCCCAAAGAGGGGAAGCAACAGCACCTTTGACGGAAGCCAAAGGAGTGAAAGGGCTAACAGGAAGACAGGAAACTTCCATGCCCACCGGCTGCTGCTGTGGCCTCAGCAGGGGATTCTGGGGAACCACCTGGAGGTACCTGGCAAAGTACATTTCTAAGTTCAAAGAGACCAGGGGCTACAGAGAAGAGACAATGGCCCTGCACACTGACCTGAGGAGAACACAGAGAAAAGAATACCCAGTAATGCTTGGGGTTCTCGCTAAGAAAGAAGACAAACTCAACCTTCCATTCAGGTCCCAAGCTAGAAAACAGAACAGCGCGACAGGGCCTTCTGAACTGGCCTCCACACATCAAGCCATTTTCTACACGCAGCCAGTGTGTTCTGGCAAAAGCCATCACACCCCTCAATATGACATGTACAAACGGTCTCCCAGTGCCCAGGGACAGAGGCGAAAATCTTCACGCGGCCTACAAGGCCTGCACGCTCTTGGCGCCTCCTCTCTCTTCAATCTTGTCTTTTGTCCCTTTTCCCTTTAAACTCTGAGCTCCAATCACACTGGGCTTCTTGGGTTTCCTCAAAGGCACCAGCTGGACAAAGCCTCGGCTCACGCAACTCTTTCCGCCTGGGTTAAAATTGGAGACATTTGAAATGTTAGACCCATAATCTGTGGGGGACAAATTATATGGCTGGATTGGCCCGGGCTAGTCACATAATTCCCCTGACCTTCGCTTCCTCGGATGTAGGGCAAAGACAGAAATAAACAATGATGGCCAACAGCACCAAATTAGAGTGAGGAACCAGAGAGAAAACAAATGAGAGGCTAAAGGAATAAAATTAGTAACAAGAAATGTTTGGGCCTTGGGGAAGTGAACTTAGGAATTCAGAATAGACAGCAGGGAGGAGAAGTCGTTTCATTTGGGACTTAATCGAAATGACCACTGTAGGAAGCAGACTTGTGAGTCTACCAGCACATACTTGCGTGTTTCTCTCAGAAATAACGGTTCCCACACCTACCTCAGCTGCTGATGAAAATAAAAGCCCTTCTCATTTTCTAAATTAAAAGGCCCATACATGTTTTAAAAATACCCCTCATTGTGTAAATATGAACACCACTGAGCCCCTTTCCAAACAAACATTTCTTATTTGTGACAACTATTCTCCAACCAGCATATAATTAATTTTCCTGTTATGGGTAGTGCCTTTTTACACGGAATGTTCTCTTGACACTTTAGAGCAAATAGTCCATCATTACTAATTCATTAAGCATTCAAAGAGATGCTATTAATCACAATGAACTAATGTGGTATTAATGGGTAGGTTATTAATCTGCAATTACATGCAGATTTCCTAATAAATTCAAGTTGCCCAAGTTTTTTGAGGAGGAAGGCAAAGGAAAACGAAATGAACAAATCTTTCAGAAAACAAATTAAGGGGAAGAAATCTCTC
This sequence comes from Vulpes vulpes, assembly GCF_048418805.1. Lineage (NCBI taxonomy): Eukaryota > Metazoa > Chordata > Mammalia > Carnivora > Canidae > Vulpes > Vulpes vulpes. Next base: position 17,826,906 of record NC_132796.1, on the reverse strand, counting down.
TCCCTGAATCATAAAACAATACACACAAACTTCCTGTGTTCTTTTTATCCTAAGAAATCTTTATTTTGACCCAGTATAAGGACATTTCTAGTATATAGATTTTTTTTAAGATTTATTTATTTGTTCATGAAAGACACAGAGAGAGAGGCAGAGACATAGACAGAGGGAGAAGCAGGCTCCCCGCAGGAAGCCTGAAGTGGGACTCGATCTTGGATCCCAGGATCACGCCCTAAGCCAAAGGCAGATGCTCAACCGCTAAGGCTCACCCAGGCGTCCCATCTAATATATAGATTTTAATCAAAATCACAGTTATAAATGGAGAAAAAACAAGACCACCCCTGGAGAGGTGAGTCTCTTCAGTGACATACCATGTCCTTGGACATCCTAAAGCCTGGCCACTCAACACAGGGTCCCCAGACCAGCAGTGTGGGCATCACCTGTGAGCTTGTCAGAAGTGCAGACTCTTGGATCCTTTCTCAGACCTACCGAATCAGAATGTTCACTTTACCAAGATCCCCAGGTGACTCATGTACACCCTCAAGGCTGGGAAGAACAGTATTACAGTCTGGCTCTGTTGCTGCATACCAGAGTCGAAGGGGGAAGGGGGGTGTTTGCTTAGACGCCACTGCATGGTAAAACCTAGGAAATCAGAGGTGGGAACATCATGCAAATCTCACTGAGTATTGTTTAAAGCACAGAAATGAGGTGGATGTGTCGAGCAGTTGGGGAGGCTGGATTATTGGAAATACAATTTACATAGCGTATTTCATCTGTTCTAAGCAGCATATTTTTTTTCCGCTTCTTAATATCTCTGAAATTGGAATCCACCTTAAACCTGTCAGTCAGGTACAGTCACGGCCTGCCCTGGTGGGAACCTGAGCGAGCAGTTCTCACAGTGGGCCCTTGAAACAAGTTGGCTGCACAGCCAGTAAATGGTCACTCAAAACGTCTACAGAAAGATTTCAATACGATTGGGGCATGAAATGAAAACTTAGTGCGTATCCAAATAGGCAATCGTGGAGGACACTCCTGGAGCTGATGGAGAGCACTTTTTTAAGAAATGCCGAATCACTGCTGCTATGGACACAAAGAAGATGTTTTGTGAGAAACCCAAGGCACTGCTGACTTGAAATCCAAAGGACTGTGCAGAAGTTTTAAGACTACTCTAATCAAGCTCTCCTGCTTGCATTTTCCTTTTAATTAGTGCAAAAGAGTAAAAGAGTCATATGATCAAAGTTAATGTCTACAAGAAGTCTTTCAATGAACATAAAGCAAAAACGCCAGGTGAGAGGAAGGCACCACGTAGTAGCTTCGTCTTGGCTGGCATATGTGAAGTAATGGGGCATCATAGAGTTGGCGGTATTTCTGATTCAGTGCTATTAACTCACTTAAGGCTAGGGGAGACTCAGCAATGTGTGTTCGTTCTCTTGCTTAATTTGAAGTCAAATAAACAGAACAAGATTGCATATAACTAGAACATCGCCATCACAGGAGACCCAGCATTTTTCATTCTGAAAAAAGAATTATATACGTCTAGAAATTTAAGGCTATTTGGATTTAAATAAAAGAAAGCAATATAAAAATGTCTCCAAATGACTCCAAAAACATTTGAAGAACAAGTAAAGCTCTGGGCGAGGTGAGATATTCTGAGTCTTGAATCCTGGGTGTCACATGCACACCGTAGGTCTGGCCGAGTGCGCAGGCAGGCGGGAGGCATCTGGCAAGAGCACTTCCATAGACGTCCTGCCACACCATGGGCTGTGCAGCCTTCAGACCTCAGCCGGAGCCACAATTGCTTGCTCTCCTCACCCAGCACTTCCCACATGTTCCCCACCAGACATGTTTCATTCTGGCAATGACCTACAGCTTTCAAACCCTAACTTGCTCTTCTCCACAGTTTAGAGTTTCCAGATGGACATCGACACCTCTGACCTCAATTAAAATAACAGACCTCTAGGTCTTAATTTACTTGCACTGTTGTGTATCCAAACCAGTGTGTAGATCAGGGGGGGAAAAGAAATCCCTTGTCTTTTCCTTTATTATTCTGAGACTTGGCCAAAAGATTGGGAAATGTAAATCGAGAGAAATTAATAAGTTAAGGTGCTGCCCAGCATTCTTTAATGTCAACTAGCAAAGCTTATCGCCAGAGCAGTAGTTTTGAATGGGTCTCAGCTCAGAAAACTCAGGGAACATTCTCCAATGGACAGTGCCTACAGTTCATGACTCCGTTGTCTGGTTTTCACCCTTTGAGTAGGTTCTCAAATTTGGCTCCACATTAAAGTCACCTGGGGAGGGGGGAGGGGGTGGCTAAAGATCCAGAAGGCCAGGCGCCACCCCAGACCAATTACATCAAAAGTCGTAAGGATGGGACCCAGGCATCTGTGTTTTTTAAGCTCCCTCGTGATTTCAGTGTGCAGCCATCGGTGAGAAGCACGGCTCTAGAACAGCCCCATCCACTACAGAAGCTGGGAGTCATGTGAGGCTACTGAACAATGGAAATGCAGTTCATCTACATGGAGATGGGTAGAAAGTATAAGAAGCATACCAGAGTCCAAAGACTTAGGAACGAAAGAATGTAAACTGTCTTGTGAACGAGTTTTTATACTGATTACGAGAAATGAAAATACTTTGGATATGTTGGGTTGGACAGAATCATGGGATTTTACCTGGTTCCTTTTTCCTTTTCTAACTCAGCTGTTGAAAAATATAAAATTAACAGGTAATTTGCATTTGTGACTTATATTACATTTCTGGACAATAGTGACTTTATAGGTCCTTCGCTGTGTGAATATGAATGAAATACTTAGCCTCTCCAAGCCTCAGCTCTCACAACTATAAAATGGAACAATACCATCTTCTTAGCTCGTCAAGATTTTTACCAGGCGCTAAGGGTCAAACCATCTGAATCCAAATCCTAGCTCCACTGCCTATCAGCTATGTGATCTTGGGCTGCTCAATGGGACTGCTCAGTGCCTTTGCTTCCTCATTGACAAAATGGAGATATATCTTCCATCTTATGGACATGGTGGGAGTTCACTTTAGACAGTTCAACTAAGGATATTATTAAACAAAGTCATCTCTACACAGTGCCTGGCTTCCTAGGCCCTTCTCCATGTTATGCATTCCTAGGAATTATTTTATAATCATCAAGAGCTCATTTTATAGCAAGGAGTAGAAATCCTGCCCATTAGTAATACACTGGGGGAGAAATAGGCATTTTGCCACACCTTAAAGATGCCCAACCCATCCACACCATCAAGTTGCAGTCTCAGAGATGAGGGTGAGAATACAGCCGAAGCCATCTCATCAGGGAGATCGGAAATGCAAGGGCGAAATTTTCAACTCAGTTCACGGTCACCTTGTGTGCAAGCAACTTTTTCATTTTTCTGGTACCTCAGTCTTGCCACTGACCAATGAGGAGTAGAGTAAAGGTAATGGACTGACCCACTTCTCTAAAGACACAGGTTTCAAGGTCCAGGAGATCTGAGTCATCTGCTTCTGCCGTGAAATCTGGATGACCCTTGGAAGTTCCTGCAAAAATCCCACATTCTCAGCTCCATTATCATTCCAGCTTGTGGCAACAACAGCAAGAACACGTGGGGACTTGGAGGAGCTTCAGGAATCACTGCCACAGCTCACGTGGGTACGCCTCGGAACTGTCACCACCGAAACCAGCTAGGATTTTTCTTCCCTTTCCAAACAGTCATCATCTTTCAGGAAGTGGCTTTTTAAAAATATGCAACCCTTCTGAACAACTGCCAAGTAAAATACACTTACACACACCAACCATGCAGAATGGGGCCTGGGTGTGGAGAAGCTGGGAAGTGTCCCTGTAGGTGTATATGTGTCCTTCTCAGGAGGCACAGGTCCTGTGCCATAAGTCCGGCCAGAGAACTTATCTTTAGTCAAAAGAACCTAAATTTAGTAGGCAGTCTTCTAAAGTAAAAAATGTTTCTTTCTTCCTACCACATTCAAGCTAACTGGCAGGAAACTTTTCATAACGTGTTGCAATACTTAGGCCACAAAAATGCCCCTCGTCTGCTTCCCCTCTCCTTTGTTTCAGTCCTTATTCCAGGCACAGCGTTTCCAGGCTATAGCTCCACTTCTCGGGAAGCTCAGCATTCCCTGCTACAAGTAAAAAATCTCACCAATGGATTTCGACATCTTTCATTGGCCCATCTCACTCCTGTTGCCTCTCCCCAAGACCTTTCAGTGCCCCCCTCCCAACAATGCCAAGTTCCATGGATTTGGTCTTTCCCTTGGGACTCTGTTCATAGCACCTCCAGAACTATAGTCCCCTCTATCCCTACCCTTCCAAGCTCAACCAAGAGCCCCTGTCTTCAAGGATCGGATAACAAGCAAGGTCTTTCATACAACACGTATTATGTACTTGTGAATGAAGACTCTACTTGGTGTGTTACTGTCTTCAATCATTTGCGTTGCATCTAAGTATTTTTAAGTAGACCACAGCAAAAGCTGTATTGTCTCTAGCTGGGCATTGACTTTTAACTCTCTGCTTTCGGAAGAGGCTTGTGACAACACTCAGCAATTTCACCTATAAATATATTTATTCCATGGCATAGGTAATCGCACAAAGCCTGCACTGTAATCAGTTCGAGGTTTGGTGTTGGCACAAATCTCCAAACACAAATCTCTGGTTTCACCTAATGTCCTTATAAACATATATGAGCTGTTGGTAATGTGCTTATTACCCAGGGATTCAAGGGTAACGTGGACTGTTCAAAGATTTGGGCATGAGCGGACCCATGGTGTCACGTAATGGCCAACTCGAGTTGAAACACCTAGATGAGGATGCATCAAAGGGCTGGAATTTAGTGAAACTATACCTTCTTGAGGCCTGCCCCAGCAACCTTTACCCAGGCAGGGGTTTTTTGTGCCACACATTCCCTGGGCAGGCTCTTAAAGCCTAACGATCATTCTTAAAATAATGTTTATGAATACACAGGTTTACAACAGAAACCAGTCATTCTGAAGCACAGTTAATAAAACAGTTGGTTTACTGTTTGTCACCATAATATATGTGCTACTTCCTTAAGTCACTAAATAATACGATGCAGTATTGGGTCTAACCATTGCTATGATTCTGAAATGGTGATGTGTGTAGATAATATTTCAAGATACTTGCAATATCTATATCAAGACCAAAAAATCATGATTCCCATTGGTAACGGTGTCACAGCCAACAACATTAGAGTTTTGCCTGCTTTCATAATTAAAGAAAATGCTAAAGTTCCACCAGAGGTTAGTGAAAATAAAGGTGCATCTTTTCCCCTTCAAGTCCCTGGAATTCTACAGGCAGCCCTCTTGAGGTAAGAATCCCCTAGGCAGAAAGAAAAGAAAAAAGAGAAGAAAGGCAAACAGGTGAGAACAACAAAAAAGTGACATCTAAAGAGGATGTAGAACAGCGTAAGATGACCCTTTCCTCGTTTTCACCAATTCCCCTTGCCTCTTCTCTGTTTTCCTGCAGGAGGGATTGAAAACTCATGTCCCCCCAACCAATGTGTCGTCCAAACAAACAAATTATCAAAATCCTGCAGGTCTGAGGTCGCGACCAGGGTCTGCCAATAAAAGCTAGGAACACACACAGATGTCCTAACCTACTGTTTCCATCTCCAGGCTCCTTCCTTTCAGGATCAGCGGCCTTATTTACAGGCACCGTGAGACTTTCAGGGAGAACTACACTGTACCATTTTCCTTTGCTGGTGCTGCTAAAGTTTTATAATCAATTTGTCATTTTTCATGTGGCCAGGAATCTAACATGTATCAACCACCTACTACATGCCACTAGCTTTCAAAAATGTTAATTTCAAAAAAATAAATAATTTTTTAAAAAATTAAAAAATTAAAAATGTTAATTTCATCCTCGTGAAATTAACAATAGCAGGTGTTATTTATTGAGTTCTGTGCAGAAGACTTTTGATGCACCTCATTGAATCAATCCAACAGGATCACCATATAAGAAACTCCGAGTCAGAGGAAAGTGGTTTGCCAGCGGTCACAGAGCCAGGAAGTTCTCTTTGTCCTTAGTATAACTGACACAAGATCACACCACCAGGGAGCCTTGGAGCCCCAGGAAGGGCTCTAGCCTGCCTCACTGTCCATTCCCCTGTCCTGCCTCCCTGAGGCCTGGAACAGAAATGAAGAACAACTGACAATTACCCTTCCCCTCCCATCAGGGGCAAGCACCAGCTGCATCTCAGGACTCCCCTGGAACAGCACGTCGGGCCCTAGGCCCAGATGGAGGGGGAGAAAGAAGAGAAGAGCAAGCCACCCCTCCCCACTGAGTCAGCCAGCCACTCACAGAGGGCACAGTCTTTCTCTCCTCTCCTTACCAAGTATTAGTAAGCACCAACTCTATGCCAGGCACGATGTTGGGTGCTGAGTCACAGCAGAGCCCAAAAAGACAGGCAGAGGTAAGAAAAACAGCAAGCAAATACACAAACAAGATAATTCGAATGGTTATGAGGGCCACAAAGAACACTAATACAGTAACAGGATGAGGGACTGGAGATGAGAGTAGGGAACTATTTTTAGTGACCATATTCTCTGCCCCTTCTCTATCACTAACATAAACTTGAATTTATACCCACGTAGCTCACCTTTCCGATGGCCTATTCGTGGCTCTAGAGCAGCATCAACAGAAACATTATCTGAGCTATATATGGCATTATTCATTTCCTTGTACATTTAAAGATAAGAAAAATGAAACAGGTGAGGTTGTTTAATAATATATTCTAACCAAAGAGGTCTTAAAATACTATCATTTTAATACATAATTGAGGAAAGGGCACCTGGGTGGTTGAGCATCTGCCTTTGGCTCAGGTGGTGATCCTGGAGTCCCGGGAATGAGTCCCACATTGGGCTCCCTGCAGGGAGCCACTTCTCCCTCTGCCTGTGTCTCTGCCTCTCTCTGTGTCCCTCATGAATAAATACATAAAATCTTTTAAAAATGTAATTGAGGAAATAAATCATCAACTTCTTGGTGAAATATTTTACATGTTTTTTTAAATGAAGTCTTTGAAATTTAGTGTGTATTTTTTATTTATACCACATTTCAAGTCCAGCTAGCCATACTTCAAGTACTCAAAAGCCACCAGTGGTGGTGAGGGGGGTTACCCGGGTGGTGTAGTCGGTTATAACATCCAACTCTTGGTTTGGGCTCAGCCCAGATCTCAGGGTTGTGAGATCAAGCCCTGCATCAGGCTCCACGTTCAGTGCAGAGTCTGCTTGAATTTCTCTCTCCCTTTGCCTCTGCCCCTCCACCTCGCTTGTATGGTCTTTCTCTCTCAAATTAATATATAAAATTTTTTAAAAGCCCTGAGTAGCTAGTGGATTACGGTACTTATTAAAACATTTTCTGCTGTTCAGATGTTTAAGTTCCACATGCGTAGTCCTGAGGGTCTTATTAATCTCTGCACTCTGTATCCTCCTGTGTCTAACACAATGCCTCTTGCTAGATGTGAATGAAAAACTATAAATTTTAATTGCTATTGCTACTGGCAAGGATTTTATGACCAAACAGACTTAGAAAAAATCACGAGACAATGAATGTTGAAGCAGAGAGAAACAAAGAAATAGGATCTTTAATGATATGGTTCAGCTGCTGGATCCATCCTTACCTGAAGTCTACATATTATCAGACACTTTGGTTCCTTGAACCAGAAAATGTTCTCTATTTTTAAGCCAGGTGGAGTTGGGATTTTTGTTACCTGTTACTGAAAGCAACTGGGGCCAAGAAAAAAGTAAATGCCAAGTCAATTGTCTTGACTTCACAGATTAATTAATACAGCCACTATGTTGGCAAACTGAACTCCAATAAAAAGAAATTTAAAAAATAAAAATAAATTAATACAGCCACAATGCTGTACATTTCAGTCTATTTAAAGTGAACGTAAAAAAATAAAAATAAAGTGAATGTATTTCCCCAAAAATAAAGAGCACATAACCCAGAATGGATCTAATGAACAGATCTGGTTCTTGTCAAGTGTACCAAACTTTTTTTTTTTTTAAGTGTACCAAACTTATATGTAACATCAACCACTATGACAGAAGAGCTACGTGAAAGCCACAGGAAAAAAATATCAGATCTTAAAATCGAATGCTTGGAGCAGAGAAAAGTTATAAAGACAAGGGCATGCACTGGAAGTAGAAAGGGACACACAAGAAGGAAGCGGACCACAGCTTTTACGCATGATGGCTGTTCTCATGGCCTCTTCACTTCCTTCAGCTATTTAGAAAAACATATTCTAGAGCTACATACACATTTTTCAAAGAGGCTTCAGGAAGAAGTTCATTTGTCTGTTTGAGGTGTTTCCTAACAAGAAATTGCTAAACTTTTTAAATCGGACTTCTTTCCCTTTCCTCACACTCTACACACCCCCACCCCTACCCATCCTCAAATGGTGTTCTGAGAGTAGGAAAAATGCAGACAACCAACAACAAAAAATTTTTCAGGTAAAAGCATTTCGTTTCACATCCTAAATGTCTTCTAGACAGGCCGAATCTTCACGGGCCACCTCTCTGTGCGTGCAGGACTTAGGATGCATAGGTAGAATTTGGCGATTTGCTGCTTCATGTGTGGCCACATGAAAAAGAGCCAGCATGGTCACAAAAACAGGAATCTGCTCTGAGTGGGCACCCTGCCCCCTGCCATTTATACAGATTGACTGAGATTTAACGGTGCTGAGTTTTGCCAAGAATGAAAAGCCAATCACCACAATGGCTGGTTGCTCCCTAGCACTTCTCCACCATATCCCCATTTTTTTTCTAGTCTGACGTTTTTTTCAAAGAACTTAATGATGTCAGAGCTCAGTTTGGTACATCATACTGTGTTCGTGGTGCCAGGAAAATGGCACCGTTCACTGTCTTCAATCGGCTGAACTTCCTAATTATCAAATGACCTTACAGAAGCTAAAGTTTCCAGCTGTCCATTATCTGCAAAAGGTGATTTGGCTAGGATCATTATGGCAAAAACAAGATTTGGGGGGTTAATTATGAGAACCATCTGAATCTCAGCCAGCAGATATTTACAAATAAATAACCCATCTATGAATCATAATCATCTTTCTTTGCTCATTAATGCATAGACCCTACTTCATCTTATTGTTCTGCTGGTACTGTCTGTGCTTGAACATAATAATATACTGCATTTCTTTACAAAATATTGGCAAAGATTGCTATTCTACAACAGAGATGAGCTGGCCCTACCTTGAGTCATCTGTCTTCTGTTTGACACAAGTGTTCTATCTCACTTATTGCCTCATGTTTCATAAGTGCTCATTTGCAAAATTTTCATCTGCTCGTTCATAAGCAACACATGCTGTGTCATCCTCACGGTCACATGAAGACAAATTTGGGAGGTTTTGTGGGAAGGAAATTTTGAGACATTCAAACACATGACTATATTCGGCCTTCTTTAAAAAAAAAAACCTGCTTCTTGGAGAGAATAAGAAATAATTTTATCTTCCAACTAGAAATCTGAGTCTTATATGCCATTTAAAGAAAAAAATCCACGAAGCCAGGTTGCTGACTTCAATAGAGGGCAATTTTTCATCAGCCAGGTCTGTCAAATCCATTTTATTTCACAAATTGGACAGCCGTATCTGTGTGTTCTCTATCAGCCATAAGAAAATGGTATTCTTTTGATTGGTAGTATTGGGTTTTATTTTTGGATGTTCTCTCTTTTTATCAAGGGTGAGGAAAAAGATCTAGACAGTATTCAATATTTTTGAAAGCACATGATATTTACAAACGATAAGACCAGAATAAAACTTAAAGCATTTGGTAGACATTACTTCATGAGCCTTAGAACTAGCTGTGAGACGAAATGGAGGCACAGACAACAAACATTTACTCTCAGAGGGCCTGCTCTATGCCAGGAACTGGCCTGGGATAAAACATGATCTCTGAGGGTCATCTCCCCTCGTCCTCACAAGCCCTACGAAATGAGTTCTTTTATCCCCATTTGGAAGGTAAGAAAACTGAGCTAGGTGAAATAAGTAGTTGGCCAAAACTGGCACAGAGGAGAAACATAAAGGAACCAGGATTCAAATACAGGTCTGCAGCTTCAGCACTCATGCTCTGAGTGGCTTACAATGAGGGAAAAAAATTCTGGAAATAATCTAAATGGCAACATGGGAATTGATTGAATCAACTGTAGTATACCCACACAAAGCAGTCATGGCAAAGGATGATAAAGATCTATTTTAATTGATGTGAATAGATGTTAGCATGTCAACTGAAAGGACATTATAAAATAGAATATTTGATCCTTTTTGGCATATACATATAACTTGGTATGTATATTCACATTTAAAAGGTTATCACTGGGTGGTAGGACTTGATGTAGATTTTTTTTGACTTTTTTTTACTTTTTTTGTTTTTATTACTGAAGGATAATTGGCATATAATATCCTATTAGTTTCAGGTGTACAACATAGTGACTCAACAACTCTGTACATTACTGAACACTTAACGTGGCAAGTGTAGTCACCATACAATGTTGTTAGGGTATTACTGACGATAGTCCCTATGCTGTACTTTTCATCTCTGTGACTTATTTTATAACTCAAAGTTTATACCTCTTTATCCCTTTCATCTATTGTGCCCTTCCCTCCATCCCCCTCCCCTCTGACGATCACCAGTTCTTTCTCAGTATATGAGAATCTAGTTTTTTGGTTTGTTCATTTGGTCTTTAGATTCCACATACAAGCAAAATCATATGTTACTTGTTTCTTCCTGTTATTCACCTACAGTCGGCGTACAATGACCCTGTATTACCTGGATGGTTGGATGGATGGGTACACAGACTGTGAGACACGCAGATACACAGAGATAGAATATATAAAAATAGGTAGTCATCTGCAGTACATTTGAAAATCAGAAAAATATCTATCTATAAATCTGCTTATCTATACTTTTATAGACATATTATTTTCTCACTATATGTATAAGCGTATACTTAGAGACAGATGTGATAAGATGTACATTAATAGAATGGAAGAATAGCATGATAAAGCAAATATAACAAACTGGTAATAATCAGGGAATATGGATAAAGGGTATATGGACATTCTTGTGCCATTCTCTCAACTTTTCTCTAAGGCTGAATTATCTCTAAATTAAAAAGTTTAAAGAACTAATACATATTTTATATATCAAACACATACATCTAGTACAAGATAATACTAACTTAAAAAGAGACCTTACTCGACCATTTGCTCTCTTTCTTGGAAGCCAGAGCCCCAGGATCAATTTTTGAGTTCATCCTTTATAGTACTTGTCACACTGTAAGCTGGGATTTATTTGATTGCGTCTTTCCCAGAGCAGAGAAATATACGGGAAACCTCCCATTTTGTTTCATAAGGCCAGTGATCTTGATAACAGAGTTTAGCAAACCTAGCACACAGAAATCCACAGACCAATCTCAGTCATATACATAAACACAAGTATTTGAAATGAAATATGAGCTTATTCAACTTTAGCAAAGTCTGAAAAGAAAATAATAAACTATTCACAGGTAGGATTTATTTCAAGATTATAAGGTTAATTCAGCATAAGAAAATCCAGAAAAGTTAAAGAGATACTCCATCTGAATCTCTCCATAAACAGCAAAGACATTTTCTTGAGTGATGCCTTTTTGCAAACTAGGAGTAATAGAACACAATAAAGAACACCTATTCAAAACAAAGAAAAAATATATTTGGGGACTGTGGGGGAAATAGCGGAGGCATCACCAACCAAGCTAGGAATAAGAAAATTACACTCATTGTCATTGCTATTATTCAACACTGCTCTGGAGGCTCCAGCCAATACAGTAAAAGGAAAGGGAAAGACAAAAAGTCTAATTATTTCTTAACTTTAGGATTACTTATCTAAAAAATTCCAAACAAACCACCAAAAAGCTATTAATTAATAAGACAGTTCTAATGAGATCCAATAAAGATACATTAAAACTTTACGATGGGCATCAGGAGTTAGCAAACTTTTTCCATAAGGGTTAGAGGGGCAATAACTTAGGCTTGTGGGTCATACGATTTCTGTAGCAACTACTCCACTTTGCCACTGTGGCACAAAAGAAGCCATCAACAACGCCCAAGTGAATGGATAAAAAAAAATTAAACTGTGACAGCTCTTTCAATACAACGATTATATTTCTAGAATATACGTGGATACATATTACAGTGCTATATATGATAAAAATATATCTATTAACATTATCTACATCTATGAGAAATACATCACTTTTAAAGCACATAACAGAGTAGCAGGCCTGATTTTAGTTAGGTTTTTCAATAGATGAATGTGCACATGAGGTCTTACATATGTGCCCACAAATGGAAGTTGTGTACCCAACTGCTTCATTAGCAGTTATTTCTAGGGGTGAATTTAGGAGCAACTTTCTTCTTACTTTTTCTATTTAATTTTTGTTCTTTTTTACTTTCCCAAATGAGCTTAAAAGTAAAATTTTTCATTTTTAAAAGAAGCAAGTAAACAAAAAACCCACGTGCGGCTCTCAACAATTGAGTTTTATTTCTACGAAGTCTTAAAGATCTCATACACAGTAACCTCCTCAAAGAAAAAAAAACACAAAAAATAAAAAAAGTTAAAAAAGTAAAAAAAACACATCAGTACTGATTTTGATTTTTACATTAAGACACCCCTAGGAAGGGCTTTAAATTATTCTAGTTGCTTCATGCCCTGAAGATAGAAATCTTCTGGCTCTGACTAACATGTAAGGAGCACCCATCTGCAAATCTTGCTTTTTCTTACCCTTCAGTGACATTTCTGTGTACGTAATTGTGTGTATGCACACACATGCACCTGTGCACACATCTCTCTGTCTAGGAAGAAAAGACAAAGGAGGGAAACAGGAAACAGGCCAGAATGGTAGATGAAGGACCAACGTGAATTAATATCATACAGGGAAATACTTATTAGTAAATTCTTTTCTCAACAGGTCTTATCATTCTATAGTACGGGAGCCTCACCTGCTGGGTTAGGGGAAAACTGACCTTATTACAAATTCTCTTCTTCTAATTTATGAAACTTTTAAGTCTTCCCAGAAAATTTAAGTCCATACAATTTATATTGGGAAAAGCTGTGAAGCTTAAGTACATTTTTCCTTACAACTGACAACAGGTTTCTAATTACTGCGCCAATAGGTACAGTTGTTAAAACATATATAAATTGATATTTAATTTTCATGCACTTAAAATCTTGGGAAAATGGAGATGGAGTAGAAAGAAAACTGATGATTCTTCTAACTTCTCAGAATTTCTTTCTGGAGTTCAAAAGTCTCAAATATCCAAAACACCCCAAAAAATCCAATGGTGGAATGGAGAAAACATACCTTGTTCACTTCACATTTGATCTGAAAGTTTCTTATAAGGAATATCTTTTTAAAAAGCTCTAGATCCTATTATTTTACACACTGGATGAAAAAGAAAAGCTCTAGATGGTTTAGTTAAGCAAACGCAATGCTTTAAATGTCAGGCTATGGCACCGGACTACCTCACACCAGTAGAGCAAGAAGCTTCTTGCGCTAGAATAGTGCTCTCTCCCTGGCCAGAGATGTCCTCACCCCCGTGCCCAGCCCTGTGACTATGTTACCCTATAGGGCAAAAGGTACCTTGCGGTGAGATTCAGTTAAGGATCTTGACGAAGAGTCATTCTGTCACAGAGCAGGGCCTGCTCTACATAAGTAGTAGAGCCTTTTCATAAAAGAAAGAGAAAAGATGTGATGAGGGAAGTCAGAGGTCAGCTTGAAGAGAGATCTGAAGATGCTCCAGTGCTGGCTTAGAAGATGTATAAGGGGCTACAGGCCAAGGAATGAAGGTGGCTTGCACCTTCAGGGGCATGTATTCTCCCCCTCGAGCCTCCAGAAGCCCTGCCAACTCATTTAGATTCTTAACCTCCAGAATTGTAGGATGATAAATTTGCATTTTTTAAAAATCACAAAATAGGGGCACCTGGCTGGTTCAGTGGTTGAGCATCTACCTTCAGCTCGGATTGTGACCCCGGGGTCCTGGGACTGAGTCCCGTATCAGGCTCCCCTCTGCCTGTGTCTCTGCCTCTCTCTTAAATGAATACATAAAAATAAAATTGAAAAAAAAATTAAAAATAAAACCAATAAATAAATAAATAAATAAATATTCTCTCTAGGTGTCATGTGTTTTTTTCTATCAAAAATAGAGAAAAAACCCTATTTTTGCCTTCTAAAAAAGTTCCCTTATCTAGCCTTACAATCTCCCTGCTTCCATCCTAAAGTGCCTTCCACCAGTAAAAAATATCTAATGCAAACAGAAGTGCCTCTGGTAAGACTTTCCAATTTCTGAAGTGTGCACACACACGTACATATGTATGTACACATATGTGAGTACGTGTGTGTGAGCCTGTCATTACTACAGAGGCCATGGGAGAAAAGAAAGTGCCCCCAGAGCCAAGTCAGAAGTTAACAGGAACAATATGACAAATACAAGGTCATCCAAAGTTCTCAAAAGACGATGAGGTGTTAAGTATATTTTGTAGGCATGAAAATCCAGGACACAAATAAGCAAGTGATGAAGTTTGCTCTGAACACAACAAATAAGTATATTGATAGAAAATAACTTTCATTAACTATTCCTTTGCTCCCAATCTCAAGGAAATGCTAGTTATCCTTCAGCAGAACTTATTATTAGCTAATACAAATATAACAAGGCCTCTGCAAGGCTTGTGTTGGAGCTCTGGGAGACTGAAATCCCACAATTTTCCTTTCAATCTTCCATTTTTAAAAAATCTTGGAAATGAATTTAGGACAGTTAAAGTAAGCAGGCATGCTTCAAATCCAAAACTGTGTTTTTCTTGTCAAGTACTGCTCTCTATAAAGTGCGTCACCAAACCCCAGTAGAAACTTACCCTTCAACTTGAGGTCAACATTATGTCTCAGCCAAGGGTAAACTCCATAGCTTGGCATATCTTCAGGAATCGGGTTATTGTTTATCCAGCCATCACAAGCAAACCGGAAGAAATTATCACAAGGGTCCACAGAGAAATTTACCTTACTCAAGATGGCAGCAGCTATTTAAAAAGAAAATCATAGGATTAATGACAAGCACTGAACACCATGTACTGTTCTCTTCCAAATTAAACAACCATTTCCTATCAACCAGCTCCCAAGCCTTGGCTTTTACTTTTCCTCTCAAATGACTCCCTGAATCAGCTTCACTATATTAAATTACTGCATTCAGATTGACTGGGTAAAAGCTTGGTGGTATTAGTGTTAATGGTTTTTGCAGGCCTGCCCCTGACATCTGCGCGGCATGGGATAGGAATACAAATGGAGTCTATGGTAAATTGTCTGCAAAGATGCGTGTGACATTTCCTTCCATCCCTCTCATCCCTCTGCAAGGTGACTTTGCGACTCATCCCATCAAGTGATAGGATCTACTCTCCCTGCCTTGAATCTGGGTTGGCCTTGCAACTTGCTGTGACCAACAGAATATAGCAGAGTAACTTTTCTTGAGTTCCAAAACTAGGCCTTAAGAGGACCTTACACCTTCCATATTAACTCCCTGTGAATGAAGCTCTAAGACAGCCCTTTGAAGAAGCCTCCTGGAGGAGGTGAGGCCCCGTGGAAAATAACCCAGTCGGCACCAACCGCCAGACATGTGACTGTAGCCATCATGAACCTTCCAGGCCAGATGACCCTCTTGCTGAATGCAGCTGTATGAATGAGCCTAGGCAAGAGCAGCAGAGAAACCCCCCCAGTGAACTCACAGAATCAGAAGAAATAATAAATCACTTGTTTCAAGACTCTAAGGTTTGGGGGTAGCTTGTTCTGCAGCAAAATCTGAGTGAAACTGAGGCCCATAGGTCATATTGAAATATTTAAAAGATATATTTACAATATATTTCCATAAAAACCTCAAAAGCCAGGTATGAATTCCTGAGCCCTTGGATGTTCAGTGTAGCTCTCAGAGGAATGAACCCCTGGAAGAGACCTCCCCACGGGCCCAACAGGGAGGTTCAGGGCTCTTTAGCAGGGAATTCTGGGTTGTAAAAGGATAGGGCTGCTGACCTGGCCCCTGAATTAGGGGAGCGGCATGGCCAGAGGAGAGCAAAGTGGAGCATTGTAAATGAGGGCCCAGGGCAGGGGCCCCTCTCACCCAGGCCTCAGGGCAGAACTGAGTACATGTTTAAATTAACAGAAAGACACAAACGACTGATTTGCCATTTCTTCCTCTTTCATAAGCACACACATGATTACACATGAAACACAGTCAACGAGGAAGTTTGTGCGTACTGAAAGACGTATCTATGAGCTTTAAAATAAATCTTTCATAGAAAAATGAGAAGGTTCTTGGAGCACCTGGGTGGCTCAGTCAGTTGAGTATCTGACTTCAGCTCAGGTCATGATCTCAGGATCCTGGGATTGAGCTCCACATTGGGCTACACGCTCAGCGGGGAGTCTGCTTGTCCCTTTCCCTCTGTCCCACACCCTGCTTGTGCTCACTTATGTTCTCTCTCTCTTTTTTTTAAAGATTTATTTATTTATTTATTTATTCATGAGAGATGGAAAGAGGCAGAGACACAGGCAGAGGGAGAAGCAGGCTCCACGCAGGGAGCCCGATGTGGGACTCAATCCCAGGTCTCCAGGATCATGCCCTGGGCTGAAGGCAGATGCTAAACCGCTCAGCCACCCAGGGATCCCCTCACTTATGTTCTCTTGCACCCGCAGTCTATCTCTCAAATAATATAATCTTTAAAAAAATGGAAAGATTCCAAAATTCCCAATACTGAACTCCAGCTCTCTTTCAACTGTCGTATCACTGCTGGCTACCACTCTAACAAAAAAAAAGATATGCACTAAAAAAAAAGGCAGCCAGTATTTTAATGACATTGGAAAAAAGACATTCTGAGTAATTTTCACACTTTAATTAATGCCAGAATATATTTATTTGAAGTAATGAAAACCCAATGAGTTTTCAGCTAAATATGAAGGAATTGCCCAAATAAAAGAAGTACAATCTGCATATATTTATATATGCTGATTATCAGTTTGGTCACGTGTGTCCTCCAGGTTTAAAACTAAGGCTAGATATTTTTCTAGCCTAGATTTGCTATGAAAACTTTCAACAGCTTTTTGTCCTTGATAAAGTGAATAATAGAGAAATATCTTAGTTTCTGTAGGACTTCAAAATCTCCAGCACTTTCCCCCACCCAAAAAAAAATCAAAGCAAAAATACTAGTTGAGAAGGGCACCTGGGTGGCTCAGTAGGTTAAGGATCCAACTCCTGATTTCAGCTCAGGTCATGATCTCAGGGTCAGGAGATCGAACCCCACGTCAGGCTCTACACTTAGTGTGAAGCCTGCTTCAGATTCTTTCTCTTCCCACCCCCCCACTTGTGCTCTCTCTCTAAAAAATAAAATAAAAAAACTAGTTTTTGAAGTTTGATAAATTTAAAACTGGCTTAATATTTTCATCTTTCTGAATTACGTCAATGGTCTCCAATTACATTTTTACTTGCTGCTACTATTTTATCATCAATATTAGCTAGGACAAATGCAAATAAGCTAGGACATACAAAACCTTTATTTCAGTTTATATTTATAATTATTCTGTCTGTGTGGCCACAGAACAAATCTGCTATGTGACACCCCAGGGGCAATGATTATACAAGTCTCAGTGCCACACAATATTTACAGTCACAGAAAAGAACCCTCACACACATTTTTATTCACTTAAGCACATTGTTTTCTGGCCACCTTCCCAAACTTCTCCCGGGCCCCCAACCTAAAATGTATCCTCTCTATCTCCTCAGTATTCTTGCAGGTACCTACAAAATTGCAAGATCAGCTCTGACCTCAGCCTTGACATAGAGTGGGGAAATACATCATTCACACAGAATTTGGAAGTCAGCCCACTGAGTGGGAAAACTCTAGTTTCAACCTCCCCATTCATCATTCATCATTCCCAGCTGGGCACAGAGCTGCACTTTCTGTAGGGGAACTGAGACTTCAAATTGCAAGGGACTGTAGTTGTCAAGACACCACAACTCCTTTCCCCTCGCTTAGTTCCATGGAGAAAACTCAAAGAGGCTTGTTTTAATAAAGAAACATGATGATCAAAGAAAACTATGAAAGGTCAGATTATGTGTTCTCTCAAGTTACTGCACATAAGGTAAGTGGTTATGGGGTCTCCTACTAGTGTTTATATGGAGATGGAGGCACCACACCCCATGTACCAGACTGAGTTCTTAAGTTCAATCAGGGCTCTAAGGATAAGGTGGTGGTAATAGTAACATTATTAATATTGAGCATTCCCTCTGTGCCAGGAATCATGGTAAGCCCTTTTCAGAAAGTACAGCATCATCTGGAGCCAGACCACCTGGGTTTAAATGCCGGGAACACCATGCAAAAGCTATGTAACCTTGGACAGGTTACTTAACCTCTCAGTTTCCTCATCTGCAAAAAGGGATAACAACTGTACCCCCACAAGATCTTCATGAGAATTAAATGAGTAAATACATGCGAAGTGTTTAGAACAGTGTCAGGCACATTGACAAATAAATACAGTTGCCAGATAAAATACAGAAAACCTACTGAAATTCAAATTTCAGATCACCGATGGCTTTTATAGTTTAAGTACGTACCCAACATTGCAGGGGACACAGACACAAAAACAGCGGTTGTTGTCTACCTGCAATTCAAATTTAACTGAGCATCCTGAACATCGTGTATGTAAAGTGGCAACCATACATACAAATTTTTGCTATTGTAATTCCACAAACACTTATCTGAAACTCCTGAGTTGCGAGATTTTTCAGAGCTCATAGGTTTTCAGATACTAGAAAGCTAATACAGTGCATATACCACAGATGATATACTACCTCCAGCAATGTCTGGAGTGGCACTCCCGAAGCAACCACATTAATAATTCCAGAAGAAACGTATGCGTACTTTCCTAGGTGGGAAAAACCAAGTCCACAACAGTCTCACATGAGGTGGAATCTAGCTTTGCCATCACAGGAATTGAAATCAGGTCCAGTCTTGCCAACTGACAGGATGTTTTCTGGGTCTGGGGTTAAGAACCACACACTGTGGACCTGGATTAGTACCACAACAAGCACCCTTATTTTTTTCTATTCTCACATCCCATATGCTAAGAAAAAAGGGCGCTCCCGCTTTACAGATGGAAACAGGAGGCTCAGGACGGTTGTTTCCCTGACCCAGGATCATGTGGCTTTTGAGTGGCCAGATCAGGCTTCGAACTGGAGTCAGCCCGTCTGCCCTTACCCGGCATTAGCATGTCCTTTCCTCGTTGTAGTCCTTCTCCACATCCTACTTTGAAAGAGGAATTAGGAGGAAACCGGGAAACAGAGCTACAGAGAGGAGGAGTCTGACAAAGGGGTGGCACCTGCTCGGAAGCGCTCCAGGACGCAAAGGCTTCCACCTTCTGAATTCCTACCCTGCACGCCCACTCACACACGCGGCCCCATGCACGCACGCACGCACCCACGCACATACCCCACAGGCCTACTCACACATGCGGCCCCATGCACGCACGCATGCACCCACGCACGCACATACCCCACAGGCCTACTCACACATGTGGCTCCATGCACGCACGCACGCACCCACGCACGCACGCACGCACATACCCCACAGGCCTACTCACACATGCGGCCCCATGCACGCACGCACGCAAGCACCCACGCACGCACGCACATACCCCACAGGCCTACTCACATACGCGGCCCCATTCACGCACGCACGCACATACCCACGCACGCACGCACGTACACACATACCCCACAGGCCCACTCACACACGCGGCCCCATGCACGCACGCACACACCCACGCACGCACGCACATACCCCACAGGCCTACTCACACACGCGGCCCCATGCACGCACGCACGCACGCACATACCCCACAGGCCTACTCACACACGCGGCCCCATGCACGCACGCACGCACACACGCACGCACATACCCCACAGGCCTACTCACATACGCGGCCCCATTCACGCACACACGCACATACCCACGCACGCACGCACGTACACACATACCCCACAGGCCCACTCACACACGCGGCCCCATGCACGCACGCACGCACACATGCACACACATACCCCACAGGCCTACTCACACACGCCGCCCCATGCACACACGTACGCACCCATGCATGCACGCACGCACCCACGCACGCACACACATATACCGCAGGCCCACTCACGCACGCACACACGCACATACCCACGCACGCACGCACGCACACACATACCCCACAGGCCTACTCACACACGCCGCCCCATGCACACACGTACGCACCCATGCATGCACGCACGCACCCACGCACGCACACACATATACCGCAGGCCCACTCACGCACGCACCCATGCACGCACACACGCACACACACACATACCCACGCACGCACGCACACACATACCCCACAGGCCTACTCACACACGCCGCCCCATGCACACACGTACGCACCCATGCATGCACGCACGCACCCACGCACGCACACACACACATATACCGCAGGCCCACTCACACACGCGGCCCCATGCACGCACGCATGCACGCACGCACACACACACATACCCCACACTCTCCCCCCCCCCCCCCCCCCGCCACCCTCCTGTGCACGCAGGCGCGCGCGTCTCCCTCACCTTTGCGCTGCTTCTCATTTGAGACCTTCCCGGGGACACGTTTCTGCACTGTGTACCTAACAGCTGTTCTGCAGGCCCCTAAGCACCGTGAGGCTCATGTTACACTAAAGAGGCTGAATCCTTGGTGAGCCTTTCGTCACAGAAACAGAAAAAAAATCAGTATTTTTTTCAATATTAGAAAGCCATTCACCAATGTGAAAATAAAAAACCTGGCAGCGAGGCAAAACACACTAGCTGGCAGGAGGCGACATTATCAAATGGCATTCTGTAAGTTTTACTCTTGCATTATTGATTTGTAATAAAGAGACAAATCTCGTATAATAAGTGGCTCTCCATACAAAAAGTTGCCCAAACTGAAACTGCAAATTTTTTAGTTCAAAAGTCTCAGTTTCACACACCTGCAAGGACTCAACCTCGGCAAAATCACAAGGTGACATGAAGTCTAAAACATGACCTCTGACAGCCCCACCTGGTGCCCCACTCTACTTCAGGTCATCTTCTCTCCACGGGGAAACTCGAGGTCAGCTGCTCAAGCTGGAAACAGGGAAGGGTACGGGAATCCCCGAATCGTCCTCACCCTTCCCGGGATGAGATGGAGAAGCTGCAAGGGTCGTCTGGTCACCAGACACTAGTAGGTCTATTGTTAGAAGAAAGCAAGACAGGACCAAGGCCAAAGAGTTAAGTGGCTCCGCCTCATCACACCAAAGCACTGATGCAGAGCAACGGACAAGAACCTGAAGCCCAGCCTCGTAGCTAACTCAGGACGTGACCTTGGGCAAGTTATTTAGCTTCCAGAAGCCTCCATATCCTCAGCTGTAGTTGGGCCTGGGGAGAACACTGACATCATGGGGTTCTTAGGAAGATTTTAGGAGACGACACATGTAAATCACTTAACACAATGCCTGGGGAAAAATTATATCCTGACCACTTAAAAATAGGACCAAAAAAATGAGGGAATTGTCTAATCCATTACCTTTGTATAAGGCCTCTGGATTTAAAAGCTCTTTCACCTGAGTCTTTTCAATCTCAGCAGCTGCCACTGCCAAAAATCTAAGCATCACTCTTGATTCTCTGCTTTTTCTCACAACCCACATCAAATCCTTCGGCAACCCTCTGGCTCCTAAACCCTCTACACCCTGCCTTTCCATCTCTAGAATTCAAGAAAGCATCGCGTCCCATTTGGCTCACCAAAATAACCTCCTGCCTTCTTTGCAACTTGCTCCCTATGGTCTCTTCTCCGCTCAAAAAGATTCCTGAGCCTAGGTCTCCACAGAGAGATCTTTTTAAATGCTAATAAGATCCTGTCTCTGTCTTTACTGAAACCTTCCAGAAGCTTTGGAACACACTTAGGAAAAACCCACCCTCGCTGGCACCTAGCTTCCCCACTAACCCTCATCACATGTGCTCTGTGCCCCTTACCCAGTAAGCTCTTCGGCTCTGGGACCTTTGCCCCAGCTCTTCCCCATATCTGGAAAGCCCTTTCCTTGATCTTCACAAAACACATCCCTTCTCAGCATTCAGGGTCATTTCAGCATCATTTCCTCAGACTTTTCTTTTTTTTAAGATTTTATTTATTTATTCATGAGAAACAGAGAGGCAGAGACATAGGCAGAGGGAGAAACAGGCTCCCCACAAGAAGCCCGATGCGGGATTTGATCCCAGATCCCGGGATCAAGCCATGAGCCAAAGGCAGATGCTCAAACACTGAGCCACCCAGGCGTCCCTTCCTCAGACTTTTCAATCTAGCCATCCTGTCACTTGCTATCACATTATTCTACTTGAATATTTTAATTTTCTGCATAACATTACCACCAGCCGATATTTTTATTCCAAATTGATCACCTTGTGTTTAGTGAGAGTCCTTACTTCCCCTACCTGGTCATTCAACTTCACTGCTGAGTCGGTGCCTGACTTGGAATAAGTATTTGGCAAATTAATTCATTAAACCCTTAAGGACGGGGCGCCTGGGTGGCTCAGCAGTTGAGCATCTGCCCTCGGCCCAGGGCGTGATCCTGGGGTCCTGGGATCGAGTCCCACATCGGGCTCCCTGCATGGAGCCTGCTTCTCCCTCTGCCTGTGTCTCTGCCTCTCTCTCTCTATGTCTCTCATGAATAAATAAATAAAATGTTTAAAAAATAATAAAATAAAATAAACCCTTAAGCCCGAAAGTGAAAGGGCCATGTGCTTAACTAATCCTTACGACTTTCCCCTTGGAAAATACGCTCCTGTTTTTAAGCCCACTTAAAGAATGGGAAGGGGGCTGCAATCTGGATCCTGCAAATCTAGGCCTTAACCCTATTTCCTTATAGAGGGAATATAATAACTCTGCCAAAACCGAGGCAACTTTCAACACTCATATTAACTGTGGAGTACCCACTGATACATGGTCACCTCAAGAAAAGTTTGACTTGGAAGGACCCAGAGTGATTTCAGGTGACAGTGGAGGCAGGGATTTAGAGGATCCTTGTTCAGATGCAGACAGGTCGAACCTATGGACCAAACGATACAGAGAGACTCCTTAGGGTAAATAGGGACCCATATCCAGCTGAGGCCCTAGGAAGGCTGACGGTCTCTCTGTTCGAGTCTTAAGAAAAAGTCATTTGGCTTCCCAAGCCCCTCCCGATTTCCTTATGATGACTTGGAATACCGCACAGCTGTTTTGTTTTTTGGGTTTGTTTTTTTTTTTTTTTAAGGAAGAAGAAAACA
This sequence comes from Vulpes vulpes, assembly GCF_048418805.1. Lineage (NCBI taxonomy): Eukaryota > Metazoa > Chordata > Mammalia > Carnivora > Canidae > Vulpes > Vulpes vulpes. The sequence goes on along the minus strand of NC_132796.1, from coordinate 17,803,513 downwards.
GGAAACCTACACTCCACAACTTCACACTGAGACTGGAAGGTAAACTTAAAATTTCATCAAAATTGCATTTTGTACTTGGTAAACCTCAAGCAAACAGAATACTAAAAATACCACCTGTTTTCCCTTCCTCTCCCCAAGGTACCATAATGATAACTTGACACAGGATGGAAAACGGACTTACCAGCTTCAATGCATTCTGGCTTCAGGCAGTACTCCTGTTTAGCTTGGAGACTTAAGAAACCTTGACTCACTGAAAAAACAAACCAAAATAAAGAAATGACTGGCTTGTAGCAGACCACCATCAGGTAACCCACAGTCAGGCACATATGCTAGACGTTTGGTATCAGTTCATCCTTCTCAGCATTGACACGTTCAAAAATCCGGTTGGCTCAGTGCCACGGAACCAGACCGGTCACGAGCTAAGCACCTTGGCGAGACTCGGCTGCTCTGAAATTCGGTTCTCTAGAATATAAGAGGAGTGTGTGCAATCAGACCGTTGCTTCTCAGAGTGGGGTGCCCAGATACCAGGAGCAGCATCTCCTGGCAGCTCTATAGAAATACAAATTATTGGGGTGCCTGGGTGGCTCAGCCGGTTAAGCGTCTGCCTTTGGCTCAGGTCATGGTCCTAGGGTCCTGGGATGGAGTCTCGCATCAGGGTCCCTGCTCAGCAGGGAGTCTGCTTCTCCCTCTGCCTCTGCTCCTGATTTCTCTCTCTCTCTCTCTCTCACTTGTAAATAAATAAAATCTTTAAGAAAAAAAAAAAAAAGGAAGACAAATTACTGAGCCCTATTGCTGACCTGAATCAGAAAGTCTGGAGGTGGGGCCCAGACATCTGCATTTTTGCAAGTTCTCCAGGTGATTCTGATGCACAAATTTGAGAGCCACTGGGCTAGATGATCTCTAAAGTCTCTTCTATCTCCAATTATCTATGATTTAGGTCTCATAATTTCACTTTGTTTGTGAACAAACTATTTGTTTGTTAAAACAAACATTTGTTTACAACTATGTTCTTGTTTTAGAGATGGGGGTGTGGGGAAAGAACCTTACAACTATGTCATTTGGAGCAAATCCAGGCCAGAAAGAGAAAAAATAGCATGTGTGGTAGCATTTAAAGTTCTGAATCTTATCTAAACCATCCATAGATGCGGGGGGGGGGGGGAGTACACTCTATATTATTCAGTCATCTAGCAAGAGAGTCATGATTTGCCCTGTACCTCATATACTCTCCTCCCACCGAGCTCAGCCTAGCTACCAGACAGATGCAGCTTGTGGACCAAGCTTCCAACTACTTCCTCCAGAACAAAACAAAACAAAAACTCTGCAAGATGGAATTAGCTTTTCACCAATGGCTTAATTTTCCCCATCTGGCTGGCAATATTATCTAAATGGATTTCTGCAGAAGTACAGAAGGGTGCCCTATTTGTAAACTCCAGGCAGCACCTGGGCATTAGCAGATGTGAGTTTAGATTTCAAAAATATATATATATATTTTTTTGGTAACCAAGGAAGTTAAGGGAAATTCATTATTGCTGTACTCTGTGAGCAGAAATAAGGAATCATTTGGAGATCCGGCTGTGGAGAGATGGATGGTGGGGGGTGAAGGGGAGCCAAGGCCTTCTGTGGCATCCTCAGCTGAGAAGCAGAAAGCATGGCGATACCTATATTTCTGCTAGAGATGGAAGACCTGTACATCTCATGCCAGTGTGGTGATCTGTATTCTAGATTCACCCATATTCTGAGAGGAACCTGCTTTTTCTTTGTTCTTTTCTCTGCAGCCATCCTCCAAACAACCTTTTTACTTTGTTACATTACAGATACAAGAAAATTGCCTATGGAACATCTCAGGTCTATTTTTAAGAAAAGAAGTATCTTAGGGGCACATGGGTGGCTCAGTCTGTTGGGCGTCGGACTCCTGATTTCAGATCGGGTTGTGATCTTGGGGTTGTGGGATCAAGCCCTGCATTGGGCTCCATGCTCAGTGGGGAGTCTGCTTCTCTCCCTCTCTCTGCCCACAACCCCGCCCCCCGCTCTCTCTCTTTCTCTTCCTCTAAAGTGAATAAATAAATCTTTTAGAAAAGGAAAAAAAAAGAAAAGAATGATCTTAGCATAAAGATGTGTTTTGATTTCTTTAAAGAGCAAAGAAAAATTAGATAAAAACATAAATGTGCAGCATAAACATTAGTATGGAATATTTCATTCCGTGATGGAACCATGGGGGACATATTCCCTTCAGTCTACCTCTACATGTTTACCAAAAGGTCTTTAATGAGCCTCTGTTATTTTTTATAATGGAAAAATAAACTTTATTATAAATAATACTGTTATGATTCTGGACAGTACCATCTTGATAGTAGCTTTATTTTATTCTTTTAAAAAGCTAATAAAATGGGTAATTTAAAGGGTAATTGCTTTCATGGAAAAGAATTCTTTTTTTTTTCATGGAAAAGAATTCTTGACCCAACCCTCTAAGGAAGCAGAACTAGATATCTTTATCTGAATATGAGTAAAAAGGAGGTTTAAATTAAATTAATTGGGATGCAGACAGACCTAACCCCTCAAGGAAAAGCAGTATGTCCATGGGGGGATTAAGATCCCACAAATAAATAAGAATCAACAAGCCCAGATAATGTGAAGGTGAGGGTGAATGAAAGTGGGACAACAAAGAGAATATTTTTAATATAAAAAAAGAAAATGTTACCTTTTACTGGTTAGGTGCTTTTAAAAAAAAAAAAACCTTAAGGAGCAGTTTGGTTTCTCATTTTAGACTTTTCTATAACCAGTAAAAATGACTTCAGAATGCAGTGGAGTCACCCACAGTTCAACAGCCTGAGAATGACCATATAGTGGGGGGTCAGCAAACTATGGCTCATGGGCCAAGTCCAGGCTACTGCTGGTTTCTGTACAGACCGTGAGCTAAAAATGATTTTTATATATATATTTTTTAGTGGTTGGAAAAAATCACGAGAAGAATAATATTTCGTAAAAATGATCTGAAATTCAAATTTCAGTGTTCAGAAATCAAATTATATCCGAATATAGTCATGCCTATTTGTGTACATATTTGTCTGTGGTTACTTTCTTGCTACAACAGAGTCAGGTAGCGCCAACAGAGACTGTAGGGCCCAGATAGCTGAAAATGTTTACTATCTGGCCCTTTACAGAAAAAGTTTGCCAACTATTACATTTGAGAAATAGACTCTGGGGGGTGGGGAGAAGGAGGAGGAGAAGAAAGGACACGTTAAAATAAACTGGTTATAGGCGTATGGTTATACCTGCCATTTTCACTTCTAGTTTTCTAGCTTCTCTGAGACCACCCCAAGGCTAGTGGCAGTCGCTCTTACTGTAAAAGGACTAAGGTTTAGGAAAGAGATTAGCCCAGAGCCTAATATACAAAGGGGTAAGGAGGGATGCTAGAAATTGCAGGCATGTGCCTCAATTTGGACAGACAGAAAAATATCAACCAGGAAGCGCCTTGAAGAGAAGAGGACTTAACCAGAATATTGTCACAAAGGGCATTGCCTTGCAGGTGCCTGGAGATTTTCAGACCAGAACTTCGCTGAGTGCAGGGTGGAGGCGAGTAGCAGAGCCAGGGGGGCTGAGCAGGGAAGAAGGGGGGTGGGAAGGAAGTCTGAAATGGTGCAGAGATGTTTGACAAAAACCTACAAAAGAATGTGCATGTATCTTAAAGCAAACATCCCCGAATATCTATACATCCAAGTGGACGTGGTCAGCTAGAGCGAGGCTTCTCAGACTTTAATTTGCTAATGAATCACCTGGGGATCTTTTGAAAATTCAGATTCTGAATCCATATGTCTTGGGAGGGAAGCTCAAGCTCCCAAGTGGTGCTGATGTTGCCAGTCCACAGACGGCACAGAGCAGTGAAGGTGTAGAGAGGCCACACTTCTATTCTCGAACACCAAGAGAACTCCTCTTAGAAATCTGCAGTAAGAGCCAGGTTATTGGGCACACTACAGTTATTTTTTCCTGCTTGACACAGGCCCCCTTACCCATAGCATTGCTTGGCTTCATGAATTTTACTGTGCTCTAAAAACTTTAGAGCTGAGTTCCAAAGAATCATCTCCTCGCCAGGAACAAAGATGTGCTGCCACTGAGGACATTCCAACCAAGATGTAACAGCCTCAGAATCTAGTAGTTCTTAAACGGTGGAATTTCAAAATGCTTTGAGCAGCAGTAACATCATTAAAACGATGTTTATTTTTACATAAACAATCATCATTTGGATTTTTAAGTTTGGGAGTGTTTGCAAAACCCCAATAGTCTAACTTTGTACTCACTTCCCACATAGTATGTGTAGTTCCTTGGCATGCCCATATCTTTGAATTTCAGGATAGGACCCATGTCTGAACCCCAAGTGCTGAGAAATCTCAGAAACGTTTCTGAGAGCCCCAGGTTCAGTTGCAGGAGTAGGACATTTCGCTGTACCAGAAAACAATAAACCTATCTAATTTCCTAAATCTGCAGCCACAGAAAACATGGAAAGATGGTTTACTGGTTTTAGCAGAGTTTTCAACCACACAACCCCAACTCTTTTAAAGTTTAATCACTGGTTTTCCTTTGCCAAAATAAACATGGCCTCTTGCAACCTGTACATGCCAAAGAATGTTTCCAGACTTGCTACCCTTCAGATAGCACCTAAAATCGCCTAAGTATAGGGCTGGTTCCTATATAGCTTTCAAGCTAATGAAATAGTAGGGGCTGTATGAGGAAAATACAAAGGATAAGAATCAAGGATTCAAATGCCTACAGTTTTAGAACATCCGTCTCCATCTCCCCTTTCCAGAATATTTCAATCGTATTCACAGAATATGCTTTTCATCATATATACTCTCTGGGTACATCATTCTCACCAAGAGTCATTAAAATCATTGAATCACAATACCCTTCAAACGTTTGGAAGGAAGACCTCTGTTTTCCTTCATATTAATTTTTAAATCTAGAAAGGCAGAGTTAAAATTTCATCCCCCGGAGTCATTGGATTAGAAAGCCATTGAGGAATACCATTAAGGTGCATGTTTAAAGACTGCTTTGTAGTTTTTAAGTTAAATTTCACGGTTCATTCAGGCAAACAGTAACAAAAGTCAAATGGAAAAAAAAATTCCAGCGTGGTTTTGATCACAATGTGAAGCCTTTCCTCACAAAATAAAGGAAAGTATCTGCCTATGAATTCATAAACACTCATTCTGCTAAATGTAAAATGTAACGCATAAAAAAAGACATTTGCCCAGTGCAACCGAATCTTCCAGCCACCGGAAGCCACCTTATACCCATTTGGCATCCTGGACTATACGTTGGGTGCTTGCGTGCATTTATTTATTCGGCTTCCTCAAGAAAAGTCTCCTTTGCCTTTTGCATATTTAATAGCAGCTAAGGATACACCACCTACTAACCCAGGCAAACAGCCCTCCACCTGCATCCCGACCAGGTTTGCCAGAGCAAGTCCCAAGGAAACTTAACTGCACTTGCCCTGTTCCCTGGCCTCCAGCGCCCCACTTACCTAGAAAGAGGATCATGCCCAGCACCAGGGTGCCACCAATGAACACAGCCAGGGCGATTCGCGTGCCTCTATTGGCTGTCTTTCTAGTCTCCGTGCTGCTCCCCATTTCTGCCTCCATCAGGAGGGACGTAGAGGCCACGCGAAGAGAAAGTCACTTTTTGTGGTTTGGTGGCTGGTCTCAAGAGTCTGTTAGGCGTTGACATCCAAGGTTCTCTTGCTCTTCTACTAATAGACAGCTTTAAAAATCCCGTCAGGAAATCTTCCCTTGCCACTCTTTCTCAAATATTTCTTCACAAATGAAATAAAAGAAACCCAAAATATTGGTTGCCTTGGCTTTCCCCCTGACCAGACAAAACAAACAGTGGTTGCTTTATCTTGGTGCTCTCCCCCCCAGCAAAGTCCCTCTCAACCGATTATTTGGCAGCCTCTTCTCTCAGGCGTTCTGAGTGTACATGTTTTACTATGCTGCTGAACAGATGTTTTAGCTATTTAAATGTATAGTCACTTTGGGAGGAAAAAAACAATTGTCTTTATCAAAACTGGATTCTCATCAAACTCCCCCAAACCACTTTAAGGTCTCGATGAATCACGCAATTCTTTTGCAATAATCATTCTGCTTCCCTGAACTGTCTCCATCAAAGATATTGTTTCTGTGTGCAAGTCCCTTTTTAAAGCCCTCTACGAGTTCCTGGGATATCCTGGAGCATTTTATTTTAAGAACTTTGTGCATGACGGCATGTGCCAAAAATCAGAGTCCTAGTCCAGTGCAGCGCAAAGTAGCAATTAAGACAACCTACAGAGGCTGATGGTTTGGACTGGAACTTTTTTTAAGGAAAAGGAAAAAGCACTTCCTCTCTGCGGTGCTCAGAACTGTACAAAAGACCGGTGAGTGTTCAAATTACTATTAGCAACCACAGAAGATACGGTAAAAGATTTTTTTGCCCTGTGTCTTTTGATAGGAAGAGCCCTCGGGTATCTGGCCCTCCAGCCCCACCAAGGCCACCTTTGGTTAGTATGGTTTTGTGTTTACACAAAACGCCCATTTCAGTGGATTCTCCGGGATAAAATCAAAGGCGATTGGTTTCATTGGAAAGACTGAGTCGATGACTGGGTCTTTGATTTGTTTAATTGTGCTAACAATTTAAATTATGAAAATCTGCTTTATTCATGGGGAAAGGCAACCGAGAGTCCAGTGCTATGGATTTTATTACCCAATGAAATAGATAGCATTATTTCAGGTGCCTGAGTGGCTCAGTCGGTTGAGTGTCTGCCTTCAGCTCGGGTCGTGATCCTGGAGTCCTGGGATCAAGCCCCACATCAGGCTCCCTGTTCAGCAGGAAGCCTGCTTCTCCCTCTCCCTCTGCCTGCAGCCCCCTACTTATTCTTTCTTTCTCTCTTTTTCTCTGTCAAATAAATAAATAAAATATTTTTTAAAATAGCATTAATTCACAACACAATTACTACTTACCTGTTTTTGTTTTGCTGGAGCTCATAGGACAGTGGGAATGGGGGTAGAGGATTCGTGTGAAAACCAATAGAGCATAGTTCTCATGCAAAACATGTGCCCGTGGCCCTGTGGGTCACACCGGAGCTCAACAGATGCCGTTGAGCCCAGGATAACATAGCCACCTGTTCATGGTGCTATCTGGCTGGTCTTGGTCAGGCCTTACATCCTCAGCATGGGTTTCTTCCAAGGTTTTAGACTTATTCCAAAACACACCTTATGTTCTGCTCATTTCATGTTGCCCCAAAGGCAGAAGAGCATAAGTTTTTGTCCAAATTGTGACATCATAGTGTACTTAGATATTATGTGCTCATTACCCATTGATGTTATTTTGTTGTTATTATTCTAGAACACATCTTAGCAGGCCTTTGGCTCCTAGCATGGGGTTCTCCCAAGAGTTTTTAGATTTGACTCCATAGAACTGCTTAGACTATGAACTCTATGAAGTCAGGAATCATGTCCATCGAGTTCAGCCCTACAGCCCCAGCATCTACAGTTCATGGCCCATAACAGTGAAGGGAGAAATAAGAACAATGAGAATTGGATGAGTTAGGTCCAGGTACTCACTCTTTTATTAAAATACAGCTTTGGGAAACTCAGATGCTATTGTCTAGGGGGTCTTTTGGCTTCCTAATTCCTTCTAAATGCTCAAATGATAATGATATATCGCATAGGTATAGCACGTCCATTTCCCATTTTAACCTCATGGTAAACTTACATGCTTGATAACAAAGGTATTTTTTTTTATCTCTGGTTTGCAGATGAGAACCCTAAGACCAAAGGACCATCCTTAAGCAGCATAGCACACACAGGGAGGGGAAAGCGAGCAAGGGGATCAGTGCCAAACTCTGTATGTCTGCGGCTTGACAAAGCCCGCTGCGCACAAGGGAGAGGACATCCACCCAGGCAGGACGCCACTTCCTCCCACTTTGCTTTCTTCTCTGAATCTCTTCACACCATCCGGGTCCAAACTGACATGCACTGGTGGCTGCAGGTTGCCAGCTGCGGGGAGCCTTCACCCACCTTGGAATGGAGATTTCCCCAGGGGCGAGGGCAATGGAGACTTGCCCTGAAGCACCTATTCCTCACCTAACCTGAATTCATGCATGAATTCATTCCTGAACATTCAATTACAAACTGAAAAGCCATTAAACCAAAACATGCTTCCATTAATTGTAACAGGAAAATTATCACGCATTCCATCCCAAATGAAGAAACACAAAAGCAGATAGAATCAGGTATTAATTGAACAATGATAACAAATCTATAAAAGTAATAACTTTCGAGGTATTGAAAATAACTACAGTTATTCATGTAATGCGGTTTTATTTTACTCACCAAAGGAGTCCAGAAGACTCGAGAGCAGGTGGGGGATTGGTAGAAGAAAGGGTGCTGGTGAATCACCCATTAGAAGGTGCATTCTTCATTCTGTGCCATTTTCTGTATTAAGTTTTCAACGTTTTGGGAGCTGTTGATTATCTTGCACTCAAACTGCGTTTAAAAATAAGTTTGTAGCACATCAGGGGCGCCTGGCTGGCTCAGTCAGTGAAGCGTGTGACTCTTGACCTCAGGGGTGTGGGTTCAGGCCCCATGCTGGGTGCAGAGATTACTTAAAAATAAAATCTTAAAAAAAAAGAAGAAGAAGAAAAGAAAAAAAAAAGTTGTAGCACAGAAAAAAAATCAGAGCAAAATAAAGAAGTTCAAAGTAGAGAGAAATAATGAGTGCTTACAAGAGATAAAAGCAAGGGTCTGCAAACTCGGGCACATGGGCCAAATCCAGGCCACCACCTATTTTTGCAAATAAATGTTATTGGAACAAAGTCACCCCCACTCGTTTACATATTGTCTATGATTGCTTTTACGCTACAAGGTCAGAGCTGAGTAGTTCTGCGGCACAGATATGGCCCGTGGAGCTCATTTAGTCTCTGGCCCTTTATAGAAATCCTGGACTAAAGAAGATGCTGCCTCTTATCCTCACCTACACAGCACACACACACACACACACACACACACACACACACACACAGCAAAATGTTCACCCGCACTTGACCGGCTTCCCAAAATTGTTCTACTTGATGTTCTCTGAACACAGGCTGTTATGTCAGAGAAATTGGTCAATGTGTCTTTGTCCGAACTTGTAATATTAAAACTATGGCATATTACTTCGTGTGCTTTGGGGGTGAAGTGTCATTCTAGGATAAAAAAAGGGGGATGTCAAAAATGTTCTCATTTGTCAAGAGCCATGAAAATTAGTTAACTGAAAAGTCACTATGCAGGTATGTCTGCTGAATAATGTTTCAATTCAGAACCTCCAGGACTATTTTGAGCTTTAACGGCAATCAGTCAACAGAACCGACAGAAATTTCTTGAGCATTTCTTGGGGGTCTGGGCCTGTGCAAGGCCCTGAAAGGGCAAATGAAGAAGCCATGTCAGGGGCTCCCAATAGGTAAACCGGGCCAGTTATAAAAAATCCCTTGGGCAGCCCGGGTGGCTCAGTGGTTTAGCGCCGCCTTCAGCCCAGGGCCTGATCCTGGAGACCCGGGATTGAGTCCCACGTCGGGCTCCCTGCATGGAGCCTGCTTCTCCCTCTGCCTGTGTCTCTGCCCCTCTCTCTTTCTCTCTCTCTCTCTGTCTCTCATGAATAAATAAAATCTTTAAAAAAGTAAAAATCCTAATGCCCTTGGCAACTTAGTTACAGAGCACTAAAGGCCTAGAAGTGTCCAGAAAAATAGTCATCCCTGAATGACAGGGGAAGATTTCCAGGAGGACCTGCAAGAATGGACAGCCCGAGGGGAAAAAAAGGCCAAACCCCAGCCGCCCTGGGACTCGCCTGAGCATTTACATCTCTCCCTGTAGGGCTCACAGGTACAATTATTGATCCAGAGAGAAGGGAATCCTGCAACCTCGGCCCCACCTTGGTGGCCGGGATGTCAACCCAAGCAGAGTCTATGTGCAGGGCGAGTGCATCTGCTCACAACTCAGATGTGCGGGGTCTTCTGTTTCAGGCAGTAAAATCCCATGTGAGCTACGGTTTCAGTGAGAAAGAAGGAAATGATTCAAAACTTGAAAAATGTGTTCATCCATCCCCTGGAAGGAGGAAGGAGGGAGGGAGGGAGGAGAGGGAGAGGAGAGCCGAATGGCGCGGGCTCAGAGCTGCACTACGGAAGGTTCAGGTCCCAGGCCTTCCACTGATGAGACTCATTATTTACATTATATCTGATCTTTTCCAACATCTTTCTTAGCTAGGTGTTCTGTCTCCTTTCACAGATGAGGAAACTGAAGTTTGAGGCTATTAAGCAATTTGCCCAAGGTCACACAGCAGGTATTTGTCTTAAGGCCTGAGAGGTTTCAAATGCCAGCCTCTTTCTCTGTGCCCTGTTACTTGATAAATTTGCTTATCTGCCTCAGGTAATTAGTGAAGGTAGGTACAGCATGTCAAAATGACACTTGAGACCTAGGGAAAGCGATAAACTATGCCTCCTCTAATTCTCTTGTTGAAAAGGCTAATTAGCAGGTTTCATTTCCTTAACAGGAACAGCAGCCATCATCACATACAGGGGGGAAACCTTTTCTCGGTTGGGCATCAAGAGTAGCCATACACGAAATATCTTCCGGGGGCACCTGGGTGGCTCAGCAGTTGAGCGCCTGCCTTCAGCCCAGTCCCGGGATCGAGTCCCACGTCGGGCTCCCTGCGTGGAGCCTGCTTCTCCCTCTGCCTGTGTCTCTGCCTCTCTCTCTGTCTCTCATGAATAAACTAATAGAATCTTTAAAAAATATATCTCCCAATTTGCTGCTACTCATAATTGAACATTAGGAAAGATATATACATCTTTCCATCCATGTGTTGTGCTGTTCACCTCTGAGCCTCAAGGGGGATTTGATTTCTTGATTTTCTCACATCACTGGCCATCAGCTACTATTTTTTCAGTGCACACTCACTTCGTGCTTATTATCATGGGTCCCGTGGTAGAGGAACCTTCTGTTGTACAGATAAGGACAACGAAGCCGGCACAGGGTAATGTTCCCAAGGTCGCACGATGGGCAAATGACTGAGCCCAGCTGGAACTCAAATCTGTCGGGCTCGTTTTGAAAGGTACCCAAGACTCATTTGAAACAGGTAGAGGAAGATGACAGACCCAGAGAAAGGCTTTGAAAGGAGAGTTTATTACTCACGGTTTTCAAGAGGAAGGGGCACGCCAAGTCACACAGGCCACACAGGAAAGCACCAGGGCTGGTCAGGCGGCAGAAGGAGCAAGGGTGGGGGGTGAGGGGAGAAGGAGCAAGGGGAAAACACACACAAAAGCCTTTTATTATGGTTTTCAAGAAAGAAATGGGCAGACAGGTTAAGCCCCCCCGCCAGACAGGCTTAAGAAAGGAGAGTTTGAATAATCTCAGCAGGTGCCGGTCTAGAGGAGCGGTCTGTCCAGCAGCTGGCCCTGGGGTGATCTAAGTTCTGGGTGGCTAGTGTCCTGGACCGCAGGAGCTTGAGAAAAGGAGGCAGGGGAGGGTAGGACTCAGGATTGGTTGGTTTGCATCGGAAAGGCATGCTACAAGGCAAGTCATTTACTATCTCTAGGAATGAGGCAACCCCACGAGGGCCAGGCCTTCCCTGGGTCCACAGGCCCAAAGACGTCAGAGTCCTAAAACAAAGAAAATTTAAAAAATGAGTAACACAGCTCCGAAACCCTTCAGCCCTTTCCCGAAGCATTCCACTGCATAGCATTCTATTAAACTGTAATAACTATTCCTCCAACTGGTGCTTACATGTGACCGATCAGATCCACCCTGACCCCGATCAGATCCACCCTGACCCCGATCAGATCTACCCTGACCCCGATCAGATCTACCCTGAAACCCTTGGTTAGACGACTAACCTATACAGGTTTGTATGCCTTTGATTCTTTACAGCCAACTGTTGAAGGATGGCTTACTCAGATGTTTAATGAAGGCAAGACGCTTAGAGAAGTGATTCTCAGGTCGGTGTGGCCAGGCACCAGAATCTCCTCGAAGGCTGATTTAAACCCAGATTACCGGGTGCGATCCCCTGAGTGTGTGACCCGGTAGCTCTTGGACGGCCTGAAATGTGTATTCTAACAAGCTCCCAGGTGACGCCAGTGCTGGGGCTCTGAGGACCACATTCGGGGGACCGCTGGCTTAGAGAAACCGTCACATCTCTTCAGTAGGGCAAACCGAAGAACTAACAAAAACTAAACATTAAACTCACGTAGCGAACCTGGGGATGACATTCAAAATATTTAACAATATTTAAGTGATGAAAGCGCCAGGCTGCTATGCCCTTCTGAAAAGAACATTTGTTAAGTGGAGAGCACAGGGCGCCAGATCGTGAGCTGTGGTTCAACCAAAGACTACGGAGAAACTAGGACAGAGAAAGTTCTTGCTTACAGGTCCTGCAGGACGCGCACAGCATGCCCCAGTGGCCGACGTGGGGAAGTCAAGGCAGAGAAAGTACACAGAGGCAGGACCTGGGCATGAGCCGTCATTCCAACCCATGGCTGGAGGGCTTTGGGGTTCCCAGGCTAAGGCCCAAATGGTCACTTCAAACCCCAAACAGAATTGTGATAAGCTCCGTGGAGCTCGTATCTCAGGGGCACCCTGGGAGGATCATGAGGGCTGCTGGGGACATCCTATCCGGAACCTGCAGTTGCTTGTGACTCTGTGCACTGTTATCCGGGGTGTGCACTTGCACGAGGGGCAAGGGTCAGTCTGAGGTCTCCACAGGTTGCTTTTTGGCCTAACAAAATGGATGTTGAGGCAGCAGTACCGTGGAATGGCTTGGCTAAACGCTCCAGAGAGGCACTACTTCTTAGTGGCTGGATCTGGAGGGTTCCAGGAGAGGGGCGGGGGTAGATGCGGCTGCAAGGAGGGCCTGGAGCAGGAGCAGCCACCGAGAGGAAGGAGGTATTTGAGCAGTTAGCAACAGCTGCGGCCACACTGCCATGAGCCAACTGAATTGCAATCCTGAGTCAAATTTCAAGTGGACTTATGATGGTGCTTAAAAACCCTTCAAAAGCTGCTGTCGGCCTTTGGGGAAATGTCAAAATGCTTCACATGACATCCTGCGTGACTGCACCCTTGCAATCGCCCAGGCTCACTTTGGTTGGCCCGTCAATTTACCCGCCACACACCAGTCATTCTCAACGCTCTGCAAGGTCCCAGACACAGCGAACTTCACCCAGCCTTTGTGCTGAAAGAAAGAAAGAAAGAAAGAAAGAAAGAAAGAAAGAAAGAAAGAAAGAAAGAAAAAAAGAAAAGAAAAGCATTTCCTTAGAAACTCAGATTCATCTTTTGAGACTCAGTTCGGACTCTAGAAAGCATCCTAAAGCCCACTTCTCGTCAAGGTCATGGGGTGACCTGTCATATCACTCAGATTGTGTGACAATGATCTCTGTGGGAATCCACCCCCTTGGGCCACAGGCAAGTTGAGGGCAGCCATTTACCATATTGCTTCAATTTCAAGAGGGACTTTAACATCTCTAGAAGGGGGGTGTACCTCTTGACAGTATTTTTCTTTCTGGACGGTACCTGGTATTGGGGTACATCTTATAATCAATTCTATCTTAGATGCAACAAAATAAGCTTTTCTTCCTCCCTGTACCCACATCTCCTTGGGCAGTACTGAGCTTGTAGTCTATGCTTTGGGTCTCAGCCTCACTCTGACCTTCTAGCATGTTCAGTGGCAAGCCCACAGACTACATTTTCCAGGTTCCCTTGCCAGCTGAGCTCTGGATTCTGTCAGTGGGAGGCATTCATGGGCTGGAGGGACGTACAAGTCTACTTTGGTTTTTTTGTTTGCTGCTCCTGATTCTACCCATGGCTCCAGCAGGCAACAGTGGGGACAGAGTGGACAGCAGCAGAGGCATATGGCTGCTGGGGCCCATAGACTCCGGAAGCTTCTGCGGGACCGTAGCTCCTGGAGTCCCAGTGGGCAGCAGCTGCAAGGGTGAGTGTTTCTGTGGACTCGGGGTCAACATCTTTCCTCCTTTGGTAGCAGTAGCAGTTTCCAGAAGTTATGGAACTCTGAGCACCAGTGTCCCCTCTTCGCTGCTTCTGTCAATCGGTTCCAATGCTTTTAGAACCAATTCTCCATATTAAATACACTCTCTTTAAGACAGTAGAGTGGTTTCTGCTTCCCCAGCTGAACACTGACAGCTACAGTTCCCTTCCCTTTCCTTCTGTAACTGGAAATGCCCATTCAGGTTGATGCACGCACACAGCACAGAGGCGACGGTGGTTAAGAGCATGGATTCCCAGCATTCACTGCCACTTACTTCTATGTGACCTTGAGAAAATTGCCTAATCTCTCAGGGTTTCAGATTTGTCATCTGACAAATGGTGATAACAATAATCTCCGTCTTATAGAGTTATTATAAGATGAAGTGCTTAAAATGGTGTCTGAAGACATGTTAGGCATCATGATTATTGTGCTTCTTAATATTTTGTATGTTTTGTCACACATAGATATACCTGTAGATGGCTCCTAGTATTTGTTTGTTTCTTAATTCTTATTCAGGACTGTCTATGCCTATGGGAAGTATTCAGTGAGGACCTAGTGAGGGAGAAAGAATGGAATGGAAAAGAAAGGGGAGCAGAAGAGAGGATAGAGGAGAGGAAGAGAAGAAAGGGAAGGCACTGAGGGCTCAGAGCAGCGCCTACTTTCCAAGAGGCATGGAATTATTTCAGTATTTTAAGAATCAGCATAGCCAGGCAGGTGCTTACCAGCCAAACATCAGCCTGGCTCCCTTCCTCATCCATGATCTCAGAGTCACACCAACTCCTACTCTCCCCCAACACGAGACGCACAGATTAACTCTGCCAAAGACATCGCAATGGTTTTCTTTTTGCCTGGAAGGTATGCCTGTCCTTCATATCTGGAATATAAAATGTGTACAAAGCAACAAGACAGATCACCCGAGAGAAAAAGTGGACCAAAGATTTGAAGAAACACGTCAAAAAGAGGCTATCCAAGTGACCAATAAACATTGGAGAAGCAGCTCGATTTCATTAGTCGTGAAGGAAACGCAACTGAAAACCACAATGTCCCCTCCTCTCTGGTCCTTTCTCTTGCTCTTCACCACAGATGCTGGTCGCCCTCCAATCCTAGCTGGTCGTGTTCCTACTGGCAGGAAGAATAACCAAGTGTGAGCATACACCTGTCTGCTTCCTTCTGTCTTTGAGCCACTTGAGGGCTTCCTCATGCTCTGGAGACCTTTACACCCCTGGGACCTTATAGAGAAGGCATTTAACATTGCAGGATGAATGCAACTGGAGTCTCAAAGAGATAACAGAAGGCAGCCTGCAAGGGCTGGGTTCAGAATGTGATTTTGCAGCTGGGATGAAAACAAAGGAAGAGAGCAGTGGTAATGGACCTTTTCTCTGAAGTTACTAGACATCACCAAGGATAAGAAGGAAATCACTTCTCGGGGTAGCCCGGGTGGCTCGGCGGTTTGGCGCCTGCCTTCGGCCCAGGGCGTGATCCTGGAGACCTGGGATCGAGTCCCACGTTGGGCTCCCTGCATGGAGCCTGCTTCTCCCTCTGCCTGTGTCTCTGCCCCTCTTTCTCTCTGTGTCTCTTATGAATAAATAAACAAAAATATTTTAAAAAGAAGGAAATCATTTCTTGTTCATGTCTCCTCTACCATAACAACTCGCCATTGGATTCTTTAATGTCAAGTGTTCTCTGGGTACGCTGAACCTGGTTTCTATCAAATGAACATCTATTCTTGCTCTCTAGAACTTTCTGCCAATAGAATACTCAGTGGAAAAGAAAAAGAAAGGATGGATGCCCATTACAGAGGGCATCTTCTACAAATGGGGGAAGGAAGCAGAGATAAGATTTTCAAATTTCAACTATTATTTTCAGTTTCATAAAGCTTTTGAAAGTTTTTGGACACCTAGCTAGCTCAATCAGCTAAGTGTCTGCCTTCAGCTCAGGTCATGATCCAGGACTCCCAGGATTGAGCTCAGTGGGGGGTCTGCTTGGGATTCTCTCTCCCTCTCCCTCTGCCCCTCCCCTGTTCATGTGAACACTCTGTCTAAAACAAATATATTTTTAAAAATAAATAAAAAGAGCTTGTTTGACACAATATTTGACATTCTTCCAAATATAGCTTAATGAGAACTCACTGTCCATATTTTTAGACATATTTATGCAGCTCCCCAGGCTCATACCTACACTGCAGGATCTGAGATCAGAGTACAAATGCAGGTCCATCCATATACCATTTAAAACCATAAATCAGGCTACCAACTGTTAAATACATTCTATCCTCCTAACTTGTAAATATCCCACTCATCCATCTGAAAGGCCAGGTTCCAACTCAGAATTCTCAGACCCTGTAAGGTTCCATGCCAAAAATCTGTTGGCGCACCAGGGCCCTCAATCCACCCCCTTCCCTCTGTTCATACCCCCACCAGCAGTAGCACCCTGACCACCCACCAGAGCCCAGGCAGAGGCTTCCATCAGGATGATGGGATGATAAACTGAGAAAGAGACCCCTGTGGGCCCTGGAAGTGTGCTGAGCAGTTTTTTTTTTAATGATTTTATTTATGTATTCATGAGACACAGAGAGAGAGAGGCAGAGACACAGACAGAGGGAGAAGCAGGCTCCTTGTGGGGAGCCCGATGCGGAACTCGATCCCAGGACCCCAGGATCATGACCTGAGCCGAGGGCAGACACTCAACCACTGAGCCACCCTGGTGCCCCAGCAGTTTGGGGAGGAAATTTCAAATCTTGGGGATACCAACTGTGTTCTAGAAAGGGACTCGGGCACACATCCCCTCGGCACTGACCACCCACCCAGTGGTGAGGGGCAAGCTGTTAGGAGAGCCTGAGTGGAAGGATGCTTGAAACCAGGACCCAGGGCAGGGCTCCGCTTGCCCAATCCTGAGGGCAAAACTGTCACCCTTATCACTTACAGCTTACAAATTACATCCTTTCACATCCAACCTACCCAAAGAGATTTAAACTACAAGAATTTTTTTAAAGAGAAATCTAGGTGTTGGGGATGAACTACCTACTGCAACTGAAAGCCTTGACAGCTTAAGCAAAAAAGTAAAGACCTCCGTTAGGCGTTCTTAAATAAAGTATTTCTGCAAGTTCGTTTGTTGAAGGAGACAATGTTGTTCAATATGTCCAATTCCAGGAACATTCCATTGTGTTAGTATTGTACAAAATTCATCAGGTAATGTGTGAACTTCAAAAAAAATTATATAATACATTATACAAATAAGGAAGATCATTTGTCTTCGTAAGGAGGTGATAAATACTATATTACACAATAGACTGCTTCACTGATATTATTAGCCACGAATTCCATTTGCAGTTTACCGCTCAACTTAAAGGCTTAGCATTATTTAACTGTAGTAACCCCCAATCATAACCACTCAGACAATCAATTCTGTTTAATCACTGATGTTTCCGTAATGGGGAAAAGGCTGGATTATTTTTGTTTGAAGTTAGCATAGCAAGTCCCAGAGTATGGTATAATTAAGAACAACTGTTTACTTTTTCTTAAATTCAACACCCCTCACCCCCACCTCAAAAGCTAGACATTAAAGTACTAAATATAATGATCTTGGAAAACCAAATTGCTATGTTCCTGGCAGCCCTTCCCTGGTTTCCCTTAAACATTTCTATCTGAAATGATGATGAATAAAAAAAGAAAAAGAAAAAAAGAAACCTGGAAAATACACAGCTATCCCTTCACTGTATCTTCCACCTAACCATCAGAGTTTCCGTTCGAGTACTGAAAAACAGCCCTTCCCTCCTTCCTCTGTCCCTTTCTGGCTATTTTAGATTGTTACCTGCATGGTTTCAAATGTCCATGGGACACACCGTGCATGATCATGAGACACCAGCCTGCTATTTTATGTCTGTGAGTTAGTCTCCCCGAGTAGATTGGGGGATGTTTCTGAGGGCGTTAAGTCATCTTGGTATGTTCAATATCCCCACCACGCCTCACACATGGAAGTAGCCACAGAGTTATTGAATAAACAAATGATTATCTTTTTGCCTTCATGAACTATGTAGTACTGAGAATTATTCCAGCATAAAGAATGTCAGAGTCAGTTCCCTGTGGAAGCGAATTAACCCAGTGTGCTACTACCACGAGGTTTAGAATCTAAGGATTAGAAAGTCTAGATGTAAGATCCTGGACGATCCTATTCAAATCCCACTGGATAGAGAATGACCAGAACTTGGTGGCAAAGACAAGACTGACAAGGCAGGCCCTTGTGAAATCTTTTCTAAGACACACTTCATTGTAATTGCATTTTATAATCATCAGGGGACTATGTTTGACAACACTTTGAGTAATTACACACCACGGTACTTAATACAAGATTGTTTTTTAAGGGTGAAATAAAAAAAGACATCAGATCCTAGAAAAGCTTAGAAGGGAGTCATTCCGCATGGGCTGGGAACAGGTGAGCAATGCAGTTGCAGGTGGCAGCTGATGCCTTTCTTCTACCCCCAGCTACTCTCTCTTAAATGTGTCTACACTCTGTGAGCTGCCTTTGACCACTCCGGAGAAGAGCGGAGCTATAAAGTATAAAGACAGATAACTATGTGGATCTCATCGCTTACTGAAGCACAATTTACCAGCCTTTGAATTGTTCCCAAGATACAGCTCTTTTTTTTGGCCGATTTCACATGCTGAACTGTTCCATCCATAAACTTAATAAACTTAGATGTCACTACCACATTTGATGAAATAGTTTGTGCACAGAATCTTCAGTAACGTGCTATAATGTAGGTGGGTAGCCTATGAAAACTGATCCTACACAACTTAGCTATTAATTTAAATGTTTAAATTAAATGTTTAAAAACAAATTATAGGGGCATCTGGGTGGCTCAGTTGGTTAAGCGTTTGACTCTCAGTTTAGGCTCGGGTCATGATCTCATGGATTGTGAGATCTGCGCTGGGTGGGGAGTCTGCTTCAGATTCTCTCCCTCTGCCCCTCCTCCACTTGCACACGCATACGCGTGCACTCTCACTAAAATAAATAAAGAAATCTTTAAAAAATTATAAAGTGGGCCATCAGAAAAAATAATTTCATCTAGAGTGTGATCAACATCTTTTCCTTTTTATAATATTCTAGAATAAAATACAATTCATTGGCATTCTGTGGCCATCTGTATATCTTTTTTAAAGTACATTTTTGGCACAGCCCTGTCAAATATCACTTTCTCAAAGTCCAAAAAAGCTGTTGGACTCAGAAACAGGCCCATGAATAAATGAATAACTTAATGTAGGACAACAAAGGCATTTCAAATCATTGGAGAATGAATGGACAATTTAATCAAGGGTATTGGGACAAGTAGTGATCAAGATGGAACAAAGCATCCTCACAACTCCTAGCATACCAAAAGCAAAACAAAAAATCCCCGAAAGACCCTTCCTCACATCCTACCAAAAAAAAAAAAAAAAAGGATGCCAGATAAATGAAAGAATTAAGTATGAAAAGCAAAAGTTTAAAACACTAGGGGAGGCAAAAAAAATATATATGTATATAGGATGAGGCTAGGGAAAAGTTTCTAGAACAAGACCAATAAACACAAATCATAAAACAGACTGACAAATACGACTATAATAAAAAAAAACCTCATGTGCATCAAAAAATACCATAAATAAATGAAAAGATGAAGTATGGCCAAAGCTGGTCTCCTGATAAAATGTAATTAAAAACAAAGTGCAACTAAGGACGCCTGGGTGGCTCAAGAGTTGAGCGTCTGCCTTCGGCTCAGGGCGTGATCCCCGTCCAGGGACCGAGTCCCGCATCAGGCTCCCTGCGTGAAGCCTGCTTCTCCCTCTGCCTGTGTCTCTGCCTCTCTCTGCGTCTCTCATGAACAAATAAATAAAATCTTAAAAAAAAAAAGTCCAACTTAAAAATATTTCACAAAGGCGGAGTGGGAGTAGATACTCTTAACAATACAAGCAATACAGGATTATTATCCTGAAGATATAAACACAACAGATCAACACAGAAATGAAAGGCCAGAAGACAGGCATTTTTGCAAAGAACACTGGCTAGTCAATTAACTTATTAAAATGTAAAAAAAAAAACTTATTAAAATGTGCCCAACCTCATTAGTAATTAGGTAAATAAAAACATAAACCATTACCATTCACACCTCCAGACCAGCAAACATTTTGAATTCTAACAAAAATTCTAACAAATTTTTTATTCCAACATTGGCAATGGAGCAACTTCAATTCTGATGTCCTGATCCTGTGTGAATTGATATTTTGTGTAAATTTGCACTTTGGAAATCCGTTTGACATCTAGTAAAGTTGAAGCCTGAAGAAGCAACCACGTGAGAAGGTACTGGAAGAGCAGTTTGTTTTTAAATGTATCTACCACTGAGGTGCTATTTCGAAGAAAAGATATGTATACAATGGAATATTCCTCAGCCATTGGAAACGACAAATACCCACCATTTGCTTCGAGGTGGATGGACCTGGAGGGTATTATGCTGAGTGAAGTAAGTCAATCGGAGAAGGACAAGCATTATATGGCCTCATTCATTTGGGGAATATAAAAAATAGTGAAAGGGATTAAAGGGGAAAGGAGAGAAAATGAGTGGGAAATATCAGAAAGGGAGACAGAACATGAGAGACTCCTAACTCTGGGAAACGAACTAGGGGTAGTGGAAGGGGAGGTGGGCGGGGGGTTGGGGTGACTGGGTGACGGGCACTGAGGGGGGCACTTGATGGGATGAGCACTGGGTGTTATGATATATGTTGGCAAATCGAACTCCAATTTAAAAAAATATGTAAATAAATAAATAAATAAATTTTAAAAACCAGATTTATGTATGTTAAGGATATGGAGTTTTATGGTAGATGTGGAAAATAATTCCTGGCTATTTCACTTTTAATGCTACCTTTGTTTACTTTTTTGAGATACACATACCATTAAACTCATCATTTTAAATGGTACAAAAAAAAATTCACATACCATACCATTCACATACCATTAAACTCACCATTTTAAATGGTCCCCCCCCCCAAAAAAAAAAAAAAGAATTGTAAAAGTAAAGGCCGGGAGCCAAGCAGTAGGGGTAGGGGGTAGCAGATAATTAAAGGGGAGTTGTAGGTCACCTGATAAATGTTGCCAAGTACCTTTCTAACTTCTGACGATTTTATTAGCCCTTCACGCGCCGTGTTGTGTTAAAGGGGTGATGTGTTCAAGGAGCTCTTAGGCGCCTAACAGGAACCCACAATGATGTTACTTTCCGACCTCACCACTGCTCTCCCAGTAACAATAATGTAGGATTCTGATTCTTCCATGAGGAAGAATTAAGTTTTGATGGCCTGTGGATTCCAGCCAGGTTAAATGCACCTGTTCCTTGGAAGAGAAAGCTGGTCAAGTCACTTTCTTTGGTTGCTAATTTCTGTCAGTGCCAAGTTGAAACCCAAACTAGTCACAATTCTGCTTCACTGAATCACTTGCTAAGTCTTTTGTACTTTACTGGGTCTTTCCTACCCAAACTACCAGATGTGCTATCTTTCTCATGATTTACATCCTACAGAATCTTCTTCGATCACTTAACACTTTCATTCTCTTTGTTCAGGACTGCGTGTCTGCTCCAGTCTGGGGGTGTGAAGCTCATCAGGGCTTGCTTCCTACTCTCCCGGAGCTTATATAATAAATATCTAACCTTACCTGATCTTAACACACAAATATTAGATCACCCAAACCTGCCTTAAATAGAGTCCTTCCAGGACCCATCAAAAAAAAAAAAAAAAAACTAACTTCCTTACTGCCTCCACTTAATTATCATTTAATATAGCCGGTTACCTTGAAGATGTGCAGAGAAATTGGGAGAAAAAAAAATGAGCATTTGGGAGAATTACTGTAGTTTTTAAAAATTAAGTAAAACCAAATCTGAATAACTGTTCTTGGGGAGTATAAAGACTGAAGAGGGCATAGCACTTGGGTTCCACCACATGATTTCTTTTAAAGGCAGCAGGGACCCGAAATACTTGAGTTTGGCTGCAGTGGTATCAATTAAGATTTCACATGACTCATTTTTGAAACTTGATTCTTGCTGGTCAATAATAAGTTAACATTTGGGGACGCCCGATGGCTCAGCGGTTGAGTGCCTCCCTTTGGCCCAGGGCATGATCCTGGGGTCCCGGATCGAGCTACATTGGGCTCCCCGCAGGGAGCCTGCTTCTCCCTCTGCCTGTATCTCTGCCTCTGTGTCTCTCATGGATAAACAAATAAGATCTTTAAAAAGTAATAATAAAAAAATATAAGCTAACACTTGAACCCTTACTCTGTGCCAGGTACCAATCTAAGCCTCACAATGATCCAGGGGACAGTTGCTGTGTCACTCCAAGTTCCTATGCTGACATCCTAACCCCCAATGTGTAAGTATCAGGAGAGGGTGCCCTTGGGAGCAGCCCTTATGAATAGGATTAGCACCCTCCTCATCAAAGAGACCACAGAGAGTTCTTTGTCCCTCCCACTACATGGACAAAGAGAGAAGAGGGCCATCTGCGAACCGGGAAGCGGGCTGCCACCAGATAATGTACCTGCCAGACCTGCCTCTACGGACTTCCCAGCCTTCAGAGCTAGGAGGAATAAACTTGGTGTTTATAAGCACCACCCCCACCCCCGAGTCTACAGCATTTTCTTCTAGCAGCTCAAATGGATGAAGACAGGGTCACCATTATTAGTCCTATTTTACAGATGTGCAAGAGGGCCAGTATTCCAGAGCCAGGATTTGAAACCAGTGGTCTGGGCCCAGGGCCTCTGCTCAAAATCACCTTTGCATTCTGCATCCCACGAGTAAATAGTGTTCACAGGAGCTGGCATTGCTTGTTGTGGAGGTGATGGGGTAAACTGTAACATAACTAAGTACGTATGAAGCACTACTGACTTCTAGATCTGGAAATTTCTAATGGTTTCCCAAGGCAAGTCGTGAACCTGCTACTAAAAGCAAGGAATGGAGAGAAGTAACAATGCTGCCTTGACTTCCGTGTGCAACAATTCTCAGTCTTGAGTTTCACGCTCCCTAATTACCAAGAAAATGTTTGCCAGATGGCACCTTTCCTAAGTTTCCTGAATGATGTCCCTTCCCGGAAGCCACGGGCATATGGCATCTCATAGCAATGTAGCCTAGCTCTACAATTCGCAGTACTAGTTTACCTCATGAGGCACCTGTTAGTGCTTTGCTTTTGTCCTTCAAGATTTTGCCATCTCTTCCCTAATAAGAGGTCATCTGTTGACGGCTTCAAAGTGCAATAAGGGATTTTAAGATTCAGCCTTCACAGGGCGCCTGGGTGGCTCAGTGGTTGAGCATCTGCCTTTGGCTCAGGTGGTGATCCTGGGGTCCTGGGATCGAGTCCCACGGCAGGCTCCCCACAGAGAGCCTGCTTCTCCCTTGGCCTATGTCTCTGCCTGTCTCTCATGAATAAATTTAAAAAAAATTTTTTTAAAAAAAAGATTGCCTTCACATATTTGCCACTCAAAATGGACAGTCTGTGCTACTACTTCTGAAAAAGACATTTTCCTATTTCCTTAAACACCATGATTTCGGGAGCACCTGAGTGGCTCAGTCGGTTGGGCATCAGACTCATGATCTCAGCTCGGGTCTTAATCTGAGGGTCGTGAGTTCGAGCCCTGTGTTGGGCTCCACGGTGATTGTGGCGTCTACTTAAAAAAAAAAAAGCAAGGGGCACCTGGTGGTTCAGTCAGATAAGTGTCTGCCTTTGGCTCAGGTCATGATCCCGGGGTCCTAGGATGGAGCCGGGCATCGTTGGGCTCCCTGCTCAGCGGGTTATCTACTTCTCCCTCTGCACCCCCTCCATGCCTCCACTCTGTCTCTCTGAAATTAAAAAAAAAATCTTTAAAAACAAAACAAAAAAACCCAAACAAGAAGCAACAAAAATGCCACAAGTTCTGGACAGGGGCATTAAACACTCCTTGGATTTTACATTAAATTCTTAAGTTGGAAGAAAAAAATTGTTAAGTCAGACTGAGTTGTTCTCAATTCTTCACCCCACTGTCATCCCTATTTTTGCTGTGGCTTCATGCTACCAGAGCAAACTTCCTCACCTCTCTCAGCCTTGGGCTTGGCTATGCCATGTGCTTTGACCAACTGGCCAGTGACAGACATGGAACAGAGACTAGAAATGTACCCACACCACTGCGCTTGCTCTCCTGTCTTCCACCATGAGAACACGTCTCAGGTAGCTCAGCAGAGCCCTGCCTGGATCAACTGAACCCCAGCTAACTAACCCCCCAGAGGTGGGGGAGAGAGAAATCAACACTTGCTGCTCCAAGCTGTTGAAATCTGAAGTTTGTTTGCTAGGCAGGGTTATTGCAGTAACAGCTAATACATAATAAACCCTCCTGCATTTGCCATCCAATTATCTTGAAGACCAGCTATATTCGTTTCCTGGGATGAATGTAACAAAGTACAAGCTAGGGGGGATCCCTGGGTGGCTCAGTGGGTTAGCGCCTGCCTTCAGCCCAGGGCGTGATCCCAGAGTCCCAGGATCGAGTCCCACGTCAGGCTCCCTGCATGGAGCCTGCTTCTCCCTCTGCCTGTGTCTCTGCCTCTCTCTCTCTCTCGCTCTGTGTCTCTCATAAATAAATAAAATCTAAAAAAAAAAAAAAACCTCTCATGAATAAATAAATAATCTTTAGAAAAAAAACAAAGTACAAGCTGGGGCTTAAACAGCAAATTTATTGCTTCACAGTTCTGGAGGCTAAAACTCTGAAATCAACGTGTCAGCAGGAAGCAGGGCCAGTTCCTTCTGAGGGCTGTGAGAAGAATCTGTTTCATGCCTTCTCCTTAGGCTTTCCTTGGCTTGTAGAATAACGTTCTCCTGTCCTCACAATGTACTTGTTTCTGGTCCCAAATGTCCCTTTATAAGGATTACCTGTCATATCAGATGAGGGCCCACCCTAATGACCTTATCTTAACTTGACCACCTACAAGGACCCGATTTCCAGACAAGATCACTGGGGGTACTGGGGGTTGGGACCTCAACATCTTTTGCGGAGGACACAATCATAGCATCATCCCAGATACCCTTCTGGTGGGGGGAGAAATAAGACTGGAAGGGCCTGATGGCCTTTGGCTAAGGCAAATCTTTTTTTAAAGATTTTATTTATTTGAAAGAGAGAGAGAATCTCAAGCAGACTCCATGCTGGGTGGGGAGCCCTAAGTAGGGCTCGATCTCAAGACCCAGAGATCACAACCTGAGCGAAAATCAAGTGTCAGACACTTAAATGACTGAGCCACCCAAGCACCCATGAGTTCATCTTTTTGTATAGCCGTAGCTGGGATAGATATTAGGGTTTGGTGTCTTCTTCTCAACTTCTGGTGTTTTATACACCACTTGTATAAATCACCTCCATCCCTCCCCATCCCCTAACAAAAACCTATGTTTTCTTTCTAGCCTTCACTTTACTAAGTCTTAACACTTACTCGTGTGTGCTTCCATTTCCTGCAGCCCTCAAGAGTTTGTCCCGTTGCTTCGAGCTGGTGTTTTAATGCTTATTTTTCTTTGCTCCTTAAGAGGCTGCCCACAGGTTTTCTTCTCTACACAATGCCCTGAACAGACTCCAACCTGTCTTCTATGACCCCCTATGTAGAGGCTGCTGGGGCCAAAGCGGCCAGTAAGTGCTAGTGAAAGCTCTTAATAGGTCAGAACTGAAGCATGTAACCTCTAATCCTTACCCTTATTAGTCTCTGCATTTTGAATAAACCTGCAAAAGATCTGACCTCCAACTGAAATTTGTTCCGATTTTACTCTCCACAGAAATAAACAAACTCAAGCTATGCCCATGAAATCAAAGCACAATCCAGTAAGTTGCATGTTTAGTTGACTAAGAAGTATAATCCCTTATCTTTATGTTGAGAACCTTCTAGCTGTCAGGGCAAGGTCTGCACACTGAATGGGGTCTCCATCTTCTTTCAGAATTGAGGACGACTCTGAAATTTCGACACTGTTCCTTTCCTTGCCTCGGAAATTTCAACGCTAAATGGCTTCCATCCACCGCCAATTTTTCAAATGCTGGGGGTATAAATACCTTTTGGTTTGGGGAGTACTGGGAGCTTCAAATCAAGCCCCAAATGAATGGTTTATCCAACTGCCCTTTTAACAAAATCCACGAGAACATTTCTAACCCCTGGATATCAAACAGAAACTCACTTTAGCAATTCCTATAGCAAGATCTAGGACTTTCCAGGCTGCCTGGAACAGTAAGTTGACATTCAAGATACTTGGATTCAGCCGTGGACCATGCAACAGCTTTCTGCATTTTCCTACAGGGCCCCCCATCTCTCTTTCCACTCACCAGCACTGACATCAATGGACTGGACCGTGAGAAGTGCGGAGCCCTGGGCCCTGCCCCCAGACCTCCTGATCAGACCGTCTTTTAAGGACATAAAATCAGGTAATCCTTGTGCGCACTCAAGTTTGAGAAGCACTGCCCTCCTTTTTTCTATTCCTGTTTCTCAGCAGCGAGACAACTACTATTCCAGTTGAACCTTTTAAAGTCCTCAACCAGCTTTCCTGTAAAACTAATTAAGTAGCTTTTTAATGTGATCCTACTTGTAAATCTAAAATAGTACAATACGGGGCTCTGTGCCTTCAGTAAAGAGGAGGCTTTGGGCTCTCTCTCCCTCTCCTCTGCCACACACGCGGGGAAAGAGAACAGTAAACCTCTTCTTGCCCTGCATCGTCTTAGCAGCAGCTCAGGAACAAACATCATACAGCAAAGAAACAGTGGGGTCTTTCAAGCAAGATTTCCACCAAGACCTTTTCCTGCTAAGCCAGCAGGACCCACAAGAACCCGAGTGGATGGAGGGCCAACTGGCACACCACCCTCTTACTCTTGCTGGCGTGTCTTGTTTCCACCACAGCCTGGTCTCCGGAGGGGCCCCTGGCGGGTACTGTGTAGACACAAAGAGCCTCAAAAGCAATTTAGCCATTAGAACTTCTGCCTCATGAATATCACAGGTCATGGTCTTCTGTACTAGATCTTCAAAGCAGAACATGTTTATTTGGGTCCCCTGAGCCTTATTCCTCTTAGATTTTTGGTTCTGGGTCCAAAAATCTTGCCATCATGTCCATCAGGCAGACAGGACACCAACTGTGCCAGGAGCACTCTTTCTTAATTTTTTTTTTTTTAAGATTTTACTTTCGGGGCGCCTGGGTGGCTCAGTCAGTTAAGCGTCCAACTCTTGATCTCAGCTCAGGCCTTGATCTCAGGGTTGTGAGTTCAAGCCCAACACTGGGCTCCATGCTGGGTATAGAGCTTACTTAAAAAAAAAAAAGACTTTATTTTACTTTAAGCAATCTCTACACCCAACGTGGGGCTTGAACTTACAACCTCGAGATCAGGCATTGCATGGTCCACCAACTGAGCCAGACAGGCACCCCTCTTTTTTTTAATGTTTTACTTGGAAAGAATTTCAAACTTAGAGAAAGTTGCAGTAAGAACTTGAGTAACTTTAACACTAATACAATGCTTGCACTGAAACTACCATTCATATTCCAACCTGTCAATGGATACAGTATCCCCTTTAAGCATCCTTCCTTCAATATGGGACACAGAGTAGGGCCAGGTAGCACGTTTTGTTGCCACATCTCTTTAGCCTCCTTTAGTCAGAAAACCTTTTCACAGCCTTGTGTCTTTTGACATGAGTACTTTTAAAGAATACAGGCCTCTTTAGAATAATATTCTCCAGATACAGGACTGAACAGGTGGTGACAGGAGCTTCTCAGGGTACTAGACGCACACATGTCCATCTATCTCCCCCTTGTTGGTGATTCTGATCACCTGAGCAAGGTGTTCAATCTTTCCCCTATCAAGTTGTTTTCTCCAACAATGCGTGGGAGGCTGAAGAGGGGCCCCCTCTGGATGTCCACATCCTAATCCCAGAAGCATGTTTATCCGTTACCTTCTGTCAATGTTACCTTATATGGCAAAAGGAACTCTGCAGCTGTGGTATGGATCTCGAATTGGCGAGGTGGTGGATTATTGGGGATTATTATGTAATCCCAAAGGGGCTTTACCACTGGGACGCAGAAGAGTCCAAAAGAGAAGACAGCCTGAAGACTGTAGCAGAGACCAGCAGAGCATACTACGGGGTTGGCTCTGAAACAGGAGAAGGGGCCAGAAGCCAGCACACGCAGATGGCCTCTAGAAGCCAGAAAAGCAGAGAATGGATTCTCCTCGAGTTTCCAGAAGCAACCAGCCCTGCCCACACCTTGATTTGAGCCCCATTAAGACTAGTTTCAGACTTCTGATCTCCAGAACTCTAAGATAAATGCGTGTCATTTTAAGGAAGTTTGTGGTAACCTGTTGGAGCTGCTCTAGGAAACTGATAGACAACTCAAAAATAAGCAATCTGTAAGGAGGCGTTTTACATCCACATAAACAGGCTCCTTGTCAAGCTTTCCCCCAATATTTTACATCAGAGGGTGACTTTTGCCTGATTCAGTCTTCACTGTCATGATTTCAAAATGCTAATTTTTCAACTCCAGCAGTCACAACACTTAGTTGACACTCAGCATTCTATGATAAGCACCTTATCTATTTGTATATTCACCATTTATTGGTACATTTGTTTTCCACACACCCTCATCACTTCCAGTTTTTTTCAATGGCTTAAATTTCATTATAACTATTTTAGTGTGCAAACCCTTCTGGATGAATTCACTGAAGCCAAGGGCCAGGCGATCTCATGGCCTTGCTGTCTGGTTTCCATGGACTGGCACTGGGACCCAAGCCATGGCCCCAAGTAGAGGCCTGGCACAAGAATTCCACCCAATGGGAGGGAAATCACCAAGGATGGAGACATTTAAGAGCGATGGAGTTGACAGTGGACCGCAAACAAACAGGAAATAAAAAAAGAAAACTCACTCACAGAAACAGCTGGTGCCAAAATGGCCGCAGATCCTCTTGTTGTTCCAGTTTTGCGGTCTGAACGCTGTACACCTTCCTGAGTTTCTGTACTTCTTCAGCCCTTTGGGGCACCAAGAAGGAACTCAAAAGACACAAGCTCTGGTGAAAGGCCCCTTTCACCAACACAGCACTTTCACCTAGATTGAGATGGTACCCTTGCTCGGGAAGGGTGGACATTCTTCCTCCTTCTATGCGTGAAGACGCAAGGACTTTTCCCTTTCTCTTGGACTGCTTTTCTTCTTGAACATACCCAACCCCGTGTAACGTCTTCACACCAGCCTACTTCCTCCATGGGAATTCTAAGAATTCCCTTTTATGGCGCACTTTAACCTCCTAACTACCTACTACATGTGCAAAGCGTTACACAAATGTGACCAAGATGAACCAGCTCGTGGTCGTTGGAGCTTACATTCTAGCCATTGTCCCCGAGTCTGGGCTGAAGAAACTGCTTCGTCTGCCCCCATACTTCAGTTAAAAACTTCCAGCTCTTACATGGCAGTCAAAACCCAGACTGAGGTGTACTCTTTCTCACCAGGACACACTGTCCCTTCAGACATTGAACGTTTAAACATATGTGGAGGGGATCCCTGGGTGGCTCAGTGGTTTAGCGCCTGCCTTTGGCCCAGGGTGTGATCCTGGAGACCAGGGATCAAGTCCTGTGTCAGGCTCCCTGTATGGAGCCTGCGTCTCCCTCTGCCTCTCTTTCATAAATAAATAAAATCTGTAAAAAATAAATCAACAAACATATGTGGACGATACATAATAAAAAATACTTAAGATGCCTTGAGGAAAAATTAGAAACACTGAGTGTGAAGGGCCCCAAGAAATGACTGTAAGGGGTATGTCGGCAGAAGCTCTCTCTTGGCACTGGGAGGATGGACGGGGAATTTCAAGTTAACTCGCACAACTGGAAGCAGGAAAAAGAGTTGTCTAGAAAGTAGAAGCCATGGAATGTAGCCCAAGGAACATTTCTGTCCCTCTGCAATGAACTTGGGACTGTCCACATCACTTTAGCGAGAACCAAAACTACCAACATAATCATCAACCTATCAGGAGCAATCTCTCCTAAGTTAACACCAGAGTCAAAGCCCTCGTCTACAGACATCTGCCTGTTGCCCGTATTTACAATCCTGGGTTTTCGTCTCTAGCCAACAGGTAGGGACAACCCTCCAGTACTCCCTTGTTGGATATTGGGAAGCTTTTGTCAAAGTAGACCTGGCTTGTTCAGCTTGCTTTTCCAGGGAGAGCCCCCCCCCCCCATTTATTCTGCTACATTCCTGAGCAAAAGTGGCACAGAGAGGGGCCTGTTCCTTTATACCTCATCATAAAGAAACTGCTCACCAAAATGGCCACCACATCACTGGCTGCTGCCCAGGGACGGCATCTGCATTCATGAGCTGGCCAGGGCATCTCCCAGACCCCCAGATACAGGAGATAAGCATATCTGTCCAGTCGCATTTATCGTCTGATTTCCCAGGGAAATCACATCCAAGAGTATTCAAATAGCTTTCCAAAAGCACCGGGCTATTTCTTGCCCACGTTCTATTTCTCATTTTTGAAATAATGAGTAAAGCAGAAATCAGTGGAATGACAGCACTAGGTAATTGAGATTTTAAATGGTTCTGGCCGAGAAGAACAGATCTGCCAGCATTGATTTGAGGTTCTGACACCAGGAGAAAAGGGACCCAGCTACCCCTCCCCATCACCTAAATATAATCAAACAATGGAAGCAAACACCGGAGGCCAGAGGTCCTTAAGCTGGGACCTATGGACAGAACGGTGTGCCCCTCAACTTGAATGGCAAAACATTTCTTCTTTACTTTCACTGACCTCTAATTGAAATTTAGCACTTTCTTTAAACATGAACATAGGTAACAAACCGTACTGGCAGGAACTAAGACTCTGTCAAGAAGAGAAATCAGATGTACTCTTAACCACATTTCTGTTGCTACAGATCTT
Source organism: Vulpes vulpes (assembly GCF_048418805.1). Lineage (NCBI taxonomy): Eukaryota > Metazoa > Chordata > Mammalia > Carnivora > Canidae > Vulpes > Vulpes vulpes. Next base: position 17,772,577 of record NC_132796.1, on the reverse strand, counting down.
ATAAATATTTATGTTCATTACTACTCCAGAAACTATGGTACCTGATCCACCACCAGATCCAGCTATGTAGGAAGTTATTACAGCATAAATATTAAGTCATTTTTTTTAAAAAAAAAATAAATGTAATTCATTTCCTTGTAATCAATCATATCTACTTTACGTAAAAAACAGGTTTCTGAGAAGGGGCTTGCAGATTTCACCAAGCTGCCAAAGGAGTCCAAGGTTTAAAAAAAAAAAAAAAAAGGTTAAAAGCCCCTGCCATAGGCTTCCAGAGAGCCAAAACTGAATGCTGGGTTCAAATCATGACTAGCTATGGGACCCGTCGGGCACATTTCAATTTTTGACTGCTGGCCTACTCAGTGATATTCACTGAGTTATTTTAAAATTAAACAAGAAAATGTAAATAAAAGTGGTTTATTAGCCCAAATCACAGCAATATAAAAGATTTAGTACAAAGACACTCAGCAACAGGGTGATAGAAAGAGGTTAAATGTTTCTTCATGGCCACATAGCAGCTCCTATCAAACAATGCAGCCCAACTAACCTACTCCAAGTGCTATTCCAAGACTGGGTAAGGAGCACAGCTGTGGTGTAAATCAGCAGACAGCTTCCTTCACGAAGGGCTTGCTAGGAACAAGAAGTTCAGCTGAAGTCAACAAAGTACTTAGAAAATGAAGAGCTGGTTGAAAAAATACACTTTGGAATGCTAAAAAAAAAAAAAAAAAGAAAAAATACACTTTGAAAAAAACAGTAGTGTTGTTCTCAAGTCTCAAATACAGGCCAATGATATATGACCTCACACCCACACTTCTTTCACCCAATCCTAGAAGTCATGGGAACAGAACAAAATTCATCAATGAGACAGATACAAACTCTTCCATCAACAATGGTTAACGCAAGCAAGGGGGGGGGGGGACTATTCAAGTGCACAGGAAGTAGTGGGCACCTTTTTGACATCAGCACCACTCTCACCCAGTAAAAACACTATTAACCCAGCCTTCCTCCAGCCCACCATTAATCTACCTTTCAAAATTTTCAATCACCCTCTCCCTCTGCTCTTCCTTCAGCTCACTTGCTCTCAAATAATAATTTAAAAATTTCATTAAAATGGGGGGTACCTGGGTGGCTCAGTCAGTTAAGCGTCTGACTTTTGATTTTGGCTCAGGTCATGATCTCGGGGTCACGGGGCTAAGCCCCATGTTGGGCTCCGCACTGAACGGGGGAGTCTGTGGTTCTCTCTCCTTCTACTCTCAAATTAGAAAAAAAATTTCATAAAATATTCAATCACATTTGTAGGGGAAAGCAGCATTTTTTAAAATGAACCAATCCTTGATATCTGCTAATGTGCTGAATGGAATTTCTATTACAGCCAGTTATTTGTCTTTAATTAAAAAGTGGCTGTATGATGACGGTATATTGCTTTAGATTGTATCAAGCACAACAGCCATTAAAGTAACAGTTTAGATCTTATAACATTTCCTTAAAATGCAGCAAAAGTAGAGGTCCTTTTTAGCTATCAGGGATCAGTCTGCATGCTTCATTTAAAACAATTATAAAGGGACACCTGGGTGGCCCAGCGGTTGAGCATCTGCCTTCAGCTTGGGTCGTGATCCCGAAGTCCCGGGATCAAGTCCCACATCGGGCTCCCTGCATGGAGCCTGCTTCTCCCTCTGCCTGTGTCTCTGCCTCTGTGTGTGTGTGTGCGTCTCTCATGAATAAATAAAATCCTTTAAAATTTTTAAAAATAAAAATAAATAGGGGGATCCCTGAGTGGCTCAGGGGTTTAGCGCCTGTCTTTGGCCCAGGGCACTATCCTGGAGTCCCGGGATCGAGTCCCACGTCGGGCTCCCGGCATGGAGCCTGCTTCTCCCTCTGCCTGCGTCTCTGCCTCTCTATCATGAATAAATAAAATCTTTTAAATAAATAAATAAAATAAATAAATAACAAAGATGTTCAAAAACAATCAGGCTCATCCTTTCTCCAATACAAAGACAGGAGTAGGGTCGGAATCTACACCACCACCACAAAGCATGTATCTCATTTGCTTCTTGCTCCCATGCAGCACTCCCCTTACTCTCTCCCGATGCATCCCCTGTGGTCTGGCACAGCCCAGTCCGTCTCAGTTCTAACTCTCAGCTCTGGGCAGGACCTGTGTATCATCAGACTCATCAGTGGGGTTTAGCCTCAGCACCAAGCTAGCCTTCAAGGACAAAGTTATGCCCACATATTAATATCACCATATCCAGACAGCAGATAGACTTGGTTTCTTTTCTAAAATGGAAAAAAAAATCCAATTCCGCTAAGCTAAGATGGGGTCTAACAGTTACAATACCACCATTTCTAATCTCACACAGTAGGCAAATACAACGCCTCTGGCAAAGCGTAACAGGAGAGTTTGAGAGGGTAGGTAGGATTCTGTCTACCAATGCTGTTTTTAAGCTCTATGCACAAGAAAAATATTTGCTGAAAGCCAATCTAGTACCAACATGACTAACTCTCCCTTTGTTACTGTTTCTTCTTCCATGCCAACGTAGTAAAAAAGAAAAGTCAGCATGCACTCTTTTTTTTTTTTTTTTTTTTTTTTTAGAGTATCCATTAGAGGGGCACCTGGCTGGCTCAGTCAGTAGAGTATGTGACTCTTGACCTAGGGGTCATGAGTTCAAGCCCCACATCAGTGTAGAGTTTACTTAAAAATAAAATCTTAAAAAAGCAACAACAACAATACGATTAAAAAAAAAGAAGAACATCTGTTAGATAAATCTATCTTGGGAGGAAGAGGGATGTTCCAGGTTGACACTTAATTCTATCTCCAAACCCACACTGAAGATTTTAATTTCTAATGCTGTGCTCACTGCAAATTCACCATAAATGAACTCAAGCCCTTGATAAAGCGTAAACCTTTTATAAAAACAATATAACCACTGATGTCTAATAATCTGAGTCAGCAGACCTCTCCCTTTGATGTGGATTGTTATCCACAGACACACTATCAAGCTGTTAGTTACCCGCACTTCCTTAGGAGAGCGTACACTGCTCTCATTGCGGGTCTCTCCACAAACTATCATCCTATCCCTGTGTCTCTAAAAAATCTCCCTGCTTTCACTGCGGCAATCGAAAAGGACCTGTATTTCCACATCCGATACACCAATAACAGTGGGAATAGAAATAAGCTTCTGACTTTCAACTTTACAGTAAGGCCAAATCTCTTCCTATCCTCGGGTCAATTTTATAACGAAGAACTGGTGAATGTAATAGGCTGTGTATCATTTACCACGGTGGTAAATGAAGTCATTACTACTGTTCAAAAAAGGCCCTAAGGCCATCCTGTTATAAAGAGATAAATGAGACCAGGAGACACTTTTGTTCTGTGAGATCAACAGTGAGAAAACGGGGACCTGGCTGAAATAAAACAACAAACACATGAAATTTCTCATTTATAATTTTAATCGAAGCATTGCTATTCATTTTTTCTTAACTCTTTCTTATAAGCACCAAATTTTAATATCTAGGTCAATTTTTTTGGGAAAGAAACACCATCAAAGAACTTCCCTCCAGAATAAAACAATGATGTTCATTCCTCCAAACAACCGAATTTGAAGTCTACTGAAACAAAACAAAAAAGCCCACACACACACACAGAAAAGTAACAAAAATCACATTCTAGGGGTTCAGTGCATTTAGCAGCCTTCGCTGTGCTGTCTAATCATCCTTCAGCTGACTTTCAAAAAAATTAACACCCCAGCGCATCAAAATATACATTTTCCATTTGTTTTGTTTAAATTAAAAATAATAATTAAAAAAAGAAAACTTGAAGGAATTCACAATCAATTGCCTGACTCATTTCGATGTCATGTACAGCATATGAAGGTCAGGAAGGCTATTTGCAGCACACATGATTAGGAGAGATTGGTCTTCAAGGTTTAGCTTTCTTCCAAACAGTGTAAAATACCCACCTGGACAGGGAGTCAAGGAATAAGAGCAGGCAATTCAAGGAAGAACAGACAGCACTTAAAATTTGTTTGCTAACCTACTAATTGGAAGATGGATTGAAAGCTTCATGGAGGGATCCCTGGGTGGCGCAGCGGTTTGGCGCCTGCCTTTGGCCCAGGGCGCGATCCTGGAGACCCGGGATCGAATCCCATGTCGGGCTCCCGGTGCATGGAGCCTGTTTCTCCCTCTGCCTATGTCTCTGCCTCTCTCTCTCTCTCTCTCTGTGTGTGACTATCGTAAATAAATGAAAAATTAAAAAATATAAAAAAAAAAAGCTTCATGGATTGAAGCACTGAGGTGATGGCAATTAAGGCCTCTTAAAACATGGCCACTTGACCACCTGGACTCCTCCCCTCTGTGACCGGGAGGACACTGGAAGGGAGAAGGGAGCCAAGTGGAGAAAAAGCTAAAGGCATACAAATATTCCCTTGGGTGATGCTACTGCTTCCTAAGTCTTTAGATGTTTTAGGGAATGAATATGACAAGGAAGAGTGGGAGGGAGGGAAGACTGGGGAGGGGGGAAAGGAGAGGTAGGGAGAAAGAGGAGAAAAGGTAGAAGGATGGAGGGACTGAGAGTTTCTACAATCTCTCAGTATATAAACAGATCTGACTGTAAGAAGTGCTCCAAAAGGAGACCGTTGGGAGAGGGAGAGAGGTCAAGGATCCATCCCCACAGGCCATGGAAGAAAGCGGCCACCCCACAGACTGCTCCCCTCCTTCCCAGGACCTAGGGGGTTTCTTAGGGCTTGAGTCTCTGCCACAGGCTGCCAGGGCTCATGGGCAAGGAGCAGTCACAGGATCCTAGACAGCAACGAAGACTGCTGTGACAGGAAACTGGACTCGGCCACCTCAGATAAGGAAGCTTTTATCTGGAGACTAGAGTCTGCCTTTTAGGAAGAACAGTATCTTAAATTTCCAACGATAATACTCTCATTCTGGTTTTTCTCAGGACTCACTTTACAAAGGGGAACTAACAAAGAAGACCAACGTTATTAACTTTGCAATCCCCGGCATTATTTTTGGCTCGTGGTTTCTAGTACAAGCCAGGATCAGGTGAAGTGTAGAAGCTAATATTAAAGTGGGAGAATTTCAATATAAAAGTAAAATGAGTGACAAAACATGAGTCACCTAACTCTGGGAAACGAACTAGGGGTAGTGGAAGGGGAAGTGGGGGGGGGGTTAGGGTGACTGGGTGATGGGCACTGAGGGGGGCACTTGGCAGAATGAGCACTGGGTGTTATTCTATATGTTGGCAAATTTAACTCCAATAAAAAAATTTTTTTAAATAAAATAAAACTCCAGCAAAAAAAAAAGAAGAATGTGGTAGTAGTTTGTAAATAAAGTGATACACAATTAAGTATATTTCTGTTACATTGAGATATTAGTCTCTAGAACCCTATTTTTCAAAATCTTATTAAAAATTTGAGTACTTTTTCAGTGTAAAAAAAAATAAAATAACATGAGCATATTTATTCTTTTTGCCTGCTACAGCTCAAGTGGTGCTTCCCCGACTAGGGCTTCCGAAGCTATATATGTACGTCAGGCTCCTGGCCGGCCGGTGAAGACGGCTCAGCAGGACTTCCCTCCAGCCTCTCCTGGGTGGGGCCTGAGAATCTGCACCCTAACTTCTTCCCAGGGGATGCTGCAGTTCTGGGGCTAGCCTTTGACAACCAATAGCACTTAATCAGCGGAACCACCTAGGGAGGCTGCGGTAAGCCACGCCCCAGAATCGGAGGGTGGGACCCAGGAAGCAGCACTATTTCAAAGTTTTGGGGAATGCCAACGTGCGGCCACGACTGAATACTGTGGCCTTATATAGTACAGAGCTAATCCCATTTATTATTGGATTTCAAATGTTGAACGGGCATGGGATTTACTTGGGTCTTCTGATCTGACAATAAAGTGTTATGGTTCAAGGATACAATTCCAAGTATGAGGGAACACAGACGATCTCCTTTGAGAATTCCACAGGACAATACAGGCGCCCAAGCTGTTCTTCATAGAGCGACAAGGCTTCCGTCAAATTCACACAGTTACCCTAAATCAAAGAGAGAAAAGCAAACAATGGGATTCTTGAGTCTTACTGAGGGCCCCTGCTCATGGGAAGGTCTCTAATAAATGAAACCAATTTTAGCATTAGATGAAAAAGTTCATCTCTGAAGATAAGGCTTCTGTACTTTGACAAACTGCATTCAGTTCTACTTACAGATCCATTAGCTCATTATCCTTCTACCTCATTTACCAAGCCATTTCAAACTCTTCAGAGTATGAAGCAACAGAAAGCAGGAAGACCAATGTCTCACTAGTAACAAAGTCACTGTATCAACACCATTGCAATGAGCAAAGATTCATACACATTCAAAATGTTTGCCCAGTTGTCACCACAGTGTTGAGAATGAAGCATCAGAATGGTCATGTTTTCCATTTCCAGAATGGCTTAAAACTACAACCTCCCTAAGAATCTGAAACAATGACACAGAACTATATTCCCATCTCCATGCTTTCCCCCAAATATGTGATTTTAAGGCCGAAGAGGACAAAAGTTTACTCAGAATATATGTGCTAAGGCTATCCTGAAATTCGACTCCTTATCATTTTCTCCTGACTTCATTGTTCTAATCTGTGATCAAGGAGACACAGTGAAGTCGGCTGGGGGTTACAGGGAGTTTCCACTTCTGGACCATCAAGGATAAAGAGTGAGCTTCTCTGTGACCGCGGAGGAAAAAAAGGATGAATCAAATGCTGGCCAAGAACAGGGTAGAGCTGTGGATATAGTATCTGCATGGTACTACAGCAGTGCTGCTGTTTGTTTTTTTGAAAGCAATATCTACACCCAACATGGGGTTTGAATTCACATCCCCAAGATTAAGAGTGTCACTTTCCGCGTTCCACTGATTGAGCCAGCCAGGCACCCCTAGAGCAGTGCTTCTTAATCGTTAATGTGTGTATGAATCACAAGTGATTTTTGTTCGGTAGGTCTGGGGTAGGGCTTATCATATTAGCACAATTTTCCCCCAAGGGCTTTTCAAAATGGGTACTTAATACCACCTATTTCCTTTTAACCTCTGAAGTTCTTAACATTCTGAAGATTACTGAGTATATGTGCTGATTCTATTTCTTCTTCACTATCACTGTGCCTTAGAATAGGTAAGTACAATGTAAAATGAAAATCACTTACAAATGAAGGCAAGGCATCCTGTGATGTAAGCATCCCCAAGAAGGATATTTCGAAATCAACCAACCAGCTACAGGCAAGTGGGCAAAAAGAACTATTCTGAGAGCTGCCCTCAGTGGTTTTAACTTAGCACATTTGCTCAGCATGACGTCGTCCTTCAGTGCCAGCCGGTTTAGTAACCCATCATCTAGGGTCCTGCAGTGGGATTTGGCCAAAGTGCCCTTCACCAGTATATAATTTGGTTTCAACATTAAGTTCACTGTGAGAGTATATAAACACCACATGTGTAATTTTAGATTCACAAATAGAAAACACTGCCTGGATGTTTTTAGAACACATCACCACTGGGGAAGCTATAGAATGGAAATGCCACCTAGGTGCACAGTTCAATGGCTTTTCTTGCCATCTTAAAATTGACACTGCATTCTCTTTATTGAGGGCATATGGGAGGATGTCCTTAGTAAGAATGTGGTAAGGAAATAGGAAAGTTTCAATTTGTTCTTCCCCAGCACCGTCAAAAAGTAGTTTAAAAAAAGAAAGGAAAAAAACCTCACCAGAAATGGAGACCTACCCAAAAAAAGTAATGTGATACATTTTACTTTACTTTCCTGTGTTTTTAAATGGAAATACATTTTTTTTTCTTAAGAAAGACATATTGGATCTGTCTCTGCTGCCATAATGGTGCACATCAATGTCCTGGCAGATGCTCTCAAGAAAATTAACAATGCCGAAAAGAGAGGCAAATGCCAGGTACTTAACAAGCCATGCTCCAAAGTCAATGTCCGATTTCTAACTGTGATGATGAAGCATGGTTACATTGGTGAATCTGAAATCACTGATGATCACAGAGCTGGGAAAATTGCTGTGAACCTCACAGGCAGGTAAAACAAGTGTATGCAGAGTGATCAGCCCCAGGTCTGATGTACAACTGAAAGATCTAGAAAAATGGCTCCCCCTCCACCAGTTTGGTTTCACTGTGCTGACAACCTTAGCTGGCATCATGGACCATGAAGAAGCAATACAAAAATACACAAGAGGGAAAATCCTGTGATTCCTTTTTCTATGGATGTAATACATAGATGCAAATAAAATGCCTCAATGGACCCCCCCCCCAAAAAAAAGGAAGAAAAGACATATTGAAGATGCAGAACAAAAACCCAAGAGCAGAGAGTTAAACACCTCTTAAGGATGAGAAGGGAGTTTAAAAAAAAAAAAAAAAAAGGATGAGAAGTGAGTAATGTTGGAGGGGGTGGGGAGGCGTGCCATCCTAAGAGGTAAATCCCAGTTCAGTAGTTAGGCTCTAGAAAGTTTTCTTTGCCCCGTGTTAGCTGTGGGTAGGTGACACTTTTTATAGAATTCTGTATTGTTCTTATCTTTTATTATTATTTATTTGAGAGAGCACAGAGAGGGACACAGAGAGAGAGAATCCCCAGTAGGCTCTACACCCCGCATACAGCCCAATGTGGAGATCAACCTAAGCCAAAATCAAGAGTCTGACGCATGGGGCACCTGGGCGGCTCCGTCGGATAAGTGTCTGACTCTTGGGTTTCAACTCAGGTAATATTCTCATGGTCATGAGGTGAAGCCTTGCTTCAGGCTCCATGCTCAGCAGAGGGTCTGCTTGAGATTCTCTCCCTCTCCCCCCCTCTGCTGCTCCTGATCATGTTCTAATGAAATAAATAAATCTTAAAAAAAAAAAAAAAAAGAATCAGACACTTAACTGCCTGAGCCATCCAGGCACCCTTGTTTTTCTTTCAAATTTAAGTTAGCAGGTTATGAATTCTGTAATGTAAAAAAAAATTAACAGGTCCAGAAGAATACATCCTTAACAACACCATTCTTATCAAGTTAAAGCAAACTACAAAATATAATGATTTAAGAAATTACACATGTAAAACATCTACAAAGAAAAGTACAGGGTGGAGGGGTGTCTGGGTGGCTCAGTTGGTTAAATGTCTGCCTTTGGCTCAGGTTATGATCTCAGGGTCCTGGGATTGAGCCCTGCATCAGGCATCCTGCTCAGTGGGGGAGCCTGCTTCTCCCTCTCCCTTTGCTGCTCACCCTGCTTGTGTTCTCTCACTCTATCAAATAAATAAATAAAATCTTTAACAGAAAAAAAAGGAAGAAAAGTACATGGGGGTACCCAGCTGGCTCAGTCAGGAGTGTGTCTCTTGATCTTGGAGTCATAAGTTTGAGCCCCACATTAGGCACAGAGTTTACAAGAGAGAAGAGGAGAGCAAGAGGAAATGAGAGAAAAACAGGAATAAAAAAGAGTAACAGTAAAGATAGGCTACCTTCTGGAAGGTGGACAGGGATTAGGAAGGAATGTTGATGTGTCAAGCGAAGGTACTAGTTAATTGTCCACTTCTCAAGTGAGGGGTGGTGGTATTTTGCATAACTTATGCGAATGCCACATACATAATTTTATATCAAAAGACCTTCAGGGTTTATCTTAATGGGGAGTGGGGAAGACAAGTGAGGGAGGTAAAGTCCCAGGACCTGTCTCTTCCAGTCTCTTGAAAGCAAATCTTCCCTGGATTCAACCCCCACCACCCCCCCGCCCTGGCCCACCAGAGCCACTCAATTCCCACCCGCTCCACAGCACAGCGTTCCCTACACCTCCCCAGCTTTGTGGTGCAGTAACTAGGCTGTGTTCGTGCAGTCACAGTCATACTAGTGACATCAAGAACTTGCTACTGTGATGCAAGCGATTTGAGGCAGGACATTCAGGTTTTGTCTGTCACCAAGTAACAGGTCAAACAACATTTTCATCCCATCTTGACACTTCAGTTCTGAGCTACATGCTCTGGGAAGGGGAGGTAGGTGTGAATCAAGAGTATCTCCTGAACATTATCACATGGCAGTTTTAAAAAGGACTACGGGGGTGCCTGAGTGGTTCAGTCGGTTAAGTGTCAGACTCTTGATTTCAGCTCAGGTCATGATCTCGTGGGCTGTGGGTGAGCCCCAGGTTGGGCTCCAGGCTCAGTGGAGAGTCTCCCTCTACCCCTCCCCTCAAGTCATGCACGTGGGCGCACACATGTACTTTCTCTCTAAAATAAATAAATCTTTAAAAAACTTTAAAAAATTTAAAACATACATCATGACAAATCAGCATATCCTGAATCAAACCACCCTGTGCTCTTGACTCAACTACTGCCTCTTCCAAGGCCTTCTACACTCTTACTCCACATGGATTGCACCATGTGACACATTCAACCACCAAAAGTACCATATGATCCCAGAGTATCGTAAAGGAGCTTGCCCTGTGTTTCCAACTGTAATGAATGCAGGGACAGGAAACCTATCCTAATGTATCTTTTGAACAGCCCTGGGCGTGATTTTTTCCTAAAAGTTGGTTGGTAATGGCAAATTATCAAAGCCTGGATCATTAGTATCTACAAACCAGCTGTGGTGACCTGCTCAGCAAGCACTTGTATTAGCCCCCCACCCTACGATACCAGCTCCCCAAGACAGCAGTCTAGCAGGCAAACACAACAAAAGAGAACAGTCACACTTCCTTCCTAAGTCTGCCTGTTCTGTGCCACGCTGCCTACAGTGGCCCTGAACGGTTTTCAGTCTCTTTTGGTGAAAAATCCCAGAACCTCCCATTCTTCCCCAACTTAAGCTGCTGGAGAGTTCTATTTACGGAAACCTAAGAACCAAATTCTAGCCATATGCTCGGCTTGAGAAATAGCCACTCATGAAAAAAACCTAACTCATTGAATTTGGTTTGTTCTCACAAAAGTAAGACAACTTTAAGCAGGTTTCATGGTAGACTTCCTATAAATCATGGGTCTGCAAACTCCATCTGTAAAGGACCAGAATGAAGAGTTTAGGCATACAGATCACAGTCCCCATCCCAACCACTCAGTGGGCACCTAGAGCATTAGAGAAGCCAAAGGTAAAATGTCGCAAATGGGTGTGGCTGTCTGGCAAGAAAACCTTATCAAAAAAAGCAGTAGGAGAGATCTGGCCCATAGTTTGCAGACCCCTGCTTTAAGAGTCAAGCCTAGAATGTGTTAAAAAAAATTTCATTTCTAAACATCAGGCCAAAAAATCCATTCATATAGTCATCTGTTTCCCTTGAAGTTCCCAATACTTTCACCAAGGGCAAGGTCTAGGATTAATCACCATGGGGAAGGGAAGGGGAAGAAAATGGGATGGGCTGAAGACTAATTCAAGGTGTCTGACAGTTGCCAAGTTGTTTTCAGCATTATTAATCTCAGATCCCATCAACTGCCCCGGGCCTGCATTAAAATGCCTCCTTGGGAGAATAAAGTTAAGACCTCTCTACTAGTTTTTGACATTTAAATATACTAATGCTTTTTAAAGGGGTGGGGGAGATCTCCCGAAAGCACTTAATAAGAATCATAGGGACCATAGTGCAGTACTACCTAAGTAAGTGCTTATCTTCTGCTAATGAATCAAGGGATTGTTGTAGCAATAAAGTGACTCAGTTCATCATTTAGCTCCTTTTGTGGTCATTTTCAGAATTTTCTTCAGGGCTTTAGTAGGTTATATGTATATTTTTTATATAACAGATACAAATTTTAAACTTTTTTTTTCAATTTAAGAATCCCATAGAGAAGGAGGAAAAAAAACAATTTGCTTCCATCTGGTGGTAGGAGCTCATACTACAGTCAAAGCAATTTATGAAAGTTATGTTGATAAATCGGCTTTCCAGTGAAGAATCTCCTAGAGGATGAGAGGGAAAATTTTAAAAAACAAAGCCAAACAAAAATATCACGATCTGTGTCTCCATCTGGTGGCAGTACATCATAATACAGCCACAGCCCCAGGTCAGTGAGTGAGGACACTGCACAATAAAAGGACACAACAGAACTCATTAATTCCCACAAGATGACAGGTCAGCTATTTATAACCTACTGTTTGAAAGAACATAATTCAGTTACAATGTTCTATCCTTAAGAGATAAATTCCAATAAAATGCATGCAAATTTCAAATATAAAATTCTTATGGAGAGTTTTGGGAAGAAACAGTTAAGCAGTCTACCTGTGTAAAATATTTCCCATCCTGTTTCAGTACTTTCATTGAGAGGTCAAGAATCAGTCTGAGAAACTCCCATGTGGAATCTGGATGTTAAAAAGAAAAATGTATGTTATACAAACATGGGTTTGCTTGCATCAGAAACATCTAAAGTCAAATATCAAAAAAAAAAAAAGTCAAATATCCACATTAATATTCAACAATACCAAAAAAAGAAACAGCCAAGAGCTTAAGAAATATTCAAGAGCTCATTCGTGAAAATTTGCTGTCATTTTTGGGTGTCCTGCACACACGTGCACAGACTTAAGCATGATCAAAAGCAAATATCCATGTGCTGAGCACTGCTTTCACGATACCAGTAATGATTTGACAGAAAGGCAGAAGTGGAAATCTGAAAAATAACAGCTTTAAGGGGAAGTAGTGACATCCCGAGACAAACAGCAAGGGTCATCAGGTGGGGACTCAGTTTGCAAACTCAGCAGGAAGGCAAAGTTATAGAAAGAACACTAACACCAAAACGCTGAGCAGGCAGCGGTTTGGAGTGTGTGTTTTGAGAATGGGGAACTGTTTCTAGTGTTGCTTAGAAAGGTCACCAGTTTGTCCCATGACAAGTTAAAAATCACAGAATAGAAATAAATTACCAAACAAGCTAATTTCTCAATGATGTGATTATGCGTCATTTTATTTAATATTTCTCTCAAATGACTGAGTAAATTTACTCATTTGGTGACAGAAACCCAGCCATCCTTCCACTGTGGGCCTCAGTTGAACCACCCTTGAAAACATGAAGGAACTTATTAAGGAGACAATCTCTAAGAGCCTTCCATTCTCACAAGGTGCGCCCAAAAAAATCATTTTCATTTTAATATGTTGGTTATAAAAGAAAAAAAAAACAGAATCTACCTTCTTCTGGAGACGTGGAGATTGGAACAGCTGTCAAATCATTAATCACATAATCAAACTCTCTCCCTTCTTTGGCGTACCTCTTCAGTACTGGAATACAGTCTTCTATTAGAACCTTCAAAAAAGAGGAATAGATGCGTGTAAGCTGGCTCCTGTGGAAGCATATACACCCTTCTAGAGGAGGGAGGAAAATGCAAACTGCTGCTGGGATCCACAGCACCTGCCACATGAACAAAAATGACTTCCATCCATGCCTATAACAGCTACAAATCAGTGCCTACTATATGCTTTGTCTGCCTTCTGATTTAATCTAAGCAACACATCTACAGGTACTATTATTTTTTTTTAATTTATTTATGATAGTCACACACACACAGAGAGAGAGAGAGAGAGAGAGAGAGAGAGAGAGAGAGGCAGAGACACAGGCAGAGGGAGAAGCAGGCTCCATGCACCGGGAGCCCGACGTGGGATTCGATCCCGGGTCTCCAGGATCGCGCCCTGGGCCAAAGGCAGGCGCCAAACCGCTGCGCCACCCAGGGATCCCTACAGGTACTATTATTATCCACAGTTTAAAATGGGAAAAATTAAGAGGGGTTACAAAGGGGTGCCTGGGTGGCTCAGTTGGCTAAGCACCTGACTCTTGGTTTTGGCTCAGGTCATGATCTCAGGGTTGTGGGATGGAGCCCTACTTGGGCTCTGTGCTGGGTGAGGAGTGGAGCCTATTTAAGATTCTCTTCTCTCCCCTCTCTCTTCTTCTCCCTCTGCCCCTCCAAAAGAGATAGAGAGAGAGAGGGAAAGGATATGTAGTGTTCGCTTCAGCAGCACACATACTAAAATTGGAAGGATACAGAAAGATTAGCATGGCCTCTGCACAAGGATGAGAGACAAATTCATGAAGCATCCCATACTCTTGGGAGACAGAGTGAGAGGGAGAAGAGGGGGAGGAGAGGAGAAGGGTTACGTAGCTTGCCCAAAGGTACCCAATAGGAAATGGAGCCAAGAAGTACACCTAGATCTATATGAAAGCCAAGTTCACCCTTGATTCTATACTGCCTCTCCTACTACTATCTATATTTTCTTCTACTTTTAGATTTTCTTTTTATGCCACTTAATGACTACATGGTTTATTGATTTTTTACATCTCACCTCAAACTATTAACCTACAGTTTTTCAAGATTTTTTTTCACCACTTTGAATATTGTTGGTAATACAATTATGTAAAAGAATACCAACTCCCACAATCACAATTATTAATGAGTACAGCAGTTAAGAGCTGGAATTCTCAAACAGATCCTTTACAATAAACAGTTATGCTTGAACAACATTGGTTTGAACTGTCTGGGTCCACTTATTTGCAGGTTTTTTCCCCTAATACCATATAATATTGTAAAAATATTTTCCTTATGATTTTCTTAATCACATTTTCTCTAGCTTACTTTATTGTAGGAATATAGTATATAATACATATAACATACAAAATGTGTTGACTATGTTCTTGGTAACACCTCCAGTCAACAGAATGTTATAAGTAAAGTTTTGGGGGAGTCAAAAGTTATGTGCAGGGCAGCCCAGGTGGCTCAGCCATTAAGCACTGCCTTCGGCCCAGGGCATGACCCTTGGGGGTCTCAGGATCGAGTCCCACATCGGGCTCCCTGCATGGGGCCTGCTTCTCCCTCTGCCGTGTCTCTGCTTCTCTCATGAATAAATAAATAAAATCTAAAAAAAATTTTTTAAAAAGTTATGTGCAAATTTCTGCGTGTAGGGGTCAGCATCCCTAACCCCCAAGTTGTTCAAGGGTCAACTGTACAAGGAAGTAAGTTTGGGGCTTGCCTTATCTTTTAAGTATTGAAGCCATAGGCTGGGGACCCATCTGGCTGTAGGTAACATCCTGAACTAACAGAGGAGTTACTCTCCTTGCCTTATATTTTTCTAGTTACAAAATACATACTCATGAAAAATTCATAGAAGTCAGAAGTCGTTTGCCAAAATTCCCTAAAATAGCCCATTCCAGGATTTTTCCTATGAATGTTCTCACACAGATCCTCAGTCACAATTTTAAGAACTCGATCTTATAGCCCTAAGGTTTTATAACTTGCTTCACTTAATGTATCATCTAAGTACAACCATTCGAAGATCTAGAAGACACTAATCAATCCTGTGTGATATGCTCAGTTTTCTCCTATGCTCGTATACACTCTTACCAACACACGTTCTCAGATAAACACACATGCTGTTCTTTTTAGAACTAGGATCACACATATTCTGAACTTGAAAATTTTCATCTAACACTGTTCGGTGTCATCGTAGATTTTGGGGGGGGGGGGGAGATAATGATTTTTTTTAAGATTTTATTTATTCATGAGAGAGAGGCAGAGACACAGGCAGAGGGAGAAGCAGGCTCTATGGAAGGAGCCGGACGCGGGACCCGATCCCGGAACTCTAGGATCAGGCCCTGGGCCGAAGGCAGGTGCTAAACCACCAAGCCACCCAGGGATCCCCTGATTTTTTTTTTTTTATATTTTATCATTCCATAAAAAACTACTCTTTAACCTCCTTGTATAGATGCCTGACTGTAAGGCAGACATTCAAACACTAGGTTGCTGATACAAAAGGGATGTAGATTTTAGTTTTTATAGTTTGGATAGTAACTCATGCCCCAACTAGCTATGCATGCAAGCACCTATTTCCTTGCATCCTCCCCAACACTGGACGTTGTCCCTCTTCTATTGCGACAGGTCCCTCGCTAATGTCTTCACATGAACTTGCTGGGCCACTAAAAGGGGTGAGCATCTTGTTAGAAGTTTATAGGATATTTAATTTTCGTCTTCTGAGAAATACCAGTTCATGCCCTTTACATTTTTTCCATTTAATTACCTTAATTTTTAAATTTTAAATTGTAGGGGCTCTTTATATTATTAAAGGGATTAAATCCCTGTCGTGTTTGTTACCAGTTTTTCCAGCTTCATTTATGGGATTAGGTTGTTGTTATGGTTTCTGGGTTTGTCTTTCTTTTAAAAGGTTTCCTAACTCCAAAGTTAAATATGCTAAATTTCCCTAAATGTATTAAGTTTTTGTATCCAGAGCTTAAGCCATCTGAGATTAACTTTTCTATGGCTTCCAGGGTCATGTTAACTTTGTTCTCATGGGAATGGACAGCCCATTGTGTTGGCATGGCCTATGAAATCAACTAAATCTTTTCCCAAGCAAACTGAAATATAGCTTAGGCCATCTATTACTAGTATGAATATATACTCAGACATGTTCAAAGTCTCTGTGCCACTCCTTTTATCCATTCCTGTGTCAACACCACACTATTTAGTTACTATGCTTTAACAGTAAATGATAAACAACAGGAAAATCTCCCAGCAGTATGATTTTTTTTTTAATTTATTTTTTTGGCTATTCTTAGGTATTAATACAAATGAACTCAAAAATCATTTGATCTAATTCTAAAAACTTTCAGATTCTGATTAGAACTACTTGTAATTAGGAAGTTACAGACATTGTTCTGGTATTCTCATCTTAAAAATATAACATCTCTCTCCATATATTCCAACTTCAGTTATGGTCTTTCAAGAAGATCTTGACATAATTCTTACCGAGTATCACAATACCATTCTTATTTAAATATATTCCCAGGTATTTAACAATTGGTCATAAGTCCTAACTGTGAAACCTGAAACCATAAAAATCGTAGGAGAGAGCACAGGCAGTAACCTCTAACATTAGTCATAGCAACCTTTCTCTAGATAGGTCTCCTGAGGCAAGGGAAATAAAAGCAAAAATAAACTACTGGGACATCAAAATAAAAAGTTCCTGGGCAGCCCCAGTGGTGCAGTGGTTTAGCGCCGCCTGCAGCCCGGGGCATGATCCTGGAGACCCTGGATTGAGTCCCACATCAGGCTCTCTGCGTGGACCCTGCTTCTCCCTCTGCCTGTATCCCTGCCTCTCTGTCTCTATGAATAAATAAATAAAATATTTAAAAATAATAAATTAAATATGAAATGCATCTTTTTAAAAAAAATAATAAAAAATAAAAAGCTCCTGCACAGCAAAGGACACAATCAATCAACAAAACTAAAAGACAACCTATGAAATGGGAGAAGATATTTACAAATCACATAGTTGATAAAAGGTTAGGATCCAAAATATATAAAGAACTTACACAACTCAACATCCAAAATACAAACAATCCAACTTAAAAATGGCCAGAAGATATAAACAGACATTTTTCCAAAGACATCTAGATGGCCGACAGATACCTGAAAAGATGCTCAACCTCACTCATCGTCAGGGAAATGCAAATCAAAGCTACAGTGAGGTATCGCCTGACACCTGTCAGAATGGCTAAAATTAACAACATAAGAAACAACACGTGTTGGTGAGGATGTGGAGAAAAGGGAACCCTCTTGCACTATTGGTGGGAATACAAATGGGGGCAGCCACTATGGAAAACAGTATGGAAGTTCCTCAAAAAGTTAAAAAAAAAAAAAAAAAGAACTACCCTATGACCCAGCAATTGCACTACTGGATATTTACCCAAAGAATACAAGAACATTATTAATTCAAAGGGATACGTGCACCCCAACGTTTATAGCAGCATTATTTACAAGAGCCAAGATATGAAAGCAGCCCAAGGGTCCATCAATTGATGAATGGATAAAAAAGTGGTGTGTGTGTGTGTATATACACAACGGGATTTTATTCAGTCATAAAAAAGAACAAAATCTTGCCACTTGTAATGACATGGATGGAGCTATAGTGTATTATGCTAAGTGAAACGTCAGTGAGAGAAAGACAAATGCCATATGATTTCACTCATATGTGGAATTTAAGAAACAAATGAGCAAACAAAAGAAGAGACAAACAAAAAACCACTCTTAATTATATTGATCAGATGGTTACAGAGGGAAGGTGGGCAGGGGGATGGGGGAAATAGGTGATGGGGATTAGGAGTACACTTACTGTGATGAGCACTGAGCAATGCAGAGAATCGTTGAATCACTATATTATACATCTGAAACTAATATAATACTCATTAACTACTCTAGAATTAAAATTACAAATTTAAAAAAAATTGATTATTCTGAATAGGCTCTCCAGCCCACTCTCTACCTCTAATTTCTATTCAGACTTTTTTGCATTTAACATAGCTTAAAAAATTTTTTTGGATTGCCCAATCACTTTACCAAATTCTCATTAACTCAACTAATTTTCTAGATGAGTTTCCTAGATTTTCAAAGCACTCATATCATCTGCAAATAATGATTCTTTCTATATTTATACTGTTTTCATTCTCCTACCTTACTGCATTAGCTAATACCTCAAAAACAATGTTGATGGACGCCTGGGTGGCTCAGCAGTTGAGGGTCTGCCTTCGGCTCAGGACGTGATCCCGGAGTTCTGGGATCAAGTCCCACATCGGGCTCCCTGCATGGAGCCTGCTTCTCCCTCTGCCTGTGTCTCTGCCTCTCCCTCTCAGTGTCTCTCATGAAAAACTAAATAAAATCTTAAAAAAACAATGTTGAATAAAGGTAACAATAAGCATCTTCACTTTACTTCCAGTTTTACTGGAAATGCCTTCTGTATCTCACCATTTTACATTAACATTAAATTTGATAGTTTGTTATGTTTGGGTAGTCTCCCTTCTATTGCAGTTTTAACTTTATTAAGATAAAAGACTTTATTAAGAATGACTGCTAAATATCCCCCAAATGCTTTGTCATCTGTTAATATTTTAAAATAATTCATTTAATAATGAATCATGTTGACAGGTTTCTTAAGATTCCCATTTTTATGTTTCTGAACTAAATCTTTCTTGGGCCTAATGGAGTTATTTTAAATGAACCGCTAGATTTTTTTTTTAACAATTAGTAGTTTTTAATTTTTTTTTTAATTTATGATAGTCACACAGAGAGAGAGAGAGAGGCAGAGACACAGGCAGAGGGAGAAGCAGGCTCCATGCTCCGGGAGCCCGATGTGGGATTCGATCCCGGGTCTCCAGGACCGCGCCCTGGGCCAACGGCAGGCGCCAAACCGCTGCGCCACCCAGGGATCCCTGAACCGCTAGATTTAATTTACTCTTTTACTTGAAAATCTTATACACTCCTCAAAACCAATCTTTAGGTTTCCTTTTTGTACTACCTTAAGGATTTTAGCATGAAGGTTACTCCACCATTATAAAAGGAATGGGGAGCGCTTTGGAACATTTTCTATTTTCTAAAAATGATTAACAGGGGACGGCTGTGTGGTCAGCAGTTAGTTGAGCGTCTGCCTTCACGCCCAGGGTGTGATCCTGGAGTCCAAGGATCGAGTCCCATAATCCTGGAGTCCAAGGATCGAGCCCCACATTGGGCTTCCTGCACGGAGCCTGCTTCTCTCGCTGCTTACGTCTCTGCCTCTCTCTCTCTCTCTCTCTCTCTGTGTGTGTGTCCCTTATGAATAAATAAAAAATAAATCTTTAAAAAAAATTTTAATTAAAAAATAAAAATAAAAGATGACTAATGGAGTAATTATGTGTTTTCCAAGTAATAAACATTTGCAAAGGGGCACCTGGGTGGCTCAGCAGTTGAGCCTTTGGCTCAGGTGGGGTCCTGGGATCAAGTCCCCACATCGGGCTCCCCACGCGGAGCCTGCTTCTCCCTCTGCCTATGTCTCTGTGTCTCTCATGAATAATTAAATTTAAAAAAATAAAAATAAACATTTACAAAGAGCTGGTGTATTTTTAATGGTAGTATTTTAATGGCTAAGGGGCTTGCCTGTTGTTATCCCCAGACTAGCAACCCCCAACCCCTTGAGAGGACTCAGAAAACCCTCAACCTCAGAAGAATTTTCCAGGCTTCCCTTAATGGTTGTTCTAATCCAGCAAGAAGACAGGCAGGTGCATTCAGGCATCCAACTTCCTCAAAAGCAGAACCACTTCAAATAAAATACTACTTTTCCATTCCCTGAAATGTCCAATTGTCAAAGTCACCACCTGCCTTTGGTGCTCTGCTTTCAGACAGACTTGCAAGTCAAGAGTTGTCTTCTAAAGCCATTAGTAAATCATCCCACATACATTCAGCCTCTAATTATAACAACCTACAACTCCACCTTACTGCAGGTTTGGGTTTGTGGTTCTATTTATGCTTAAATTGTTTTTCTGAATTCATACAAGGGAGTTAACAGAAGGAGCCAGGGAGACAGGAATCTGACTGAATTACTCTTCTAAAGTTACCCTACAACCTTGAATAAATGTCTTTTAAACTCTGTTAAGTTTCATCTTCTTTAGCTATAACATAGAAATAATAGCCACTTGGTACAGGTTTGAGGATGACAGGTTAAAACACCTTAAGCAGAGAGTCTGGCTAACAATGCAAACATTATTTGACAACAATGGTAACTTTTAGCTCCATGTTAAACAAATCTGTCATGCTCTGATTAACTTAACCCTCTGTCCCTTCTTAAAACTCTCCAACAGTACATGTGAAATATATACACACACATATGTGTGTGTGTGTGTGTGTATCCTCCTTCCCCTTTTGCCCATAAAACAATCACACCTACATTTCAATATAGAAAGAATTCTCTCTGCTTAAAAAATTAACTTGTATGCACCACGAGATCAAATTTGGATGCAATACATTAGGCAAGATGGGGTAGGGTTAAGCAATATACAGATCAATAAATTAAGGCACTCGTCTAAACGGTTTATAAATCTGAAGACAGGGGATCCCTGGGTGGCTCAGCAGTTTGGCGCCTGCCTTCAGCCCAGGGCGTGATCCTGGAGTCCCGGGATCAAGTCCCCACATCAGGCTCCCTGCATGGAGCCTGCTTCTCCCTCTGCCTGTGTCCCTGCCTCTCTCTCTCTCTCTCTCTCTCTCTCTCTCTCTCTCTCTGTGTCTCTCATGAATAAATTTTTTTAAAAAAATTTAAAAAAAAATCTGGAGACAGATACCTTTTTTTTGAGACACACATTTAAGATCCTGTTCAAATAAAATGTATGTTATATTGCTCTAATAAGTAGTATAGGTATGAGCACTGAACACATGCATGCTCAAAATACAAAACATATCCTACAAACTAGTAATTGATCAACTTGCAAGTACAGTACAATTTAGGAGAGAAACTAATTTGCTCAGCAAGAAGCAACTGTTTAGACATTCACAGAACTCACACAGAGAGTCTAAAGTGCAGCAGAATATGCCACCTCAAAATATGGCACTTTGGTATACTGATTATCTTGAGCTGTGGGCACTTGAAAAACAACAAATGCAAAAAGCAGATTTCTCTGGACTCTCCCTTTCATCTGCCTAAACATAGATCCTCCGAAATAAAACTGAATTGGGGGAGATCCCCTCTCTAGGGGATTCTACAAGGGAAGGTTGACCTTTATTTATCACGGGACAGGAGATGGATATCACCATCCAGACAAACTTAGTCACAAATATTGTACCTACCCCATCCAGTCTTGCAAGGGCCCATTATCTTTCCTACAAGTCACTCACTCCCCAAGGCACCTATGACCCCTTTCCCTATTAAGATGATATTTAAACCTAAATTCTAAAGCTACCTCTGAGTTACTCAGCTCTGGGTCTCTCCCAAGTATACACAACGTATATATGTCAATCAACTTCTGCTTTTGTTACTCTTTTATTATAGGAGTCTCAGCAAAGAACCAGAAGAGCAGAAGGTTAAGGGTGCTGATAATACGAAGTCCATCGCTGCCCCTCTTATCTTGGAACTACATGTTCCAGCACCTTGGAGATTAATATCCATACCTCAGAAATGCCTGCCAAGGAAGGCTGGGATGGGTTTTGGCTTCCCATGAATCTCTTAGAGATAACAGCCTTTCCCCTTCCTGATGCACAGGTGGTGCCATAAAATCTAATTAAAGGTTAGCTTGATTAAAGGTCAATTAGGTGCATGCCTACCCTCTGAGGTACATGGGAACTGTATGATCTCACTACCATGCCCTTTCTTTTTTTTGTATTTTTTTTATTGGTTCCATGCCCTTTCTTCCTGTCCTTTCGCTCCATAAAATCTGTGGGCTATAGTCTGTACTTTGCAGAGAATAACTACACAGCTGCCATGGATCATTCTCTGCCCAATCCTGTCAGTCAGTGTCCCTGAATAAAACTCTGTGTAAACCTATGGAATGGCCTACTTTGATTTAGGGTCACAAAGTACCTTCTTAGTATGGGGGGTACTCTCCCACCTTCTAACATAAGAGAGAAAAAATTTCCTTCCCTGGAAGAGGATTTACCTTCTTAACCAATTATACTTAAAGCTGTTTAGGAAGGTGTAATTCAAGTCAATAACATATTATTAGTTGACTTAAAAATGTTATCCAGAAAACATAATTACCTGATAGCAGTCTCCTTTAAGATTGTCTAAGACGTCACCACATGTTTTCCGCATGTATTTCTTACATCCATCAATCACCATTTGGTCGATGTTCAAACAAGTCAAGGAGAAATTTATCCTGAATTTGGATCTACTAAAGAATTCTGAAATAATAATATTTTAAAGAAAAAGTAAGGGCACCGGGGTGGCTTAGTCGGTTAAGTGTCCAACTCTTGATTTCAACTCAGGTCATGATCTCAGGGTTGTGAGAGCATCCCCTGTATTCGGCTCTCCATGCAGTCTGCCTGAGATTCTCTCTCTGCCTCTCCCTATGCCCCTCCCTGTGTGCACACTCTAATAAATAAATAAGTAAATAAATTTTTAAAAGATTTTATTTATTTATTCATGAAAGACACACAGAGAGAGGCAGAGACACAGGCAGAGGGAGAAGCAGGCTCCATGCAGGGAGCCCGATGTGGGACTCGATCCTGGGACTCCAGGATCATGCCCCAGGCCAAAGGCAGGTGCTAAACCACTGAGCCACCCAGGGATCCCCAATAAATAAAATCTTAATAAAGTAAAATGAAATCTTAAAAAAAATAAAGGTAAGACAAAGTTTACAACACTAATGTGGATATCAGATTTACTACAAAAAAAAAAAAAAGAAGAATGAGACCATGATTTCATTTTTATACCAAGGTCACTCAAAAAGAACTAAATTTTCTCTTCTCATGAAGACCTTTCAGAAAGTGCTAAGCAGTAGACACAATACCAAGGTTGCTTTCTCTTTTTCTCAACTACATCATCTCTGCTGCTTTGTTTGTAGCCACATAAAAAGGCTATTGGTTAGCCAAACTGTGGAAGGAGCCTCAGTGTCCATCGAAAGATGAATGGATAAAGAAGTGGTCTATGTATACAATGGAATATTCCTCAGCCATTAGAAACAACAAATACCCACCACTGGCTTCGACGTGGATGGAACTGGAGGATATCATGCTGAGTGAAATAAGTCAATAGGAGAAGAACAAACATTATATGGTCTCATTCATTTGGGGAATATAAAAATTAGTGAAAGGGAATAAAGGGAAAGGAGAGAAAATGAGTGAAAATATCGGTGAGGGTGACAAAACACGAGAGACACCTAACTCTGGGAAATGAACAAGGGGTAGTGGAAGGGGAGGTGGGCAGGGGGTTGGGGTGGTTGGGGTGACTGGGTGACGGGCACTGAGGAAGGCACTTGGTGGGATGAGCACTGGGTGTTATGTTAAATGTTGGCAAATTGAACTCCATTAAAAAAATTTTTTAATTTTTAAAAAGGCTATTGCTACTAAATGGAAATGTTTGTTCAAGGCAGTATTTATAACGCATTTGCCTCATAACAGTTAACTGGAGTCTTAAGACAAAGAAGGAGGAAGAAAATGTAAGAACCCAATTGAACTTGATCTCCAAACAAAGGATATCTCTACCATAGTGACCATCTTTGGTTTCAGTTTGACTATTTCACATAATATGCCCCCATCTCCACCCCCGAGAATCAGTACATCTTTGCCACTGTAATCTTCTTTTCCACTGCCCATGATGGCCTGGGTATATGCCAAATCACTCTCCGCCAGATCTAG
The DNA here is from genome assembly GCF_048418805.1 of Vulpes vulpes. Taxonomy (NCBI): domain Eukaryota; kingdom Metazoa; phylum Chordata; class Mammalia; order Carnivora; family Canidae; genus Vulpes; species Vulpes vulpes. The sequence continues at coordinate 17,748,558 of NC_132796.1, read as the reverse complement.
GGAGGAAAAACAGGTACAAAATGGTTATTCTACCCAAACCCACACTGTAACTGGACTCATCACACTAGAAAGTGCTGGAATCTAGTCTAAAAGGCAATTTTTTTTTTTCATTTTCAATCTTCAAAAACTGTAACCATGTGCAGAAGAGGTACTTTTTTTTTTTCTTTTTTGATTGTGGACTTTTCATCAACCCTACTCATCTGACACCCAATACAATATATTACATACAGATACCTTGGTCAGTGGGGGAAAAAAATTCAGTCTTAAGAATGTTCTGATATGCTAATTAAAAACAATTACATCTTTTATTACATGAAATATGACATCTAAGAGTTGTTCCAAATAATAAGAGAGGGAGAAAGTAAACCAGGGTTTAGGGGAAACAAAACTGGTCAGGAGTTGCTAATTGTTAGCACTCAATAGCAAGGACACATGGGTTCATCATACTATTTTGTCTACTTAGGTTTGAAATTTTCTGTAACAAAAAGATTAAAAAAATAAGCAATCATATTTTCTTTATATACGTATAATCTAAATACTCAACACTAAGAATACTAAGAAAAAGGAGTTATCAAGACAAAGTTTTCATGGTTCTGCTATAAAACATCAAAGCCTGGGGTGTCTGGGTGGCTTAGTTGATTACATATTCGGCTAGCTCAGGTCATGATCTCCGGGTCGTAGGTTAGAGCCCCAGGTTCAGGTCCAGCTCTGCCCCGAGCAGTGTCTGCTTCCTCTGTCCCTCTGCCCCTCCCCTTGCTCACGCATTCTCTATCTTTCAAATAAATAAAATAAAATGTTTTAAAAATCAATAAACGAAAGAAAACATGAAAGCCCAGACAATCCACAGGTTAATAGGACATAAATATTCCTTTCAAAAAAACAGCACTGCCAAGGACAAACTAGGACAAATCCATAATGGTGGTATTTGTCAGGAAAGCACCACAATCTAAAAAACACGGTCACTTTGCCATGTGTTTGGGGTAGGGATGGAATACTTACTAACATCCCCACTAAGGATGAGAATGTTTCCAAACTGCTTCGAGTGTAGAATTTTAATGTTCTGATAAGGTGAATCTTCATCATACACCACTTCATCTATGTCATACTCAACCAGGCGACCATCAGCAGTGGGCCAGTATCTGTCGATGGCCCCTCCTCGAACTATGGGTGGTAATCTGGAAAAAGGGAAAACAAGAATGAGCCTTACAGAGGAACACTGCTAATGGTAATGCTGCCTTGAAAGTGAACCTGGAGGCAGCTCAGTTGGTTAAACGTCTGCCTTTGGCTCAGGTCATGATCTCAGGTCCTGGGATCAAGCCCCGTGTTGGGCTCTCTGCTCCATGGGGAGGCCTGCTTCTTCCCCACCCCACTCCCACTGCTTGTGCTCTCTCTCAAATTAATAAATAAAATCTTTTTTAAAAAAAGTGAATCTGGAGGGGTGCCTGGCTGGGTTAGTCGTCAAGACCATTCATCCCTTGATCTCAGGGTTGAGAGTTCAAGCCCCGGGTTGGGTGTACTACTTAAAATAAAAAAAAAAAAAAAAAGTAAGAAAAAAAAAAAGCAAACCGGGAAGGAGTGTACCAAAGCAGGTCACATGACTTCAGGCCAATTCCTGAATAGTGTACAAATCTGAAGCTTGAGCTTTCAAGCTCTTTAAAATCTTTAAAAAAAAAAAAAAAGATTTTATGTATTTCAGAGAGAGCGTGCGTGCACAAGCATGAGCACGGGGAAGGGCAGAGGGAGAAGCAGACTCCCCACTGAGCAGGGAGCCCAACACGGGGCTCGACCCCAGGATCACGGGACCATGACCCAACCCAAGCTGAAGGCAGAAGCCCAACCAACCAAGCCACTCAAGGACCCCAGCAGGAATCTCTTAAGACTGCCTATACAGCCACACTGCCACTACCACATTCGTGCAAGCGCACATGGATGTAATACCATCATCTGGTATAGAATCCATATTCAAATACCCCTACAACTGTCCCAATCATGTCATTTATAGCTGTTCTGCTTTTGAATGAAGGATCATATGCTGTATTTTGTTTTCCTTTCTAACCCTCATTTCATCTAGTATAGTTTTATCGCCCTATGTGTTTCAATACATCTCAGGAAGTCCAGACCAGGTATTCCGCAGAAAATCCCTAAGATGGATTTGCCTGAAGATCTCTTCATTAAAGTCAGGTTGGCATATATTTACACAAGCATCACCATCAGGGCCAGAAGATGTGTGCATGTCCTATTATTAGAGATGCTAACTAAATGTGACCACTCGGTTAAAGTGGATGGCATCAGATCCCTCAATTTGCAAAGGTACATTTTCTCCCTTTGAAATTACTAAGCAGGCTGCCGAATGAAGGGTCTGATCTCCCAATAAACCTCCAGTAGTGGCTTTGGCATCTAGACGATTCTTGCCGGAATCAATTATTACTAGAAGGACTGCAAAGTGATGATTTTCCTACTCCCTTCTTTTGTAAATGCTCAGTATTTCAGACATGAATGTATTAGAAACTACCAGCAGAGGACACTAAATGACAATGAAAACCAGACCCAGAAAAGGGGGTTGGCAAATCTAACAGGAACACAAAATGAGAACTCGCTGCATACAGAACACAACTGCATCCAAGTCACGTGTTCTCAAACACGGTGGTGTTCAACAGTAAAACAACTGTATGCTGAGATCTGCTACCTCGGACTTGCTGTAGTGAGGAGTCTGCCCTCCCACTCACCTGTTTCCAGGAATACAGTCTGAACCTGCCCTACTGAAGCTTCCTCTGAGCTAACACTATTAACTATAAAGAACACTAAGATCGGGGCGCCTGGGTGGCTCAGTCGGTTGAGTGTCTGACTCTTGATTTCAGCTCAGGACATGATCTCAGGGTCATGGGATAGAGCCCCGACTCTCACTGGGTGTGGAGTCTGCTGGAGATTCTCTCTCCCTCTGCCACTGTCCCTCCCAATACTTGCACTTGCAAGCACACTCTCTCTCAATAAATAATCTATTAAGAAGAAAAAAGGACACTGAGATTTACAAAGCAAATTTCCATGAACTCTCATTCAATCCTAACAACTCCTGATTTAGCCACTTTTCAAGTGAACAAATACAGCTGCTGGAATGTTCACAGACCAGAGGTTTGTCTTGTAAAACGTAGAGCCCCAAACAGGCAATACCAACCTCCTCCTCCACCATCAGCAGCAAACAGAACTTGGGAGAGGCCTCTTCTGCCCCTGGCTGATGGTTGGCGGGTGGAGGGAGGTGGGAGAGTAAACCACCTGTGACATTAGATGAAGGTGACAAGTATCAAGTCATGGGTTTTGGGATGCCTGGGTGGCTCAGTGGTTTAGCACCTGCCTTCGGCCCAGGGTATGATCCTGGAGACCCGGGATCGAGTTTCCCATTGGGCTCCCTGCATGGAGCCTGCTTCTCCCACTGACTATGTCTCTGCCTCTCTCTCTCTCTCTATCTCATGAATAAATAAAATAAATATATCTTTAAAATAAAAGGTCATGGGTTTTCATGGGAGGAAACCCATCCTCCAGTTGACACCCAGCCAGCTAGACACAATTACTAACTATGCACAAACTCAATGAAAATAAATATCCATTCTCAACTGTGTCACCACAGAAGATCTCATTCTTTAATTGCAACACAATGGTTTATAATTTTATTTCTTTTTTTTTAAGATTTCATTTTTAAGTAACCTCTACACCAAACATGGGGCTCAAATTCAGGACCCTGAGATCAAGAGTCGCACACCGCAGTGACTGAGCCACCCAGGCAGCTCACAGCACAGTGGTTTTTAAAGACTGGCCAAGAAACAAGGATCTCTAACGGGTTGAGGAAGCCATCGATCTTGATGAAGTACTCCTCCTCGCATGAGGTGCATCTCCTTGTCATGGGCTATAGGAGATACTCTGGAGCCCTGCACAACTCTGGCTTCAACGTTCACTGCTAAAAATCAAAAATGACTCAGAGAGAGAAAGTCAGAATACATCCTGGGTCTCACATACACTGCGTCAACTGTGACATCTCCCTCACCCCCAAACCTCAACAAAACTTAATGGATGTAAGCTTATTTTCCTGGTTTCTTTCTTTTGAAAAATAGAATACAAAAATAAACTTTCTAATACTGAAAATTCAGATTTAACTCACCAGCCACAGGGGAATACTAATTTCAGATAATGTTATAAGTTACTGTTAATGATAAAATTTCTAAACAGGTCATTCTTCAGACAGAAAAATGGTGCCATCCTTGTCCTTTTGAGGCCAATAACAAAAAGCCTGCCATCGAGTATTCCCAATAACTTCTTGACTCCCTCTACCCTAATTTTATGAAAAGATGTAAGAACAGGGACATTGCAAAAGAAAGGTCTGTATTTTGAACTGAAAATCTGAAGCTTAACTGCACTCTCACTTATAAAACTCCTATTGCAAAAACAAAGACTTCGGGATCCCTGGGTGGCTCAGCAGTTTAGCGCCTGTCTTCCGCCCAGGGTGTGATCCTGGGGTCCTGGATTGAGTCCCACATCAGGCTCCCTACGTGGAGCCTGCTTCTCCCTCTGCCTATGTCTCTGCCTCTCTCACTCTCTGTGTCTCTCATGAATAAATAAATAAAATCTTAAAAAAAAAAAGACTTCTCACGAATCCTGAAACCTATAAATGCTTTCCATCTATTTACTTACTCCTAGAAGTAGCCCCAATAAAAAGCAAGACCAAGAAAAATCAGAGGCATTTTATCTATCATCGAGTTAACATATTTCAGAACACAGCGGGAATTCAAGTTGGTGCATAGATGAAAAACTGCAAGCACGGAAAGATGACAAGTCCAGAAAAGTGTGTGGGTGTAGACATGTTTTTAAGGACAGGGAAGAGGGAAATTTTAGAGCTGAGGAAATGCATACTGAAGTTAGGTGGGGTAAACAAATCTAGGTGCTCCGACAGATTCCAACAAAGCAGGTAAGTTGTACACTGTTAGGTTCGTTTACCAGCAGTTTGCTGCTTTCTACCCTACCAGAGATTAACCAACCTTCTAGTTCTCTTACATCAGTCCTGGAGCTTTCCTATGGGCTGATGAAACTATGCATGCTGAGCTATTAAGTCCTTCACATCCTAGGTCTTGCCAAAACAAATTCTATCTTCTAGAAAGTGTCAATGACGTAAATCTGTATTCTGGTTGCTTCCCTCAGTGATGGCTCATAGTGTGTGTTCATACATTTTGGTCTTGTTTGAGTGTGAGGCACCCATTAGCTCAGTCAGTCTACCATGTTGCTGGAAGCGGACGCTACTCCGGGAAAACGCCACCATTACAATTATTTTACCAGTGAAATAAATATGAAAGGACATTCAGGAGTGGACTTACCGCTTCACCCGCCCAGTGCTGTCCTGACTCAATTCTTTCATTCTTTCTTCTACTTTGTTCAAAAGCTACAATTAAAAGAAAAGAAGTCAAGGGCTTATAGAATAAGCGGAGTGGAACAGCTCAATTTCCAGAAGGCTAAAGCCACTGTGACAGAGCTGTGCGATACTCCCGTCCTCCTGCATTCCTACAGCAGCCTCCAAGCCTGGCTCAGTTCCACACCCACACCAACTAGCCCACATGGCGCTGACCTAGCCTTAGTGTAAGTCACCAGCAAGATAATGGGGACAGGAGAGAACCTAAGGATAATGCAGATATCACATCCTGCTTAAAGGTTTACATTCCATCCAATGGAAAGTAAAATTACTCAGTATTCAAGCAGTCGAGGGAATGATGACAAGCCAGGTTCCTAACAATTGAGGAACCACTGTTTTTCTTCTAAAATCACTTATCTGTTGGGAGGAAAGTTTAAAGTTAGCTGGGAGATCAGCAATTAAGCAAAATCATTTTATCATTAAAAATATGAGACTTGATGACCCTCAAATACTTATAATTACAAGTAAATAAATAAAAATTAGATAAATAAAAGTGAAAACCAACACTGTCAACTTCTTGGCCTTGCGAATCACCATCATAACTCTGAAGATCCAACAACACCAATCCATGTGGGTAAATTCTCAAATTGGCAAAGCTACAAAGGAAAGCATAATTTTAAGGTTAGGAACTGTATCATGGCGTTCAAAAGAAAAGACACCAATCCACCCAATTAAAAGGAAAGACCATTGTTCTTTTTGTCCCTAAGTTACAAAGTTAACCCTTTTGCTTTCTTAGGAGAACCTCTTAGGGGTGAGGAAGCCACCAATCATTTAGGGAAGATTTATACAGTCACCTGATGCTAATGTTTTCATACATAACAGGTTCTCGGGCCCAGAAAGTGATTTAGCAGCAAGTTCTGTAAACCTGATTTTTTAATATATATATAAATTTTTTTTAAGTAAACTCCACTCCAAGTCACAACCCTGAAATCAAGAGTCACATACCCTACCGAATGAGCCAGCCAGGTGTCCCTGTGAACCTCAGTTTTAAGACTATTCCCTGGTGGGATCCCTGGGTGGCGCAGCGGTTTAGCGCCTGCCTTTGGCCCAGGGCGCGATCCTGGAGACCCGGGATCGAATCCCACATCGGGCTCCCGGTGCATGGGGCCTGCTTCTCCCTCTGCCTGTGTCTCTGCCTCTCTCTCCCTCTCCCTCTCTCTATCATAAATAAATTTAAAAAAAAGAATATTCCCTGGCACATGATCCAGCCAGGTTTAGTAACCACGGCCTTAAAGTGAAGAGAGGGTAAGGAGTGCAAACTAGGTACTCCCAATTAACCTTCAGAGAGTTCAAACTAGAGCCGTGGTTTTCTGACTGCAAGCAGGTGGTGGTTAAACTGATTTAGCTTGGGGACTGCAAACCAGATCCAGCCTGCAAGACTTTTTTTTGTAAAGCCTGCAGACTAAGAATGGTTTTTACTTTTTTTTAAGATTTTTTTTATTTATTTTATTTATTTATTTATTTTAGAGAGCGAAGCACAGAGGGAGAAGCAGGCTCCACGCAGGGAGCCTAATGTGGGACTCGATCCTGGGACTCCAGGATCACACCCTGAGCCGAAGGCAGATGCTCAACGGCTGAGCCACCCAGGCGTCCTGGTTTTTACATTTTTAAAGAGTTGTTTAAAATACAGAGAATGCGACAGAGACTCTTCATGGCTCCTTACCGAACAAGCTTTCTGACCCTTAATTTAGTGGGTCAGCACATTTTTCTTAAAATATCAGAGTGTATCACATGCAATAAAAGTCAATTATCTGGAGAAAGTATTGTTTCGATCATAAATGTGTATATGTACTGTAGAGACACAGACAAGTATGCACGGGCTTATAATATAAAATTACTTCTTGGGGAACACCTGAGTGGCTCAGCGGTTGAGCATCTGCCTTTGGTTTTTTTTGTTTTTTTTTAATAAATTGATTTTTTATTGGTGTTCAATTTACCAACATACAGAATAACACCCAGTGCTCATCCCGTCAAGTGTCCCCCTCAGTGCCCGTCACCCATTCACCCCCACCTGAGCATCTGCCTTTGGCTCAGGGTGCGATCCTTGGATCCAGGGATTGAGCTCCCCACCCATCAGGCCCCCCATAGGGAGCCTGCTTCTCCCTCTACCTATGTGTTTGCCTCTCATGAATAAATAAATACCCTTTAAAAAAACTATTTCTTGGTAGAAGTCATAGTTAAATATTTGAAAAATACTAAATGACAAGAATTCTATTCAGAGTACAGGCTGTGTGCTTGGATTAAAAAGTAAACACTAGTAGTTAATTTCACCTTCAGCCTTTAAGTGGGCCCCCCCAATCAAGTTCAGGCCCAGGAGACCACAAATCATTTATACCTGAATGTGCCTATCATCCCTTCCCCCTCCACCACCATCAGCACAAAGGAGAGGAGCTGGGGAGAGGGAAGGGTAGAAAAACATTAACCTTAACCACTTGGATGGTTCTAGTGGTGTCCTCTGTCAGAGACCTCCAAGAACACAACCGATGCTGGAATTTAAGATCAAGTACCAACTTCAAGAGAGTAAAACCAGAAAAAAAGAGACAGGAAAAGTTGCAGGGCGGGTGGGCTGGAGAAAAGGAAAAAAAGGTGGCTGAGGACCAGGGCCTCAGCATCACAAAGTGGCCATTAACCAGAAGTCAGGCCAGAAGCAGGGTGCAGTTCCCCTGGTCCACCTGAGCTGGTGCCTGGTCGCCCAGGCAGGGGTAGAGAAGTGAGGTTTCAGGACAGGTACCATGGGGATGGGTCCCAGCTGACCAAGTGAGAAAAGAGGGAGACCAAGGTTGAAAATAAGTTTTTAAACTAAGCATGTCAATTTTCATTTTCTGCTTTCAGAAGCAACTTCTAAACAGCTCTTGTCATCCAAAATTCTGTTCCAGGAAGAATGCTAGGCCCCCCAGACAACTGGAAATGGTGTCATCAGTAGAAGATTCAAAAAGTGAGGTAGAGAGGTGGGCAGGGCCGGGCTACAAAGGCAGTTTAATTAGGAGATTCTAAGAGAATCAAGGCTTCAGAGAGCCTGCCACGGTGACAAGGTGACATGGTTCGATTTGCTGTGGTTCCCAAAGGATGGACCACATCCAGGACAGCAAGAGATCGTGGCAGGCATGGTGGAGAAAAGAGGCCAGGACAGAGAGGGGCTGAATGCAAGCCTGCAGAGCTGGAAGGATAAAGGACAGCTGCAAACCTCTACTTCCAGGAAAGGTGCTATGGGCTGGAGCATGGAGGAGGGAAGGTAGGAGGGTTTGGTGGTGGTGGTGATTTGGAGTCATGCTTGAGGAGGGAATCATTTTAGATATATCTGAGGTATCTGCTTAACCCAGATGTGGAGATTTGCTACATAGTTAGAAATACGAATCTGGGTTGGGGAGAGAGGAGCCAGGAAGACTCCAAGAGGCATTAAGAAAGAGAAAACCAATTACCCCCACACACAGGGTGGGGCACGTTGACTTATAAAGAGAATAAGGAGAGGGGGTGCTCAAAAGTAAAAGTTCCCCCTCATCTTCCAGCATTGCCTTCTGGGCCTCTGTGAGATCCTGGGGGGTGGTTATTTTTCCTTTTAATAGAAAACAAGGGAGAGAATGTGGGACACTAATGAAAGAAACCATGTGGAATTCTAGTACATTGTACTCATTGGGGGAAATGGAATTAAAGCCATTGAAAATACCCAGGAGTTCACATGTGAAAATTAACAGTGCCAATTATGAAGCATCTTACTAGTTTTGCACAGAAAACCAGTCTAGACAGGATACAAACCTAGACTTAGGAAAGTGCAAAGAGCTCAACACTCTGGGGTCTTCGATTATTGGTCAGTTCTCAATTTAGATTTCCTTTCCTAGTCCCAGAACACACTGGCTCTCATCTACATATTGATTAAAGTCTAGATAGTCTATAAAGGTCTTAAGAAAAAAAAAACTTGAAACTGGATATCTTGGATCCCCTCAGCTTCCTGTCAACCTCCCGGTAGACATTCTCATTCTGCACTTGACTACAGTCCGCATTAATTGCTAGTAACTCATCATGGTGAGGTCCACCGACCAGCAGCATCAGCACCCCCTGGGAGCTTGCTGAAAATGCTATTTACATTGCTGCCCCAGAGCTGCTGCATCAGAAACTCTTGGAGTGGGGCCCAGGAATCTGTTGTGACCACTTCTGAATTGTGGCTTGCCAGTTCACACTGCTTCTGCTGCCCAGGGGTTCTGGGACCTGGCCACACAGCAGAATCACCTCGGCAGGGGGGAAGGGGTGCTTTGGAAAAATATTGATGCCCAGTGGCCTCAACCTCTGGGAGAGTGACTGGGGTAATGGCCTCTTGTGAAAGCACTCTCGGGAGAGTTCTACTGTGCAGCTAGGGCTGTGAAACACTGAATTCTAGCCACCCACCCCTGCAACAAAATGTCACTGAGAAAATAAGAATATCTGGATACTAGCCCTTCACCCCCCTTTTCTGACTGGCCCCTATCCCCCAAGAGCTGAAGTGCTCAAATCTGAAGGCCACCTCACCTGCCATTTTTGTTTATGTAGGTCGCTAGATAACCATGGTCTTGCCAGGTGTGCACCGACTCTGTCATCCCTTGCTCCTGGAAAATGGACTGGAGTCCTTTTAGAATGGTCTCGCCATCAGCTGGAGAAGGAGAGAGAGAAGGCAAGGTGGTCAGGATGAAACACATTCCAAAGGAAAGCCAATGAGGCACGGTTTGAGGACTGAACTTTTTAAGAAAACCTGAACGAAGAGTTGCCAATGTCACTCACACCCATGAGGAGAGGCTACACAGATTACCAGGTAACACAAGAAAGACACCAAAAAAAAAAAAAAAAAAAAAAAACCAACCACAAAATAATTGTGTCATGGATGCAAACAGGTGTTCAGGCAACCAGAGATGACACAATGTTTAGCCTAATCAGAAATCAAAGAGACGCAAATAAATGAGCTTCCATTTTAGAGTAAAGAAGTTAATGAGGACATACAGTACTAGAAGGAACATGTCCACCCGCTGTTGATGGGTATCCTAAATGACTTCGAAACTTTTGGCTTTATGCTCCACGTATCTCGCAGTAAGGCTGGGTTGTTATTATAATAGGAAAAAATAAAGGGGGCCACTCAATAATACTTTTCCAAATGGTAGAGACTCAACAACGGTTCCTTATGGGACAAGGAACTCCTTGTTCTCACTCTGCACTGTGACCCCCTCCTTGGCCAGACGCCCATCTTCCCCTCTCCCTCCCACCCACTGCCAAAGTGGAGCTCAGTATCACCTGTAACAACGGGTAGGACTTCGGCCAAGGTTATAGAAAGTGCATTCATCTCTGCAGGGTCAACTAAAGCCAGAAACTTCAAGTACATCCAAGATTATGACAGAGGAGAGGCAAAACGCAGTTTGGTCCCCTGTAGTTCGATCTGCCTGCCCCTAACTGCCTGAGAAGTGTTAAGGCAAAGAACTGAGATGGGACAAAAGGAATTACTCTGTACCGTCCCATGAGCCCTCCACGGGCCGGTGCTTTTTCCACATGACGGGAAAAAACAGTGTGGGCTGCAAAGCATCAAAACGAAGAGTATGTACAAAGAGTATGTCTGTGACCTGAACCCAGGCAAAAGGAAAAAAACATTCACAGCTGACCGCAGTGCGGTTTCCCAAGAAAATCACACTAGAATTTCTTCCATAAACTAAGTAGTGCCAACGCCTGGACTAGAGGTTAAGATTTTTTTCACCTTACATAGAATCTATCTCCAGCGATGTCTGGAACAGTGTTCCGAAGACCTTCCAGAGCACAGGAAGAATGAAGACCACAAACTGGGTTGTGAGGCTGACGTAGACAGCAGATGTGTCTTATTCTGACAGGCAACATCTTAAAAATCTAAAGTTGGGCAGCCCCGGTGGCGCAGCGGTTTAGCGCCGCCTGCAGCCCAGGGTGTGATCCTGGGGACCGGGGATCGAGTCCCACATGGGGCTCCCTGCATGGAGCCTGCTTCTCCCTCTACCTGTGTCTCTGCCTCTCTCTCTCTCTCTGTGTGTGTCTCTGTCTCTCACGAATAAATAAATAAAGTCTTTAAGAAAAAAAAAAGGAATAAAAATCTAAAGTTAGTTGCCACTTAGAGCCCAGACTTCACCTATCCCCACTGTACTGGGTGGAACGGTGGCCCCCAAAAAGATATATCCACATCCTAACCCCCAGAACCTGGAAGCGTGACCTGATTTGGAGAAAGGTTTTCGCAGATGTAATTATGGACCTAGAGATGAGATCATCCTGGATTATCCAGAGGGGCCTAAATCCAGCGACAAGTGCCCTTATGACAGACAGAAGAGGAGACACAGGGATAAAGAGGAGCAGGTGAAGACAAAAAATTAGAGACTGGACCGCTGAAGAGCCACAGGCCGAGAACACCAGAAGCCACCAGAAGCTGGAAGAGGCAAGCCAGGTCTCCCCTAGAGCCTTTAGGAGGACCACGGCCTGGCCAACAGTGTTTTTGGACTTCTGGCTTCCAAAACTGGGAGAATATGTTTGTTGTTTTAAGCCACCCAATTTGTAGCACTTTGCTCTGGGCTCTGGTGACTCACACACCCTCCAAAATGTGTTATTTTCAACTTCACTAAACACCATAGCAAACAGCATGGCCCAAGGGGCGGGAGGGCATCCTTTTTTAATCCTTCCAGTCCCTGAACGTGGATGGAGCTATTAGGACGGTGCAACCAAAAGGCACGGACACCACTTAAAACCAAACCAGATGGGTGTGCAGCCCCGAGCCCCCCAACAGGAGCAGGTGGAGACCAGAGGGTCACGACCTTGAGACCAGCAGGAGGCAGGAAACAAAAGGACCTCACACTTCTCACGGCCCCACCGGCTGGGGTTCGCCCCCACGGCAGGCATCCCCTGGAGAGGGCAGCCCCCCGGAGGCCCGCGGAGCCCGAGAGCACCCCGCGAACGGAGCCGCTTCCAGGGCAAGGCCACTCGCCAGGGACAGGGCGCTGCAGCAGAACGCACAGCCCCCACCAGCGCAAGCACCGACTGACGCCACGGGTGACCGTGTCTCATGTGCCTTCGGGAAACTCATCTGGTAGAAAATAGCTGGCTTCACTATTCTGAAATCGGTTTCGGAACTTAAAAAGGGGGGAGCCTGAATTATACCCTCTGAGTGATACCTGGTTGTAAAAGAGAAATCCACTCCCAAAAAAAAAAAAAAAAAAAAAAAAATTCTAATTTTAGGGACGCCTGGGTGGCTCCGTGGTCGAGCATGTGATCTCGGTCCCAGGATCGAGTCCCGCGTCGGGCTCCCCGCGGGGAGCCTGCTTCTCCCTCTGCCTCTCTCTCTCATGAATGAAATAAATAAAATCTTCAAAAAAAAATTCCGATCTCAAACTTCACAAAAAGAATTGATCTTGCTCAGTGTGCTTGTCAACTGAAGCCTGGCAGGGCCAAGCCACCGTGGTGAACACTGGGCGCCCGGCACGCCCGACGTGCACGTATCCCAGCAGTCCTTGCCCTGAACAGGAAAGCCACTGTGTCATTATTCAATCCCTCCTTGGCTAGAACAGATGTTTTCTGTTTTGGAAGTGTATAAAACAAATCATCACTCCTGGTAAACGGCCTCAAGACCGGGTTCTGTTGGCACAGTACACCAGGGAACACAAGTCCCCTCCGCTGGTGAGGGGGACAGGGCACACAGGGCCACCCTGCACAGGCTGCACAGCGTTAGGAGCACCTGGGCCCCAGGGCTGAGCCGGGGCGAACTATCTCCTGGGCCAGGGAAAGGGGTGGCTTTGTCTCCTACAACCCCTGACCCGGCCAGGGACAGCCTGGCAACCGCCCCCTTCCTAACTGGCACCAGCAGCAGAAAAGCACCGATGGGGCTAATGGAGGCCCTCCAGTCAGCCTTCAGATGGAAGAAAAACACATTATGAAAGACCCGCTTGAGAGTTGTCACTTATTTCTATACTATGGGCTTGCTCCTCAGGTCAGAAGAAATCTGCCAGGTCTGAATGTTATTTCTGGCTGTCACCACCACCTGGTCTTTTGTGGGCACTGAACGTGCCCAGCCCTGCGGGGCTACAGGGACTGTGCCCCTTCTACACTCTCCTCCTGTCTTCTTGTCCCCCACATTGCTCCCAGCCCTGGGAGAAGACTCCAGCAAAGGGCTCCAGAGCTAAACAACTGCCCAATAACTCTTTTCCAGAACCAAGGTTTGAAAATGAAAACAAAGCCAAAGACATGAGCTCCGTTAGGTTCAACAATGTGGCTTGCTTGGTCATCTTGATCTCAGGGGCTCAATAAATGCTTTGTGGGTAAATGAAAATTTATTTCAGCTGGCTAAACTCATCATCCATATGGCTAGATCTTTGCAGAGTTTCCAGAATATCTAAACCAGTGGTTTTCAATCCTAGCAGCACATTATAATTACCTGGGGAGTTTTTAAAACCAGTATGTCACATCCTAGATCAATTAAATAAAAATCTGCGGGTAAGAACCAGGCATCAGTATTTTTCAGAGGTCCCTGGGAAATTCCAATGTACAGCCATGGTTGAGAACCACCGAGCTAAACCACTAGATACAAGAACAAGAAATCCCCACTATTTCCAAACTAATTACACTCGAGTCAACCCAATGGTTACAGAAAATGTTAAAATGGGTCTGAAAAAAGCCCAAACTCCTTACTAACAACAAGTAGCCTAGGACGTGCCCCAGAAAATGCTTTGCAGTTATCCAATTTCAGTCTTCATGCCTGTCTAGTAGAAACATGTAACATGACCAAACAAAACGTACTTGACTGTATCAGGGTTCCTCAACTGCGATTGACAACATACGGTGTGAAGGAGTGTCTTGTCCCTCACAGGTCTTTGGCAATCCCAGTCATACACACTACAAGTAGGTAGTGCCCCCTTTTGTTAAAAAAAAAAAAAAAAAAAAAAAAGACACCCTGGGGCAGAAGTGGGGCGGGCCTTGAGAACTACTAGATACTCCACAGGAGTGAAAATAAGCCTTAGGTCAGAGCATACCCAAATTTGGAAACACAAGACTGCAATGTCATAAATGGCTGCAAATCAGAAAATTTGAAATTTTTTTTATTGGTGTTCAATTTGCCAACATATAGAGTAACACCCAGTGCCCATCCCATCAAGTGCCCCCCTCAGTGCCCGTCACCCAGTCACCCCCACCCCCCGCCCACCTACCCTTCCACCACCCCTTGTTCGTTTCCCAGTTAGGAGTAAAAGAGAGATAATCACAGGGCTTTCAAGAGGGCAAGGTAATCCAAACTAGGCTAACAAAACTTCTTAGAAAACTCTTAAGGACTTCACTTACCTCGATTTTGACCTCAAACTTTCTAAATGACATGCAACTAGTATGTGACTAGTATCTGACTCAGCCTTCCAAAGCGCTCAGCAACACAGTGACCTGTCCCCAGGGCAAAATGTGTCCTTTGTCCGTTAAATGACTCAATGTCCCCGTTTCCAGACCATTGCCCACTTTGTGTTTATTCAACAATAACTTAAAAAGAATCAACTTGGAGGTCTGGTCCAAATTAAATGTACCACTCCCAAAATAAAGAGAGGGATGAAAAAAGTGGGGTGGGAGTGGCACAGGGAATGAAGGCCCAAATTTCATCTCCCTGCCTCATTTTCTCCCAGAGATCCATCTATAGGCCGCTCTTGGGAGGGCTCAGACTCTGACCATCAACCAGCTCCATCCAGATGGCTGAATCCCAAATCCATATGGAAACTGTGTCCTGCCTAATTGCCTACCACACTGTCCCAGTCAAGTCTGAAATTGGACTTGGGCTTCTTTACTTCCTCCCCAGATGTTAATACCCCTGCCACTATTTAAAATTCCCATGATGCTCCCCTTGAAGCTTCTCCCACAAATCACCCACCACAGCCTTTCTACCTACCCAAACTCACTTGGCCAGGTACCCTTGCCACCCATATACATCATTGCCTCAACCGTAAGATGGGGATAGCACTCTGCAGGGTTCCTGTAGGGAATGGGGCACCAGTGTTCCTTCCCTCCATCTCTCGTGGTCTGGTACTGCCATTTAATCAGCACTCCAGGGCAGCCCTGCATGGAGCCTGCTTCTCCCTCTGCCTGTGTCTCTTCCTCTCTGTCTCTCATGAATAAATAAAATCTTTAAAAATAATAATAATCAGCACTCCAGGCCCGCCTGGGTGGTTCAGTGGGTTAAGCATCTGCCTTTGGCTCAGGTCATGATCCTAGGGGTCCCTGGGATGGACTCCCACATCAGGCTCCCTGCTCAGCGGGACGTCTGCTTCTCCCTCTCCCTCTGCCCTTGCTCATGCTCTCTTCTCTTCTCTCTCTCTCACACACACACACAGACACACACACACAAATAAAATAGAAATAATAACCAGTGCTCTTTAAAGGGAGGCAGCCCCGAATGCCTAAGCTCCATGGAGTAGCTGCACACACCCAGTCTTACTAGCCCAACCTGGGCAAAAGGTGGGGGTGGGAGGGAACAGGGGCTCCTGGGTGGCTCAGTGGTTGAGCGTCTGCCTTTGGCTCAGGTCGTGATCCCAGGCTCCTGGGTGGGTGATCCCAGGGTTCTAGATCATCCCACACATCAGGCTCCCCACAGGGAGGGAGCCTGCTTCTCCCTCTACCTATGTCTCTGCCTCTCTGTCTCTCTCTTGAATAGATAAAATCTAAAAATGGGGGGGCACAATGTGCTTCAGTTATACATATTCCCACTTCTTTCTTCCATTTCAAGTAGTGGATAAAATGCAGTAACCTCCTTAACATGGTGATTTCCAGTAGTGGCTGCCCTGGGGGAATAAGCAATTCTCCCACATCCAGAAAAAACCAGAGGACCTCAACTTGCACATTTCACTCCTTTCCAACTTCACAAACTTGAGCAAAGGAAACTTGGGAGAGAGTGTGCAGCAGTCACCCCTTGTGCAGGACCATCAGCCTGCCCCGCCACGGGGGCCACCGGGCCAGAGCTGCACTGGCCTCCCCACACCCAGAGGACAGGAAAGTGCAATTCACTCACATTCTGGCAGCATCTGGGTCATGAAATTAAAAGACAAATTTCTATCCTTGCCAAGCATATCTTTAACTAGGACTGGAAATTCCACACCTCCCCTTCAAGCCCCTGGCCCGTTACCTTGCTTCCTAGTTCTCCCCACAATGGCCCAAGCTATTCCATCACCAAGAGGTCCATCATTCCTATCACTGCACCATGCCCAAGCGGTGAGTGAAGCCCAATGCTGGCCTCCTCCCAGCTCGCCCCTCCTCCACAGACCCTGGTATCTTTTGAGTCCCGAGCCCCTCTCCCCCAAAATCCGATTGTGCCCTGATTCCCGCCCCCCACCTGCCCCTCCTTCCGCTTGATATCCAGGTCAGGGACCATCCCCTCACCCCCTCCTCCCTGAGAGCTGGGCTTCCCTGATGGAGAGTGGCAACAGATACACCAGCAGCTCACAGCAAGGGGACATCTGGACTCCAACACAGTTTGAAGCCATTCAAGTATCTGCTTTAAACACCCACCCAGATGTCCTAATCTTGACAGTGGTGGTGGTCACAGGACTGTATACATTGGTCGAAACTCAGAAGTATATACAAAACTTCCTCGATGTAAATTATATCAAGTTTTAAAAAATCTGTTCCAGGGACGCCTGGGTGGCTCAGCGGTTGAGCGGCTGCCTTTGGCTCAGGGCGTGATCCCGGGGTCTAGGACTGAGTTCCACATTGGGCTCCTTGCAAGGAGCCTGCTTCTCCCTCTGCCTCTCTTTCTCGGTGTCTCTCATGAATAAATAAATAAATATTTAAAAAATTAAAAAATCTGTTCCAGTTACCACCACCACCACTGGCATAACTGCTCTGAGAGTAACAAAATAGCACAGCATTCCTTATGGGCTCCCTCTCACCCAAATTATTGCTCAGAAGTGCCTGAGGGTGTAAGAACATCATTTGAACTCACTTGGAATACACTAGATGTAATCAAAAACATCAGCGTTGATAGGCAGCAAGTCTAGATTACTGCAATCAAGTGATATACAGAGAAAGCATATTTCACAAGCAAAAGGAGCTTAACACTTAAAATTGTTAATTTTTTCATCTTTAAATTTTAGCAAAAGGTCTGTGCATTGGGAGACTTCTCAGACATTCAGAAGCCTAACATATTCCCAGAGAGTAAAGTGAAGGTCAAGCAGGTGGTTCCTCGGGCTCTCTTACTCCGACAGCTTCATCTTCAATTTCCCACGTCCAGTTCTTTTTACAACAGCTGCAAGACAATTAATCCCACAAAACCCAAGACAACAGCAAAGTTCAGAGCAGCAGGTTTCACAATAATCAAAAAGTGGAAACACTCAAACTGTCCATCAAGCTATAAATGGATAAGCAAAATGTGGTCTATCCATACCATGACCTATTTATTCAGCCACAAAAGGAATGCAGTACTGATACTTGCTACAACATGGATGGCATGATGCTAAGTGAAAGAAACCAGTCACAAAGGACCACATGTTGTAGAATTCCATTTATATGACATAGCCAGAAAAGGCAAATCCCTAGACATAAAAAGCAAATTACTGAATGCCAGGGACTAGGAGGAACAAGAGGCTGGGAGGAATGGGAACGATGGCTAAGGGGTACAGGTTTCTTTCTGGAGTGATGAAAATGTTTTAAAATTGTGGTGATGGGTATCCCTGGGTGGCTCAGTGGTTTGGCACCTGCCTTCAGCCCAGGGTGTGACCCGGGATCGAATCCCACGTCGGGCTCCCGGTGCATGGAGCCTGCTTCTCCCTCTGCCTGTGTCTCTGCCTCTCTCTCTCTCTCTCTCTGTATCTCATGAATAAATAAATAAAATTTTTAAAAAATAAAAATAGGGGATCCCTGGGTGGCTCAGCTGTTTAGCACCCGCCTTCAGCCAAGGACGGGATCCTGGAGACCAGGGATCGAGTCCCACATCAGGCTCCCTGCATGGAACCTGCTTCTCCCTCTGCCTGTGTCTCTGCCTCTCTGTGTGTGTGTGTGTCTCTCATTAATTAATTAATTGATTACTTAGTAAAATCTTTTAAAAAATAAAAAAATAAAAGATAAAAATAAATAAATAAATAAATAAATAAATAAAATTGTGGTGATGGTCACACAACTCCAAATGTACTGAAAATTACTGACCTGTATGAACTGTATACCTTAAATGAGGGAAGAGTGTGGCACAGGAGTCACCTCAATAAATCTGTCCCCAAAAATCCCAACACACACACTGAACTTTTAGATTCTCAATTACTATGAGGTAATCAAAGGGACAAAAAGTTCCAGAAGTCAGTTGCTCCCCTTCAACCAACCATAAGCCAGGCCCTAGGCACCAGGTTAAAGGGGCTGCAATGGGCATTCTCTTCTACCCATCCCCACTCCCCACCTGTCAACCACTAACAAGTGTTTGAGCAGCTGCTATGTGCAGGCTCTGTCCCTGGCACTGAACTTGGCTTTCATGCCACGAATGCACATCTGCAGCCAGTCTCAATGCCTCAGTTCAATCACAATGGCCATGTACAGAGCAGCCACTACAGTTAACAGCTGTGTATCATGTATTTGAAAGCTGCTGGGAGAGTGGGTCTTAAAAGTTCTCATCACAAGGGAAAAAATTACTTAACTATGTGTGGCGACGGATCTTAACTAGACTTCCTGTGATGGTTTCACAAGACACACAAATATCAAATCATGTTGTACACCTAAACCCAATGGTTTATGTCCATTACACCTCAATTAAAAAAATTTCTTTTACATTTAAAAATCAGGGATGCCGGGATGGCTCAGTGGTTGAGTGTCTGCCTTCGGCTCAGGGCGTGATCCCAGATTCCTGGGATCAAGTCCCATATCAGGCTCCTTGCATGGAGCCTGCTTCTCCTGTCTCTGCCTCTGTCTCGGTGTCTCTCATGAATAAGTAAAATCTTTATAAATAAATAAATTTAAAAATCATAGCAGTGACATGGCGCCAAAGAACACAGAAAGGGCCAAATGAACAATTTGGAGGGCTTGTTTTCAGAGCAGTTTTTTTTTTCTTTCTAAAAAGCGAGAGAGCAAGTGTGTGAGAGCGAGAGAAGGGGGAGGGGGAGAGGGAAAGAGAGAATCCTAAGCAGAGTCCATGTCCAGCGCAGAGCCAGATGTGGTGCTACATCTCACGACTCTGAGATCATGACCTGAGCTGAAAGCATGAAGAGTCACACGCTTAACCAACTGAGCCACACAGGCGTCCCAGAGCAGTTTCTGATGTTCATACAGAAGAACAACCAAACCAGGAAAAATCAGCTACAGAAAGAAAGAAAAAGACCTACTGACGTTGGATTGACAGCCATACAACACAACACAGAAATAACACCCAAGCTCTTTTCATGCAAGTGCGCATTAAGGAAAACCACATGGGACTGTTTACAGTACCAGCCACAGGGACTATTTCTTAAAACCCACATTACAGTATACTAGGCGTTCTGTAAATGTGTTGCTAATTATTTCGCTGCCCTGCCTTCCCTTCCCCACTCCAAGAGCACAGTCAGAAAGGCATTTCCCAACACCTAACACCTACTGGAAAGTGGCCAGAGCCCCCTTCTACTTGAATCTAAGCACTTAGGTCTCTCCATGAGCCAATCCCCTCAGAACACTGAAGAAGGGTTCATAAAAATATAATTTATGAGACACAATCCTAAGCCCTCTTTAGTCTGGAACCCAAACAGCAATGCAATCTTCTACCCTCTTGTTCCTGGTAAACTCGTTTCCCCCACAAGACTAGAGTCTTCAAAGCAGCCACAACCCACAAGCCTCAGTCAGCCCAGAGAGGGAGGCACCCCCCTTGGAGTGCTCATAGAGCTCTAACTCTCCAGTCCTCACATCCTGACCAAGCCCAGTGGGAGGCTAAGCATGAGTTATAAAGAAAGGCACAGGGAGGGGAGACAATGCAAAGGCCTGGCTTTCACTTGGGGAGAAGATTGCCAATTTTGGCCATGAGAGATGAGAGGCATCTGGCCACCTGAACTCTGCCCAGCGTCATTTGAGCAACGTAAGGCACGGTTCAAGGTCCATGTTTTCAGAAGAGGAAGCAGTAAACTCTGGCTAGAGCTGTGGAAGAAAGCAGAAGACCACCAAGGCAGAGGACACGAAGAGACCAGCTCCCCTCTCTGGGTACCATACTCAACCCAACAGAAGTAGTCCAAGAAATGAGGTGAAACCAGATCCAGCAGCAGCATAAAAGGGATAAGCAAGGTGGGGACTGGTAGGGTCAGGTTGGAGGCCAGGAGAAGACCTAAGGCACCTGGACCAGGAAAAATAACCAGCCGTTCCCTTGAGTTCGTGACTGCCATCCACAGTCCACTGTGAGTGCAAAGGGTCCCAGCTGCCGACAGCCACCTCCCTTCATCTCACAAGCAGCAGGATGAAATCGGGTTATGGGCTGGCCCAAGGTCAGATGGCAATGGTTTCCTTCAGCTCCACCCAGAAGAAAACCAGATTTTTCTCCCAAAGTACAAAGTATGGGATTGTCACTTTCATTGTTCAGAACTTAACCAGTATCATGAATATCCAGCACTCTTCCCACTAACTTTAGGTGGGCAAACTACCTTCCAGGGTCAGATCTATTAACCATTTGTGTTTCTACAAACAATTCTAGGGTTTGTGCTCAAGACTCAATGCCAGGCTGCAAATCAACAATGAAATAATATTTCCAGAGAGAAATGTTTGGAGTTGGGGTCGTCAAAAATCACATTTTTATCAGAGTCGTCCCTGAGATGACCCCACCGGCACGTTCTCTTCCTCCAGCTTTGGCCAGGGCAGATTCAGCAAAGTCAACATTCAGAACTGCGCCCTTCAGAATGAACCTCCCAGGAGATTACTCAGCACCCGGAAAGTGCTGGAAAAGTAAGTGCCACAGAGATGAAAGTCGAAGGACACAAGTCAAAACTCCCTGTTCAGAGGGAGGAGTGTGTACGATGATGGATTCCAGATGAGAAAAAGGCCATGTGGGGGCCTGGGAATCTGTACTTGAATATTTTTCCAGATGGCTCTAAAGCAATCCACTGGACTTAGATGTTCTGAAGGCATGAGTCGACAGGGACGCCTGGGTGGCTCAGCGGCTGAGCATCTGCCTTCGGCCCAGGGTGTGATCCTGGAGTCCGGGGATCAAGTCCTGCACCAGGCTCCCTGCAGGGAGCCTGCTTCTCCCTCTGCCTAGGTCTCTGCCTCTGTGTCTCACATGAATAAAATCTTTAAAAAAAATTGAAGGCATGAGTGGACAAACTTCTTCTATAAAGAGCCACACAGTAAAGATTTCAAGATTTGCAGGCCAAATCACGGTTCTGGTTCTATCAGTCACCAGGGCCATACAAAGGAGGCCAGAAGAACAGAATATGGCTCAGCAGTCCAAGTTTTTTTTTTACCTCTGTAAGGTCACTTCCAACTCTAAATTCCTAATCAATAGGCATAGGGGCACTCAGCTGGAATTCTACAACCTGAATTTCCAGAAGGGACAGTCTTAGAATTTGAGACTAGAATAATCTGAGGAATACTTCCTTCATTCAAGTTAGCAATCTTATTAAATGCGGGGGCAGGGACTGTGAATAACAGCTAATAACCTATGTAACTATGACCCCTGCATTTTAAGGAAAACATAGAAGTAACATTAGCAGACGATGGAGAAGCTGTACCGGTCACCATTTTAAAGTCACGAAATTGCTAATTTATGCTCCCACTCCAAGAACCTAGACAAAGAGAAAAATAAAACCGAAGTAAGCAGAAGGAAAGGAATAAGGCTAACAGGAGACATCAATGAAATTATAAAAAGAGAAAAACCACAGAGGAAGAAAAAAGAAATCAACTAAACAAAAAGCTATTTCTTTGTTAAGATAAATAAAAATGACAATCTCTAGGCAAGACTGACAAGGGAAAAAAAAAGGAGAGAAGACACAGATTGCCAGGACTAGGAACAGAACAAGACAGAGCATTATAGACCTATAGACACCAAAAGGATAATAAAGGAATCCTACAAACAACTCTACACAAATTTTGCAACTTAAAAAGGAAAAGGGCCAATTCCTCAAAAAATACAAACTACGGCAACTCACCAATGAAGTAATCTGAATAGCCCTATTTAACTATCAAAGAAATTGAATCTGTAAATTAAAAATTCCCAAAACAGGGATCCCTGGGTGGCTCAGCGGTTTGGCGCCTGCCTTCGGGCGTGATCCTGGAGTCCCGGATCGAGTCACTCCTTGCATGGAGCCTGCTTCTCCCTCTGCCTGTGTCTGTGTCTCTGCCTCTCTGTCTCTCATGAATGAATAAAATATTTTAAAAATTTAAAAATAAAAAAATAAAAACTCCCAAATAGCAATCTTGAGGGCCAGATGGGTTTCACTGGAGAGTTCTATCAAACATTTAAAGAATAACACCAATTCTATACAAAATCTCTAGCAGAAAACAAAAAAGGAATGCCTAATTCATTTTATGAAACCATTATCCTAATACCAAAACCAGAGACAATTCACAGAGAAATGTACAGACCAGTATCCCTCATGAATATATAAGCATGAAAATCCTTTGCAAATCCTTACTAAATAAGAATTCAGCAATAAACAAAAATAATTACATACTATGATCAAATGGGATTTATTCCAGATTTGCAAGACTGGTTCAATATTAAAACAAAAGAAAAATCAATGGGGCCCATCATATTTTTAGATTAAAGAAAACTTACATATTAATTGATGCAGAAAAAGTATTTGACAAAATCCAACACCCACTCAAAATAAAAACACACAGAAAACCAGTAATAGAGGGGAACTTCCACAACTTGGTAAGGAGCATAAAAAACCTACAGCTAGGGCACCTGGGTGGCTCAGCCTTTAAGTGTCTGCCTTTGGCTCAGGTCATGACCCTGGGATAGGTTCTCATGGGGCTCCCCACAGGGAGCCTGCTTTCTCCCTCTGCCTTTGTGTCCACCACTGTGTCTCTCATGAATAAATAAATAAAATCTTAAAAAAAATGACATTCACAAAATGCCTTAAAAAAAGTAGTCCTATAAATTCTTGCATCTCATACCAAGGGGTGTAAATTAATATTAAGCCCTTTCCTCTCCAACCTAGACAAACCCCACTTAGGAACATCAAACACTTAGGCCCAGGACCCTCTTCCTTCTCTGAACTCTAGAACCAGCCAGGCCACTCTGCAGCAGCAATACACAGTTCAAAGAGTCAGTGTTAGATCGTTTATAAAACCTACACCATTACTGTTTCCCAAAGCGTGATCCATGGCACTGGCCCCGAAAAACACTCTGTAAGAAAAAAAAGGTGGCATAAGTCATGGAGATGTAATGCACAGCATGGTGACTCTAGTTAATACTGTATTGTGTATTTGAATGTTGCTAAGAGTAGACCTTGAAAGTTCTCATCAAGGGCAGCCTGGGTGGCTCGGCGGTTTAGCGCCACCTTCAGTCTAGGGCGTGATCCTGGAGACCTGGGATCGAGTCCCATGTCAGGCTCCCTGCATGGAGCCTGCTTCTCCCTCTGCCTGTGTCTCTGCCTCTCGATCTCTCTCATGAATAAATTTTTTAAAAATCTTTAAAAAAGGAAGTTCTCATAAAAAAAAGCCTTGTAAAAAACAAAAACAAAAAACCTTGTAACTACATGGTAATAGATGTTACCTGGACTTACTGTTGGTGATCATTTCAGTGTTTAACAAATACAAAATCATTACATTGTATATCTGAAACTATTATACATCGTTTCCATTAAAAAAAGAAAAGCATTCCCTGCTGTACCAAATTTAAGATATATTCATTTTACAGTCACCTCTAGAAATTCAGAATGTCCACCAGCATATCACAGTTTGCTTAACCACTCTGACCTGCAGTCCTTTGGATGAGATGACATGGTCTTTTTTTTTTTTTAAGATTTTATTCATTGATTTACTTATCTGACAGAGAGCACTGGCAGCCAGAGTGGCAGGGAGAAGGAGAAACAGGCTCCCAAACATGGGGCTTGATCCCAAGACCCTGGGATCATGACCAGACAGAACCAAAGGCAGACACTTAACGGACTGAGCCCACTCAGGCACCAGAGATGACTTGGTCTTAAATATAACAGCATCCTATACATTTTCAGGGCTTTCACTGGAGAAATTTCTATTCTAGGGAAAGTGGAGTCAGGCAACACAAACACATATCTTAAAACTCAAAGCGCTCCCTAAAAATTCTGCTTTCGGGACACCTGGGTGGCTCAGCAGTTGGGTGTCTGCCTTTGGCTCAGGGCATGATCCTGATCTGGGGATCGAGTCCCACATCGCACTCCCTGAGGAGCCTGCTTCTCCCTCTGTCTATGTCTCTGCTTCTCTGTGTCCCTCAGGAATAAATAAATAAAACCTTAAAAAAAATTCTGCTTTCACTTAAAGAGCTCCTCTAAATAAAGACCAACCTTCAAATCACATGCCAAAGCATTATTTTCTGCCTCTACTTTTGCCAGCATAACTTTCCTTATCTTTCAGTCAGTTAAATTCACACCTCTTTATAATTGAGCATCTTTATCCACTGGCACAATCTCAAAGTACTCAGCCCTAAGTATTGCAATTAGTGTTAAGTGTTTTATGTATCATTTGACAGTCTTCCAAACATTTTATTGGACATCCCACCCAACAACACAGTGTGTGGGATTTTGGTATCATTAGCACCTTTACGCAGAGGGAGAAATTAAGGCGCATGTGAAACTACCCGAGGGTCATCTAGAAGATGCTACCGGTTCTTAGCAGCTCCTTTTGGGTTTGCTGCTTAACACCAACACGCGTCTGATCCCAAGCATGGTCACTAGCTCAGTGGCTCCTTCCGGAACACAGATGACAGTATCAGTTTAATGAGATCCAGGCCCACCACAACGTGGGGCCCCAGAGTGGTTTTTCCTGGGGTCTGGATAAGTGCCTAGTTGTAAGGGTTTCAAAGAGCATTTGTGCAATGGTTTACATACTTGGTTTCAAGATTCAATTGAGGAGGTTTCCTGACTCTTCAAAAGAACTGAGCCTGGAAGTAAACTCCCATGAAATGGTGGCTGGCGCGGCAGCACACAGGGGCAGGCCTGGGTTACAAGTGCGGGGCGATGCTGGACTCCAGAAACTCAACTCACTAACAGCTCTACTGTACATGGTTGCAAAAACAGACGCCCAGTGCTCGCTTCGGCAGCACATATACAAAAACAGATGCCCAACCACAGCCCAGTAACTTTCTAACTGATCCTTACCTGCCAAGGATTAGTATGACCCTGTGGGTCTCAAGTCAAATTACAAAGCCTGTCATTCCAAATCGCACCCGAGTACAAAGCCTGACACCCACAGCTCTAACTTTTCCTAACTCTGAGATTGTGTCTCCCAAGGAGGTAACAAAGGCCTGAGTGGCCACTCAGATACAGCCCATTTCATGACACAATGAAGATGCAAAGATCTCGAAACCGGTAACTCCTCCACTGCAAAACCTTCCATTTGGGTAGACGAGTTCCTCATGCTCTGAATATCGATACCTTAAGTCTTTCTCAGTTTCCAATTTGCTTCTCTCCTTGTTACGTGGGACAACTTTATACTTCTAGGCAGCTTATAGGTTTTTTTTCTTTTTTACATTACCTAATCACAGGGCTTTGTTTTTAATGGCATACTAGTATCTATTCATAAGACCTTCTGGCTTGCTGTTCGTTAAAAATATTAAATTTTTGCCACACACGATATATACATTTTCTATCTCGTCTTTAATTTTAACCACCCTAAAAGCACCTTTCCCACCTCAACACACACACGGCAAAGGGTCTAGAAGCTGACTAGTAAATTGGAAAATGCTATCCCGAAGAAATGTCACATGCAGGGCTTCAGATTACTTGAAAATGCACCTCTCTCATTAGCTGGGGTGGAGACTGTTCCTAATGCCTGGATGATGGAGTCAATTTCTTCAACAGCTGTTATCCCTTGCACAGCACTTAAAGTAACGACAGAGAATGACCAAATAACTAGATGAGGCTTCTTGAGATAAAGCACAAGCTCATTTTACCGCACACTACCTCTACAGGTTTAAAGAAATGAGTGTAGCCTTGGAACTACACTCTAAAAAGATTCATTATGCTTTATACAATTTTTTAATGGCAAGCTCACAAAACTAATTCCCAGCAATGTGCAATTACTCAGCCTGGAGTCAAATAGAGCTTGATTAGTGCAATTAAGAATCTTTTGCAGAGTTGAAGGGAAAGAGAGTTAAAAAAAAAAAAAAAAACAAAGCAAAAGAGTGTGCCAAATGCAGGGAGATTCCATTGAGACCTCCCCCAAGCAGTCCATAAAACATTTGCAAACAGCATTCAAGTATGAGAGAATACCTAAAGGACGAAAAATGCCTTCCCCAGAGCTGTTAAATTCTGTGCCTGGGTGCCTCCCAGCTACTTGGAAGCACAGGGAGTGTGAGACTCAAAATGTGTGCTGGGGGAGGGACGGCTGGGTTGAGATGGCCCCAGGAAGAGCTGACAAGGAGTTTCTACTTTATCCACATGGTGATGAGGACACACAGGGGGCTTTTTAAATGAGAAAAGGGACAGGAATCCGTTGAGTTAGTGGTGATCCGAGCCCTTCCCCAAAATGGAGACAGACTGGGAGACTCTGGCCAAGAAGTGTAGCCAGGAAAAAGGTGAGCAAAGAAACCGAGAGCATAGCAGGCCCAATCCACAGGACTTAATGCTCTGCTGACTGGTGCCTGGGGTTAGGGGGTGCCCCACGTTCCTGGTACAAGGGGTTTTTGTTTTTAGTGAGGATCCTATTATGGTGATTCTCAGATTCACTTAGCATCAGAATTACTGGGAGGAAGCCGGTTAAAAATGCAAATTCCAGAAACTCCCCCAGCCCAGACTTCAGTCAATCTAGAAAAGGACCCAAGCACGCATTTCCCCCTTCCCAGTCATCAGCCCCCTTCAGGCTTCATTGTTAAAGCGAGAGTGTGGGGGCGGGGGTGTTGTTATCACAAAGGTAGATAAAGTGTTTGGACAAGGGATGCTAATGCTGAGACAAAGGGGAAAGCTGCTTCTCCTCTTGAACCAAAACACTAGAAGCAATTAAAACTGGATTTCTTAGGTTTTGTGCTTATAGCTATGAATCACACAAAGACAATATGCTTCTACCAGAAAGCAGCTCGCTCAACAAACACACGGAAAGAGTGGAAGCTCTGAGGACGGGCGGAAGGCTCGGGAAATCTGGGAGGGAGGGAGGGTCATCAGAATCATCTGAAGTCCCAGGCTCAGCAGAGCAGGAAGTACTGGCCGAGCCCTCTGCTCCTAACCGACCCCAAGACAAACCCTGGAGGAAGGTAAAGCCCACCCTCCCCCTCAAACTACTGATTTATGCCTAATGGAGACTTCCTAAAAGAACCGTGGAAATTTTGCTGATGATCTGTCATGTGCATTATAGCAACGGCCTAGCTAGAACTTCCATCAGGGATTCTCTGCCCCAGCACTGTTGACATCTGGGGCTGTCAACGCTGCGGGGGGCGGGGGGGGGCTGTCCTGTGCACGGAGGATGTTGAGCGAGCACCCCTGACCTACAAAATACTAGCAGTGCCTCCCCACTTGCGATAACCATAAAATGTCCCCAGGAAGGGGGAGGAAGGGAGAGGGTCTTTGAGAATCACGGCCTTAAACTAAGAGGCTTCACAGTCGTGGAATTAACAAAGGCCTTGGAATCAAATAGACAGAGCTTTGAATCCCAGCTACCCCATTTATAAGGTGAAAAGCTTCAATGGGCCTATTTATTCATCTTTAAAATGGGGATAACAGGACCTACCACAGGGTTGTTGTGAGGATTACGTAAAATAACGTGTAATGCGCTTAGGGCAATGCCTAGCCCAGGAGGCAACTAATAAATACCGGCTTTTATGTTTTCAAAGAGATGTCTGTCTTGAAGAGGAACCAGGGACATTTGCTTACAGTGTGGGCTTGAGTGGAAACCTACTCAGCCTGAAAGAAACAATATACAGAACTGGCCCCCTCCTTTCCCTCTCCAGTTTGTAGGGGGTCTGAACTAGGGGTCCATGGACTCCCCAGGGGCCAGTGGATACAATCCAGGGGTCTGTGAACTCCGATGGGGGGAAAAAAATACACATCCTTATTTTCACTAATTAAAACTTAGCATTTTCTTCAGTTATGCTTGTAAAACCACACATCAACGATGGTGGCCATCGTCACCAATAAAACCACAGCTTTTTCTCACATCACAGCTAAAATACGATTTTCTCAGCTCTGCTTCGAAATTATGGAAGTTATTAGGCCTGATGCTAGAATGTATATTAAATGTGCTACTGAAGAAGCACATATTACTACTGTGCTACATTATCTTGGATTTTAATTCTGAAATTGTATCTTAAAATAATGTGCTTACTTTATGCATTTAAAATTCTTACACTGAGAGGCGCTTGGGGGGGCTCAGCCAGTTAAGTCTGATTTCGACTCAGGTCAGGCAGGATCTCACGGTTGTGAGATCGGCCGCTGGGTGTGGAGCCTGCTTAAATTTCTCTCCCTCTTCCCCTCCCCACACCAAAAAAGTAAAATTCTTACTCTAAGAGGGGCTCCAGTCTTCCCTGATGAAGGTCAAAGGTACAAAATAAGAACCCCTCTCCTAAACCTTTCTGGCTAAGCCCTACTCAAGTAGCCTTCTGTTCTTTTTTTTTTTTTTAAGATTTTATTGATTCATGAGAGACACAAAGACACAGGAAGCGGGAGAAGCAGGCTCCATGCGGGGAGCCCGACGTGGGACTCAATCCCAGGATCCCCGGATCACGCCCTGAGCCGAGGGCAGGCGCTCAACCGCTGAGCCACCCAGGCAACCCTGTTCTTTATTTTTTAAACAAGATCTTTGTTATAAAACTTTCTGAATTGGACTAACGTAAGTCACTTCATTTCCCCATGTAAACTATAGATGAGTGGTCCACAACCCGAAGAACATAACAGCATCAGGCAGGTTTCCTCACACAGGACTCCTACCAAACGTGTGCCTTGTTTTCCCCAGGGCACTTGAACTAGCTTTCCATCTTGACCGTAACATCATCAGGTCCATCTTAACCAGCACTTATCAAACATCTATGATGTTCCAGAACTGTGTCCAGGATACAGACTCTGGAGGTCTGCCTATGAGGATACTCCCAGCCCAGGGGAAGAAATGAGACATGGAGAGAGGGAAACTGCTAGAGCTTTTGAGAGCTGGCTTGAGATTTTAACAGGGCAGAGGCCAAGCGTACCCCACTCACGTCTGTGTATGCAGCCCGCTTGCTGCCTAGAGTCTCAGACTAGGAACAAATCATGTGTCCTCCACCAGTCCAGAGATGAGGTTTTGTTTTTTAGCAAAAATCAAAATTTCCTGAGTTACATCATCAGCCACAACACGAAACAGGCACCACCAGGCCCAACCTATAATTGCCCTTAGTGGCCCGGTGGCTGCTGGGTACTAGCTGGCTTGCACTGCTAAGTTACATGGAATCGCATCATAATAACTAAGTGGTTCAAGTTTAATTCCATTAAAATCACATCATGGAACTGGAGCATTAGGAAGGATTACTGACAAATGGGAAAAAGAACATGAATCCAGGCTCCACAGGCATTTGACTCACCCTTGAGTCACATCCAGGACTCACCATGCCAAGACTAATGCCTTTTGACTCATTATTATCAATTAAAATAAATGTTTTTGGAGACCTCACACACAGGTGGTAGATTTCTCACCAAGTGTCCCTCACTGAAAATTAAAAGAATTTACAAGATCCCAATCTAGCCAGATCCTCTCGTTTTCCAAGTGTAGACACCTACTGATGGATGGCAAGGGTGACAGGTCTCCCCCAAATTAAGTGATGGGGAAACACAATAAGAATCAGAGTGGTCTTCCTCCCAAAACACTTTTGTAGGGGCTTAAGAACTAACAAAGATGAATATATTCACATCCCCCTCCTTATTATTTCTTCCTAAAATGTTCTTCAGCTCGCCATCAAAATTTTCTCATCTTTAAGATCAACAGGCTGAGACTGAAGGATAATTGGCTGGGAAATGTTTTTAATTTTATTTTCTCCTTGCACAACTAAATTATTTAGATGCCGCTTCCACACCTTGCCAGCTTAGAACCTGCCAGCTTCTCCTGCTTCCTTCTAAACTGTGCGTCTGTGGTTCTCTCCCTCTCGAGCCAGGGTCAGCCCCAAGTGTTAAAGTTCTCTCAGTCCCTAGAGCATGTGACTCTTGATCTCCAGGTCCTGAGTTCAAGCCCTGTGCTGGGCAAAGAGATTACTTAATTTAAAAAAATATAAAAAAAGAAAGGAAGGAAGAAAGATTAGGAGCACCTGGGTAGCTCAGTCGGTTAAGCGTCCCCCTTTTGGCTCAGATCATGATCTCAGGGTCCCGGGATGGAACCACGTGTGGGTCTTCCTGCTTCTCCCTCTCCCTGTGCTCTCCCACCCCCAGGCTTGTGCACTCTCTATCAAATAAATTAAAAAATCTTTTAAAAAGCATGTTAAGAAATAAAGCTCTCTCACTTTTTCTCCATAAAGTGAAGGTTCCCCTGACTTTTCCAAGAGAACACAGAAGCCCGTTGTGAGCCATCACTTCAACATACCACACCTGAATTAAGCTGAAAGCTGTTTAAGGCTTCAGGCACCGACACAGGCTGAGTAAGTGCCAGAATCATCCAGCCTCATCCTGAAATCACCCTCCGTAGAGCCTAGAAAAAACCCACGTTCAATAAGTACAGGTCAGTGTTCACACCTGCTTACCACCAGGGACCCTTCCTAGAGGCCCCTCCTAGCTGAGGGACCCTGACTCAGTAGTTCTTCCTCAAGCCACACCCTCCTCACCTCTGAATTGAGTATGCAAGAACCTTCACTAACCACTAATCCCTGAAATTGGCAGGGTAATTCCTCAACAAAACCTTAGCCACCTCACACCCAACACTATCTGCACGCCCCAATCACCATTTTATCTCCTGACTCTCCCAGTCATCTCGTCTCTAACCTCAACTAAAAAACATGGGAACTCAAAAGTGCTTTGTTTTGTCCAAGTCCCTTCCCAACCACGGAATACACTGACATTACTTAAGAACATTGTAGTGTTTTACGGCAAGTCCCTTAATATTAACATTAAGCCAATAAAATCTTAAGAAAAAAAAAAGCGGGGGGGGGGGCGGCTGGGTGGCTCAGCGGTTGAGCATCTGCCTTTGGCTCAGGGCGTGATCCCGGGGTCTAGGAAACGAATCCCACATGGAGCCTGCTTCTTCCTCTGCCTGTGTCTCTGCCTCTCTCGTGCATAAACCTTAAAAATATATATATATAAACGTTAAGCTTTATGAAGTGTGAGCCGTCCTTCCCCCACCCCACCTTTTTTTTTTTTTTTTAACCACCGGGAGGATAATACTCAGGTGGAGACAGAAGGCCAAAGTCCCATGCAGAGGCAATGGAGAAAGACAAGATGCAAAAACCCCGGTCTTGCTTCGAATCCTCAAAGTTTTGTTTTTATTAAATCTTTGCCTTCGGAGGGCCTCTCAGCTTGGGGGCGAAAATGCAAAATGAGTTTTCAGAATTTCACAAAAGGCGAAGAGAAAGTGAGAAAGTGCAGGTTTTACGTGGGAACAGAAAAGGCTGATCCATTCCACTCGAGGAAAACGGTGAAAAGGCCAGATCAGAGGCGCCGTCCCAAGTGCGAGGTACGGGAAGCGCAGATTCCAGCCTGCAGCACTTCAAGGTTTCAGAGCCACCAGAAAGCGGGGGGGCAGCGCTTCCCCTCCCCCCACGTTGGAAACCCGCAGAGAAAAGCCTGCAGAAACCCTTCCCGTTCGTAACTGCCGCTGGGGGCCACCTCCCAGCCCCCTGGGTGGCCTGTGTTCCGAGCCTCCAGGGGTCGGGGAGCAGGAGTTCCCGCGCCC
The DNA here is from genome assembly GCF_048418805.1 of Vulpes vulpes. Lineage (NCBI taxonomy): Eukaryota > Metazoa > Chordata > Mammalia > Carnivora > Canidae > Vulpes > Vulpes vulpes. Next base: position 17,716,223 of record NC_132796.1, on the reverse strand, counting down.
AGACTTCACCCCCCCATCGCCGCTTCCTTTCCCGTCCCCTTCGGCGGGACCCGGCTCCTACGCAGCCGGCCAGGAATGCGGCCAGCGCCGCACGGCCCTGCCCCAGCCCCGCTCCCACGAGGGGAGCCCCCGCCCCGGGCTGGAGGGAATTTACCCGCCTCCGCGAACAGGAAAAGGTCACGCGGGCGGCCCCGCGCGGCGCACGCCCCCCGCCCCGGCACCGCCGCCCTAAGGGGCTCCGCCGACGCGGGGGGGGGGGGGGGCCCTCCCGAGCCGCGCGGCGCCAAGGGGACCCTGGCAGGGGCGCCCACGCCCGCACGGGGCGCGGGTGGGCGACCCGGGCCTCGAAGGGCGGCGCCGCCGGCGGGCGGGGGCCGGGGGGCCGGGGCGGGCGGCGGCCCCTCCAGGCCCGGCGCTGCGGCGGGAGCCCGGGCGCGGCCTCCGCCCCGGCCGCCGGTGCGCGCTCGGCGCTGCGGCCGCGGGGACGCCGGGGCCGCGCGGGCCGTCCGCATTGTTCGGCCCGCGGCGCGCGCCCCGCCCGGTCCCCGCTGGCCCCAGCCCGGCGGGCGGCGGGGGCGGCCGGGCAGGTGGCGGCCGCGCGCCCTCACCTCTGGCGCCGAGCTTGAAGTCGAGCGTGCTGTGCCGTGCTGCTGCCATAGTGAGGCGAGGCCCTGGGCCATGCCTGGGGCAGGCGGCCGCGGGAGACGGGGGGCCGCGCGGCGCGTCGGGCTGCGGCCGGCGGGGAGTGCGGCGCGCGGGGCGGCCGGGCGAGGAGGTGGGAGGGGCCGCGGGAGCGCTCCGGGGCGCGGGGGCGGGGCCGGGCCCGCCTCCGGGAGGGAGGAAGCGAGGACGCCCGCCGCCCCGACCTCGGCGCGCAGGCTGTGGGGCCTCGGGCAGGCAGCGCTGGAGGCGTGGGCGCCCAGCTCCCCGGCGTGCGTCACCAATGGCCGCTCCCGCGCCCGGGATCGGCGGGCGCTCCCGCCATCCGTTAGGTCACCTTAGGTTTGAACAGCGCAGCGCGACTTCCGGGGGGCCCACCCCCTGCACTTCCCCAGACCATCCCCCCAGCCAAGGCCCCTCTTCTTTCCTGGCCAAGTCTAACGCCGCGATCCACCCGTACTCGGAAAGTGCTGCCGCCCTTCCCCTGACTCCTCAAACGCTCCACTTGAGCCCTTTAGAATCGTTGCCATTATTATTAGCGACGGTCGGCTCGCATTCCAGCGCCCAACGAAAACGTCTTGGGTATTTCAGTTACCCACGTTTGCGTGAGAAACGGGAAGGGTGGAGAAGCGAGTGGGAGGAGGGCAAGGCTGCCGCTGTGCATTTGGGGAACTGCGGCATCCCCAGGGCCCCCGCACCGCTGATGCCCCTGTTCGCGGCGCTGGCCCCTCCCGCCGTGGGCTTGCCTTTCACTTGGGTGTCCGGCTGGTCTGCAACGCGACGTGGCACAGGACAGAACAGGAGGGCGCACTGAGCCCCCTCCCTTCCACCGACAGGGCCACGAGGCAGACGCTTCCATCCTCCCATCGGTCTTTGGTGCGGCTCCCGCGTCCCCAAGCTCCGCGGGAAGTGCCCGAATGGCTGGACCGAGGCTAAAGGAGGGAACTTCCGTGCCCCCCAAAAAGCATGAAGAACCTGGCAGGAAACCCACCTCTCCCAAGAGCAATCCCTGGTGGCTGTTTTCCTGAGTCTTTCACCCTTTCACAAAAACTGGGCAACGTCTTCACTGGTGTTCTCTTAACAGACCATCCCGTTAAGAACTGGATCTCCTTTTCAGGACTTGCATTCATCTTTTCCTACCCACAGCCACCTGTTTGTTGCCCTCAGTGTTTTCCTTTCTCCTGGGATTCCCGGATCCTCGAGTTCCCAAGCTCTTCTGTTATCTCAGCCTTTCAGCCTCTGTCCCTTAGACTGCATGCAGCTCCTGCTTTTGTCCAGGAATAATCTCCAATGCTTCTCCTCCGCTGGAGTCAGGTCAGGGCGACACAGTTGTCCCTTGCCACGCAGCATGGACAGTAGGACTCCAGAGGTCTCAGGTGTACCTCTTGTCATGCCGCAGCAGGGTGGGCCTCTAGAACCTGTGATGCGTGCACTGGCACAGGGCCTCGCACCCAGAATGGCCCTATACTTGGTTTCTCTGCTCTCACTTTCTTGAAACTCTTCACAGTTTTGAACAAGGGACCCCGTGTTTTCATTTTGCACTGAGCCTGCAAATGATGTAGCCGGTCCTGCTCAGCAGCATGGGGCCTGCGTACAGCCAGCAGTGGCCAGCCTAAGTGCCCCGGCCTTGCTTCTGCAAGGTGGAAAATAGAGATGGAATTCCTTGAGATGCTTTGCCATTAGCTAATCAGATAGCCAGCCGTAACAGAAGTGGACTTTAACAAAAATGCTTCCTGACATAGCACAATATCAGAGATAACTAGGCCCCGAAATGCAGCGCACATTGTTGAGGTGATTTTAGGAGTTGTAAAGATGTTTGCAATGTAGCGTATTACCTACTAATGACACAATCCTGGCAAGATTGTTAAAGGTAGGTCATGGGCTTGAAGCCTTGAGGCCTCTTTAAACACCTCCAGGGCAGCCTGCGTGGCTCAGCAGTTTTTTTTTTTTTTAAGATTTTATGTATTTATTCATGAGAGACAGAGAGAGAGGCAGAGACACAAGCAGAGGGAGAAGCAGGCTCCATGCAGGGAGCCCGACATGGGACTCCAGGATCAGGCCCTGAGCCAAAGGCAGAGCTCAACCGCTGTGGCTCAGCGGTTTAACGCCACCTTCCTGGTGTGTGATCCCAGGTGTGATCCTGGGGACCCAGGATCACCTCGGGCTCCCTGCATGGAGCCTGCTTCTCCCTCTGCCTGTGTCTCTGCCTCTCTCTGTCTCTCTCTGTCTCTCTCTCTCTCTCTCCCTGTGTCTCTCATGAATAAATACATAAAATCTTTTAAAAGATAAACACTTCCAACTGGGCTGTGAGTACCTATTGGGATGCTAGAATGTGTTCTCATTGTCTAGGTTTTATAATCTAGGTCCCTGGCTTCAAGGCATGTTACAGGATGAATAATCATTTTGTTTGTGGGAATTGCTTGTGGTACAGTTGACCGGTGTATCCTGAGCAGCTTTTGTCACACCAGCCAATTCAGCAACCTATCCTACAACAGAAAAGCAAGAGAAATTTACCAAACCACAGCCTGCACTCTTGAAACAACCTCCTAATCAACAGAATCTTGGCAAAGGTGAAAATGTGGATATTCATGGATTCATATCCTCTGGCCTGACCTTGTCTGCTCTTGGCCAAAAGTGAGGCCTGAGACAGAAAAGCAGCCCCTGCCATCTGGGAACTGGCCAGACAGTCTTCCGTTGAACATAAATAATTACCCAGAACACCAACATCAGACAAGGCCACTCTGTGACCGGGATGGGACAAGACCAAAACAAGACCACTCTGTAATCCCGTCTGAACACGGAGAACAAGCGAACCTTGTCCAAACCACAGAAGTCCCCACACATCCCCGGATCCTGGCTCATATGAGCGACTGCTGCTTCTTTACCATTCACAGCCTTTGTCCTGTCTTCGTCTTCCCTGCTGCCCGATGATAAGACCTACCAAGGGCCCCAATCATGGCATTACCTCCAGTCCAGAGAACAGCTGGCCTCCTTAAAAGCTCCCCTAAAGCCCCTGCCACAGGCCCAGTCCTCGTGTGACAGGCCCACACGGCTCCCCGCCGTCCGAGTTCCACACCAGGTGTGCTCCAGGGGGTGGGAGGGTGGCTGGAAGGTGGTAACAATTGTGACAATAACATGCAGTCAGTGCTTAGAGTGAAGAACCAGAGGTGATCCTCTATAGCAAAATGCTACTTGTGTCAGGTATTACTCTTATCCAAGGCTCACCCTCACATGGGCCCACCTGCTTCTTCACAGTCAGGCCAACTTGAACGTCTGCAACAGAGTTTTTGTAAACTCAGAGGAATAGGGGCGCCTATGTGGCTCAATCGATTGAGCAGCTGACTCAATTTTGGCTCAGGTTGTGATCTCAGGGGCGTTAGATGGAGCCCCACGTTGGGCTCTGTGCTCAGCTCGGAGTCTGCTTGTTCCTCTCCCTCTGTTCCTCCCCCTGCTCTCTCTCTCTCTCTCAATCTCTCTCTCAAATAAAATCTTTTTTTTAAATAAAATCTTTATAAACTCAGAGGTATAGATAGCTACACAGTTTGTCCAGCTCAGTTAGCAAAAGTAACTACCTAGTGCGAAGAAGGAAGTTGAAAATGGTAAAAGGAAAAAAAAAAAGAAAAGAAAGTGGTAAAAGGCTGTCTGTTAGAGAGCGGAAGGTGGTGGCAGAGAAGCAGGGTGCTAACTGGAAACCTCTCCCGGTGTAAGAACCCAGTGGCCACCACCGGTGCTGCTTTTCCAGACTTTCCTTGTGAACGGAGGTGGGGGGCAGAGTGGGGACCAGCAGCCCTCAGCAGCTGCACCTGCCACCAAAGCCAGGAGCCTTTTGTTTTACCGTTTCGTTTTTTCTGTTTTCAGCAGTTCACTTGGGACCCTTGGAGATACCCTGCCTCCCTGCCCCCTGTGTGCAGCTGTGATGAAATCACTTCCTTTCTTTTAAACAAAACAAAACAAAAACAAAAACCTGGCCTTAGCTATTAGGTTTGGAATGGCTGACAGAAATCTGTTATCACTCCCCCGCCGGTTTTCAGATAAATGTGGGCCTGGCCCAGTAAGTTAAACATGATCTGAATTTCTGATTAAAAAGACCGTGTAACCGAGAGCATCCTGGAATCTTCGACACAGTGATTCTCAACTTTGCCTGATTACTGGAATCACCTCGGGAGCTTTGAAAGCTGCTGACAGAGGTGCAGACCACACAATGGGATTTTTACAAAAAAAAAATAAAAACCCTGGAGATTCCAATGTAAAACCAAGTGTGCCACTGCAAAGCTAAAAAGCAGTGTGAACCACAACAGATACAACTCCACACCCACAAGGCTAGCTCTGATATAAGTGAATAAATTTTGAAAGCCAGAAAGTAACAAGTTTCAGCAAGGATATGGTGAGATTGCTGGTGGAAATGCAAAATGGTGCAGCTGCTCTGGAAAAGTTTGACGAGTCCTCAAGAACCTAAACATCCAGCTACGATATGACCCAGCAATTCCACTCTTGGGTATGTACCTCAAAGAATGGAAAACAGGGTCCAACCAAAAACTTGTACACAATTGTATTTACAATCGCCAAGAAGTAGGAACAACCAAATTTCTATTGATAAATGAATGGATAAACAAAATATTATTCAGCCATAAAAAGGAATCCATACTAACTCATGCTACAACATAAATGAACCTCAAAAACATTATGCTAAGTACAAGAAGCCAGACAAAAGGACAAATGTTATATGATTGCATTTGAAATGTCCAGAACAGGCAACTCCATGGAGTAGAAATCAGGCTACTGTGTGAGGGGAAGATGTGACTGATTAATGCGTATGGGGTTTCTTTTTGGGGTGATGACAATGTCTTGGAATTAGATGCAGATGGTGGTTGCCCAACACTCTAAATGTACTAAGTGCTGGTGAAATTTTCCCTGTAAAATAGCTAATTCTATGTTATGTAAATTTTACCTCAATTAAAAAAAAAAGACTTAGAGTCAAAACAATTTTGTAATGTAAAGCTATACAGAAGTGTTTTAGGGCAACCTGGGGTGGCTCAGTGGTTTAGCGCCGCCTTCGGCCCAGAGCGTGATCCTGGAGCCCCGGGATCGAGTCCCACGTCGGGCTGCCTGCATGGAGCCTGCTTCTCCCTCTGCCTGTGTCCCTGCCTCTCTCTCTCTTTGTGTCTCTCATGAATAAATAAATAAAATCTTTTTAAAAAAAAGAAATGCTTTAAATTTGTTTGTTTGAAGTAGGCTCCATGCCCAATGTGGGACTTGGACTGAAGATCCTGAGATCAAGAGCTGCCAACTCTTCTGACTGGCCCAGCCAGGCAGCCGTGCTGTAAAGGAATTTTTTTAAGATTTTCTTTCTTAGGGGGACGCTTGGATGGTTGAGTGTCTCCCTTCGGCTCAGGGTATGAACCTGGGGGCCTGGGATTGAGTCCCGGATCGGGCTCCCCACAGGAAGCCTGCTTCTCCCTCTGCCTGTGTCTCTGCCTCTCTCTCTCTGTCTCACATGAATAAATAAAATCTTTTTTATATAATAAATTTATTTTTTATTGGTGTTCAATTTGCCAACATGCAGAATAACACCCAGTGCTCATCCGGTCAAGTGCCCCCCTCAGTGCCCGTCACCCATTCCCCCCCACCCCCCGCCCTCCTCCCCTTCCATCACCCCTAGTTCGTTTCCCAGAGTTAGGAGTCTTTATGTTCTGTCTCCCTTTCTGATATTTCCTACCCATTTCTTCTCCCTTCCCTTGTATTCCCTTTCACTATTATTTATATTCCCCAAATGAATGAGAACATATAATGTTTGATTTTCTTTATTTAGGACACTTTGGTGGCTCAGGGGTTGAGCATCTGCCTTTGGCTCAGGGCATGATCCCAGTCAGGGGATCGAGTTCTGCATCGGGCTCCTCACAGGGAGCCTGCTTCTCCCTCTGCCTAGGTCTTTGCCCCTTTCTCTGTGTCTCTCATGAATAAATAAAGAAGATCTTAAAATATGTTTTTTCTTTATTTATTTGAGAGAGAGAGATAGTACAGAGGCAAAGGGAGAAGCAGATTCCCTGCTGAGCAGAGAACCCAAAGAGCGGCTCGATCCCAGGGCCCCGTGATCATGACCTGAGCTGAAGCCAGACACTTTACCCACTGAGCCACCCAGGTGTCCCTGTAAAGGAATTTTTAAATGAACTTCATTACCTGAAGCACATTTCAAGTACATGCCCGGCGGGATGGAATTTGAAGTGAGGTGTTTATGAAAAAGCAAAATTGAAGGCTGCTGGGAAACCATCCTCATGGTTGTGGTTTTCCCAGAGAAAAGCCTTCTTCAGCCTCAAATGCTAACTTACTTAATCATTAGAATAGCTCTGAGAAGTAGGTGTCATTATCCCTATTTTACCAACAAGTTAACTGAGGCATGAAGAGGTTCAAGGGCTAGAAAATGGTAAGGCCAAGACTGGAAGCCCGAGGGTGGCTCCCCAGTAGGGCTGCCCACACGGTCGAGGCGCTGTCCCCGAGCGCAGGGCCTGCTGGTACAGCTCCTGGAGGCCAAGGGGTAGGAGTGCCCCCCCCCCCCCCCCCCCGCCAAGCTGTGCCCGCTCCCTGTCAGGGCGTGACTGTACTTGAGAGGACGTTCTGCCTCTCTGGAGCTATTGCCTAGCTCCCCCAGACAGTTTCTGGGGTGAGTTGCTAGCCCACATCCTCTGGGCTATGTGACAGTCAACAAACAGTTCCCTTGAGTTCTCTGTGCCTCCTTCCCCACCTCTGGAAAATGATCGAGGAATAGTCCCCACCTCACAGAGCTGTTGTGGCCATTAAATGAGTGACTATGTGACCAGCACAGGGGGCAATATGTGGCACATAGTGAGTAGTCAGTAAATGGGAGGTCGTGGCGACCAGGAGGGTGTTGCTATGGTTATTATGGCACAGTCTACTTTTGGCACCATGCTCCTTTGGGATGCCTGGTTGTTCACCTCTCTGCTCCCAGTGCTTGGCATGGCGCCTGCACACAGTAGGACTTCAACATCTGTGTCTTTGAAAGGAACTGAGGAAGAGAATATCCTGCTTGACACCCCGAAGGACTCCACGCAGAGACCAGGTTCTCTGAGTACTGATGTTGGGGAAGGGAGATGAGGCTTACAGGCAACCCGTGCAATTTCCCCACTCTGTTCCCCGTCGTTTGACTCACATTCCCACCCCCCAGGGTTCCAGGCAGTCGACAGCCCAGGCCAAGGCCTCTAAACATTTGTTGGCAGAACTCTCTGGACAATGATTCAAGAGAAGTAAATGACAAGAGAGGTTTTCCTTAAGACATGTCAAGCCAGCACACTGAGTGCCAGTCATAATCTTCATCTGTGTTCCTGCTGACCTTTTTATTTTTTTATTTTTTATTTTAATTTTTAAAGGTTTAATTTATTCATGAGAGAGAGAGGCAGAGACGCAGGCAGAGGGAGAAGCAGGCTCCATGCAGGGAGCCCGACGTGGGGACTCGATCCCGGTCTCCAGGATCACATCCCAGGCTGAAGGCAGCACTAAACCGCTGGGCCACCGGGGCTGCCCTTTTTTAAATTTTTAAACACGTCTTTTTTTTTTTTTTTAAGATTTTCTTTCTGTGAGAGAAAAAGAGAACAAGAGAGCACAGGCAGGGGGAATGGCAGAGGAAGAGGGAGAAGCAGGCTCCCTCCGAAGCAGGGCTCCATCCCAGGACCCCGGGATCATGACCGGAGCCAAAGGCAGACACTTAACTGATTGAGCCACCCAGGTGCCCCTCTGCTGACCCTTTCAGAACAAGCATGTAGGACGTGAAGAGTCACTTCTTGTTTTTACCCTGCAACCACTTCCTTTACCCCTGCGGAGTCACACTGCCCTCAGATGTGTCCGAACACCCCCAGAGGGCTCCTCCAGCTTGAGAAAGCCTGACTTAAAGGTAAGACTGCCAGCCTGAGGCTCTGTCACACAGGCCCAAGAAGACACACCAGGCCAGCCTCCATAAGAGAACCTCCACCTGAGGGGCTCCTGGCTGGCTCAGTCGGAAGATCTTGCGATTCTTGATCTCCGGGTTGTGAGTTTGAGCCCTAGACTGGGTGTAGAGATTACTTAAATAAGTAAAATAGAGAGAGAGAGAGAGAGAGAGAGAGAGAGAGAACCTCCACTTGACACAAAGCCCCCACGTGAAATGCTGTCCAACTCCTCCCACTTCCTCCTTTCCTCTCACTTCCAACACAGAATGGCATTAGGGGGAGGGGAGACTGCACTATTGCACTGCATTACCTAAGTGACTGTGCCCAAATAGTGACATAATCAAAAGTGTTACCGAAGAAAATAATAGAGCGTATCTGGGTCCAAAAAGTACTGCCTGGCTTCTTGTCTGAATGCAGCATTTACTATAGCTGTGCTTGAAGATGTGACTAAATTCTCAACTTCTAGTACTAGTTAAATATATCTTTTTCTGTAAAAAATGATTTCTTACTGCCTCAAGTGAAGCAGTTCACAGAATAGTTAGGGTCAGAGCCTTTGTCAGCCAGCCTGGATCCTAACCCTGATTCTTCCATTTGCTTGCAGGTGACCTTTGACAAATGTTCTCATCTTTCTCTTTTTTTTTAAAAGAGATTTTATTTATTCATGAGAGACAGAGACACAGGCAGAGGGAGAAGCAGGCTCCATGCAGGGAGCCCGATGTGGGACTCGATCCTGGGACTTGATCCTGGGACTCCAGGACCACACCCTGGGCCAAAGTCAGGCGCTAAACTGCTGAGCCACCCAGGGATCCCAATTGCTAGTGAGTTAAGATTAATGTTTAATTGGTAGTTTCCTTTGCCCCAGCCAAATGGTGAGCACGTGGACATTTACAGAGCACTCCCATTTCAGCTGCCATTTCCCTGCAGCAGAGCTGAAGGATTTCCAAAGCCCAGAGAGGGGCCATTTGTCTTAAAATGTATTTGATACAACTCAACAGACAGTCCTAGAAGCTGATTGCAGTGGGACTGGAGTTGAGCTGCCATTTTGCAGTATGGCAGCCCTTCCTGCCCCCCTTTTCTTAGGTAGGCTCCATGCCTGGTGTGAGCCCAATGCGGAGCTTGAACTCACCACCCTGAAATCAAGACCTGAGCTGAGATGTAGAGTCGGATGCTTAACCAACTGAACCATCCAGGTGCCCCTGGGCTTTGCCCTTTCACCTACTGGACCTTTGGGTCTTTGTTCTCACCTGAAACACCTCCTTTGTCCAGCAGAGAAGCCCACACATGAGCATTTGAGGCCCAGATCAGGTGCCAGCCGCAGCCTACTCACTTGCTCAGCTGTGATCCCATGGCACAGCAGTCAGCGCTCCAGTGAAGAACTCTCCACCCTGCATTAGTGGCAGCATGCTAGTGCCCCTCGTACTTGACCTGTGTTTCTCTCCAACCAACACTCCTTCCTTATTGGAACTAAAATCCAGAAAGTTTGAGTGACTAGCCCAAGGTCAGGTGCTTGTTAGTGAAAGGAAGGCTCAGGGAGCAGGATCCTGGTCCCCAGGTTCCAGGCCAGGGCTCTTTTTCCTTAAACTCTATTGCCTTTATGTCCAACTTCTGTTATTGAATGTTGTTCACTATGGGCCACAGTATTTGTAATGTATGTCACCTCAAATCCTTCCAATCTGGCAAAATTGATTTCCTGTTTAAAGACACAGTGAGGGCAGCCTGGGTGGCTCAGCAGTTTAGCGCCTGCCTTTGGCCCAGGGCGTGATCCTGGAGTCCCAGGATCGAGTCCCGGGTCGGGCTCCGGGCATGGAGCCTGCTTCTCCCTCTGCCTCTGTCTCTGCCTCTCTCTCTGTGTGTGTCTCTCATGAATGGATAAATAAAATCTTAAAAAAGAAAAGACACAGTGAGAGGGCAGGCCCTGGCTGGCTCAGTCGCTTAGAGCCTGTGACTCTTGATCCTGGGGGGTTGTAAGTTAGAGCCCCATGTTGGGTATAGAGATGACTTCAAAAGAAAATCTTTAGAGACATAGACACAGAGACCAAGTGACCTGCTCAAGGCCACAGGCCAGTCTGTGGCAGAGCGAGGTTAGGAATACAGGTTAGTTTGAGTCCAAAGTCAGGAGAATTTCTGGTCTATCCTGTTGCCTCCATACCAGAAACAAGAGCATTTTAAAAGCAATGAATGGCTCATTTAAAATATACTCATTCTACATGCAGACAATTGTTGTTTTAAGGAAAGGGTAGAAGAAAAGGAGAGATTACATTTTGGCATGCAAAGGCAAAACAATAAATATTCTTTTTCCTGTTCCTGGATCCCATTGCAGCTTCTTCAAAGCAAGTGAATTTATGTATGTTGACACAGCTCTGATTTTAAAATCTTCTTTGGCTCCGTTTTCAGCTTCTTCTCCTTGGCACAACCAGTCCCATGACTCTCCTCTGTCAGGCTCTGAGAATCTACCTAAAATCCTTATGCAGCAGTTACTGTTAAGATTCACACGGCAAACCATACTTCACTCCTCCCCACTAAGTCATAGATTTCTTCTGGTTTCATACTACATCGCCTGGCATATCAACATGTTAATCATAAAAGTCTTGAACTTTAAGGATAGACTAATGGTTCATTGTGTCAGGAAATTTTTCTTAATCCTAACCGGCATATTTTTCAAAATTATATACAAATACATAGTTTTCTCATTTTTGTCTGAAATAGATTTTGTTTCAATCTAGGTATACCAGTGGACATTAAAGCTCCACAGATAAAAATTAACACACATTATTTTAAACATGCTGCCTTAAAGAAAGCACACCAGTTTGTTGCATTTTGGTTATTTGCAATTAATTAAAAGGTTTAGAAATTTTGCATTATCATGCTTCTGCAAAAAAGAAACCTGTACTGCAATGCAAAACATCTGCCAAATGGGAAAAATAAAGCTAAAAGAACATTCCGTTGCTGTTACAAAGCAAAGGTAATATCGATGATTGGACCACTGAGATTCACTGAGAAGAACCCAATGTCCCTTCTGTGGTCTTCTTGCCAAAAATGCGGAACCTGAAATGTAATCACGAAAAAACATCAGACCAACTCAAACTAAGGGACCTTCCACAAAATGAATTGCCCATATTCTTCCAAAACTGTCAAGGTCAAGAAATACAATGAAAAGCAGAGGAACTGTACCAGATGAAAAGAGACTACAAAGATATGACGACTAAACCGCAGCGTGTGATTCTGGATTGGATCCTGAACCAAGAAAGGGAAATAGCCATAGGAGACATGGTTGGGACAAGTGACAGAAGTCGAACAAGGACTGTGGGTTGAACAATAGCTTTGTAGCAATGTTAAATTTCCTGACTTTGATCAGTGTGCTGTGGTTGCGTAACAGAATGCCCTTGTTCTTAGGAATAACACCTTGAAGCATTTTGGGTAAAGGAGCATAATGTCTCCAACTAATTTGTGGTTTGGGAAAAAACGATAGATGCATGTGTTAGTATGTGTATGCACATATACATGCAGGGGCAGAGAGAGGGAGACCATAAAGCAAATGGGATAAACTGTCAATGATGGTTGAAACTGGGTAAAGAAAGGAGCTCCTTGTACTCTTTTTGCAACTTTCCTGTCCGTGCATTTATTTTATTTATTTTTAAAGATTTTATTTATTTATTCATGAGAGAGAGAGGCAGAGACACAGGCAGAGGGAGAAACAGGCTCCATGCAGGGAACTGGATGCGGGACTTGATCCCGGGACTCCAGGATCACGCCCTGGGCTAAAGGTGGCGCTAAACCACTGCGCCACCGGGGCTGCCCTGACTCAATAAATCGGCAATCCTGGTGGCTTAGCGGTTTAGCGCCGCTTGCAGCCTGGGGTGTGATCCTGGAGACTCGCGATCGAGTCCCACGTCCGGGCTCCCTGCATGGGGCCTGCTTCTCCCTCTGCCTGTGTCTCTGCCTGTCTCTGTGTCTCTCATGAATAAATAAAATCTTTTAAAAAAAATAAAAAATAAATCTTTAACAAAGTTTCCAAAAACAGTGACTGCATAGAAAACCTAAGACTGTTAAAAAGAAGAGGGAAAAAAAGACCCACGTCTCCTGGAGTGTAGGTGCCACAGCCATGTCTGAGACATGCTTGAATCTCTTGGTAACAAGCAAGCTTGACTTCAGGGCAAAGTCGGCCTTGTAAAGTGAAAGGCTAAAAAAAAAAAAAGAAAAGAAAAGAAAAGAAAGAAAAGGGCAGCCTGGGTGGCTCAGCGGTTTAGCATAGCCTTCAGCCCAGGGCCTGATCCTGGAGACCTGGGATCGAGTCCCACCTCGGGCTCCCTGCGTGGAGTCTGCTTCTCCCTCTGCCTGTGTCTCTGCCTCTCACTCTGGGTGTCCATCATGGATAAATAAATAAAATCTTAAAAAAAGGGGGGATGTTAGTTTCAAAACTATGTCTGTCCAAGCTAAGTAAATTCATTAATTTGTGCCAACTCAGTATTAGTTTCAAAGGGAATTATGTTACTTGAAAAGCAACGCTAAATTTATCAATATAAACAAAGCATTCTTCAAATTTTTTTCTTAGTTTTTACGACCAATGTACATAATACTGTTATAATTAAAATCTCCTGCATATCGATCCATGTTAGAAAAATGTATAAAATTATTGATTTGAATTATGAAAAGTGTCAATTTTAACATAAATTCTTATACCTGTCTAGTTAAACCACAAAAAAGCCTTTCCTTTCCATGAAACTTCAAGCTTATCCATGAGAAAACATGTAAATCACATTGCCATTTTAAAAAATTAATTAGTATTTAGCAAGCATTCCTTTTGTCTCAAGAAAATCTTAAATTACAGTCAACAGCACAGTAAAACTTTGTAAAACTTTTTATGGCTCAACCAAAGACCATTGGCAACAAACACAAGATCATTAAAATCGTTGTCTACTTCTTTCAACGGTTCCATAACCACTGGTGATGAGTCACAGCATTTGCACGTATATGCTGAACAGTTTTAACAACTGTATCCATGACATGTTTCATAGTCTGTTTCAGAACTGAACAATCTGAAACTGGTTTTTTAGTGCGCAAAAGTCCAAGCCATTATCAAGCTGGCCAAAGTTACAAGTCCAGAACCTGTTATCTTTTCCTTTTAAGATTTATTTATTTATTTATTTATTTATTTATTTATTTATGAGAGAGAGAGAGAGAGAGAGAGAGAGAGGCAGAGACACAGGAGGGAGAAGCAGGATCCATGCTGGGAGCCCGATGTGGGACTTGATCCCGGGACTCCAGGATCGTGCCCTGGGCCAAACTGCTGAGCCACCCAGGGATCCTCACCTATTATCTTTTTTGAAATATTTTTTAATGCACATTCAATTTTGAATGCAGGCAACTAATTTTATTGATTCTTTCTTCTCATCAAATTCACTCTGTATCTGCCAAAAATGTCCCTTACTAATTGTCCACTCTATTTTGTTTATTCAGTTTTTACACCACAAACAGCTTTTCTGTTTTGGTTGGCCGCAGCAAATTACATGACACTTGCAACATCCTTTCTTCTAATCTCTTTGTTTTTTCCTTCTTCTGGCACAATACTAGTCTCTGCGTCTCCACTCAATTCAGCCTCGGTAGTATGCCTTCATTTTAAACATAAAACTTGGTCCATATTTATTTCTTATTTTAAAAATAGTTTAATTCTATTCTAATGTAAAGCATAAGAAGTATTTCAGTTTAGAGGCAGCTGGATGGCTCAGTCGGTTAAGGCTCCAACTCCTGATTTCAGCTCAGGTCATGATCTCAGGGTTGTGAGATTGAGCCCCTTGTTGGGCTCCACACTGGGTGTGGATTCTGGTTAAGATTCTCTTTCTTGGGACGCCTGGGTGGCTCAGCAGTTAAGCATCTGCCTTCAGCTCAGGGCGTGATTCTGGAGACCCGGGATCGAGTCCCGCATCGGGCTCCCTGCATGGGGCCTGCTTCTCCCTCTGCCTCTCTCTCTCTCTCTGTGTCTCTCATGAATAAATAAATAAAATCTTTTAAAAAAAAAAAGATTCTCTTTCTTCCTTTCCCTCCCCCTCTGCCCCTCCTCTCCCCTCTGTCTCTCCCTCTCTAAATAAAAATAGGTTTAGTTACAAATTATGACTCATGTAAGTATCCCTGTGAATAGTACACTTTGTACAGAAGGTTCAAGCAAACACATTTCAATGTTAAATTAGTGCATAGAAAGTTACTGAATAATTGACTCAATCTTCTGATACTAACTAGAGTGATAATGTGCTTATGTGTAATACTGGAGATGACTCATGTACTCTGCAGGCATATGGTGCAGCAATATCTATGAGTTGCAAAAGTTAAAGTGAAATGTCGTCCTACCTAAACAATACAGTTGCGTTTGTTTTTTTAATATTTTATTTTATATATATATATATATAAAGTATATATGTTCTAGAAAAACAAGTAATATATATAAATATGTATATTACTCACTCATAAAAAAGAATGAAATCTTGCCAACATGGATAGAGCTAAAGAGTATAATGCTAAGGGAAATAAGCCAGAGAAAGACAAATACCATATGATTTCACTCGTATGTGAAATTTTAAATTAAAGCCAAAGAGGAAAAGGGCGAGGGGAGAGAGAGGCAAACCATGAAACAGACTCTTAGCTCTAGAGAACAAACTGATGATTAGCAGAGGGCAGATGGGTGGGGTGATGAGTGAAATAGGGGATGAGATGGAGGAGTGCACTTGTCATAAGCACTGGGTGTTGTGTGGAAGTATTGAATCACTATAGAACACACCTGAAACCAATATTACACCGTATGTTAACTAAATAGAATTTAAACATAAACTTACAAATAAAAAAATAAAAAATAAAAACATCTTAAAAATAAACTTAAGAATAATTAAATTAGGGCAGCAGTGGCTCAGCGGTTTAGCGCCGCCTTCAGCTCACATTGTGGTCCTGGTGACCCGGGATCGAGTCCCACATCGGGCTCCCTGCATGGAGCCTGCTTCTCCCTCTGCCTGTGTCTCTGCCACTCTCTGTGTGTGTCGCTCATGAATAAATAAATAAAATCTTTTAAAAAATAATTAAATAAAATTGAATTTAAAAAATTAAAACAGGATGGAGGTTCCTCAAAAAAATAAAAATATAATTACTATATGATCCAGGAATTCCACCTAGTGAGTATTTACCCAAAGAAAATTAAACACTAATTTGAAAAGATATATACATTCTTGTTTATTGCAGCATTATTTACAATACCCAAATATGGAAGTAACTCAAGCATCTATCAATCAATAGATGAATGGATAAAGATATCATATATATATATATATATATATATATATATATATACACATACATAATGGAATAGCACTCAGTCATAAAAAGGAATGAAATCTTGCCATGTGTAACACCATGGATGGCTCTAGAGGGTATAATTATGAATGAAGTAAATCAGACAAAGAAAGACATGTACTTTCACTCATATGTGGAATTTAAGAAACAAAACAAGGAAAAAAAGAGACAAACCAAACGAAAACCAAACTAACAAACAAAATCTCAGACTATTAACTAGAATACAAACTGGTGGTTGCCAGAGGGGAGGTGTGTGGGGGGGCGAAAGGATGAAATAGATAAAGGGGGTTAAAAAGACATTTACCATGATGATCACTGAGAAATGTATAGAATTATCAAATCATATTGTATGCCTATAAGTAATATAACACTGTATGTTAATTATACTTGAATATAAATTAATTAATTAATTAATTAATTATGGCGAGAGGCATATGCATGATATCCAAAAAACCCCAAACTCAAACAACTTCAGGTTCTCAGTCACACTAGCCTTTCAGGTGCTCGGAAGCCACATGTGGGGCTAGTGGAAACCACACTGGATAGTGTAGATCTAGAGCAATGTGACTTTAACTTACTGATTGCTACTGATTGCGGCCCAGACTCCATGAAGTTACATATACACGTTAACTTGTTGAAAAGATTGGTAAGACTGTACATGATTTCTTTTGTCCGGTAGGATTGCAAATGATTTCTGCCTGGTAAAAATGACACTAAGAATTACATTTGTACCTAACTCTGTGGCTTAATTAGCAATTGGGTTCCAACATTCTCTCTTCCCATATAGTGGTGTCCTTGGAGATCGTAGGAGAATATTTGTGGATGTGGAAAAACATTCACAGACTAGTAAGTGAGAAAAACCAGGTCACAAAAGAGAATATACAGATTGATTATATTTTTGTATATTTTATTTTTAAAAATATTTTGTTTATGTATTTGAGGGGGAAAGAGAGAGACAGAGAGAGAGAAGGAGGAGGGAGAGAGGGAGAGGGAGAAGCAGACTCCTCACTGAGCAGGGAGCCCAACTCGGGGCTCCATCCCAGGACTCCAAGATCATGACCTAAGCCCAAGGCAGACACTTAACCAACTTAGACACCCAGCTGCCCCCATTTTTGTATATTTTAAAGTATATATGTTCTAGAAAAATAAGAAGGATATAAACGAAGATGTTTACCATTACCTTTGAGTGGATTTATGCATGACTTTTAAATATTTTTCTTTTTTTGACTTTTCATTTTTAATTTTTTTAGAGTAAACTCTGAGCCCAACGTGGGTCCTCAACTCACAACTCGGAGATCAAGAGTTGTGTGCTCGGTGGCCTGAGTCAGCCAGGCACCCTGATTGTCTTCATTTTTCCCCCCCAACTGTCTTCATTTTTAAAACCATAGTTTATGCTAAGAAAAATCTCATAAAAGTATTTCATAATTTTACCTCAGGTTAAGCGCAGGAGGGCTTTTGTCACCACCCTCTTCTTTGTCCCTATAAAACTCAGCACACTGGGATCCCTTGGTGGCTCAGCGGTTTAGCGCCTGTCTTTGGCCCAGAGTGCGATCCTGGAGCCCCAGGATCGAATCCCATGTTGGGCTCCTGGCATGGAGCCTGCCTGTGTCTTTGCCTCTCTCTCTGTCTATCACAAATAAATAAAATATTAAAAAAAAAAAAAAAACTCAGCACACTACTCTAAAACAGTTGAGCAACTCTGGTTATCCCAGGTCCTTGTCAGTTAACTCAACTAATACTTTTAAAAAATGATGATGATGGTGATGACATTGATAAATATGTATACAAGACTGTGGAGTCTTCCACCCGTTTCTCTAACTGCAATATATTCTTTGCACTGCTTCCTAAGACGCTGTGGGTTTTTTGCACTTTCCTGTGAGTCCTATTTCGATGTGCCTCAATTGTGAATAAGTTGACGATGCCTTATAAATAGAAAAACAAACTCAGTGCATATGTCTATCAGTGCCTGCCCCCTCCCAAATTGTATAATTCACTGTTTATGTTTCTCTCTTGCCCTCTCGCCTGTGAGCCCCTGAAGCAGGGGCTATGTTTCATTAACTTCTATGGTTCAATGCCTAGGACAATTCCTGGAGATAACAATTCGTAGGAAATAACAGGAAAGTGGGCAGGTTATGATCTGTGAGGAATGAATGAAAGGACGAGAATTCCCATGTATTCATATATGCATGGATGCACACAGCCTCTACCATGTGCCACCCTAGGCACCAGGGATATGGCCATGGATTTCTAAGTTTGGAATATAAAAGGACTACGATTTAACTGCTTGAATATGATCAGACAATATATTTAAAAGCAGAAGTCAAAGGCCATAACCAAGAAGGCCACATAGACCAGACAAGTTTTACACAGTGGGACCTTCATCCTATCCAGGAAACAACTGCATTGCTCTGAAAGTGAGAAGTAGTGTCCTTAATAGACTTCTTTCTCAGTGGGCATCCAATCCAAACTCCTTATGAAAAGCCTAAAATAAAAGGACAGCTCTTTGCTTCTTTTCTTTCTCCAAATCTCGTGGTTTGGGATCAGAATCACAAGTTGGCAAACCGACACGGAGTTTGTAGCATTCTGTTTCAAGCACAGACTCTGTTGAACTACAAATAGAATGACGTGTTTTCATCACAGCTGGATTCCCACCTTCTCGGCAAGCTGTGGAGTCCACCTGCTGGGTAATCAGTCAATAGGTGCTGCTTTCTCTCCGTATTCCTATGGCATTGAGGCAGGTATTTCCACAGAGAAAAATGTAACTGAAGTCGGGTCCCTTGATCGTAGTTATGGTGGTCTTGTGTTCATGTAGCAGGATGAGACACCCCACAGATAACTTAGTAATTATGATGGAGTAATCTGGTAGACGAGACCTTAACCAAAAGATCCGACTTTTCATCACCGATAATGGGACAACTGACATCATGTGCCTCATGATGTGATGCCACGGTGTCTGGTTATCCATAGTTGCGAGATAAACCACTCCAGAATTTAGTGGCTTAAACTAAAAATTTAGGGGACCTTAAAATTGAGTAGAAACAAATGAATAAAAGTATTTTAAAGAATATTTTATGTATTTATTTGACAGAGAGAGAGCACAAGCAGGGGGAGCAGCAGGCAGAGGGAGAGGGAGAAGCAGGCTCCCCACTGGGAGCCTGATGGGGGGGGGCGGGACCCAATCCCGGGAGTCTGGGATCATGACCTGAGCTGAAGGCAGAGGCTCAACCACTGAGCCACCCAGGTACCCTGGCATCCTGTTCTTTAACAGGGAATTTTTGAATACTTCTTCTAAAATATTGTTATTTTATTATTATTATTGTTCAAATGTCCAAAATTTCAGAGATGTAATTAGATGAGTCTACACATAGCACATGAGTGGAGTGGTATAAGAATTAAAGAATTAGGGATGTTGGGTGGCTCAGTGGTTGGGCATCTGCCTTCGGCTCAGGGCGTGATCCTGGGGTTCTGGAATCAAGCCCCGCATCAGGCACCCTGCGAGGTGCCTGCTTCTCCCTCTCCCTCTGTCTATGTCTCTGCCTCTCTCTGTGTCTCTCATGAATAAATAAAATCTTTAAAAAAAAGAATTAAAGAATTACATACTCAAGAAGTAGATACTAGTACATTTAATTATTTTATACATGATAAAGGAGACATCATAAAGCAGTGATAGAGACATGAATTCAAAGAGTTGTTTTTTGCCACATTTAGTCAATTATTTGGTTTAAAAAATGTTTTACAGCCTTACTTCAAACCCTACGAAATGTATTTTTATTTTTATTTTTAAAATATATTTTATTTATTTATTTGAGAGAGGGAGCCTGATGCAGGGAGCCTGATGCGATGAGCATCTCAGTCAATCCCAGGACTCTAAGATCATGACCCTAGCTGAAGGCAGACTTTTAACTTATCGATCTACCAAGCGCCTTCAAAATGTATTCTTAAAAAGCCAAATTAGGGCAGCCTGGGTGGCTCAGCGGTTTAGCGCCGCCTTCAGTCCAGGGTGTGATCCTGTGGTCATGGGATCGAGTCCCACATCTGGCTCCCTGCATGGAGCGTGCTTCTCCCTCTGCCTGTGTCTCTGGGTCTCTCATGAATAAATAAATAAAATCTTT
Organism: Vulpes vulpes; assembly: GCF_048418805.1. Lineage (NCBI taxonomy): Eukaryota > Metazoa > Chordata > Mammalia > Carnivora > Canidae > Vulpes > Vulpes vulpes. Next base: position 17,696,182 of record NC_132796.1, on the reverse strand, counting down.
TTTTTAAAGTCAAATTAAAAATAACCAGAATAGGGGCACCTGGGTGGTTCAGTGGTTGAGTATCTCCCCGCGGGGAGCCTGCTTCTCCCTCTGCCTGTGTCTTTGCCTCTCTCTCTGTCTCTTATGAATAAATAAATAAAATCTTTTAGAAAAAAATAACCAGAATAGGGCTCCGCGCTCGGAGTGGAGCCTAATTAAAACAAAGGAAGGAAACTGAGCGGGGGAAAAATAGGAAGATAAACCACGAGCCACTCCTAACTCTGGAAAACAAAGGGTTGTAGAAGGGGAGGAGGGTGGAGGGATGGGGTGACTGGGTGACCGGCTCCAAGGAGGGCACATGATGCGAGGAGCACTGGGTGTTACACTAAATTGAATTTTAAAAAAATAACCAGGGCAGCCGTGGCGGCGTAGCGATTTAGCGCCGCCTGCAGCCCGGGGTGTGATCCTGGAGATTCGAGATCGAGTCCCACGTCGGGCTCCCTGCATGGAGCCTGCTTCTCCCTCTGCCTGTGTCTCTGCCTCTCTCTCTCTCCCTCTCTCTCTCTCTCTCTCTCTCTCTCTCCTCTCTGTGTGTGTGTGTGTCTCTCATGAATAAATACATAAAATCTTTTAAAAAAATAACCAAAATATAGTTCAGGTGAATGTGCATCCCAAACCTATAGTCACATTATTCCTTTATTTATCTTGAGACATAATCGACACATGACATTGTATTAGTTTCAGGCATACAACATAATGGTTTGATATTTGTATGTATCACTAATCCAATTGTTGGCATTTGTTAAAAAATCAATTTTTTAAGATTTTTTATTTATTTATTCATGAGACACACAGAGAGAGGCAGAGACATAGGGAGAGATGCAGGAGAGATGCAGAGGGAGAAGCAGGCTCCATGCAGGGAGCCAGATGTGGACCTTGATCCGGGGACCCCAGGATCATGCCCTGAGCTGAAGGCAGATGCTCAACCACTGAGCCACCCAGGCATCCCCCCAAATTAATTAATTGTGTCATCTTTCTTTTTGAACTTAGTATGGTGGCAGCATTTTTCATTGAGATACTAAGTAGAGTTTAGTTCTTTTATGGCCCCTCCCCAAGGTCCTCTGCACCAAGCAGGCCTTAGGGACCAGAAACACGGAGCAGAAAGCAGAAATGGTTTTTATGGCAGCATGGATGGACCTAAAGGGTATTATGCTAAATGAAGTAAGTCAGACAGATAAAGACAAATATCATAGGATTAGCCTATATGTAGACTCTAGAAAACAAAACAAGTGAACAAATAAAGAAAGAAACAAACATGGGGTGCTTGGGTGGCCCAGGCTGTTAAGCGTCTGCCCTTCGGCTCAGGTCATAATCCCAGGGTCCTGGCATCGAGCCCCATGTCGGGCTCTCTGCTCAGTAGGGAGTTTGCTGCTCCCTCTCCCTCTGCCTGCTGCTCCGCCTGCTTGTGTTCTCTATCTCTCTGTCAAATAAATAAATAAAATCTTAAAAAAAAGAAACAAACAAAAAATAGACTCTTAAATACAGAGAACAAACTGATAGTTGCCAGAGGGGAGAGGGGTTGAGGGAATTGGTGAAATAGATAAAGGGGATTAAGAGGTACAAACTTGCAGTTATAAAATAAGTAAGTCATGGAGATGAAAAGTACAGCATGGGGAATATAGTCAATAATATTGTAATAATGTTGTTTGGTAACAGATGGTGACCACACTCACTGTGGTGAGCACTGAGCCATGTAAAAAATTGTTGAATCATTATGCTGTAATATGAATCTAATGTAACATTATATGTTAATTATACTTCCATTTTTAAAAAAAGCTGAAATGGTTTAAGGGCAACTTCCCTTTTCCAAGTGTATTTATTTATTTATTTATTTATACATATTTTATTTATCTATTCATGAGAGACACAGAGAGAGGCAGAGACATAGGCAGAGGGAGAAGCAGGCTCCCCTGGAGCCCAATATGGGGCTCAATCCCAGGACCCCAGGATCACGACCTGAGCTAAAGGCAGATGCTCAACCACTGAGCCACCCAGGTGCCCCCCAAGTGTTTGTTTTTAATTCAAGTTCCTTAAAGGAGGTGTGCTGAGTTGAGAGAAGCCAACTGCATAGACTCTACCAATGGTTTTCTTTTTTTTTAATTTTTAATTTTTATTTTTTTAGATTTTATTTATTTATTTGAGAGAGAGAGCTAGCATGGGGGGGTGCAGAGGGGCAGAAGGAGAGGGAGAAACAGACTCTCCACTGAGCAGGGAGCCTGACACAACATGGGGTTGATCCCAGAACCCTGAGACCAGTGGTTTTCTTTGAATTAATTTTACTTGAACTTATTGTACATATTTCAGATAAAAGATTCCTCACCTTGAAAATGAAGAGATTGTTCTAACCCAGAGGTTCTCAACCTGAGGTTTACCATGTCACTGAACGTGAGAGAAAAACATCTCTTCTTCATTTTCAGTGATCCCTAACAAAAATGTCTCCTTCAATTGCAAATATAAGTATCAAACCACAGTTCTGTTAGCAGGACCTGTGACTTGTCACCAAGAAAAACCACAAATACTTTCCTATCATATGACAGTTATTACAGATATCTTTTTCTTACGATTTTATTTATTTATTCATGAGAGACACAGAAAGAGGCAGAGATATAGGCAGAGGGAGAAGCAGGCTCCCTGCGGGGATCCCAGTGTGGGGCTGGATCCCAGGATCCCGGGATCACAACCTGAGCCAAAGGCAGATGCTCAGCTACTGAGCCACCCAGGTAGCCCTGTTACAGATATCTTAAAATATCGTTTATGCTCATTGTTACATCAAAATCACGGTAGTTATTAGACTGCTTTTAGATTTTTTTTAAGGTTTTATTTATTTATTCATCAGAGACACACAGAGAGAGAAGCAGAGACACAGCCAGAGGGAGAAGCAGGCTCTATGCAGGGAGCCCGATGCAGGACTCGATCCCGGGACTCCAGGGTCATGTCCTGAGCCGAAGGCAGACGCTCAACCACTGAACCACCCAGGCATCCCTGCTTTTAGATCTTATATTTAGAAGATTAAATAAAGAACTACACATATCACATATTTATAAATTTTTATACTTTGATAACCATATTTTCAATGTTATTGGTTTCCTTTGTATTCTTATGTATGATATTTTATACATTCAAAAACATATTTCTGGGGTGCTTGACAATTTTAGTTGGTGGAGCATGCAAATCTTGATCTACACATTGGGTATAGAGATTACTTAAAAATAAAATCTTTAAAAAATAAAAGTAAAAAACAGACATTATTCTGAGAAGCCAGACTGAAAGGGCCCCTGGGACCAAAAAAATGTAGAGCCCTTGAAGTGGACACTCTGGTTTTTGATGTCCACGTTGGTATGTACACAGGATCTCTATCTGTTCCTCTGGGAACATGGCCCATAATTTAGATAATTATCTCTGTGACAAGGTTACACTGACATTTTGATCATTCCGTATCTGACTTCAAATACAACCTAGTCCACAAGCCAAAAACGTCCAAACCTTTAAACTCAACCTTCCACACAAACCCTCGTATTCAATTATTCTTTAACAAGTTCACAGCAAAATGTGGGAAAACAGCACCCAAAAATGGAACTGGAAAACCCATGTGTTACTTCTAGTTCTGCTGTCTGGTCCTGAGAAAGTCATGTAACTTCTCTGAACCTCATCTAAAAACGCATTCAGATAATCTTTAAAAATCTGTAAGTTCCCTTTCCAGTTGTAAAATTCTGTATTTCTGAAATTGTTTGCTTTTCTGCTGGGTGTGTTCTTTGGGATCCAGTTCTTAGCATTTTTTTAAAGATTTTTTTAAAATTTTAATTTATTTATGATAGGCACACAGTGAGAGAGAGAGAGAGAGAGGCAGAGACACAGGCAGAGGGAGAAGCAGGCTCCATGCAGGGAGCCCCATGTGGGACTCGATCCTGGGGCCCCAGGATCACACCCTGGGCTACAGGCAGCGCTAAACCGCTGCACCACCAGGGCTGCCTCAGTTCTTAGTATTCTATCTTTACTTCATTCACTTATCAATTTTTGAAATGGGAATAACTAAGCAACTAAGTCAGAGGAGCCTGAAAAAATTTTCCAATGAGCCATGGTTAAGCTGAGTCTTGAAGGCTGAGTGTGAGTCCATTAAGCAAGGACAGGACAAAAACTTTCCAGGCAGAGGACACTGCCAAGGCCCAGTGTGCTCAGGCCTCATAGTGCACTGAGGGGCTTGATAGGGGTTCAAAGGAGACCAGATCTGTACTGACTTATAGGAAATGGGAGAAAGTGTACAAACAGGTGAAGTGACATGGTCAAGTTTGTGCTTTGGATAAACCGCCCTGAGAGCAATGTGAAGCATGGGGGAACTGAAATCAGAAAGATCAGTTAGAAAGGAGGATACTGCAACCGGACACCCAGGTTGACGTTTTCTTCTAGAGAGAATGGTCATTTGCTTTTTCCAGTATCATTTTAGTTCAAGTTCAAAATTTGAGATTTTTCTAAGCAAGCCACTGCCAGTTCACCCTTACACCTAGGGGAGTGTGTGCATGGGGAACAGGGGGATGGCTTACCATATCTCCACTCTTCACAGGTCCCTTTTTTTTAATTAAAGATTTTATTTACTTATTCATGAGAGACACACACACACACACACACAGAGGCAGAGACACAGGCAGAGGAGAAGCAGGCTCCAAGCAGGGAGCCCGATGTGGGACTCGATCCCAGGACCGTGGGATCATGCCCTGAGCCAAAGGCAGATGCTCAACCGCTGAGCCACCCAGGTGTCCCTCTTTCCAGGTCCTGATCTGACTTTTGTTCCCTTAATCCCATCAGGTTGCTAAAAAGACAGTTAACCTCTCAGTTTTCTCTTCAGGATCAGCTAATGACCACAAAGCGAACATGTCCAAAAATGACCAGGCTCACTCCTCTGGATTTCCATTCTCTTCTGGCTCTCATCCTAGGAATTTGTCAATATTTTGTTAGCTTTTTGATTGTTCTTCTTCTTCTTCTTTTTGAAGATTTTATTTCTTTGACAGAATGAGCCAGAGAGAGAACACATGTGGGGAGAGGCAGAGGGAGAGGGAGAAGGAGACTCCCGGCTGAGCAGAGAGCCCATCCTGGGCCTCAACCCTGGGACTCCAGGATCATGACCTGAGCTGAAGACAGACGCTTAAGTGACTGAGCCACCCAGGCGCCCTTAGCTTTTTGATGCTTCTAAAAAGATTTTTAGTACATTATGTTCAGCAGGAGGGGTGATCTGAATTAGCTAATGTGATTACTGAAATTGGAATTGTGACTTCTTTGTAGTTCCTAGAACAGTGTTTGTCAAGACAGGGATCCATGGACCATGTGCATCAAAACTACATTATGCATGTTGAAAACTGGGATCCCAGGGCGGCCATCTCAGACTTCATTCAGAGCCTACAGCACTGAAACCCAGAAGTCTGCTCTTTTGATAAGTTCTCAGGCTCTATTTACTAAGACTTTAAGTTTGAGAAATTTTGCCCCAGAGCTTAGCACAACACTCTTAGTAATAGACATCCAAGGAATTTGACTTGATTATTGCTTAAAGGTCACTTAGGTCAGAAGAAAGCTGAAAAAAAATGTCCCGGTCAGAGTTTGGTCAATGTTTAAACCTCCTATCTCCTCACCATTTGAAAAAAATTGTCCTTAAGATAAGCGATCCTAAAGAACTCTCAAGAGCCAGGACCCTATCTAGAGCCAAAGTTTAATTCTTAGCACACTCACCTTTCTCAGGAGTAGCATTCATTTTGATCAGCCATGGGTGGCAGGTACTTCAAGGTGCTTGTTAGTCACTAATGAAAGGTTTGAGAAAGAAGTTATCTCAAAGATATCTTGGCCCCAAATCTACTGGTGAAGCCATTATGAACTAGCCTCAAAATTAAACAAAACAAAACAAAACAAAAAACGGATGCCTGGGTGGCTCAGTGGTTGAGCGTCTGCCTTTGGCTCAGGTCGTGATCCCAGGGTCCTGGGATCAAGTCCTGCATTGGGCTCCCTGCATGGAGCCTGCGTCTCCGTCTGCCTCTGTCTCTGCCTCTTTCTGTGTCTTTCATGAACAAATACATAAAATATTTAAAAAGAAAGAAAAATCCCAACCCAAAACCTTTTTTTGAGGCTAGCTCGTAATTGGATGTCAATTACAAATATTAAGACTCCCCCCTTCCCAATATTATTATTTGTCAAGATAAGAAGTTAACACCATGTTGGTCTTCAACATTATTTTGAAATTTTACTGGTCCAAGAAATCTGTAGATCTTGAAATCCGTGTCTTATGGCTCCTCAAGCCACTCCAGATTCCAGTATTCAAGAAAGCTCTTGGCCTGCCTGCTAAAGTTTCTGCAAATAGCAGGCAAATCTGCATTCCACACTGTCAGGAACATGATTAATTATCTATTTGGATTAGCCAACAAAATCTGTGTTCCTGTGTTTCTGTGACACGCTTACTTAAATTTCTTAGCTTTGGTCATGCCTTTAAGTTATAGTGCTTTCCAAAATATTTGTCTCTGCTTCCTTGGAGGACAAAAAGAAAAGAAGAACAAAACAAAACAAACAAACAAAACCCACTGCCAAGCAGTTGGTGACCAACATTTAAAGATTTCTCATTGCTGCACCAACATGCAGTCTTAGATTTCTTCAACTTTTAGAGGAAAAGCTTTGTGTGAGCTCTCGTGTTTTCCACAGCTGAATAACCTTAATATGGAAACGTGCTCATGTTACACACACCGTAGACATCAAGAGAAAGTTTTAGAAAACTTGAGCTTTTTAATCAGATGATCTTGTGCTCTACTCAGAAAATGAAATTCCATGGGGAAACTGCTACTCAGAGTAGGCTTTGTTCTTTTATGATATTCATTTTCTTCCATTGCTCTCTAACCCAGAGGATACTTCAATAGCCACCTGAATAGGGAGGATGGTATTACAAATGAGCTGTTACGAAATTTTTAAAAATCAGATCTGTTTTGGAAACTATCCGTTGAAGAGTGGTTTATATGTGAACTGTGCGAAATTCCTTAAAGTTAAGCCAACTCTGAATTTGCCTGATTGATGAAATAATGTTTGTCACTTCAGTAAACGAATAGGCTAGCCTACATTACACGGGCTGTAGTAACCTACGTAACCTATGATTGCAAAATAATCACATGCCCTTATGGTTTCATTTAACAGATTAATCTGCTTTGGTAAGGGAATCATTTACGCTTCATTAAATAGATCTAGATTGTGATTCTAAGGAAAGAGTAATTTGTGAGTAAAAAGATATCTCTAAGATCTGCAGGTTTGGAGCAACATCACACTTTTAGGTTTTTAAAGATACCTTTTCACTTGCATCCCTAAGGCCGAAAACTGGCTTTGCTTTAAACCACATCTTTTATTTCTGTAGGTTCTTTATAAATCCATTCACGGCCCTTTATTTCATCAGCTCCCACCATACTTGGTTTGTAACCCTTAAGGTGGGTGGGAGGTATGCAATATTGGGTTATTTATGTTAAGAAAAATTGCCCAACACTTGGAACCGAAGCAAAAGGATGACTGCTTGTCCTTTGAATGTTGAACTAAAGCTTTATTTCAAGGCCTTTATCTAACAGACCCACCCAAGGAACATTTAGTTCTTCAGAGGAATGCACTGTTGCTTGATTAAAGTTCAGACATGTTAACTTGGTAGATTTTTGTCTAGGAGAGATGGAAAAGATTTCTGCAGAGGTTCTGGATTTATTGTCCTATTTTGCTTCTAATTTAGTAAACTATTTCAGCATGCTTTTCCTTTATGAACCTATAAATCTCTACCTTTCAAATTCTCCTTTATACCAGATTTACCATCCTCCTGCTTCCCTCATTAATGCATAAAACCTATGACACGTATTAATTCTATATGTTCATGAGGGTCATGTTTTCGAAAGTTATACTTTGTTTCTATGAAGAAAAAGAAATGGAGCTCAGAAGACACCCAAGAAAATGAACCTCCTTTCTTTAGTTCATCCAATTTCATCTCTCTGGGGAACATATTTTATAGGAATTAAACTAATGCATTTTGATTCCCCCCTTTAAATCCTATGTCCTGGGCAGCCTTAGTGGCTCAGCTGTTTAGCGCCGCCTTTGGCCCGGGGTGTGACCCCGGGGACCCGGGATCGAGTCCCACATCAGGCTCCCCACGTGGAGCCTGCTTCTCCCTCTGCCTGTGTCTCTGCCTCTCTCTCTGTGTCTCTCATGAGTAAATAAATAAAATAAAATCTTAAAATCTTAAAAAAAAAAAACCCTATGTCCTGCTAGCCTTCTGTCAGAGTCGTCAAGCTTAATTTCCCAGGGAAGAAAGGACAGACAGGTGCTGCTCATAAGAGAGAGGCCAGGCCTTCATCAGCTTTGAATTTCAAAGCTGATTTTTTTCACCTCTTTTTAGTAAGACAATGTACATAAAACCCAGGCTTTTTGGAGGGAGGGATTTCTAAATGACAACTCTTTCTTTCTTTCTTTCTTTCTTTCTTTCTTTCTTTCTTTCTTTCTTTCTTTCTTTCTTTCTTTCTTTCTTTTTTTACTTTTCTTTCTTTTAATTGAAGTTCGATTTGCCAACATATAGCATAACACCCAGTGCTCATCCCGTCAAGTGCCCCCCTCAGTGCCCATCACCCAGTCACCCCATCCCCCCTGCCCACCTCCCCTTCCACTACCCCTAGTTCGTTTCCCAGAGTTAGGAGTCTCTCATGGTTTTTTTTTTTTTTTAGGTAGAGTCTCTCATGTTTTGTCACCCTCTCTGATATTCCCCACTCATTTTCCCTCCTTAAAGCTTTCTTTTTTAGTACATAGGGCCTGTGTGCAGAATAGAAGGGAGACCCTCTAGGCTATAAAGAATGAGGGGGAAAGCAATTCTGGATCAGTTATGGGGACCCAGGGGATTGGAGTTTGGGAGGGAGGTCCTAGGACACAACTGCTCTTTCCAGGATGAAGTACTGGGGCAGGAAGTAGGTTAGCTAGGCTGTTGGGAAAGCAGAAGACAGAAATGGAGAGGTCTGGATTCTGCTTTTCTTTGAGAGGATTGCCATATGCCCTTTGCCACTTTGAGATCATAAAAGCCACATCTTTCCCTCACATACCTGGATGTTTTCTTGGAGAGGAGTAGAGGGAAGGTGGAAATCTCACTGGCTGAGTTCTTTTTTTTTTTTTTTTTAAGATTTTTATTTATTTATTCGAGAGAGAGAGAGAGAGAGAGGCAGAGACATAGGCAGAGGGAGCAGCAGGCTCCCATGCAGGGAGCCCGATGCAGAACTTGATCCCGGGACTCCAGGATCACGCCCTGAGCCAGAAGGCAGACGCTTAACCGCTGAGCCACCCAGGCATCCCTCACTGGTTGAGTTCTTAACAGAGTCATCCAAGCAGAGACTGTTTACCTACAGAAGCATTTTATAGCATTGAATTGAGGTTAATAAATTGGACCTGATCTTGTCCCTCCTCCCAGCTTCCACCTAGGATATGGAAGCTTGTAAGGTAGATGAGAGCAGACTTAGAGAAATAAGAAAGCTACATTTTTAGCTCAGCTGAGTATATCATGAGTAAATGTGAAAGATTGTGCCCTTCTAGGTCCTTCTAACTGGACCAAGATCAAAATGACATGAGACAGATTAAAAGGAGTAAATCAAATTTAATTTCATAAACATGGGGAATCCACAGACACGCAAATCCCAAAGACATCAAGCAACATGAGGCTTATATGAGCTCAGGAGCAGGGTGGGGGTTTGAGGATCCAAAGGGGAGAAAGAGGGGCATCTGGGTGGCTCCGTGGTTGAGTGTCTCCCTTCAGCTCAGGTCATGATCCTGGGGTCCTGGGATCGAGTCCTGCATCAGGCTCCCAGCAGGGAGCCTGCTTCTCCCTTTGCCTGTGTCTCTACTTCTCTCTCTGTGTCTCTCATGAATAAATAAATACAATCTTAACCCCCCAAACCCAAAAACAAACAAAGAAACAACAACAACAAAAAAAAAACAAAGGGAAGAAAGACAACTAGCAGGAAGGTGAGAGGAGATGTCTGGAAAACAAAGGTGGCCCTGCTATGTAGATAAGTTTCTTGGATGGAGTTGAATCTCTGTAAACAGCCATTTTCCCGGAAGCAGCTGGCAGAGGGGAGAGGTATTGAGCCTTCCCTGAATTTTTTTTTTTTTGAGCCTTCCCTGAATTTGCTGGGTTTTCATTACTTTTGACTCAAAATAACATCCCTGCCAGATTGGCCCATCTTGGGACGGCCTGCCCTGGGCCTCTACAGATTCCTCCTTTGAAACTTCCCTTAAGGTTCACACGTAAAAGTTGATCAGGTTGGTCATTCTGTCTTGTTGAACCAGTCCCTGTAATAAGTCAGTTCAGTTAAAATCATTTCAGGAGGCGTGATGCAGTTCTGTTCTCAAAGTTAGGCCCATGGTTCAAGCAATCAGGTTTTATTTTTCTATTTTTTTAAAGATTTTTATCTATTCTCTTGACACAGACAGAGGGTGCACAAGCAAGGGGAGAGGGGGAGCTGAAAGCAGAGGGAGAGGGAGAAGCAGGCTTCTTGCTGAGCAGGGAGCCTGACTAAGTGGGGCTTGATCCCAGGGCCCCGGGCACGACCCAAGCCAGAGGCAGATGCTTAACCCACTGGGCCACCCAGGTGCCCTAGCCATCAGGTTTTAAATAAGAGGCATTTCTATGGAAACAAAAGAAAAATAGTGGTTAATGATTGGATCAAATTATAAACCATTTTCCGAGTTCTGAGGCTAGCCAGCCACTAGATTTCTAGATTGTTGAGCTTAGGTCATCTTTCTTTAGAGTGGCAGCAGACAGCATCAGTCTGATAAGAGTTTCTTGGTTTGTAGTTCAAATATTTGTGGTGATCTTTTTTTTTCTTTAAGTGGACAAGGAGGTTTATTATGTCTATTAGAGTTACATACTTCTGGAAACCTAATTTCTATTTTTTTTTTTTTTTAGTATGCCCTATGCCCAGTGTGGGGCTTGAACTCATGACCCTGACATCAAGAGTCGCACACTCTACTGACAGCCAGCCATGGGTCTGGTGATGATCTTTTTCAATGGCCCAAAGAGGAACAGACATATAGATTGCCTATATGTGAGCTACTGTGGTGATATTTCTGAAGTAGCTCATGTTTAGTTTGCAGGGTTTCAAGAGAAAGGGCAGTTTTAGTTCTCAAATGAATCCAACTCAGAAAGTTGAGAAAAGACTTAAAATGTTACTTTGGAGAATTGTAACCAGACACTGGAACTAGAAGAAATCAGGATCTAGTCCAGTTTATAATGAACAGTATTAGAATCTAATACTTAACACGGTATGTTATTGAAATGTTTTCTCTCTATAATCACCCTCATTTCTACCAAAGATAGCCGAATTAATACTGATTTGTTGCTAAATAAGTGTAGTTTCTTTCTTCTTTCTTTCTTTCTTTCTTTCTTTCTTTCTTTCTTTCTTTCTTCTTTCTTTCTTTCTTTCTTTTTCTTTTCTTTCTTTCTTTCTTTCTTTCTTTCTTTCCTTCCTTCTTTCTTTTTCAAGTAGGTTCCATGCATAGCATGGAGCCCAATTCGTGGCTTGAATTTGGGACTGTGAGATTGAGACCTGAGCTGAGATCAAGAGTTGGATGCTTAACCAATTGAGCCACCCAGGCACCCCTAAGTAAATCTAGTTTCAAAAGGCCTTGGCCTGGGCATTTACATACGTACAATAAGAATAGCAGTTGACCATGCAGGCTCTTTAAACACTCCTTTGCCAGCACTTTTTTCATAAGGAATCTCTAGATTGAACTTTTAACAGCCTTTTGAGGCCAGAAAGCCCAATACTTGCCATCAGACTTTGCTTAACATAGCTGAAGATTTTCCTGTCTCTGAGTATTCTCTGAGTATTTGCCCAAGTATTCTGAGGTTCTACACCTGCGAGGAAGTGACCTTTACTCATCTGGTAAGGCTGTTGGGAACTCTGTGAGCAAAGTATCAGGCTGAGATTTCTAAGGGGCTTTACTGGCTTCACAAAGTCAACCTTAGTTCCTTAAAGCCGTCTGGTCATATCTGAGTCTATGCATATCTCTCTCAAATATGGCATTCCAGTCAAAGCCCTGGTAATCTAACCAATGTTTCTGTAGCTGAGGCACAGGAGTGCAAGGACACCTGGCTCTGGCGGTCCCAAACAGACCAGGTTTGGCCACTCCTGCTGACAAAATCCAAAGGCAGAGAAGGGAGTGGTGGTAAAACAAGAAAGGAATTTATTTCAGTGAGGCCAACACCCAGAAGATAGTGGACTAGCGTCTCAGAGGCAGTCTCCAAAGTGCTAAATATACTTCCAGGTTTACATAAGGAAAATGTGGGGCAAAGGTAGGTGGGTACCTGCAGGTGGGCAGCAAAGGTCAAGTCAATCATTGTCAAGTCAAGCGTGGGCAGGGTCTTGCTAGCTCAGGGCAGTTCTTATTGCTCCAGGGGTAGTTTTGGTTCTGGTTCCCATTCAGGGATTCTTTGCCCACAGTCTTTTTCCTGAGTTAAGAAATAAGCCGGAAAGAAGAACTTAACCAATTAGAAAGTTTGAGGTCAAAATGGAGATAGTTGAAATCCTCTTTCAAGAACTTGCCTTTATGACCAGTGAGGATATGCTCTTTGGTCTCCACCATTCAGAGGGTGCACTTTTTGGAGTGCACTCGGTGGCCAAATAGACTGGGAGTCCCAGGCTCTCTCTCTCTGTCTGGCTGTGGGAAGTTTGTCATGAGAGGTTCCAGCCTAGAGGAACCCTTGTCATCTCAACCTTCATTGCTTGGCAGTGCTGGCAAGTCCCACTACAGTAGTGCCTGCCCCATGTTAGAGATGAGCAGATCAGTAACTGGAGGCATCTCATGATTTTGTGAGGACCAGAGACACATCCCTACCTCATGTGCAAGGAAGGCCTTTGCTTTCTCAGATGAATTTTGGGAGTAAATTTTTTTAAAAAAGATTTTATTTATTTATTTGAGAGAGACAGAGACAGAGACAGAGCACGAGCAGGGAAGAGATGGAGAAGCAGGCCCCCCCGTGAACAGGAAACCCCACATGAGGCTCCATCCCAGGACCCTGGGATCATGCCTGAGCTGAAGGCAGATGCTTAACTGACTGAACCACCAAGGCACCCCTGGGAATAAACTTTTGAATCATGTATGCTGTGTCATCTATCCCCTCTCTGTATGCCTTGTATCTCTGGTTAAACCACTGAGGCTTATTGGTTTGATTTACTATTAATACATCCTACTCATCAGTGGCTGGAGGATGGATCCTTTAAATTGGCTATATTAAAAACATTTTTTAAATAAACAGCTCTCAACTGTCTTATTAGCATAGTGGCTAGCCTTAGGGACTGCCATGACAAGATGAAATAATGGAAATTAGACTTATGACTTAAAGGCCCACAACCAACAAAAATTCCCTTCTTTAAAAACATTTTTTAAATATTAAGCATTTATTTATTCATGAGAGACAGGCAGAGACACAGGCAGAGGGAGAAGCAGGGTCCCTGTGGGGAGCCCAATGCAGGACTTGATTCCAGGACCCTGGGATCAGGACTTGAGCCAAAGGCAGACGCTCAACCACTAAGCCACCCAGGCACCCATAAATTTCCCTTCTTAAAACCCAGCTTCATCTGCCTGTTGTAATTTCCCTTTCCTTACAAGATTTACAGGGAAGGCTCCAGCCTAAATTCTAGGTTCCAAGTTTACAGGTTGCTCATGTAAATGTTACAGGATTTGTGTCCCGTGTCCCCTTAGTGTTCAGGTTTTCAGTCATGCTGCCTCAAAGAATCTAGAGGTAGAGCAGAGAAGAGTGGTGGGCAGCAAAGCACGGTTTATTGAGCAAGTGTGTAAAGCTCCCCAGGAGGGAGAGAAGCCCAGGAGGTTGCTCTTGGAATTTCTAAGTTTAGGGATTTTTATGAGCTCTTTTGAGGAACTTTGTGTGTGTGTGTGTGTGTGTGTGTGTGTGTGTGTTTAGATTTTATTTATTTATTCATGAGAGACACAGAGATACAAGCAGAGGGAGAAGCAGGCTCCATGCAAGGAGCCAGACATGGGACCCGATCAGGAGACTCCAGGATCATGCCCCAGGCCAAAGGCAGGTGCTAAACCACTGAGCCACCCAGGGATCCTCTTTTGAGGAACTTTCTTAAGCAATCAGGGCTTTGGTCATGTTTCTGCCTGCCTATTTGGTTAATATCCCTGGGCTGATGGTCTTTTTTGCTGACATCTGGGGGACTATGTTTTAACTGCCCTTTGCCTGTGATAGTGCAAGTGCTTTGTAGTCAATTGCCTTATTTTAGGAGGTTTTGCAGAAGTCACTTCTGCAAGTACTGCAAAGCAGAATGCTAGCGTAGTCCTATCTAAGTTGTGAAGCAGGATGTTAGTGTTGTTTTATTTTCCTTGTCCTGACTCCTTATTTTCTTGTTGGGGACTCTGGCTCTGACTACCTAACTGCCCAACTAGCTCCTAACACTATTGCTAAAATCAACTTGTAAAAGAGATTTATGTAGTCATTTGAAGGCAAGCACTTGTAAGATTGGGCATCTAAAACTCAGAAAGAGGGGCACCCGGGTGGCTCAGTCAGTTAAGTGTCTGCCTTCGGCTCAGGTCATGATCCCAGGGGCCTGGGATGGAGTCCCGCAACCCTGCATAGGGCTCCCTGCTCCATGGGGAGCCTGCTTCTCCCTCTCCCTCTGCTGCTCCCTCTGCTTGTGTTCTTGCTCTGTCAAATAATAAATAAAATCTTTAAAAAAATAAATAAAACTCAGAAAGACAAAATATAACCCAAATATTTTTCAAGTTCACACGGTCCAGGAAAATATTCAATATGAAAGCTAATTTAAGGTTGTTGATTAAATTAAAATACACATTTTTACAATTAACAGCATTAAATATAAAACTTGTAGTCTGTCTTTCACTGAAAGTCAAATAAGTCCGTTATCTCTGTTGCGAAATTTGTCCAAAAAACAAGAATGGTTGACTTTGTCTAATGCCTCATAAAGTTTTGTGAGTAATCTAAACACAATTGTTAAGAACAAGTAGATAAAATAGAGGTAATAAGGTAAAAAGGTTTATAAGTTAACTTCTAAGTAGTTTCAAAATCTTTGGTAACCTGAAACTTTAAATATTTTTGCTAAGTTAAACAGTGAGTTAATTTAAATTTATTGAATACCTAAATTCTTTCTAAATAAGACAAAATAATAAAACATCAAGTACTAAACATAAGTTTATCTGTTTTTGTCTTATCACCGAGACTACTGATAAATATGGGTCTGTTAGTACACTTGGTTTGTGCTTTACTGAAAAATTATACCATGAAAAAGCATGTTTCTAGAAATTATGAAGTATATTCATAAATTTGCTAATGGGGCAGCCCTGGTGGCGCAACGGGTTAGCGCCGCCTGCATCCTGGGGTGTGATCCTGGAGACCCGGGATCGAGTCCCACATCGGGTTCCTTGCATGGAGCCTGCTTCTCCCTCTGCCTGTGTCTCTGCCTCTCTCTCTCTCTGTGTCTCTATGAATAAATAAAAAATAAATAAATAAATAAATTTGCTAATGTAAAGAATAATGGTTTAACTGATGGCTCACAATTGCTTACTATTTAGTTTTTAGTAGAAACTAAGTTTTCAAAAAATTATGAATGCTAATAAAAATTAATGAGACTACTGGAAATAATAAGGGGAAAAACTCTATGCAAGGAAAATAAGATGTGTGTTTTTGGTAAGAAGTAGTAAAGGAATAGAAATACATTTTTGTTGAGTTGAGGGAAAGAAAATGATTTTGTCTTAAAATGAGGCTGGTTATTTAACATGGAAAAACTGAGGACAAAATGTGAATGTAAAAAAAGTTGTAGAAGTTTTATACAAAAGGGATCTTTGGAAAGGAATTTATGTGTGGTCAATACTAGTTAAAATTAAGATCAATTTAAGTAAGTAAATGGATTTAAATATCAAAAAGTAAAATTGTGTTTTCTTTTTGTTAAAAGGATGAAGTTTTATTGAACTATTGGTCTGCTCTTATTAAGAAATTGTAAACAAAAGCTTTTCTTTACCTTTAAAATTATCTGCCTAAAAAACGAGGATTCTGTATTTTGCCAAAATAATTTCCTATGTTTGTCAGGTCTTTGATAACTTGAAAAAAAAAACTGAGTCAAAACAAAAACAAAAACAAAACCTGAGTCTTAATATTAAAAAAGCTAAATTTTGCTCCCTACTATGTGACCTTCTGTATTTGCCTTTAAAATCTTTTATTTAAGACCCTAAAACTGAAGTAAGAATTTCTAAAACTAGGGGAAAACTGGATTTAAGCAGAACAAAAAGTAATAACATGAAACTGCATAAACTGAGGAAGGTAATTGTAATTTTTATGACTTTCTGTTTAAAATGCTGCTGACTTTTTAAAAAATGCTTTGTTTTTCAAATTAAAAAAAATTCTTGGGTACTTGGGTGGCTCAGTAGGTTAAGTGTCTGCCTTCCACTCAGGTCATGGTCTCAGGGTCCTAGGACTGAGGCCACATATGGCTCCCTGCTCAGTGGGCAGCCTGCTTCTCTGTCTCCCTCCTCCACTCTCTCTGCTTGTGGCTCTTTCTGTCAAATAAATAAATAAAATCTTCTTTAAAAACTCTCTTAAGCTTATTATTTACAGCAATTTGACAAAATACATATTTGTGAACAAATCAAAACAGTTATTTTTTTGTCCTTACCTAATCCCTCCAGAATTCAGAAACTGTCAGTGTTATATTTTTCAAAGATTTTTAAACTTTTTTTTTTAAGATTTTATTTATTTATTCATGAGAGACACATAGAGAGAGGCAGAGATATAGGCAGAGGGAGAAGCAGGCTCCCTGAAGGGAGCTCAATGAGGAACTCGACCCCAGATCCCGGGATCATGCCCTGAGCCAAAGGCAGATGCTCAACCACTGAGCCACTCAGGCATCTCAAGATTTTTAACTTTTTAAGATTTTATTTTAGGTAATCTCTACACCCAATGTGAAGCTAGAACTCACAACCCTGAGATCAAGTGTCACCTGCTCCACAGGCTGAGCCAGCCAGGCACCTGAGTGTTCTTATATTTTTATGGCAATATATATTTGGATATATTCAATAAGAATGTTTTCCTTTTAGTAGGACACAATTGGAAACATAGATTATACGACATAATTGAAAATGAAAGACTTTGGCTGCCTCCATTTTTTTAAAGATTTTATTTATTTATCCATGAGACACAGAGAGGGAGGCAGAGACACAGGCAGAGGGAGGAGCAGGCTCCATGCAGGGAGCCTGATGTGGGACTCGATCCTGGAACTCCAGGATCACGCCTTGGGCCGAAGGCAGGCACTAAACTGCTGAGCCACCCAGGGATTTCCTGCCTCCATTTTTAAAAAAGATTTTATTTATTTACCCATGAGAGACAGAGAGAGAGAGAGAGAGGCAGAGATACAGGCAGAGGGAGAAGCAGGTTCCATTCAGGGAGCCTGATGTGGAACTCGATCCCAGGACCCCAGGATCATGCCCTGAGCCAAAGGCAGACGCTCAACCACTGAGCCACACAGGCGTCCCATCCTCCATTTTTCTCTTAAAGATTTTATTTATTTATTTGAAAGAAAGAGAGAGAGAGAGAGAGAGAGAGAGAGCGCGCACAAGCAAGGTGGAGGCACAGAGGCAGAGGGACAGGGCACAGGGATCATGACCTGAGAGGAAGGCAGACACTTAACTGACTGAGCCACCCAGGTGCCGCTTGGCTGTCTCCATTTTGACTTGGAACTTTCTAGTTGGGTTCTTTCTGGCTTAGCTCTTGGCCCAGGCAGAAGTTCTTGAGGGCAAAGAATCCCTGGATGGAAACTGAAACTACCCCATGAAGCAATAAGGAATGTACTCCTGATTCCCGGCTACACTCCTAAGACGTAGAACAAGACTGAGCGCCCGGGTGGCTCAGTTGGTTAAGTGTCTGACTCTTGATTTCAGCTCAGGTCATGATCTCAGGGTCCTAGGATCCAACCTCATGTTAAGCCCCTCATTGGGCTCCACGCTTAGTAGGGAGTCTGGTAGGGATTCTTTCCCTCTCCCTCACCCCCCACTTATGCTCTCTCTCAAATAAATAATCTTAAAAAAAACCCCTAAAACAGAACAAGACGAAAGGACAAATCTCTTATATGCACATTAACAGCCTTGGCTAGGTCTTGGGTCTCTTGGAGCCATAGCCACACTAATATCTAGGAGGGATATGCAGCGAGGTTAGGGATTTTGTCTTGTTTTACAGTATATCTCATTGCACAGAAGTTTTCTTCAGGTCCGGGGGTGACCAAGTGTCATCCTAACCCATCCTGTGTCCAACTTATCATAACATGGGAGTCTTCTTGAGATGTTGAGCACTCTAACAGCTTTTAGGTGTTTGACCTGTGCCCACCAGTTTTGCAGCTTTGGCTTCCAACATGTCCCTTAGCAACAGCCTTCACTCCATGTGGGCATTAAAGGACACCAAAGACAGACATAATTTCCTCTCTGGGAAGAAACGGATCAGGAACCAAGAGTCTCTACCAAATGTAGCAAAGTGTCACCTAGCCCAAGGAACCAGTTGCACAAGTATTTTCTCCTGCTAATCGAAATTTAGAGAGAAAAATGCCTCTTACCATATTGGTTCCATTTGCCTCCACAGATAGAGATTCCGGGGGGCTAACATGGTAAGAAATCTTACCTGCCGCTGGCTGAATGTCAGGTGTCCTGAGGAACTCTCGGCTGCAGCAGTGTCAGAGTGAGAGGTATCCAGGGAGTTTAAGGATCCTGCGGATTAGGCCACCTGTTGGGGAGGAAGAATTTCCTCTGCCCTTCAAGATCCTCTAGCTGGGAGGTGCCTGGGTGGCACAGTCGCTTAAGCATCCTATTCTCAGTTTTGGCTCTGGTCATGATCTCATGGTTGTGAGGTCCAGCCTGGCATCTGGTTTCCACTTTTTTACTAAAAAACCATTAAAGTCGTTCATACTTTTTTGCCTAGTGATTAATTTCCTTTTGCTAATCATTTCCTAAAATCATCTCTTAGAAGTGGTATTTCTGGGTAAACAGCTTTGATTACATGAGTTTATAGGATTTGGATTGATTTCTTTCTTCTTTTCTTTTCTTTTTTTTCTTTTCTTTTCTTTTCTTTCTTTTCTTTCCTTTTCTTTCCTTTCTTTTTTTCTTTTCTTTTCTTTCTTTTCTTCTTTCTTTTTTTTTTTCTTTTTGGAGTCCCTGAGCAGGCCCAAATGATTTCTTTTTTTACGCTATTATAATCATGAAGCAAACAAACTTTCATATTCTGTTTTATTTTTTAATGAAAATATTTCCCGGGCAGCCCGGGTGGCTCAGCGGTTTAGCACCACCTTCAGCCCAGAGCCTGATCCTGGAGACCTGGGATCAAGTCCCGGGTCAGGCTCCCTGCACGGAGCCTGCTTCTCCCTCCACCTTTGTCTCTGCCTCTCTCTCTCTGTTTCTCATGAATAAATAAATAAAATCTTTTTTTAAAAAAGAAAATATTTCCCCACATTATCGTGTGTTCTGTAAAACAATTTTTAAGTTTATCTTTTCAATAATCTCAACACCTAACATGCTGCTCGAAACCAAAACCCTGAGATTAAGAGTCACACACTCTCCCAACTGAGCCAGACAGGCCCCCCAATTTTTAATATCATTCTGTGGACATAAAGCTGAGTCAAGTTAGTCAATTTAATCTATCTATTCTACTATCTTCATTGTGGTACAGTTAGGTACTTTCTAGTTTTTCACTGGGGTAAATCACACTTTTAGGAATCTCTTTCTCCTTTTAAGATTTTATTTATTTATTCATGAGAGACACAAAGAGGCAGAGACATAGACAGAAGCAGGCGTCTCAGAATATCTCTATATAAAGCTTAGCATATATTTAGGATAAATTCTCAGAAAAGGAATTATTGCCTCAAAGAGGGCCATGGACATTTCTTTTCTTTCTTTCTTCTTTCTTTTTTTTCTCTCTTTTTTTTTGTAGGCTCCATGACCAGTGTGGAGCCTAATTTAGGGCCTGAACTCAGGGCCCTGAGATCAAGACCTGAGCTGAGATCAAGAGTCTGGCACCTAATGGACTGAGGCACCCAGGCACCCCAGATATTTCTGAGGTTAGTTGATAAATATTGCTAAATGGCTTTTCCAACTGTTTACATCAATCTACATTGTAATGTGTCATGTCTCATTTAGGTTAGATGTTAGAACAACGTGATGGGCTGCAGAACAACTTTCCTTAAAGATCTTTTTTTTCTTTAAGATTTATTTGACAGAGAGAGAGAGAGAGAGAGAGAGAGAGCGAGCAAGCGCACAAGCAGGGGGAGTGGCAGGCAGAGGGAGAGGGAGAACCAGGCTTGATATAGGGCTTGATACCAGGACCCCGAGATCATGACCTGAGCCA
The DNA here is from genome assembly GCF_048418805.1 of Vulpes vulpes. Classification (NCBI taxonomy): domain Eukaryota; kingdom Metazoa; phylum Chordata; class Mammalia; order Carnivora; family Canidae; genus Vulpes; species Vulpes vulpes. The sequence continues at coordinate 17,675,760 of NC_132796.1, read as the reverse complement.
AAGGCAGACACTTAACCCACTGAACCACCCAGGCTCCCCTATATTTCCTGTTTAGATTTTAAAATAAAAAAAATGAGGGGATCCCTGGGTGGCGCAGCGGTTTAGCGCCTGCCTTTGGCCAAGGGTGCGATCCTGGAGACCCGGGATCAAATCCCACGTCGGGCTCCCGGTGCATGGAGCCTGCTTCTCCCTCTGCCTGTGTCTCTGCCTCTCTCTCTCTCTCACTGTGTGCCTATCATAAATAAAAATAAAATAAAATAAAATAAAATAAAATAAAATAAAATAACATAAAATAAAATAAAATAAATGAGATTTAAGAAACCTAATCCTGCATGAGAAATATTTAGTACTACTCAGGTAACAACCACAAGTAGATTAAGGTTATAGGTAGGTTGCTAAACTAAAAGCCTGCTTGATTTCTCTTCAGTCAGGAAGATCCTTTGAGAGCTCCTGTGTTGTGTGATCTCCACAGAGCTTGCATGTTTGAAAAATGTGCTACTGGTATTTTTGCAGACATATAGAAGGAAGTCATTTAGCATATTCAACAACTTTGCTTTTCAGGTTGCATCCAATTACTGTATGCCTCCAGTGTCCGAAGTGTGCCAGAGGTCCTGGCTCAGAGACACTTGGGTGAATCCCTCAGGTTGTGTCTCTTCTAGGTGCCCCTTCTTGAAGTAGAGTTAGGCTGGTTGAAGCATAGCCTTTCTTCCTGGGGGCAGGTGGCCTCTGCTTTTTGGACAGACTCCTTTGATGTTCTGCTTCAGGAATGGGACTGGTGGCACGTGGTCCAGCAGCATCTCCTGTTAGACAAGGAGATGAAGGCCTTTGAGTTTCCTGGGCTGCTCCTGATCAGGCTACATTTTCTCTTGGGCTCAGAAGCCAGGTTTGCCCCCAAAGTTCTGCTGCTCCACAGAGGTAGAGGCATGGGTGTACTAGTGAGAAGGGACGGCAAAGTCTTCCCCTTCTGAATGTCACGAGTAGGTTGCAGAGCTAAAACCTGGACTCAAAAATAATTCTTATTCCACTTCTCCTCTTTTTGTCCTTTAATGTTTATAGGAACTATGTAATAATCAAATAACATGACAAGGCAAATGCGTCTTCACTACGCTAGGATGATATCAAGGATTGATGATGACCAATCATCCAGAGTTCATTCTTACCATAATGTGGTGAGTCACTTTTATTTTTCTCAGGGGAGGAAAAAAACATTACCAAACCTTCACTCACTTCATAATACTAAAAGGTTTTTTCCTCTTTTTAAATAACACTCCATATATGATTTTTACAGTGAGTAAGGAGCTAACTGTACAAAATTCATGTGCCTGGGATGCCTGGGTGGCTCAGTGGTTGAGTGTCTGCCTTTGGCTCAGGGTGTGATCCCGGGGGCCCGGGATCTAGTTCCACGTTGGGCTTCCTGCAGGGAGCCTGCTTTTCCATGTCTCTGCCTCTCTGTCTCCTTGTCTTTCATGAATAAATAAATAAAACCTTTAAAAAAATTCATGTGCCTGCCATACTTCCAACCTGGGGAAACTTCTTATGTTATGTCTGGTCTTCCACTGTAATAGAACAATTATGCTCATCCATCTTCTTATCTCCAGTAGTTGAGAGTAGGTGTGAAATTGAATGTACCGTATGAGGATCATGTTCTACTTTAGAGTGGCCTTAGCCATCCGCTCAAGAGAGCTCATTGACTACTGTTATGAACTAGGCACTATGAGGGTGGCCATACCAAGGGTAAGCAGAGTCACAGCCCTCCAGGAGTTTATAAATTAGGAAGTAAATTAGGACACATGAGGTCACAGGTGAATGCCATGAGCACAAATAGTTATGAAACTTGGGAGGAACACGTTATAAAATGGATGAAGCTTGAGGATATTAGGCTAAGTTAAATAAAACAGTCACGAAAGGACAAATACTATATGATTCCACTCATAGGAGGTATCCAGAGTAAGATGGATGGTATGCCAAAGTAAATTGGTAGTTTTCAGGGGCTGCGGGGAGCGGGGGGGAATGGGAGTTATTATTGCTTAGTGGGTATGGAATTTCAGTTTTTCAAGATGAAGAGTTCTGGAGATGGACTGTAGTGATGGTTGCATAACAATGTGAATGTACTTAATGCAGTACAATTAAAATGATTAAAATGGCAAATTTTGTTTGTACGTCTTACAATTAAAAAAAACCAATTAATTAATTAATTAATTAATTCAACTTAATTAAATGTCCTAATCTATAAGGCAAAGAAAATGGTCATAAGATTATTGGGAGAATTCAAAGGTATAACGTATGAAAAAGCCACTTAGCTAAATGTACGGGGCAATACAAAATAAGCTTTATCATGGAGGTGATGAGGGACTGTTTCATAAGGGCACTGTGATTTCATCTGGTCCTGAAAAATATAGGGAAAAACATTTACTGAGTGCCGATTGTATGACTATTTCAGTTAACATAGCAAAGTTTTGAAGGCATTACTTTCAAAAAGAAAAAAATTAAAATAGAGATAATTTGCCCGAATGCAAAAAGCAGCTGTCTGTAAAATTCCTCATTCTTGCCATTCATAGGAAGTTGTGAAATAAAAAGCATTGAAATTGGAAATAAAATAGGAAGTTAAAAAAACAGATTCAATAAATGCAGGTTCTTTTTTTTTTTTAAATCATTTTATTTTGAAGCAATTTCAAACAGAAGTTCTAAGAAGAGTACAAAGGAAAAAAAAGAGTACAAAAGACTCCCTTATGCCCTTGAGATTCAACAATTGTTAACATTTTGCCATTTTGGTATTATCATCTTTTTCTCTGAACCATGTGAGAGTTGAGTTTCACACATCATGCCCCTTTATCAGAGAGAAAAAAATTTTCCTCTATTCTTAGGTTAATGATTTGATGTCTGCAAATTAAACTGACAAAAGACAGATGAACAAGAGAAAAACACATTGATTTATACACATAGGACAGGAGTTCACAGAGAAATGTGACTCAAGGCAATTAGAATTTGGGGCTTATCAGTCATCTAAGAGGGGATGGGTAGGGGGCAGAGGGTCACTTCTGGGAGAGTAAATGACTTCTTAGAAGGAGGGGAGAGAGGGCACTTATGAAAAAACAAATGACTTTTTGGAAAGATAAATGGGCCCCTAGAAGAAGTGGTGGGAGATATGATAGTTTTGTGTCAATGCCTGCTTGAGAAGATTAGAGGTGCTCCTGGGTAGGAGATTTATGACAGTTGAGATCCTTTGCGAAGCTCTGCTTTTAGGCAGATAAACCATTTTAGTAACTCAAATGCCTTCAGCTCAAAATTTATGCCACAGTGTCTTATTCTGGACCCTTTCAACTTCTATACTTCAGCCATGTGTTTCCTGAGAACAAAGAACATTCTCAAAATCAGGAAATTCTGCACCTGTTCTTCAAGTGCCTCTGCAATATGTCTTATCTAGAAGGGGGGTTGGCTAAACTGCTCCTTGCAGTTATATGAGGACTTCATCTTATTCAACAGAGATTTCTAGAGTGCCTACTCTGTGTCAAGCACTCTTCTAGACACTTTGGAATCAAGATAACTGTATTTGCACCCATTTTTCCTTTTTCCTCCTCTTAGAGAAGGCATCTTTCTTGGTAAAGACTATTGCTCTACTTGCACTCTAGATCCCATCTCCTCCCTTGATGATCTACTTTCTTTTACTCGGGTTCTCCCCGTCAGCACCAAAAACATGCCCATGATTTTCCCATTGCTAAAACAATAACAACAATAATGACACTTTCCTCTACAGCCTACATCAAGTCCCATTTCTCCCCACCCCTTCCAAATAGAACACTGCTTTTTAAGATTTTATTTATTTGAGAGAGAGAGAGAGAGAGAGAGAGAGAGAGAGAGAGAGAGAGAGAGAGAGAGAGAATGCAAGTGTGAGCAGGGGCGGGGCAGAGGGAGAGGGAGAATCTCAGGCAGACTTGGTGCCATGCCCAGGGCTCCATACCATGATGCCAAGATCATAGCCTGAGCCCAAATCAACGGTCAGATGCCCAACTGACTGAACCACCCAGGCGCCCACCCCAAAATGGAATTTCTTGGGCACATTTTCTGCATTTGTAGCCTCTCCCTGCACCCCTACCCCCCACTTCTCCATCCACTACAACCTGGCTCAGCTTTCCATGCTGCACTGAGGCTGCTCTCTCAAGATCACCTATGAACTGCTAAAGCCTGTGGACATCTGGCAGCCTCTCTCAGTAATATCTCACATTACTGACATATTGATATATTCTCTTCCCTTTTTTAAAATTTTTATTTATTTATTTATTCATGAGAGACACACACACAGAGAGAGAGGGGGGCAGAGACACAGGCAGAGGGAGAAGCAGGCTCCATGCAGGGAGCTCGATGTGGAACTTGATCCCGGGACTCCGGGATCACACCCTGAGCTGAAGGCAGGCACCCAACTGCTGAGCCACCCCGGTGTCCCTCCCTTTGTTTTTCTAATACCAAACTCTCACTTGTGGTTTTCTTCCTAATTTCCTAAAGTCTGAGTGCTCTATCCTAGGACACCTTCTCTTTCCTTTTCATTATTCTACATTCTCTCCAGACTATCCACTCCCATGGGTTTAATTACATATTGGGGTGCATCAGCTTCTACATGGTATCTCCAACTAATTTCTACAGAGTTTCAGACCTGTACATCCAACAATCCACTTGAAGTTTTCCCAGGCAGTCAAACTCAAGAGTTCCAAATTAAACTGCTGGGATGCCTGGGTGGCTCAGCGGTTGAGCCTTTGTCTTTGGATTGAGTCTCACATCGGGCTCCCTGCATGGAGCCAGCTTCTCCCTTTGCCTATGTCTCTGCCTCTCTGTGTGTCTCTCATGAATAAATGAATAAAATCTTTTAAAAAACAAAACAAAACTGAACTACTCCTTTTCTGATGTTCCCTAGCTGTTAATGGCACTGCTACCATTCAATTGTCCAAGCCAGAAACCTGAAGTCTTCTTGATTCCTTCTTGAATCTAAACTACATGAAACCATCAAACACAATGGATCCTACTTTTCCTTTGTCCTCTTCTCTCTTTCAACCTCTTCTGTCCCCATCCTATTTTATATAACTACCATCTCTTGCCAAGATTAGTGAAATAATCTCCTAACCAATTTCTTTGCCTCCAGACTTGCCTCCCTCCAATGTTTTATCCTTAGTCAAGGTGATCCACCAAAATGCAAATCTGATTATGTCACTCCCTTGCTTGAGACTTTCAATGACTTCCCATTTGCAATTAGGCTAACGTCCATAACCTATTTCTAAGACCTAGCCTCTGCCAACCTTCTTGGCTCAATCTCTTATAACACTTAGTAATGCTTAGCATATATTTATTATTTTAAAAATAAATGGTATTTTTCCTTACAAAATACAAAAGAGGAAAATTGTCTTATTTATTGCTGTATCCCCAGAACCCAGGACAATGCCATGAATACAGTAAGTATGCAATAAATACTTCTTAAATGAATGAAAGAATATTTGTATCAGTTCTAGTGACTACAGAATGGGGAAAAGCAAGAAAAATGGAAACTTTTAAATCCAATAACCATCTCCTGGAGTAGCATATTCACAAGAGTCATATTCTAAAATTAGGCAAATTTAAAAACCAACTACAATGATCTCAGAAGAAAAACATTTTATTTTTTTTTTATTTTTTTTTTTTTAAATTTTATTTATTTATTCGAGAGAGATGCACAGAGAGAGAGGCAGACACACAGGCAGAGGGAGAAACAGGCTCCACGCAGGGAGCCCGACATGGGACTCGATCCTAGGTATCCAGGATCATGCCCTGGGCTGAAGGCGGCGCTAAACCGCTGAGCCACCGGGGCTGCCCAGAAGAAAAACATTTTAAATGGGGAAAAAAGCAGTTTTCAAATTTTATAAGAAATAAAATACAAATTCATAGTATCCTAGCTACCTCTTTTCATGATTTTAAATCATGACTAAAAATGCATATTTTGAACAAGTAATCAAGAATGCAGTGCTCCAAACTTAAAATCATTATATAATTAAAACAGATGAAGATAAAATACTTACTTTAAAATCAGGACATCTATTCCAAAGATAGATTTTTCTAACCTTTAAAGACTAATATTAAACAATCCACAGAGAGAGGAATTAAAGCTTGAAAATCTAAGAAGTAAAAAAACATTTTAATTAAGAAGTTAATAGAAATGGTACCTTTAGATAATGATATATAATATATTAAGGATAATCTCCAGATTGCTAATCTATATTGTTTAGGAATATAGGTTAGGAATCTAATCTAGGAATGAGAAACACTATTTCAATAAAAATAAACATATCTTAGGGACGCCTGGGTGGCTCACTGGTTGAGCATCTTCCTTTGGCTCAGGGCATGGTCCTGGGGTCTTGGGATCGAGTCCCACATCGGGGTCCCTACAGGGAGCCTGCTTCTCCCTCTGCCTATATCTCTGCCTCTCTGTGTCTCTCATGAATAAATAAATAAAATCTTAAAAAAATACCTTAGGGAAAAAATTATTTAAGGACTCTTGTCAATTAAAGTATGAGACATATTCTCAATTCACTGTATTACTGAATTGAAAAAGTAAATGATAAATATATGCCTCCTAAATAAATAAGAATGGCTTATCAAATGAGAGATAATTTCACTTATTATTTCTATTCTTTCCAAAGGATATAAATTTATTCCTCTTTCTGGCTGGTATGAAATACCTCTTTAGATTAACCATCTCCTTTGAGATGACTGGGTTAATTAGTTGAGGATAACAAAACACAAAGTAATATTCCTACTTTGCACCAATATCAAAATACGTTGCACATAAATTAATGTTTGAAAAAATGAAATTATAAAATTATCATAAAATGTTTGTGAATATTTATAAAATCTTGAGAAGACTTTGAAAACATTTTACCAAAGGTGGAAAATAATAAGGCAAAGCTTGACAGATCATGATATATAAAAACATAAAAATAAGCATTAGCATTATACTTAAATGAAGTTTTAATTTATTCACATGTAACAAATCAAATAGCAGAACTGAGCTTATGATAAAAAGCAGTAAGACAATAATCACTCCCATGAAAAATGGGCAAAGGATGGGGATAAACAAAAGAGAACACAATGGCCAATAAATACATTTAAAAATGTTCAACCTTTTTCTAATCAAAGAAATGCAAATTAAAATGAGATGCCATTTTGCATATCCAAATAAGAGAAAAAAATGTAATTGCAACAAGGCTATATAAATATATATATATATATATATATCACAAGGCTATATATATATATATATATATATATATATAAAATGTTCATATTTCAAGATAGGAATTTTTCTTTTAAGAGTTTCTAGAATTAACCAAATAATCATAGATACGCAGAAAGATTTAGTTTTAGGTATATTCCTCACAGCTTTGTTTATAGCATTGCAAAATTGTAAATAATAGAGGTTGGTTAATTATGCCATATTCAGGGGTGCCTGCCTGGCTCAGTTGGTAGAGCATGTGACTCTTGATCTCAGCGTTGTGAGCTCAAGCCTGATATTGAGTGTAGACCTTACTTAAAGAAAATTAAAAGAAAAGAAAAAATTTATGCTATAGTCAGTGCTGAAATATTATATATTCACTTAAATAACACTAGAGTATTAATAACATTGAAAATTGCTTTATAAACCTCAAATTTAAAAAGTAGTTTGCCAGTTAATCTATAATATAATCCTAGTTTTTTCAATAAATTACAATTTTCAATAATTCAGTAATTTTCAATAAATTACAATTTACAATTCAATTAAAATTACTGAAATAATTCAGTAATTTTCAATAAATTACAATTTACTTTCATTTAACATGTTTTCTATAATAAATGTGCATTTTTTTAGTAAGAAAATGTTTTTTTTTTAAATATTTTATTTATTTATTTATTTATTTATTTATTTATTTATTTATTTAATTTATTTGACAGAGGGAGAGAGCACAAGCAGGGGGAGCGAAAGGCAGAGGGAGAGGGAGAAGCAGGCTCTCCACTGAGCAGGGAGCCCAACTTGATCCCAGGACCCTGAGGATCATGATCTGAGCCAAAAGCAGATGCTCAACTAACTGAGCCACCCAGGCGCCACAGAAAACGGTTTTTCTATAAAGGTGAAAGAAATCACATTATCTATCTTCTTCTGTTCAAGTCTATATTCTCCAAACTCCTGATTACCAACTTATTTTTCCCAGGTATTTCCATAACAGAAAAGGGGGTGCCCTGTACTGAAGAAGTGAACATTCTGTAAACTGCAAAGTGCTACTAATTTCCATTGTAAGTTTCTGGGGATACACACCTAGAAAGAAAATTATAAGCCATTAAAGGATGGAAACAAAGTGACTGATAGGGAAGAAGAAAACGCTAGGAATAAAGTATGAAAGTAAGGGACCTGTAAGAGAAGCTAAGGTATGGTCAAATATATTTGCAAACCCTTGTAACAAACGTGAGTCCTGAGTAATGAAAAGTAGTAAGGTGATGATTACTGCAGGGAAATATGGACAAATGGTGTGGATAAAAAAAAAATCTACAAAAGAACACACATTAAAAAAGAAAGCTTAGCTTCTTTTCTAATTAATGCAAAAATAAAGTGAGCATGTAAAACAATAGCTTATTTCAAAATATAATACCCTAAACTGTGCACAGAGTAGGCAGCTTTCCACTGTCTGATGTAGTCCTCAAAGTCCATTCTACCTCAGATTCTCTCTCATGTTGGTTTGTCACACGGCCTCCTTCTGAGTTAAAATGTTTGGGTAAGATCAGATTTAAATGCCTAAGTTACTATCAATGGACATACCCACAAACACAGGTTATTTTGTGGGCAAAATCTTTAGCCAACACCTTAAGTATCATGATTTTTGGTTCTTTTTAATTGGAGGAGGAAATATTTAAAAGGATCAAGGTCTGGAAGACATTCGGGACAACCAGAGTGAGCCTGAAGGCAGTGGAAGCCAAGAAGGCGTATCAAAAGGAGGCAGGATCTGACACCAGTGTGGAGGGGACTATCAGGGCAAATTTGTGTCGTAATTCTGCATTGTAGGGCAGCCCCAGTGGCGCAGCGGTTTGGCGCCACCTGCAGCCCGGGGTGTGATCCTGGATTCCCAGGATCAAGTCCCACCTCAGGCTCCCTGCATGGAGCCTGCTTCTCCCTCTGCCTGTGTCTCTCCTTCTCTCTCTCTCTCTGTCTCTATGAATAAATAAAATCTTAAAAAAATAATTCTGCATTGTGAAAATAAGTAATTTAAGTACGTAATATTTTGAGCATGCAAGTACCATATTAAGAACTTCATGTAAACTGTTTTAACAATCTTAAAAAGGAAAATACTGTTGTATTTTTAAAATAGTTCATGCTATATAGAAGAATAAACTCGGATTTCCTACCTCATACCATATAGTCTAGAAGTCAAAGATCTCACTGTGAGAGTATAACTCTAAAACAAATAGAAGAGGTGCCTGGGTGGCTCAGTCAGTTAAGTATCTTTCTTTGGCTCAGGTCATGATCTCAGGGTCCTGGGATTGAGTCCCATGTCAGGTTCCCTGCTCTGTGGGGAGCCTGCCTCTCCTTCTCCCTCTGCCTGCTGCTCCCCCTGCTTGTGCTCTCTCTCCTTTTCTGTCAAATAAATAAATACATAAATAAAATCTTTTTTAAAAAATAAAGCAAAATAGAAAAAAGTACACATTGTTATTGTGACTTTGGAACAGAACAGCATTTTTTTCAGTGAATGAATCAAAATGATTCATGAAACAATCAAAACATTAATGGATTTGACTATATCAAACCAAAGGTACTTGTTCAACAACAAAACCTCATACATAAAATTTATAGATGGGTCACAGACTGGAAAAATTCTTTGCAATATCTAAAATGGACAAGACATTGATGTCTAGAGCATGGGCTGTTCTGTAAACAGTTAAATAGTAAATATTTTAGGCTTTGTGGGTCATATGGTCTTTGTTGCAACTGCTCAACTCTTCAACTCTGCTTTTGTAGCATGAAAGCAGCCATACATAATATATGAATGAATGAATGTGGCTGTAGTTTTAAGATTTTATTTATTTATTAGAGAGAAAGAGAGAGAGACAGGCAGAGGGAGAAGCAGGCTCCATGCAGGGAGCGTGACGTGGGACTCGATCCCGGGTCTCCAGGATCACGCCCCGGGCTGAAGGTGGCACTAAACTGCTGAGCCACCGGGGCTGCCCTGTAGTTTTTTTTTTAAATATTGATTTATTTCAGAGAGAGAGAGAGAGAGCAGGGGGAGGGGCAGAGGGAGAGACAATCTCCAGCCGACTGACTCCCCACTGAGTGCAGAGCCAGAAGAGGGGTTTGATCCCAAGGTCCCAAGATGACGAGCTGAGCTGAAGTCAAGAGTCAGAGGCTCAACCGACTGAGCCACCCAGGCACCCTTGAATGTGGCTGTGTTCTAAGAAAACCTTTTTTACAAAAATAGGTGCTGAGCAGGATTTGGCTTGCAGGCTGCAGTTTGTTGACTCAATCTAGAATACACAAAAAAATTCTTATGGCTCAATAAGAAAAATTTAGTAAACTCAATGGACAATAGGCAAAAGATGTCAATAAGCAATTGGCAAAATGAAAAATCTAAATGGCTAAACAAGTATATGGATGCACAACCTTATTAATCTGAGAAATGCAAATTAAAAAGAAATGCCATTTTGCAACCAACACATTTGTGAGAACATGAAAGACAATTCAGGTGGAGGAAAGGGCATGGGAAACATGGAACCCTCATGCCTTGCTGAGGAGTGTCAATTACAGAGAGACATTCTGTAGAGAAATCTAGAAGTGCTAAGTGAATTTAAGTATGTGTTTCCATAATCCAAATAAAGGAGAGCTCCTTGATAAGGGGCAGCAGGCACCTTAAACAACACAAACACGTTTTCCTTATTTTGTAATTAGATACAATATATTTTTCTCATTTCACTAGAAATAGACAAAAACACCATCTAGACTGTCAACTAGTCTACAGACCAGCTGTTATAAACTTTCTACCAATGTGTTTTAGACATGAAAAAAATATTAATATTCTTAGCATCTAATTCTTTTACAGTTTAGAGTTTCATATTTAAGGGAACTGGCTTTCTGATACTTGATTGAGTGCAAAATTTATATAAATCTAAGGTAAAGCAAATTTCAATTTTGTAGGATGGACAGCCAATTACAGGGCTCTATTCTTAGATCTTTCTGGGTTTTTCCCTCCCCTAAAGTGTCAGGAACACATCAAAAGAAAAATTTGAGAAATGGTCAGTTAATAAGAAGGGACAATTATTGAATATTTATCAGTCTTTAGCTAAATAAAACTAAGATATCAGGATGTGTTTGTCTTTCTTCATTGGGAAATTAAGCTAGACAATATAACCTGCTTGGTAATTTAGAATTGCAACTTCCTTTAGCCATTTTTTTCCTACCTCCATCTTGAGTATAATCTATTGTGGCATTAGGTTTTGAAAGAGAGGCTTTCCTTTCAATGAATTCATTTACCATGGTCTGATAAAATATACAATGGATTATTCAAATAGCATGGCCAAAACAGCAAGAGTAGCTTGCAAATACACTGATCAGAAAGGCATATTGTCTCAAAGAAAATATATCCACCTGCTTTATCTTTTTTTGGGGGTGGGGGAACAGGGAGAGGGAGATGGAGAGGGAAAGAGAATCTTAGTAAGCTCCACACCCACTGCAGAGCTTGACACAGGGCTCAATCTCACAACCTTGAGGTCATGACCTTAGTTGAAATCAAGAGTAGGATGCTTCACCGACTGAGCCACCCAGGTGCCCTCACATGCTTTACCATTTTTTTTTAAGATTTTATTTTTTACGTTATTTATAAAGATTCTATCCATTCATTTGAGAGAGAGAGAGAGAGAGAGAGAGAGAGAGAGAGAGGGAGGGAGGGAGGGAGGGAGAGAGAGAACACTAGCACAAGCAGGGAGAAGGGTCAAAGGGAGAGGGAGAAGCAGACTCCCTGCAGAACAGGGAGCCCGGTGTGGGGCTTGATCTCAGGACCCCGAGATAATGACCTGACCCAAAGGCAGATGCTTAACTGACTGAGCCACTCAGGTGCCCAAAGATTTTATTTTTAAGTAATCTCTACACCCAACATGGGACTTGAACTCACAGCCCTGAGATCAAGAGTTACATGCTCTACCAACTGAGCCAGCCAGGCACTCCTCTTAAATCTTACCTTAAAAAAGATTTGTTATTTAACTCTATTCCAGCACTGAAAACCACTTCAGAGTTTTAAAAAGTTGTGAAATAAATAAAACATTTTTCTCCCAGTCTTCTTTCACATGTTCATTTGCTTAAAAGGTTAGATTATACTAAAGCCTATGTATACTTTCATTTGAAGAGTCATTAAAAGAAAAATAGTTTACAGTTAACTGTATACATTAAACAGGTGAATTTTATGGTATTTAATTATATCTCAAGCTGCTAAAAAAAGTGGTTTAGATAATCAGTAACCTAGTCTTGTGGCTCTTAACTATAGTAGAATGGGATCAGAGGCAAAAAGGAATGGAATGATGCTAGCCACTTAGGATTTGGGCTAAACTTCCAGCCTATTTTATCTGGCATTTAGGTAAACTAGAAAGAGAATATGTGCCTGTGGGGGGGGTGGTGGTGGAGGGGGTAGAGACAGAAAGAGAGAGAGGGAGGGAGGGGGAGAGAGAGAGAGAGAGAGAGAGAGAGAGAGAGAGAGAGAGGGAGAGATTGAAGCTGGCTCTATGGACAAGGGAGTAAGTGCTAGAGCAAAAGGTCAAGACGAACTGAATGTGATAATTGAAATACTTTTCCATGAATTCCTAAGAAACAGACTCAGGGAACACTTCTGTCAGACACTATTAAAAGGAAATGTGATAGTCCTCTTTCTTCATCCATAAACAGGCCATTTCCGAAACAGTAGTGAGAGCACAGGAATCTCATTTTAAAAAGACTTCTTTCTGTGGCCTGCAACAACTTTCATATACAGATTGCTTGGGTTGAAAACTGAAGGTTGCTCTTAGAAACAGGAATTTAAAAACAACAAAGATCGTAATGTATGTGAAGGGAATAATTTTGATAGAAAATAATACATTTTTTTAAAAAGACAACACACTGATATGATAAAACATAGAGTGCTGGTACACATTTATTCTTTTATTGCTAAACATCAAATGCCAGCAACTATGGTATCTTCAAGTTAAATACTAAGAATGAATTACAGCACAGTCGAAGGATCTGTAGGAAAAAAATACCTGTGCACCATTAATTAGTATGTGGACATTCAATAAATACCATAGTACAAACTGATGACCAAGAGCCATGTATCCATGAAGTGCTTGTTTAAAATTTGCTGTTAGCATAGATGACAATGACCCTATAAGAGCAATTATCAAAAGGTCAAGTTTAACTGCATGTCTTTTCAAACGGAGATGAAAAGAATATATATGTTCTTTACACATTATAGGTGATTTAAAAAACCTTCGAAAATGTAAACAATGTAGAGTAGGAACACTAAAAATGAAGTTGTACTGTTGAACAACATGTCAACACAGAAAGAACATCTTCAAATTCTCAAAGTAATTCCTTTTTTCTAATTGCTTTACAGAAACCCAAATGGATTATTTTCATAAAGATGATAATATACCAGGGACACAAAGACCTTTCAAGTTATTTTTTGTTAACATATATTTATAGTAAATATTCAATAATACTATTGATAGCTTAAATAGAAACATGCTTTTCTAATCCATAAATAACAGTATTCATCATCCATTCAACCATATTTATTAAGTATTTATGATGTCTCATGCACTGTGCCATGGATGCAAAGATGAGTATGGCTTGGCCCTTGCTCTAGAAGTGCCCACAATAAAGCTGAAGAGACAACAGATAACATTTCCTTTCTTATACAATGAGGCCATCTCTATACAAATGTGAATGACCTGCTCAATATCCTAATAAGAGTGGTTCCTAAATCCTGACCCTATGGAGCAACAGACCAAGATGTTCATATGCTACAAGAAAATGAGGTGTCTGGTGGTTGTTGTTGTTCCCCCCCAGAAAAAAGAAGGAAGTTATTGGTTAGAATTTTCTCTCTTAAATTTTTTTCTCTGTTAAAAAATTGACCTGCATATATACAACATGTTCACTAGTAAACTGCTTGGTTCATGTAATCAAATTAATTATGCAAGTATTTCATGGCATTCCCTAAGCTCTACTACCTAAGCTGATCTGGGCTCTCTGCTAATAGAATTTGATCTTGAATGACTATCTACCTAAGAATACGACAGCCACCTTTTTTCTGGGATAAATAAATAACTTGTACAGTTTTAGTAGTGGTAATGATGACCTCAACTCATTAATAAAATATCAACATTATATTCAAGAAATAATTTCTATTTAAGAAGGCAGGCAAACTTGCAATACAGTCTATAAAGAATTTGTTTAAAATGATTAAAAACTTTTAGTGCCTGAAAAGCAGCTCAACAATCAGAAAAAGGTGAACTCCATGGAATGACTCACTTAGTGAAAAAGTTGGGTACATGGCTGTTAATGTTGAGTTTATGAGGGAAGCACATATTCTTCATCAAAAATAGCATGCTTAGACGCTTGGAAGACCAATAATTTCACAGTGGCCTGTTGACTTCCTGGATCTTCCAGGGCTGTATCTCCAGTCCAAAAGGCCTGGAATTAGTTAGGGCTCTTTTGGGTTTAAGAGTCAGTTCCCAGGCTCTGGCAAATTCACATCTGTACTCACATGCAGCCATTCTCACTGTACTACCAAGTCTTCTGTGGACCCATCGAGGTAGCTTAGGAGAAAGATGGAAAGCAAGGACTGAGTGTTTAATTACCCAACACAGAGAAACATGGAAGCTGCTGGTGAGGACAGACTATGGTTAAGAGCCTAAGCTCCTTGAAGATAGGAACCCAGGACTTAGGCCCCAGATAACCCCAGCAGCACAAGAGAAAATGTCTACCCTGGAAAAGTTTTGAGCTTCAAAGCTTTGTATAGAATGAGACCCAGGACTGCAGCAGATCTGTCTCATGATCTGTTAGAAGACCAGGCTCAGTTCCGACATTCAACTTTAACTTTGTCAGCTCACGTGCTGCAAGTGGAAGATACTTTTTGCAGCTCACTCTGAATGTCAAGGCTGGCTAGTGCTGCCATATGAGACTACAGAGACACCTTATCAAAGAGGCAATTCTTGTGGGGCAAAGCATGGGTCACTGTATGCCCTACTTCCTACTTGGTTCACTTATTTGGTATCATTTGACAAAGATTTTCCCTTTCATGTCAGCAGATTCTTTCATAGAATTTTATTAATTGTAATTAGATCTCAGTTGTCAGAGTACAAAATAATATACCAATAAATCTTAAGATACTTTTCAAAGTAAGACAAAGGATAAGAGATATAGGCCAAGAAAATGCTCACCCTTCCTCTTGGCCAGAATCTGGTCTTCTTCAAATCTGGATTAATGATGCTTTTTAAAAAAGTTTTCCTTGATTAATTCTACTCAATTTTGTCCTCCTTTACACTACCGCAATATGATAGGAGTCACACAAAATGCTTTTATGTGAATTTTCACTTGTTTAGAAATTGTTCTGCAAGCATCCGAAGTTTATTAAGTTCAGTCTTTAAAAGTAGAATGTAGTCAGGACCATGCCTTTCATTTCTTCTTTTTATCCCTCATCCCAGAGTTCGGATATTCTGATACAGGAGGAGCTTAAAGTTGTTGGTTAAAACATAATTGTAAGGAAACGCTTTCTATTTCATATAAAGTATCATTCTGCCAGATGAGTGCAAATATTACCGTGCCGTAACCATCCAGAGTCCCAGGGTCACATTGGCAGCCAAGAGTACACTGCCTCCAAGCAAGATGAAAAATCCTATCAGATCTTTGATATCACTGTCTCCAATCACTGAGGTAAGGGTAGCATCTAGGAAAGAGTTTAAAATCCACTGACCATCCAAAGCAAAACAGGGCACTGCATTGACAATAGCCAGAGCTCCTGAGAGGGAGATCAGGTACCTGGTTAAAATGAGTTAAGGAGCTGATTGTGAGGTCTGAGTGGAAACCACATTATCTAGTAGTCAAAAGAAGATATTTTACTAGAACTGCATTTGAGATTACAGTTGACTTCCCTCTTTTCTTTAAACTTCTGCCCACTAGCATAGGATATTCCTTCTTAGATTTCTAGCGTTTATTTATTTATTTTTTAAAAGATGTATTTGAGAGAGACAGAGAGAGAGAAAGAGAGAGAGCAAGTGTGTGGGTGAACATGGGTAGGGGCAGAGGGCGAGAGATAATCCTGAAGCAGACTCCCTGCTGAGCAAGAAGCCCCATGGGGGGCTGATCCCAGGGCCCTGAGACCATTACCTTAGCCGAAACCAAGAGCTGGCTGCTCAAAAGACTGAGCCACCCAGGCACTCCAGATCTCTACTATTTCAAACAAATTGTTTATATTATCTCAAAGCTCAAAAACTTTGACTAGAAAAATAAAGGCCAATCATTTGTAAACTAAAGCAATCTATAACAAACTCAGAGGAAGCCCGAGTCTTTGTAATCCTTTAATGACACAATGAGGGAAAGGAATGTGGAAGCAATTAGAAATAAGGGAAAATTACTTTTTGATCCTTACAAAGTATTAACTTAGGAAACAAAGATCTTGGCCCCTTCAACACTATTTTACTATTATCTATAAGGCTATAGCATAAATATAACTATAGCATAACTATTTTATCATCTATAAGCTTATGTATATCACAAATCTGAGACAAAGTTGCAATCTACATGGTACCATCTTTTTTTAAGATTTTATTTATTTATTCATGAGAGACACACACAGAGAAAGAGAGAGAGAGAGAGAGGCAGAGACACAGGCAGAGGGAGAAGCAGGCTCCACGCAGGAAGCTCAACATGGGACTCGATCCCAGGTCTCCAGGATCACATCCTGGGCTGAAGGCAGCGCTAAACTGCTGAGCCACCCAGGCTGCTCTACATGGTACAATCTTGATTGTACATATTTTTCAGTAACTGCTCATTTGTTTTCTCTTTCATTTTTTGCAAATTTTTGAGGAAGGAAATGAAAATGATTAAAAGTATCAAAAATATGTATTGTGCACCTGAAACCGATGTAACACTGTAAAATTAACTATACTGCAATTAAAAAAAGAACCAAACTTAGTAATTTAAAATCTAGAAAGTAAAAAAGAAAAAAAGTGACAAAAATAAAGAACCCTTGTAAACTGTTCAGTTTGTTCAAATTCTTCATAATGGTGAATTTTAGGGCAGCCTGGGTGGCTCAGCGGTTTAGCGCTACCTTCACCCAGGGGCATGATCCTGGAGTCCTGGGATCGAGTCCCGCATCCGGCTCCCTGTGTGGAGCCTGCTTCTCCCTCTCCCTGTGTCTCTCATGAATAAATAAATAAAATCTTTTTAAAAAATGATGAATTCTAAAAAATCAAGTTTTATATTCAAACTTAATATGCTAAGGAACCCAAGATTTTGTCCTCTGAATTTCTATTTTAATAGCGGAAACTATTTACTCATTCCTCCATGGAGTCAGAGCGGACAGGCTCAGAAGGCAGAATTCAGCACCTCGGTAGTAACTGAAGCTTTCATTCTTTATAAACTTACTAAAAGGTCTCAGATCCGCAAATTCAACTCCCAATTTATGGTCTGGGTTTCCTCCCTTCCATATCTTAACTTTTCTTCTTCCCTGATAGATCTCTCGCCTTGTAACTTCATTCCTAAAATCTGATCTTTTTCATCGTTAAAGTCTCCTTTGGGGCAGCCTGGGTGACTCAGCGGTTTAGCCCCACTTTCAGCCCAGGGCGTGATCCTGGAGACCGGGGATCCAGTCCCACATCGGGCTCCCGGCATGGAGCCTGCTTCTCCCTCTGCCTGTGTCTCTGCCTCTCTCTCTATGTCTATCATAAATAAATAAAATCTTTAAAAAAATAAAAATAAAAATAAAATCTTAAAAAAATAAAGTCTCTTTTGTATTTGTTAGCAATCAATCAATACTTCTAAGGTCTATGCAGGTCCTATTCAAGGTAAGCCTGATCATCTTCCAGATAACACCTTTTAAAAACATTCTTCATACCAGAAAGGATACTTGACAAATGTCTCCACAACGACAGGCAGATCTATGCTTAGAAAGTTGAAACGTGGGATAAAGCTGGTGATGCTCACTAAAAACAAAACAAAACAACAAGAAAAAAAACAAAAAAAAAAAACAAGGAATAATGAATATTGTTTATACAGCTAAGCAACAGTTTATAAATTTTTCCATACAGTCAAAAATTGGGCTAGCCTATTAAATTGGTTGAGAAAGCCCTTCCCAAACATATGTAGGCAGCCTATATGCTCCACATATAAAAACCATCAATTATTCTAGAATACCTAATAAATACAGTGGACTACAGAAATTCAGGTCCCAGTGTGTACTTATATTTGGAGGTGAGAATAAGTTAAAACTGACTATATGCCAAGTATGACTACCAAATACAGGGACTAACTTAAAAACTATGCCAGAATTTATCAAGAGTCCTTATCCCTCAAAGAGGTATAACCCTAAAGTCACATTTACTCTATTAATAAATAAGAATGACCCAGGTTGTATCTCAGGATATGACTATGAACCAATGAGAGCCTTTTAAAGAGTACCATAAAACCTACATGTTGATCAACTGATGAATGAATAAAGAGAATGTGATATGTGCATACAATAGAATATTTGGCCATAAAAAGGAAGGACATACTGACACATGCTACACAACATGGATGAACCTTAAGGGCATTATGCTAAGTGAAAGAAGTCCGTCACAAAATATTTTACTTACATGAAATGTGCAGAACAGGAAAACTTATAGAAAGAGAAAGTAGATTAGTTGCCAAGGGTTGGGGAGAAATGAGAAGTGATTCCTAATGGATATGGGGTTTCTTTTTGGGGTGATGGAAAATATTCTAGAACTAGATTGTGGTGATGGTTGTACAACTCCAAATATATTAAAAAGTCCTCAACTGTACACTTTAAAAAGGTCTAATATATGGTATGTAAATTATATTTCCATACAACTGTTATAAAAAAAAAGGAACTTAGACATGGGATGCAGTTCCATCTTGCTTCATAAATTCAGATTATATTCCCAATGGTAAATTTCATATAACACTTAAGAACAAGTTAATAAGACTTTGAGAAGTGGCCATATTTACAATAAATAAAATTAACACATGGATTTGTACTGAGTTTCTACCATGGAGAATATATGCCATCTTAATGATTTTCTGAGGGTTGACCACAATAAATACTCACCTGTGTAGTGAAGGTGCAGTGGATGGCCTACATACAACATATCAATTTGAGGTGGATGTTTCACTTTTATTAAGCGAGTGTGAGTTTCCAAAGAAGGTATTATACAGAAACTTGAACTTGAACTTTTTTTACAATCTTTATTGGTTCTACAAACTTGTGTGGCTTCAACTGCTTTCCGGGCAGGTAGGCATGTGTGCTATGAATAAAATATTAAGTAGTCAATACTAAAAATAACTCACTAGCAAGAAAACCAGAAAGTTGTAGCTTTTTAATATCTTTTATGTCACAGAGTATATAAGGAACAAAGTTCACATAGAAGAAATGCCATTTATGCTCACCTACTATGAATTAGATTCAAGTATTCCACTTTGGCCAAATAAGATATTATACCTATAAACTGTTAGAGTCTCAGATGAAATGTGACAAGTGAAATGTAGAAATTTTAATAAAATGACACAAAGCAAAATGGAAAAGTTTTCATAGATTCCATTTTAGTTCTATATAATTATTTTGTAAAAATTATATCAGACAAGCAAGACTTCTTCAGGGACAACTCACCAAACGCTTATTAAAGTTATTTCTGTAGGAAAAGCACACATCTGTGAGGCTGTGATTGTTACAGCATTCAGTCGAACCATCTAGCCGTTTGTACGCTAAAGAGAAATAATTTATTAGAATCTGTTATATAAAAGCAATTTGTAATAAACATTTTGCTTTCAAGACAAAAAAGAGTAAGTAAAATGCATATGAATTTGGAAACAATTGTATGATTCAGAGTTCAGTTTGACAGGCTACTTGATGCTGTGATTTTATGCTACAAAAAAGGATATATTACAAAAAGAGAGGTGTCCAGTTTGGAATCAAGAAGCAGCACTTACCACCCTAGGTTACCTATCTTCATATAAACTTACCGACTGATAAAACTGAAGTTCTAGGGTCTCAGTAGGTTTTGCATTAACTCCAGCTGGTCAAGCACAAATATTTAATGAGCCACTCTTAGCTGCCATAATGCTACTGATCCAGTATTACTATTGAGTTCCTGTGCTGTAGTATTAGCAGAGTGGATAAGAGGATGCCAAGAGACTCTCATCCCTAAAGACATCCCTGTTCTATCAAATATCTATCTTACCTCCATGCTTACTTTGGGGCTTTCCTCATAAAATCGGGACAGTCCAATATGACCCCAGAGATGTGCAATATTTTCCTGCATACCAGTAATTCAGTTACCATTTTTGGAAGACCATGGAAACACGGCAACTGTTTACTCCCATTATACATTTATTTTTAAAAGTTCTTTGGTAGACTGCCTCACTTGTATCTGGGGCAGGATCGAAAAACTAAGTCACTGATACAGGCGAGATAAAAAACTATTTCCATGTATTTATTTTGGAAGGTTTCCTGTATTCAGCAAATCAGATTTGTAAAGTATAAATTGATGTGTAGCAGGGACCAATTAAACTTAGAACCTTATATTTACACTACTATACTTAGATGTGCTGAGGAAGACAGCAAAGTTACTACAGAACTATCAAGAAAATAATTTAAAAAAGGTATATTTTCTAGTACCACAAAAAGCTTCTCTATTATAGGAGTGTCTTTAGGAGCACTGGTGTGAAAATGTTAGTTGATATGCAATGTGATTTTATAAGCATTTTGTATGTTTGCCATTGGTTGTTTTTAAACAGGTTTTTTTTTTTTTTAATTTTATCTATTTAAGTGATCTCTGCACCCAATGTGGAGCTTGAACTCCAAACCCCGAGATCAAGAGTCAGATGCTCTACTGACTGAGCCAGCCAGGAAACTCAAAACAGCTTATTTTAAACTAGGTTATTTGAGGGGTGCCTGGTTGGCTTAGTTCATTAAGTGTCCAACTCTTGACCTTAGCTCAGGTTGTGATCTCAGGATTGAGTTTAAGCCCTGCATTAGGCTCCATGCCCAGCGTGGAGCCTACTTAAAAAAAAGGGAAAAACTCCCAAAACTAGGTTATTTGAGGAAGACATCTTGCATTGGTTAGACTGCCACTATTTCTCCTTGACCAACATAAAATGAAGAACAAAACAGAGGTGAAATAAACTAGCTAATAAATCAGTTTTTCCTGTGCATTGCTTGGCTGCGTAGGTAGTTTTGTCTTCTCAGTGTAACTTAATAGGTATTTAAATTTTGGATGATGAGTGGTCTTTGAAATATGAAAGCAAACTGTGACTATCTAATGGCACAGACAAACCTGTGCCTGTAATCATTCATCAGCCCTAATGGTAAAGTACAAGGTAAAAGGCTGTTTAGGACTTTTTTATTTTTTACCAATCCAGGCTACAGTTTCAGTGCTCTCTCTGATCAGCTGCCAAGTCCTGCCAATTTTTACCTCATTATTTTCCTCCCTATATATATTCCCATTTGAGGGTATATTCTATCTCCTTCTCATCTGACCCATTTGAAGAACCCAAGTAAGTCTTGTTTGCTCACCATCTGGGTAGCATATGCAAGCCTTTCCTATATACTGAATGCTTCCAATGTAGATTAACCTTCCAATGTAGAACTATGAGAATGGAACTCCTCTAATCTAATTCAAAAGTTCCAAAGACTGCACTGCTCCCAAATGATGTCTAAATTCCACAGACTAAAAGAGAGAGACTTCAGCTTTTTTATTACCTTATCTCATAATATTATCTTGCTGAACCATATTACTAGTAGTTCCCTGACTGCTTTCTAGTCTATAGTACCAAGGTTCATTTCTATCTTGGCCTCCTGAAATTAAACTCACTGTTGAAGGCCCAACTCAAGGGTTGCTGCTATAAAACTTGCCCTCATCTTCTCAGGCAAGAGTGATTACCACCAACTCCCATAACTCCCACAAATTCTTGTCATTATCTACAATTAACTTTGTACTGTAATAATGGTCTGCTTTTTTTTTAGGTTTTTATTTAAATTCCAATTAGTTAACATACAGTGTAATATTAGTTCCATGTGAATAATATAGTAATTCCACACCTCCATACATCACCTGGTGCTCATCACAAGTGCCACCTTAATCCCCATCATATGGCCTGTAATCTTTGACTGAGCTCCTTGAGAAAAGTTTCTCAATCTTACATAGGTGCATAACTCAATATACACTGAATACACAAATTCTATGCCATTTGCCTTTGTATTAGTAATTATTTAGAAAATTTATATCTGATGCTTGATCATTAACTTTTCTTGGAGAAATGTATACAATACAGAATTGAAAGTCAAGAATTTGATATCACTTTTGATACAGCATATCTGGTAACACAAATGCTTAAAGGAGCCAACTAGACAGCAAATAAATGAAGTGGATAGAGTTTGTGGCAAAAATAGGAAGTGGTGGGACTGTGATAAATTAGAAAATATATATCCAGCTTTACAGGGTTAGCAGCCAGGCTACTATACTTGGGGCCCTGATTACATAGATCATCCATTTTATTCCAAAAAACCCCCTGAAATCTGAACTTTCATGTGAAACCTCTTGAATTTTAGATATTGGCATCTAATTAATATTTAAAAAAAATACCACACAAGCCAAACCAAACATATCTGCTGAGGTTGGATTTGGCCTCTGGGGTACCACCTATTTGCAACCTCTACGTTATGCCTTCTTCCTATGGTGATTACTCTAACCAAAACATAAATCCATGGCTGTAGCCATCCTGACAAGTTTAAAACCTCCCAACAAACAGAATTTTCCAATAAAGTTAAATATTTTGTTGCAATTTGAGAAGTAAATTTGTTATTTCTCTATCAGTTAAAAAACGTTGTAGGTTTAAAGATTTTTATTTTAGAATCTTTTCTATTGGGTCACATTTAAGGAAAAGTTCCTGTACCAATTTCTGTAACTCAATTCTTAAAACTCTAATATGGGGATGCCACAGACAATTTTCACATTAGTGTACATACTTTTATTAAACATGAGAATCCAATCCAATTCTACTTTAGAACAAGCACTCTTTAGAACTAGACGCCCTGGAGGCATTCATAGGTAGAATTTAACACTGGAAGATTAGGATTGTCCCTTAAATCTCCTCAGTCTGGGAGACAATTAGATAATTCAAGAACAGATGAGTTTCATAATTCTACGATAGGGACAACCTGCATATTCTAAATGTACCCTAAGATAGGCCCCAAGATAGTTGTACAAATAGTCTAGCCTCCAAAGGATAGTCTAGATCAGAGGTTGATTTTATTATATTAAAAATATATTTTTAAAGTAATCTCTACACCTAAAGTGGGGAACTTAACAACCCTGAGATAAAGAGTTGCATGCTCCAGGACGCTTGGGTGGCTCAGCCAGTTAAGCATCTGCCTTCGCCTTGGGTCATGGTCCCAGGGTCCTCGGATGGAGTCCCATGTTGGGCTCCCCACTCAGTGGGGAGTCTGCTTTTCCCTCTGCCCCTGCTTGTGCTCTCTCCCTTGCTCTCTGCCACATAAATAAAATCTTAGAAAAAAAAAAAGAGTCACATGCTCTACCAACTGAGCCAGCCAGGTGCCCCACCAGAGATTAATTTTAGAATAAGGCTGGAAAGAAGAGAGTTTTTCAATCTATAACTCATAGTTCCCTCTAGTTTCTATATTACTAAAATGAACTGAACAATTTTCTTACTCTAGCTTATTAAATATATAAATGTAGTTAAAGCTCCAACACAGGGAAGCAAGCCAAGTTATTTATTCTTAGTTCTATGGTAGAATTTATATCAGCCTCACCTAGTAACCAGTAGTTAACAAATTACAAACACACACACACACACACACACACACTTCCTCTTCAATTTAGGATAGCAAAAAAAAACCTCTGAATCATAACTTGATGTTCACAACGGAAAAAGATACTTTTCTCCAAACACTAGAGATTTAGGCATGAAAACAATCTGGGTACTCAAGATATATGGAAAGGATTCCTGAAAATTTCCTTTTATTATCTTAAACTAGGTGGGGAAGGGTCTTTTCTCACTTGAATTAAAGGTATGTAGGACAGGACAATATTCCCACTGTCAGGCAGTTACAGGGATATACCTTTGCCTCCTTTGAACAGGAATATAGGCTGTTCAAGGGGGATGTCTGAGCTCAAAGCTTTATTTTAGGGAGCAGTTGCTTTTATTTTATTTTATTTTTAATTTTTAATTTTTTTAGCAGTTGCTTTTAGTTTTCAATCTCATGCTCCTGAAAATGTAGTTCAAATGCTGGACTTGTTGAGTACACTCTTTCTTACTCAAGACAATGCTTTCAAGAAAGAAAGAAGAAATTTAGCTTTATGCATATATGAAATAAAGAGTTTCCCTCAAACTACAGAAAGAGGATGCAAGCTACTTGTTAGGAAAATAGTCCCAAATGAAGAGCCAGACTAGTTCTCTGTAACTTTCAGTTCCACTCAAATCACAAAGTGGCAATATGGACACCCAGCAACCTTAAAAGTAGAGACTTGAATATGAATGGGGGAAAAGTTTTTGTTTTCTGTTCTGACCCAGAATGAGATCAGAGATCTATTCTAGGAGCAAAAGGCTCCAAGTCCTCAACCAGAATTCTTTTTGGGGCTTCCTGAAAAGGCCATTCAATCTGCAAGGAGTGTATGGGACAAGCCTAAGGAGCCTTGCTGTACCAAGGGCAGAGGTGGAATTTAACCAAACTTAGCTTTGTTGGTGACATTCACAGTTTAGCAGGTTAATGTTTAAAAATAAAAAAGGAAAGGTTTAACAGAAGAAAAAGGTCTAAACAATTTCATAAGGTAGATTAACCACATTTTTCTAATTTGACGGAAATCTGTTAATATTTTAAGAACATACAGTCTACTTAATTATACCTTAAAAATTTAATAATATACCCACAAGAGGTAAGCAGCTAGAAATGATTGGATAAGACAGCTTATTTACACTTCCAGTATCAGATCTTTCCAAGGTGGCTTTATTATTTTGCAGTGGTGTAAATTCCTAGAATTTTAATTATGTATACTAAATTCCACTCCAAAATGAACACAAATCACTTTTGGATTATTGGCCACTTTGTATTACCATAGTTAGCTATATCTTTCCCCTCCGTTTATAATGAAAGATAAAAAAATGTGCCAAGATACATGTAAAATGCTAATAATTCACAGCTTTCTTAAAAATGTCCACAGCCCCAGTTGTCAAGTCTGCCATTAAAATTAATCTGGTATTTATTTTAAGTTACATTTATAGTCTTTAAGATTCATGTAAGGTAGCTAAATATATGCACTCTATTTTAAATAAAGGTACAGGTTTATCAGACACAGTCATCATGTAAAATCAACAGGTATCCCACCATTTGCTTCAACGTGGATGGAACTGGAGGGTATTATGCTGAGTGAAATAAGTCAATCAGAGAAGGACAGTGTATGTTCTCATTCATTTGGGAAATATAAAAAATAGTGAAAGGGAATATAAAGGAAGGGAAAAGAAATGTTGGGAAATATCAGGAAGGGAGACAGAACATAAAGACTCCTAACTCTGGGAAACGAACTAGGGGTGGTGGATGGGGAGGAGGGCGGGGGGTGAAGGGGAATGGGTGACAGGCACTGAGGCGGACACTTGACGGGATGAGCACTGGGTGTTTTTCTGTATGTTGGTAAATTGAACACCAATAAAAATTAATTAAAAAAAATCAACAGGTATCCTAATACAGTCACTCCTAAGGAGATGAAATAGATATTGAAGAATTATTTTGGGACTCTTTTTTTTATTAGTGTGGAAAGAATAATATCTGCTTTACATTTTTACATAAATACCTCCAAAGATACAGTATATGACCCATAATGGTGAAATACTCAAAAAGATAGTAAGGAAAGAGTTTCATAGTTTTTCAGGAAAATTTTCATTTCCATTCTGTATGACAGGAAAAGGACAAAACCTTGAGTATTTGAAATGCAGATATCCTAAATAAAACAATTCTACTAGAAAGAACTTTGATTACTGTGTCAATTTGGCTTTTGTAATTCAACAGAGATTATACCAAATTTAGAGAAACTGGAGGAAAATGATACAGGACTTAAGAAGTATGAAATACCAGATTATTTTTCTCAGAAAAGAATGCATTATAGGTCATATACCAACCTTCTGTCATCTGAAATGTTTGGGAAGATGGTAAGTGGTTCTTGAGAACAGGAAAAATTTATAAATATTTCAACCTTAAAGAGTCAGGTTAGCCCACTGAACAATGTTAACATTACCACAGGATGTAACACTGTGTGTGTCCTGACATGATGCAATAGGAAGTAATGAGAACTAGGAAGTATTTTCACCCCCTCAAAAAATGTATCCTGAATTTAAGCAAGACTCTAAACCTAATGACCATTTATAGGAAATATGGGGGGAGAGCTGAACATGTTAACGACATCATAAGGATAACACAGAGCCAGATAAATCCAGAATATGGGCAATTTGACAAAACAAATGACTGTTTCTTAAATGATAACCACCCTCCACCCCAAACGGGAAATTGTTTCACGTTCAAAGATACTTAGAAGATATACCATTCAGCCTAAATCAAGTATGAAAAAAGCAATTAGGGGGACGCCTGGGTGGCTCAGCAGTTGGGCACCTGCCTTCAGCTCAGGTCATGATCCTGGGATCCAGGATCGAGTCCCACATCAGGCTCCCTGTGAGGAGCCTGCTTCTCCCTCTATGTCTCTGCCTCTCTCTCAGTGTGTGTCTCTCATGGATAAATAAATCTTTAAAAATAAAAAAGAAAAAAGCAATTAGGGAAAAGTGAATACCAATTAGATATTAGGAATTGGTGTTAATTTTGTTAGGTGGGAATAACAGTACTATGGTCATTTTTTTTAAAAGAGTTTATTCATTTATTCATGAGAGACACAGAGAAAGAATGAGAGAGGCAGAGACACAGGCAGAGGGAGAAGCAGGCTCCTTGCAGGGAGCCTGACGCAGGACTTGATCCGCGGTCTCCAGGATCTTGCCCTGGGCCGAAGGCAGGTGCTAAACCCGCTGAGCCACTCAGGGATCCCCATGGTCATGTTTAAAAAGTCATCATATAGGATGCCTGGGTGGCTCAGTTGGTTGAGTGTCTGCCTTCAGCTCAGGTCATGATCCTGGAGTCCCAGGATCAAGCCCCACATCAGGCTCCCTACTCAGTGGGAGTTTGCTTCTCCCTCTGCCCTTCCCCACCCTCATATGCACTCTCTCTCAAATGAATAAATCAAATCTTAAAAAATAAAAAGTCATCATATATTAAAGACATGTTAAAAGTCATGGATGAAACGATATGATGCCTGGGATGTGCTTTAAAATACTCCCCTCAAAAAAAAAATTAAAATACTCCTCTCAAAAGTGGGCTGATTAGATTAAAAGCTGGAAAAATGTTGATAATTGCTGAAGCTGGAAGGAGGATGCATGAGGTTTCATTTATACTACTTTCTTTTGTTTTGTTCTAAAGTTTTATTTATTTAAGTAATCTCTAGACCAACATCAAGAGTTGCATGCTCCTTGGACTGAGCCAGCCAGGGACCCTCTTGACTTTTTATGTATGTTTGGAAACTTTTTACAATGATAAAAGTTCTTAAAAATGCATTATACATGGAAGATTAAATTTGAAAAAAATTTAAAAATCAGTTTTTACTACTCTGCCATTTTTGTACACAGTATTTTTGTGAAGTTATTCTTGATTATTTATCATATTTCCAAACCCCAAGTAAATGTGGACAAGCATCCAGGACATTTGTTGACTTAAAGATATAGTCGGTGAACAGAACTTGTGTTTTTCAATACTGACAATAACCTGGGTGCTGTGATTTTGTATAAAGAATTCAGAGGCTGATTTTTTCAGAGCTGAAATAAGTTTGGCAGCTTCTGAGTGTAGTAAACTTGCTTCACCTTGTCACTTGCTGCACAAAAGATCTGACTTCAGAGTGTATTTTCAGATGTCAAAATGACTTCCTCTGGATGCCTGACACATAAAATAACTCTACCCCAAATAGCTTTGGATATGACACCACCCATACGGCATGGGGGTATTTAATTACTGGAATTTAGTTAATTGGTTATGGTTGAGCTTGAATGCTGACTTAACACAAGTTCTTCTAAATGCAGACAGAATTAGATACTAGAGTCCTGAAAGTCAAATATAATATTGTGAACGTAGTTAGAAATTCAACAATATATAAAAATTAGTACTCAACTTACCAAGAAGAATGTTTACTAGTTTGGGCCTATCATTACTTAATTGATTTGTTTTAAAGAAATTAGAACATAATAAAATCTATAGATGTGGTCTGAGGATTGGTGAATGGCAAGTACTGCTGCTTGAAGCATTATATTATACTGAAGAAATATACACACCTCTAACTGGGAAGCTTAACTGCTGTAAAGTTGATGCACTAATACAGTAACCAATTTGGGGCTCATAGGCGATGGTATCTAGACATTCATTCCAATCTTGTACATTAGTAACAGGACAATCCTGTAGATGGGTGACAAGGTCTCCCACAAAAAGGCCTCTGGGTCCAATGGCAGGTGAGTCCTTGGGAAGAGGGTACAACCAAATCAGATAACGTATGAAGACAAGCTATGATTAATCTGACCAAATAATAAAGACATTGAGTTAATTAGGTAGAATATTTTGACCAATGCAGAAAATAATCCAGCTCTGAATCCAAGATGTATAGTCCTAGAATGTTAACAAGATAAAACCTAACAGTTACTTTTCCTACTTCTTCAAGATTCTGAAGTTTTCATAATTGAAAAAAAAACTCACTTGCCAACTATGAAGATTAATATAATAAAGTTTTTCCCACTGCTAATTAAAATTTTTTATGAAAGTAGTCATCAGAATGCTTTCATTATCTTGTATACCCTCAGTGGATAAAATTATAAGACAAGTCCTTATCTAAACAGAGTCCCAAATATGCAGACAATACCGTCAGCACAGTGAGTATGTGAGCCAGTTGCTCACAAAAGTAATTTTCTTCTTCCGAAAATCTGAAAAAACATGATGCCATTGTAGTAATTCTTGTCTAAGGGAGTGAAATAAAGAGTTGAAGACAGTAACTTAAACCCCTAAGAAATGTTCTGGCTGGCTAGCCTCGGTTTCAATCTTCTTACTTAGGAGTAAGGACATCTGGCACAAAAGCACAGTTATAAAAGTAAACAAAAATAAATAAATAAAAATAAACAGTAAAGGTAAATGATGCATTTTATCAACAAAGTACAGGCAGAAAATCTTCATACTATCTTTGTAACTCAGAACAGAAGCAATTTTAAGTATTTTTAAAAATCCAGTATGTTTCAAAAAACTTTTTGTTCAACTTAAAAGGATTAGAGTAATTTCTTCAGAAGAAACCGATCATTCAAAAAAAAAAATAAAGTAAATTAAAAAAATTAAAGAAATAAAAAAAGAAACCGATCATTCTATATATGAAAAGTTGAATATAAGTTCCTAACATAAAATGCTAAGTGTTACATCACAAAATCTGGTAGACGAATGCCTCACGTAATCCTTATTATTTACCTCAGCAACTTCAGTGATGAGCACCCCGACTCCAGTGTAGTAAAATGGCAAGAGAATTACAGGGAGGAGAACAAGAGCTAAAATGCCAAGGAGTGCAAGGACAAAATTATGCCATATACCTGAAAAGAGAGGAAAAAAAAAAGAAATAAGCTCAACTGGGGCAGGAATGATCTAGGTATCTGGACTTATAACACCTGGGCATTCAGATAAGTTAGTAAAGTAACCAGAAGAAGCGGTGAAGCATATAGATCTACTTATTAGTACAGAGGAAAGATGTTCAGTTAGAGGCCTCTTCCATTTCAGATACTGAAATGTAAAATGAGCATGTTAATACCACATTAAGACCATAAATCATATGCTAATATGATTTAACACTAATGGAATCTATATGTTACAACATATATATGAAACATAGAATTAATATTTTCTACTTGCTTTATCCTCATTTCAGAAAATGTATACATTATTAATTGAAGCATATTTGTGATCTTTGAAAAAAATTTCAACGCTATTCAAATAAAAGTTAAGATGAAATAAAAAACATTCTTGCTGAGCTGTGTTATGGAAATCCAAATGGTCCTTGGAAAAAGAGAGTGTTTTAGGAATTAAACTATTATGGAGAGTGATATTGATGGACCAAACAGAGTATCTTGCACCATGTCACAGACTACAACCATCTCTATCAAATATACAGAGATTGTTTTTCTTCTTCCTCTTTTTTTTTTTTTTTTTTAAATACAGAGATGGTTGTGAACTCAGTGGTGTGCTGGAGGCTGGCCCTACAACCTTGCCACAGCTGTGTACATCTCTTCCTAATTCCTCCTTCAGGGACTCCCCTCAGAGAGGCAACCAAGGAATGGTCCCTATACCCCATACATTCCAAACATCTCCAAGAGGGTAAACGCATCAGTGCTTGAGAACCAATGTTTTATAACGACAGAAACGTAACCTAAAGACATCTCCCAGACTCACAGGAAGCTGAGTATGGCCATATGACTGCTTTGGCTAGCAGGATATGAGTGGAGGTAATAGGGATATAATTGTCTTCATTGCTGGAATGTAGCTATGATGGAGATAAACCTGAGTCCATGACATAGAAGCTGCATGTTAGGAACAGCAGAGCTAACAAGACAGAGTTTGGGTCCCCCAAATAATACAATTATCAGTGCTGAACTACTTACATTTGGAATGTTTTATGAGAGTTTAAGCCATTGCTGTTTTTAGCTATTATGGTAGTCAGATATCTAAATAAGACGTGTTTCCATGTACCTTATTCACACTGTTAAGACATTCTTCCTTTTTTTTTTTTTTTTTGAGTGCTGTAACTTGTTTAATTCTGGAAATATCCAGAGCAAGTCTAGTCCAGGATACAATGGGTAAACAATCTAGTCTATATAGAGAAATCTTTTTAATATACCAGTGGAAAAAAAATATACCAGTGGTATCAAACTCTTTATTGGAAACTATATTTTGCTTTTCCATGTATGTACTTTGGATTTTTCTCTCATTTGAATATTCATATCTATCCAATTTCTTATATCCACGACTTTATTTTCTTATATACATTACTTTACTAATTTATCAGAATGCCCAGTTCTTACAACGATTAGAGTAATCCACTTTAAAAAACATACTGACTTATTTATAGGGTTCCCTACTAATGATCACTTAGCCTGTTTTAACTTTTTCATACAATGCTGACAACTTTGCTCACATCATATATATCTAGTTAAGTCTGCATCTGTGAGGGTATGGAAGGTTACATACAAACCGAATTGTTGGGTCAAAAAAATGTGCATTACAATTGACCTCCAGGGGTGTCTGGGTGGCTCAGTCAGTTGAGCGCCTGCCTTTGGCTCAGGTCCATCCCTGGGACAGGGCCCCAGTCAGGCCCCCTGCTCAGCGGGGAGCCTGCTTCTCCCTTTCTTCCCTGCTCACGCTCTCTTGCTCTCAAATAAAATCTTAAAAAAAATTAATCTCCAATGAGTCTGCATTAATTTGTTTTTATAATTGGCATAGGTTTCCTTACCCTGTAAATAACACTGGATACTATAACATTAGATTTTGCCATCTGCTAGGTTAAAGGTAAGATCTGTTGAGATTTAAGTACAAGCTTGTACATTTTTCATGTTTATTTTTTTAAAGATTTATTTATTCATGAGAGACAGAGAGAGAGAGAGAGAGAGAGAGAGGCAGAGACACAGGCAGAGGGAGAAGCAGGCTCCATGCAGGGAGCCCGACGCGGGACTCGATCCCAGGTCTCCAGGATCAGGCCCGGGCTGAAGGCGGGGCTAAACCGCTGAGCACCCGGGCTGCCCCATTTTTCATGTTTATTAAAAGACTATTTGTATTTGTTGTTTGAGAACTATTTCTATCCATTGCCTGTTTACATTTTTTTTACTAATTTGTATATATTATTTTTGAATGTATATATTAACTTGGTCCTTTGTAAGAGGTATTACAATTTTTTTCCAGTTTGTTTTTTGGCTTGGTTTTACCTATGCAGATACCTTACATTTTGGTGTGGTCAAATTGTTCCTTTGCATTAAGCCTTTTCCAGTTCAAGATTATAGAAGGCACTCATCTGGTGTTTTCTTATATTGCTTCCATAGCTTGATATAGAAAACAAAATTAAAATAAAAACTTTCTTTTGCCTACTGGAATTTACTCTAGTAAAACTAATTTAGTGGTAGAGTATAACCCTCCCCAACCCAAATTGCTAGTCTCAGTACAATTTCACAAAATAATCCATCCCCAATGTTGATTAGATTTACCACTGTTGCCATGTGTTAAATTCAACTTTTCCCCCAGCTCCTCAGGATGGCAGTCCATGGGAGACTGCCATGAGGAGAACTGCACTCTCACCATTTCTCCCTTATTAGGATAATCCCACCACACAACCATAGCAAAGACTCTATTGTTTTCTCATTCAGAGTCAGAAGGGTAATAGAGCAGCACTGCTTTCTGGACTCTGCACAGCTTCTTGTCTCGTTAGGGATGCAGCTGGCACAATATTACCCCTCTAGATTCCATACTTGCCCTTGATGGCAAAGTGGCAATACAACATACACAGTTCCTTTATTTAAAAAAAATCCCTTGTCTGTTAATGATTTATTTATAAGTATACCAAAGGAATCTTTGTTATAGCTTTTACTTTTTCTAAAGCAGGGGTTTTTGTTGTTGTTGTTGTTTGTTTTTAACAGTGGCACTATTGGCATTTTAGGCCACTTAATTCTCTGTTGTGGGGAACTATATTGTGCAAATAGGTTGTTCAGCAGCGTCCCTAGCCTCTACCCACCAGAAGCCAGTAGCAACTTCCTCATTTTCTCTATTTTCTAGCTATGGTATTTATATAGGCAAGCTTTTTCCTTCTTCAGAAGAGGTATTTTATTTTTGCTTTTTCTATTACACAAGATATACATATCAAGTATTTTTGAAAAAAGTCAAGATACACAATATATTCTACAACTGAGCACCACTCTCTAACTGAATATTCAAAGAAATTATACTAAACAACAGCACCTGACAGTACTTTTGGGAAATAAAATGACTAAAACAGATTTAAATTGTCTTATACTATTAAATCACATCTAATATTCAATACTATGGAAATCAATGCAGTTAAAAGGTAGTTAGGAAAAAATGTGTTAACATCAAAGAATACAACCAAAATTAATACAGCTAACAAAATCTATATAACTTTATAAACAGGAAAATACTTTGTGCACACATATAGCTGTTCATTCTTTTAAAGAAAATCTATCAAAAAAAAAAAAGAAAATCTATCACAAGCAAAATTACCAAACTTTAGAAAAAAATAGAATTACTAAAAATATTCCTAAAAGTATAATTATTAATTATGAACATTTGGAAAATATAGAATTTAAAAAATTTGTAAGCAATACATGAAACTTCGTATTTTAAAAAAAATGTGAAAAGAAGTCCCATTTTTAGAACAGTTGTATAAAGAACTGTCTTTTGATGTGAGATTCATAAATTATCCTCCTGTTGGGACCAAACTTTATAAAAACACCATGTATTTCAAGTAGCATTACAGAACAAGATTTAATATCTTAATGTTATCTTATATAAATGAATACTTTTTTTTTACTTTTTACTTTCATTTTTACTACTCTTATCAAAACATGACCCTTAGATGTATAGGTATCATTAAAAAAATTATTTCCTAGAAGCAATACACAAGAGAGGTGTATTTATTTCCAATCGCATTCCTATTAGACACTTCCCAAGTTTGAGAAGGGTCTTCTTACTGGTTGTTTTTGTTCTTTGCATGTGTTAAGATATGAGACTTCAGGTTAGTTGACTGAGCGAACTTCTTATTGCAGGCATCAAAGGGGCAAATGTAGGGCCTGTCTCCGGTATGGATTCGCACATGTGTACGCAAATTGAAGTCGAGGGAAAAGCATTTTCCGCAGCCTTCAAATGTGCACTGAAAGGGCTTCTCCCCAGTATGCACCAGCTGATGTCGTTTTAGTTTCGAGCTCTCGACAAAAGCTTTGCCACATTCTGCACATACGTGGACTCTAGGACCGTGGGTGTGCAGATGTTTCCGCATGGCAGAATTATCTTTGAACATCTTCACACAGCCTTTATGAGGGCAAGCTATTGTTCTTAGAGCAGCTTCTTTGGGTTTTGGCTTCATTCTAGTAAATTCTGCCAGTTGTTTAGGATCTGAGAGATCAATACCAGGTATTCCTTCGGGAGGAAGCTTCTTTCCGGTCATGTACTCTGAATAATCAGGAGCAGAGTCCTCAATCTGCCCGGTCTCCTGGTCTCTTTTCTCGCTTGGGGACCACAGGGTAACGGAGAACTCGCCCTCCAGGGTTTTGATCTGCACCTGCTTCTGCTCCCATTTCTTGCAGTCCATCTCGGAGCTGCTACTTCCAGCCTGGTCCTCACTGGCGGTGTGATTTTTCTTACTGCTGGCCTTCCTGTGTTGGCCGCCGCGCTTTTTGCTGCGGCTGTAGGTTGATGACGATGCGGAAGCTGACAAGCCAGCCAGGGTCTGCTGGAAGCCGTCGTCTTCATCAACCGGGAAGACCATCTGGTCCTCGAAATTGCTGGTGGCCTGCAGGTTTTCTGACTCGTAGTAGCTCACCACTTCCTCCTGTGTCTGCACCATGATTAGGTCCTGGTCGTGGTCCCCTTGGTTCGGGTTGTTGGTAACAAGCGGCTGCAGTGCAATCAGAGGCGGATGGTGGTGGCCACCGTGGACCCAACTGCCGCTGATAATCTCATACTCGGTGATGGTTTCCATCGCCATTGCCTCCACAGGGATGCTCTCCACAGGGATGGTCTCCACAGGGATGCTCTCCACAGGGATGCTCTCCACAGGAATGCTCTCCACAGGAATGCTCTCCACAGAAATGCTCTCCACAGGGATGTTCTCCACAGGGATGCTCTCCACAGGGATGTTCTCCACAGGGATGGTCTCCACAGGAATAGCGTCCATGGGGACGGCCTCCAAGGGCATGGCCTCCAAGGGGACGGCGTCTAAGGGGATGCCGTCCAACGGGATGCCGTCCAACGGGATGCCGTCCAAGGTGACGCCGTCCAAGGAGATGCCGTCTAAGGGGATGCCATCCAAGGGGACGCCCGCCATGGGGACGCCGTCCAAGGGGACGCCCGCCATGGGGACAATCGCCCCTGGGGCAGTCTCCACATGGATCTGGTGCAGCTCCACAAGATCGGTAAGGATCTCCAAATTTTCTGTGGGGATGTAGAGAGCGTCGTTTGAGGCCATGGCTGAGAGCTCCACAGAGGCTTTGGCTCCTCGGCAGCTGGTGGGCGGCTGGCAGGCTGCAGAAAAGGCTGAGAAAGGCGAGCGCCCCGAGGAAACTGCGAGCACCAGAGACCGGTCTGCGCCGTTCAGCAGCAAGACGCGGAAAGGGCCGAGGACGCAGCGTAGCCGGAGGACGCCGAGGACGCCGAGGACGCCGAGGACGCTGAGGGCACGGAAGATGCGGGTGCTTCTGGGAGCGCCTGGCGCATGCGCTTCTCAGTGCCTCACCAAGTACGTGCATACGTTCACATCCACGTACTCGTGGATGCTCCAGGCTTCGTGCACACGTCACCCGCTCCTCCTCGCTCCGAACACCACGGTATTGTTTTTTGAATATTAATTCGGTGGTCACGTTCTTCACAGAATTTTTCTAGATTTCCATTGATGTTCTCGTTTCCCGTGTTCCACCAAGGGAACCAAAGTGGCACAAGGTATATAACTCTGGAAACACGGCTTACTCCTAGTATTTTTGCTTCCTTCTTCCCTCGTACTGTGCAGACCCACATTTAGAGACCATTTAATAGTATCAGTGATAAATTGGTAATGGGATTGCTTGCCTCGTCCTTTAACAAGAATGCTTGTTAGTCTTACGCCACTAGGAAGTGTCCAGCTATTTTTACTTCTACTAAGGAGATATATATATATATATTTTTAGCCATTAATGGATGTTGAATTTTGTTAGATACCCAGTCGGGTAACTGCTGAGGTGAGGATTTCTTCCCCTAATGGTAAATGATGTTTACCATTTTCAAACAGATTTCTTATTGTTGGACCGTCTTTGCATTAATTAAATATATCATACGTAGAGTTTTTGGTACTTTATAAGATGTTGTATCAGTGTTAAATTAGCTTAATAATTTTAAAAAAAATTTCCTTCTCCATGCGATCAATAAAGTTTATGCTAAACTGGAATTAAAAAAAAAAAAAAAAAAAACCTGGGCAGCCTGGGTGGCTCAGTGGTTTAGCGCCGCCTTCAGCCCAGGGCTTGATCCTGGAGTCCTGGAATCGAGTTCCGCGTCGGGCTCCCTGCATGGAGCCTGCTTCTCCCTCTGCCTGTGTCTCTGCCTCTCTCTCTCTCTGTCTCTCTTTCTCTCTTTCTCTCTCTCTGTATCTCTCATGAATAAATAAAATCCTTAAAAAAAAAAAATAAAAAAACCTTTTCCTTTCCTTCAAGATTGGGAAGAATTATACCTATGAAACTTTCAGGGGCATTCTTCCTCAACTTTCTTCATTTCTCCCATTGTAATTAGCCTATTGAGATTTTTAAAAAATCTTCTCTGGAGTTTAGGCCATTTATATTTTTAAATAATTATCTAAGTTTTTGAAAAATGTTTGCAGAGATGAACAAAACACTTTTATAATTGTTTTGATTTTCTCTGTATCAGTTGTTATTCCCCAATCTGACTGCAAATTGTCTGTAGTTGCTTTTTGCCATGTATAAAAAAAAGCCTCTTAAGACCTTTTTCCTACTTTTTTACCTACATCTTTATTATATCATTTGTTAACTATTTTATAGTTTTCTCACTTCAGTTGAATGCTTAACTGACTTATTTTCATTTATTTCATAACTGCAGTAAATTTTCCTTTTATTTATTTTTTTTTAAAGATTTATTTATTTATGATAGAGAGAGAGAGAGAGAGAGGCAGAGACACAGGAGGAGGGAGAAGCAGGCTCCATGCCGGGAGCCCCACGTGGGACTCGATCCCAGGTCTCCAGGATCAGGCTCTGGGCTGAAAGTGGCACTAAACTGCTGAGCCACCTGGGCTGCCTCTCATTATCATTTTTAAATATACCACAATTAGGTTTTGATTTAAATTGGTCAATTTTTATGTTTCACGGTCATTGAAAAGATGTCATGATATAGAGTTTGACATATTTATTGAATTTTCCTTTACTACTTAAGAGTTTTGATCATCTGACTTTTCATACTTATCTGCCATGTATTGAGAAATGAGATCAGCTTCCTTTATTATATTTTTGTTTTTTCCTTGCATTTTTCCCATTTTTGTTTTGATGGTTTGTTACTTGATGTAGTGAGTTTACAATGATTACACTGTCATTGTGGATTACATTCCTTATGATTATTAAGTGACCCCTTATGTCTAAGTAATTTAATGTAGTCATATTTTCTGTTCACATTTACATGGTATGTCCTGTTCATTTTACTTTCAGTCTTTTAAAAATTGTTGTTTTTGAAGAAACTGGAATGTAAATTATTTTGCTTTATTACTTTAAAAAAAAAAAACACTTAAGTAATCTCTACACCCAACATGACCCTGAGCTCAAGAGGCACATGCTTCCTCAGACTGAGCCAGCCCAAAGCCCCTTGCTTTATTACTTTTAACTGAGAATCTTATAAACTGAATTTATCAACTAAAAGATGAGACATTTTCATTTGTGATGTGACTACTTTCCATAACAATATGCACATGAATAAAGAAATTTAAGTCTGTTACCTGCACAGAATATCCTTAGCTGCTGGACTGGTGATATAAGTTGCAAATGAGTGGTGAACAGATCAACAAATGCTCCAGGATAAATAATGAAGAGAAAAATCCCAAAGCCATTAAATCGAACTTGTTCCCTAAGAAATCACAAAAGAAAAAGGAATTAACAACTAGTATTGCATTTTTCAAATTAATAATGTATTTAATCTTAAAACTTCCTACTGTAATTTAAATTCTTGCTTAACAGGTGTCTCTGGACAGTCAAGAAAAATAAACTAATATATGGTAGTTATCTCTCCATAATTTTACAGTAGTGTACAGGTTTGGTTATCTGTGAAATTGCATAAAACAAGGGCATTCTGAAATAGGCTTAAAGCTTCAAAACTTTTAGAAACCAATACGCTGAGCAATAACTTGAAATTAGTCATATATAAAGAAATGGTTAATATTTCCATGAGAAGGTAAATGAAAGAATTTTATGGTTTACTTTGAATTATTTTCAGAGGACACAATGGAAAATATAATTCAAGTAAAGTATCTAAATATTTATACCTGTCTTAGCAATTATAAATAAAAGTGGAGTTTTATCTAAGTATATTCCTATTGAATTAATGTTAAAATAAATACACTTAGATATGCATAATGCTCAACTGTTCTTAAGAAAACTATTTTTTTATCAATTCATTCTCTAAAACTTGAATTACACCTAACAGCCTCATAAGACCAAACAACCATACTAAAAAAGCCATCCCCCCAATATATCGTACTATCATTTAGTAATGAGTATATAAGATTGACTGCAAAACTCAGTTTCACTTGGCAGTTGGATTTTATAAAAGATTGCACTGTTTCATGAATATTCATTGAAGTAATAAACTGTTAATAACACTGATTTTATATGCAGAACCCTAAAAGCTGCAATGCCAAAAATATGGAAGCAAAAGTGAGAGATAAAAAGAAAAAGAGGCTGCCCACTTAAACCACTATATGTCACACTTGTGTAACAGTGTATGCTCTGTCAAGATGAGGGTTTACTGGTAGTCAACAGACTCTTGTTCATAGGCAACTGGAAAGTAGTAAGAAGTGATTACATCTTCTTCTATGAAACCTTTCATATGGTACATATACCCAGAGGATAAAACACATTTCCATCAGTATGTGTGTTCATCACTGCAATAATTATCAGTGGGAGTGAAGGGGAAATTGTGCTCTCCTATCACAACTTTATAAGTTTAGGAGCCTTTAAAATGCTCAGGTGTAATTACAATGATACATTTGAGTAGTCAAGACAAGAGGAGGGCATACTTGAAGCAAGTTCCAGGTCTCATCCTCTCTTATCTTCTACTTGGGTTTCTAGATAGACTATGATATTTTTTAACAAACCCAGAGCTTTCAATGTTCTTGCTCTAGCCAGCAGAGGCCATAAGTAAAAGCAGAGAAGTATTTCAGCCAGTAAGTCAAACAAAGTACTAAGAAGTCAAGTGAGTGGGCTCCAAGTGCATTCTGACCTAATGATGAATATAAAGATTAGGTTTCAGTGTTTGATGAAAATCTTGAAGAACCATGAAGATACAACCATGCTGTTAAAGGGCAAAGGATAGAAAGACCTAGATTAGAGATGTGTACATAGTTGAGTATATTCATCAACATATTAATCTTTATAAAAGAGAAGGTACCTCAAAATAATGTGGATATGCACTGGGCAAAATCCATAGAAAGAAAAAATATCAAATGTAGCATATTTTAGTAATAAATCCTAAGTAAAGAGTTTTTACATGTAGTAGAAAGAAAAATATCATTACCTAATAGCTGCTATCCCATGTCCGATTTCATGTACAACACCACTAATGAGAACTGCAGCGAAGAAATAGGTCAGTTGGTTGACAGGTAAATTTATACCAGGAACCTGTTCACAGACACAATGATAAATACACAGTTGGGCACCAGGAAACCACATGTTCACTCTGTGTTAAAGCTTAAACTTCCAGGCTGATGGTTCTGTACACTAAAAGTAGGGGTGCCTGGGTGGCTCAGTTGGTTAAGCATCTGACTCTTGGTTTTGGCTCGGGTCATCTCAGGGTCATGAGATTGAGCCCTGCTTTAGGCTTAGCATTCAGCACTGAATCTGCTGGAGTTTCTCTCCCCCACCTTGTGTGCTCTCTCTCTCTCTCTCTCAAATGAATGAATAAATATTTTAAAGTAAAAGTAATATGAATGAATGGTTCACTTCTCTACTTCTGTCACAATAAAAGTAAGAACATCAGTTTTTTGAACTAAGCAGTTTTTGAAACACTATCTCTAATCTAGAGATAACAGGAAACACCAAGTTAAAAAGTTGAAGCTTTTGCTTCCTGAAGTCTTCACCATGGGAAAGAATTAGGAAGCCTGGCAAAATGCCAGGGAATGTGGAGTGACAGTGACAGAGTCGGCAACTGTTTTACCCTTGGGGGCTAAAAGCCTGATTTGGAAATTCTTATTAGAATTCCTAGTACTTCCTCTGAATTGTTATTGCAAGGTTCCAACTACTTCAGTGAGTAGTATAGGATATTCCTGTGTCCTGAGTTTTCATTTTAGTATTCTCCAGTTACATGAGCACTGGTAATTAGGGTAATTAAGTATAAAAAAATGCCTCATTGGTGTGGGAGCACCATGCCCTCCCTTTCTTTTTTAAAATTAATTAATTAATTTATTTATTCATGAGAGACACAGAGAGACAGGCAGAGACACAGGCAGAGGGAGAAGCAGGCTCCATGCAGGGAGTCCATTGTGGGAATCAATCCCGGGACTCCAGGATCACGCCCTGGGCCAAAGGCAGGCACTAAATTGCTGAGCCACCCAGGCCTCCCCATGCCCTCCTTTTCTTTGATTATATCAATTTGTCAAATACATTGGTCAGAAAAAATAGTATCAGAATAATAAATATTACATTAAAATTAAATGCAGAAAGTTATTTGAAACATACAGACATATCAAGGGCCTATGAAGAAGCAGAAGTTGTCTTGCAATCACTTGCTCTTAAGATGGTGTGCATATATGTATTACTGCATATACAAGGCCAATTTGCTACTGTAAGGGCTGCATGGTCAAGTTTTTTAGATACCCAAGAACTGTCTTGTAAGATAAATAATCACTCGCAACTTATGTCATCTATTAAGGAGAAATTCCATAAATAAGGTTAAGTGGGGCATGCCAGGCATCATTAATATTATTTACATACTGAACATCTATTTCTCATAGTCCAGAAGCTGGACCCTAAAAGTATCCCTCTGGAGGAAATTCCTCCTCTGTCTTATTATTTTAATTATAAAATGTGTTTAAAGTAGGAAAACTGGGGATCCCTGGGTGGCGCAGCGGTTTAGCGCCTGCCTTTGGCCCAGGGCGCGATCCTGGAGACCTGGGATCGAATCCCACGTCGGGCTCCCGGTGCATGGAGCCTGCTTCTCCCTCTGCCTATGTCTCTGCCTTTCTCTCTATCCCTCTCTCTGTGTGTGTGTGTGTGTGTGTGGCTATCATAAATAAATAAAAATTAAAAAAAAAAAGTAGGAAAACTGGAAAAATCAAAGAAAACAGAAGCCTATAATCCTGCTCCCAAAACACAAAACAAAAACCCATTACCATTCTCAATGTTTTAATTTATGTCCTCCTAGTCTTTTCGTGTATGTATATTTTAAAAAATTATACTTTTATTATAAATATGGTTTTAAAACCTGCCTCTTTCACTTAGAATCACAAATATTTTTCCATGAGTGTTTTCTGGGTCAACGTGACTTTTTTTAAAACAAGATTTTATTTATTTGAGAGAGAGAGAGCACGAGCAGAGGGGAGTTGCAGAGGGAGAGGGAGAAGCAGATTCCCTGCTGAACAGGGAGCCCAAGGTGAGGCTCAATCCCAGGATCTCAGGATCATGACCTGAGCTGAAGGTAGATGCTTAAGGGACTGAGCCACCCAGGCGCCCCTCATTATTTTTTAATAGCTGTATTGCATTCTATAAAATAGGCATTTGTTTTAAAAGTTTCTCCTCTTATAATACTGTGATAAACACATTTGGACACATATATTCAAATATTTGGGGGGAATAAATTCTTAAACAAGCATGGTTGGTTCAGGCTCTGAATACAGACATGACACTTGGGTTTGACATTCTGGATCCATCTCTAACTAGCTAAGTGACCTCAAGGAAGTTTGAATTATTTCCCCCAGCATTGCAATTTCCTCATTATTAAAATGGAAAGAACCATGTTTACATAAAAGGGTAATTTTGAAGATTTAATGAGATAATCCTTGTCCCATGTTTAGTATTATGCTTTACTGAGAGGGTAATATATGCTATCATTACACACAATTTAAAGAAGTTTGATACATATCAAACTGTTCTCCAGAAGCAGACCCTTCCATAACCTTGGGCAAACTTATTCAAATCTTGAGGGAAATAAAAAGCATCTCATTGTTTGATTTATATTTCTTTGATGATTATTAAAGCTCAACTTTTCCTCTACTTCTGATACTGATAGGTCTTTTGTGAGTAACCTACTCATGACTTGTCCATTTTTTTCTTGTAGCATGGTCTTTTGTTCTTATTGCTCTGTAAGATCACTTCGAATATCAACGATTAGTCATAGATGTATTCCCAAGGTCTTTTGCCTTTTAATTTATTTTGCTTTTAGTTTTTTGATATACAAAAATTTTTATGTTGTCAAATCTATTAATATTCATGGTTTCTACCATTAGTGTTATGCTTATTTTGTCCTAATTCTTTTTAAGATTTTATTCATTCATTCATTCATTCATGAGCGACACAGAGAGAGAGAAGCAGAGACATAGGCAAGCAGAGACATACAGGCTCCCTGTAAGGAGCTTGATGCGGGACTTGATCCTGGACCCTGGGATCATGCCCTGAGGTAAAGGCAGACACTCAACCGCTGAGCCACCCAGGCATCCCTATTTCATCCGAATTCTGTATTCATGTAAGCAGAAACCCGTTTTTTTGTCTTTCAAGGTCTTATGATTTTGTGTTTCAATTTTAATTCAATTGGAATTTATTTTTGTGCATAGAGGAATTTCACTTTTAAGTCTCCTTAGAGGCTAAAAAGGAGATTCAAACAATGTTGCTTGGATCACTTTCTAAATTCATTAATTGCAAGTGTCTTTTCCTTAGTTATGAAACTAGTTTTCATAACCTTCATTTTTAACATATGCATAATGTTGCACTGTGTAACAATCCCATAACTTAAGCACTTCTCGATTACACGCTGTGGTTGTTTCCAATTCTTCGTAATAAGAAATAATGTTAGGATAAGAATTTGATGAATACTGTTTTTTCCATATTAGGGTAAGAATTAGATGAATACTATTTTTTCCGTAGTTCCTTAAAACTAGAGTCCTAGATGTGGAAATAAATGATCAAAAGATATGAATATTTTAATGACACTCATTATCTGAAGTTCTCTTTACTGAGACCCTACTAAGCAACTCTTTCTAAGAATATCTGGGTGCGTTCTTCTGCATACCTGCTCCACTCCATGGTGTTAGGTGTCCGCCTGTTCAGATCAGTGGTTTCCTTTTCTCTGACCCTTCTTCTAAGTTTACATACTTAAGATTCATTCTTATACATTCTCTCTATATCACAAAGTATGTATCTTATTTTATCTTTATTTCAAATTAATCAGTAGGCTTGATTCAATAGGACAGTGGTTCCTTTCCTTTATTACTATTTTAAAACATTTTATGTATTTGACAGAGAGAGAGAGAGCGCGCATGCGCGAAAGAGCACCACTGGGGGGAGGGGCAGGAGAGGGAGAGAGATAATGTCAAGCAGGTTCCATGCTGAGCACAGAGTCCAAAGGAGGGTTTGATCTCATAACCCTGAGATCATGACCTGAGCTTAAATTAAGAGCTGGATGTTAACTGACTGAGCCACCAAGGTGCCCCTTTTGCTTTATTATTTTCTGGATGTAATGATGAGATAAGGTAAGGATTTGGGTGTGTGACTATACTAACAGATGGCAGATCTTATTTGCTGGCAACAGTATGTGACTGCCCATCTGTCTTGGCCATGATTATAGAGGGTATTAGATGTACCAGAATTCTGATCTCTCAATGACAGAGAGTACCAGGTTTTTGGAAATTAATACTGAATGAGGCTGTAGGAATTATAATGTAAATAGACAGTATGTTCTCTGAGCTATAAGAACTCCTATCAAAGTCAGGAGACAGAACATTCTTAAATGTATACATAAATATGCACAGTGGACTACAGAGAACAGCTGACCTTTTCATGGTTCTAAAGCAGGAACCTTTAGAACCTAACAGAGTCAATATTTTTGTGAGCTCTATTAATAAACTGAGAAGCAGAAAGAAGAAATAATTTATTCTCTGAACACCTTGCCATTCTAATCCTAGCAAGGAGACAGGTGAATGATCAGATTTCCTCCCAACTTGCTTCTTTCTCTACTATCCTCTTTGGCAAACAGTAACCAATTGTGTAGCCTGAGAATTTAGGATGACTGCAGCCTCACTGAACTAGCCTGATAACCCCCCAAATAA
This sequence comes from Vulpes vulpes, assembly GCF_048418805.1. Classification (NCBI taxonomy): domain Eukaryota; kingdom Metazoa; phylum Chordata; class Mammalia; order Carnivora; family Canidae; genus Vulpes; species Vulpes vulpes. The sequence goes on along the minus strand of NC_132796.1, from coordinate 17,631,153 downwards.
AAACTTCTTAGAATAGTCTTTCATAACCCAGACCCTATCTATATTTCCCATCTTATCTTCTGCACCATATACCTCCTAGACACAGGTGAAAGTGACTTTGTAGTTCTTTAAAGAATTACTGGTCTTTCTTTTTTTTTTTTTTAAGATTTTATTTATTTATTTATTTATGAGAGACAGAGAGAGAGAGAGAGAGAGAGTCAGGCAGAGGGAGAAGCAGACTCCATGCAGGGAGCCCAACATGGGACCTGATCCTGGGACTCCAGGATCACATCCCGGGCCGAAGGCAGGTGCCAAACCGCTGAGCGCCCAGAGATCCCCGTTACTGGTCTTTCTTTAGGGAGTAGAGCATAATGGCTCTGAGGTCAGTGGTGGGTGAATGATGGATCCACCACTTACGAGCTGTGATTACAGGCTAGTGACTTAACATGTCTCTTCCTTGGTTTTCTCATCTGTGATGAGATACTTCCCTCTAGATTGCTGCAAGAATAAAATAAAATGGGCAAAAAAACCTCACTCAGGAAGCACAGTATATTACCTAGGTTTCATTATAACTCTATTATTCCCCTCTCCCTAAAGGGGAACACTTTACATAGGTTTATTTATTTTTTTATTTATTTATGATAGTCACAGAGAGAGAGAGAGAGAGAGGCAGAGACACAGGCAGAGGTAGAAGCAGGCTCCATGCACCGGGAGCCTGATGTGGGATTCGATCCTGGGTCTCCAGGATCGCGCCCCGGGCCAAAGGCAGGCACCAAACCGCTGCGCCACCCAGGGATCCCTACATAGGTTTAAAATGAAATTTATTTACACAGTATAAAGACCTTAAATAGGCAAATATGGTTCCCTCTGTTACTGGGATGCTCAATTGCCATCTTTCCTGAGAGGCTATGGGGACTCTCTTCACCCTTCCCATGAAGCTCTTCTCTCCTCTCTTCCCAGTATCAGGGACATCTCAGCATGCCTTTTCTCTGTTCCCACAGCACCTTGAACTCTGTCCAACTGTAGCACAATCACAGTAGCTCTCCTTCTAGACTAAAAGCTCCCTGAGTGCTAGGATTGGATCTTGTTCCCCATATAAGTAGGACTCAGCACAGAGCCAGTAGGCAGACTACACTTAGTAAATGTTGAAGAAATAAATCATCTCTTCTGAGGC